>NC_140591.1:705695462-706306665 GCF_964204655.1 Triturus cristatus
TATACTAGTTTAAAACATATGTAGTTACTTATGAAGACACTATTGAGACAGTCATTCACTCACTAACACACCCATGCACACACTCATCCACCCATACAGTCCTGCACACATGCTGACTTCAACACATACAAACAGTGAGTCACTCATTCATGCACCTATGCACTACGTAATACCCCCCACCGCACCATGAAGACACTCAGACTGATACTCAAAAAACCAACTAATAACCTATATAGACACCCATGTAGCTACTCACCAACCCATGCAGCCACTTATACACAAAGTGAGAGACTGATACAGGTATTTACACATTTAAACATTACTCACTAAGCCATGTATTCACTAAGATACGCTTAATCAGTCAGTTATACAATCAATTTTTCAGAAACAAATCATCAATTTAGACACTTATATACTCATTTATTCTTCCATCGACCTTGAGATATACATATATAAAACATATTTAATTTTCAGAAAAACACACATTCACTGGATGATGTCATCAGTGATGCCATTTGAGATGTCATCAGTGATGTCATGAGTGATGTCACTGACCATGTCATGAGTGATATAATATGTGACGTCATCAGTAGTGCATTGCGAGCGCGCGAGTTATAGTTAGCTGAACTAACTATAACGGGGGAATTTCATTGGTTTTTTACGAGTGAAATGTCCAGCTAACTATAACATGTGTGAAACCTTTGTTTTTTTCATTGAATATATATATATATAGACATAGATAGATAGAATCATGACAAATATTTTTAAAAGACAACTGCAAAACAATAAATAAATTACAAAATTAACAAAATATAAAAAACTATCAAAAAAAAGATGCATTTACAAAAAATATTTAATTTTCAGAAGAAAAAAATGAATATATATAAATATTATTTAAAAAAACAAGTTTTAATAATAGATATGTTGAAACAACATTACGAAATGTATTGAAGTTTGTGAATAATAGATATACTATTCCTGCTCCAGTTAATGCAACAGTAGTGAAATTGTAGGCTTTCAAAGGGGTTACATTTATTCGAAAGAGCCCGACAGTAGGAAAATTATTGGACTCAGGAACGGTACGACTTACTATTATGCTTTCAGTCTATGCAATGGTATGGAAAGCGTCAGAGTTTGGAGGGGTATGATTTACTATCCACAGTCCAATCTATGCAAAAGCAGGGAAAGCTTTGGACTTCAAAGGGGTTAAATTGACTATTCCCACTGCAGTCTGTACATTAAGGAACAGCAGCGGCCGGTGCAGGTAAGAACGGGGGGGCGAGGGGGAAGTCGACAGACGACAGAATAGAAAATATTTATTTATTTAATGTCCCCTATTCCGTCCTCTGTCGTCTTACCCCCTCCTGCCCACCCCACCGGGCTTATCTGCTGGTAGGGAAAGCATTATACTTTGAAAGGGTAAACTTTAGCATTCCCACTCCAGTCCGTGTAGGAGTAGGAAAAGCTTTGAACTTCAGAGGTATTCAATTTACTATTCCCACTCAAGTCTCTAGAACAATAGGGAAAATATAGGACTTTGAAAGGTTAAGATTTACTATTCCATCTCCAATCTGTGCAAAAGTAGGGAAGGCGTTGGACTTCGGGGGGGGGTACACTTACTATTCCCACTCCAGTCTGTGCAACAGTAGGGAAAGCATTAGACTTCGGAGGGATAGTATTTACTATTTGCTCTCCAGTCTGTGAAGCAGTGGGAAAACATTGGACTTCAGAGCAGTTAAATGTACTCTTCCCAGTCCAGTCTGTGCCACAGTAGGGAAAGCACTAGAGTTTGAAGGAGTTAAATTTACTACTCCAGTCTGTGCAATAGTAGGGAAAGCGTCAGATTTCAAAGGGGTGAGATTTACTTTTCCCACTCCAGTCTGTGTAGCAGTAGGGAGAATGTTAGACTTTGGAGGGATTCAATTTACTATTTCCACTCTGTGCAACAGTAGGGAAAGTACTTCACTTCAAACACATTACATATTTGAATGAGCCTATTATTTTACAACAAATATAAATCTCTTAATATGAAAATTATTAATTAGCACTATATATATATTATAATTTTTGGATTTACTCTCAACGTTTGGGAAATGCCGGACCGCGACATGTCACAGCAATGATGCTAAGCCAGTTATTTTCTGGGGTGTGACTTCACATTAATGCCAATACTTACCTATGTTGTTGGTATACCCGCATGCTGTGGCAGAAAGCGTCTGGACGAAGGACCGTGAATTGTGCCTTTTCTTTCCAGTCCAGGCTGATAAAGCGGAGCTTCAGACCCCGCCCACTTGGGATTGTACTTACAAGTATGTGTCTGCAGCGTGAATTCGGAGCACCAAGTTCGGGAAAAACAACCCTTTTTCGGCTGGACAGAGTGCCTCCACCAATCGTCTGTGAGGCGCTCTATACATTAAGTGGACAGCGAGAGGAACAACGATAAAGGCATTTGAAAAAGGCGATCTACGCTGAAACGCGTCATGCCGCTCACCTCTGCTTAATAAAGACGGCATAATCCCAGTGATCCTGAGGGGGCTCATTTCTTTTCTTGGTGAGAAGGATCTGGTTGTGGATATATATATATATATATATATTGCTGCAATATGGACATTTTCTCACCTGCCTGCCAAAAACGAGCCCTAAAACAACATTAGTGCCTGTGAAGATTAAATTCGCCAGTAGGGCTTTACACATTCATGGACTGCCATTATAAATTGCTAAACGTACTTCACAGTGCATTGTGGGACCGAGAGTACTGATGACCGCAGTCATGTGATGCAGCTAATAAATTACGATCAAGTGCACCTGGGCGCTTACATTCCTGTCCGTGAGCAAGGCATTCCGCCGAAACGTTGGACCAGAAGGAAATAAGCGCTGCTGTAAAACTTTTGAAATAAAGATGTTCCAGGTATTGGGCCTCACGTCTCTGTTCTTCTAGTGTGGATTCGTGGGCTGCTCCGTGCTCACATGGTGAGGCCACCCTGAAGGGCTTGGGGCTCCCGAAACGGGGAAACGCTTTTGCTTCTAATTCTGCACACCTCCAGTTACTCATCCGGCACCATATACTAATCTATTCACTGCGCCAAAACCCAAAAACTTAAAAGATTCATCCAGACACTCTCCTTGCAGTACTCTAATGTTTCAGTCAGTACCCAGGTACTCATGCAGTGAACCATACCTTTCCACAAGGACTGCTTGAAATAACTATCCACTATGCATGTAGTGGTCTAACCACTTTCACACTTGTGCTTCAGGCCTACAATTCCACAGTCACTATGCATACACTCCAGCAGACACACTGTGACTGCTGTTGCAAACCCATAGTGAGTCTTTCAGTGCCATGTAGTAATCTATTCAGTAAAGTAAAACTCAACCAACTATGAATTCACCCAGTGTCTCTCCTTCTAGTACTGTAATCATTCAGTCAGTAAGCATGTACTCTTTCAGTGAGGCATGCTTTAGGGCATAAACTGCTTCACAGTAGTATGCACTATGCATGTAGTGGTCTAACCACCTTCAAACTTGTGCTTCAGGCCTATAATTTCTTAGTCAGTATTTATATAAAATGTGTTTGTATAGTAATAGAAAAGTATAATTTATAAAGATATTAATATACATTTATTTGTGATTAATTTTTACAGATACTGTTTATCACCATTAAAATAAAGTAATCATGCCGGACAAAGTAAGAAAATGAAAAGAACAGAAAAAGGACAGTTACTTGAAGAAAAATCAACCACAAGTATTGGATAAACAACATAATGTGGCTAAAAAGAAAAAATCTTCTGGTAAGATCACAAAGCAATTTATTAAAAATGTTTGTAGGACCAGATAGAATGTACAGAGTGCTGAAACCTCCGAGAATGCTTCAAATAGAAAAAATACTCAAAATAATATGAAAATCAAAAAATCAAATGAGCAGTCAAAGGACACGAAGTATGGTAAAAGAAGACAAAATCAGTATAAAGAAATACGCAAAAAATGATTTTACAAGAGAGTAGTACATAATTTGCTGCAAGATACGAAGAAATATAAAAAGAGAGCTCTATTTTATAAAAAGAAGAAGCATATTGAAACCATTGTTGAAAAGGCTTTTGAAGTAAAAATTAAACTATTCATTTTAGTATTAAACAGATTTCGATCACTAGATAAACCAATCCATTTAATGAAGGCCAAAAGTAAGAGGAAAAGAGTAATTAACAGAACAAATTTTTGTGATTTTTTTTGGGTGAATGGAAACACAGTTCAAGTTCAGAGCCTTTTTTAATGAAGAGAGTTAATTACAGAGCAATAATATATTGCATGCAGTTGACACCAGTGGTTGAGGTTATAAGGTTAGAAATGGTTGTCTAATTGACAAAGAGAAAATGGTTCAAAGAAATGCAGAAGAAGTGATAGCTGATGAAGTTCTAGGGAGACGTCCTAAAGACCATGTGTACACTTGGGATTGCAGTAGTATTTGTAGTGTACGACAAGAATGTATTGATAAATTATGCAATTTCTTACGAGCATATAGTAAAAAAAGTGTTAAACAAAAGATTAGGGTGTTGCAAAGACTAGACCCTTACAGAGTGAGAAAAAGTACTGGTTTGCAAGGTCATTCTCTGACTTGTCTTTCTAGGAAAGTTTGTCAAAGTGTTTTTCAGCATTTCAGGATGTTGGCAGTACATCATACTCAAATGCGGAAGTTAGTGAGAAGATTGTATTATGCAAAAAGTCCAGCACTAAAGTTAAATGAGTTGAACAGTGCTCTTTTGCCTGGGTCAGTATCAGATGTGAAGAAGGTTTGTGATGATATTGAGTTTTGTTAATTTGGTCCTCAGCAAGAGAGTGCAGAAACTGACACATTAGTAGGACAAAATGTTGAAGACAATGTAGAACCCTTGATTACAACAAATGTTGAAGATCAAATCACAAAGTTTAAGGTGATTTCTGGTGAAAGACCAAATTTTTCTTGTATTTGTTGTCGGCAAACTCACTATATAAATCAGACTAGGAGTGTCAATCTGTATTTAAAAAGTGAAACAGAAAATAATGATAAGTGGAAGGAATTTGCAACTTATTTGTTGGTAGAGGATTGTTTTAATTTGGGTTCTGACCAGGAAAATGTTGCAAATATTGTTATAACAAATTAGATGAGAATAAAATGCCTGCTAGAGCTGTTCATAATAATCTAGAGTTGGTTGCTAATCCTCCAGAGCTGATAGATTTAAATACCTATGAGTCTATTCTCATTCAATGTGTGCACCCGTTTCAGGCTATTGTTCGTATGGAGCCTAAAACAGGTAAATTGCCTCCATCAGATTTACAAAGAGGATTAAAAGGAAGAGTTGTGTATTTACCATTAAATTTAAAGAAAAACATTGAAACTATTGGTGTAGACCATGCAGAAAATGAACCACTAGTTATTCTAGTTAATGGTGTTCCTACTAAGAATAAGAAAATCTGGCAAAAGTTAGTGGATGTTAGAAAAGTGCAAAAGGCAACATTGTATCTGATAAAAAATAATGAGGACTATAGAAATGTATGTAGGAGAAGAAGAAATAGATTTAGCAGAAGATACTGAAACGTCAAGTGGACAAATTGATAAAAGTGGACATGTCCAGATGTGAAGAAATCTATGAACATTACAGTGTACATCCACTTCATTCCAAAGAAGTGATGGGGAATACGATTGAGTTATTCCAAATGAAAAAAGCAAAAGGAAGTCCCATGAGTGTATGGGAAGAGAGCTTGGAAGCTCATTGTTTCCCGCAGTTGCTTCCAACAGGAAAAGGTGGACGATATGATGAACGTTCTGTGCAGATTCCTGCATCTGAATATCGGACAACAAGATTATATGCAGAAGATCCAAGATTTTGACAATGTATTCCTTATATGTTTCATCTTCTGTTTGAAAGTGACTTGTCTGGACTTTCATATGCAGTAAATCAAATTTTAAAAACTGGAGTGCATCTGCAAAATGTAACTGCAGAGAGATGATCATTTAGAATCTCAGTTGATTAATCTGATGGCATGTCAGCGTGGGACTAATGAATATTGGTACCGTTGTCATGGAGAACTGAAATGTATGCTACAGAACTTAGGAACTCCTACAATAACTTTAGTGCCGTTTGATGAATCTTCACAAATTTTTCCCCAAAAATGTCATCATCCTCAGCTCCTTCCTGGAATGTTTTGGTGTGATCTGTCAATAAGGGTCTGAGAAAAAGGGGGGTCCCAAGATGCAATTCCCCCATGAAATTTCCGTAGGAATTTTTTAACAGTGTTGCAGTAAAAATGGTTCCATGGAATTAGATGAGGAGAAAGAAGAGGATATTTGTAGTCTGGAATGCTGGAGCACCCTGGACTTGGAGTGAATGGGACTCTATATAATCATCCCTTACATGGCCAATGATGCTGCCCCCTTACACCCAAGGGCACAGTAGAAGGATGGACCTGCAGGGGTACCTTGGGAGAAAGGGGTCACCCTTGAACCTCTGAGGACTTTGCCTGCAGAGGCGTAACCCTTATCAGAGGCCCACCCCCTGACCTCTGCCCCACACAGTTCCAAGAAAGTTGTGGGACTGAAAGAGTGCAGAGAGGGAGAGTATTCTGCTGTGTGGGTTGTGGTGTGCAGCTGGAAGTGATCCTGGGCTGAGGAGAACACCAGGCACCAGACAAAGGACAGGCCATGAGCACAGAGCTAAACAGCAGGAGGGACAAGAAACACAACTGCAAGAATCAAGAAAAAAAGCCCCAAGAAATGTGGAGATCTGAATCATCAAAAGTTACCCAATGGATCCTCGAAAAACCCTATCAGAAGCGCAGGCCCTGGGGGAACTGAGCTCTAGTGGGACACACATAGTGCTCCCTCCTGAATTCTTCAGAACTCTCTGAGGAGGGCCATACCACTCATGATAAGATTGTATTGAGGGCCTTATCTTAATATTTCTGTGGACAAGAACAAATTAACTGAGTACTGCTGTGCTTGGATAGCTAAAATGGCCCGAAGTGCCCTTAATGCCTAAATGCCAAAAAAAGACAAGTGGTGCAGCCCTCCAAAAATGGCTACTCCCAGTAGTGGAACCTAATCCTACTCCCACCCTCTACACCTATGTCTTGGGGGTAGGGTGCACCCTGGTGAAGATGTCTCTCACCTGTGCTGACCACAGGCAGGAGGACAGTGTGCAAGGCAACTGCCTCACCTGCTACAGAAGAAGATAGGAGCGTGGGAAGCCAGCAGGAGCCACATGGGCTGTAGGAATCTTCCATGGCTCTACTCAAGTGCTTGATTTTAGCAAGGCACCCAGGCTAAAAACGAAAAAGGAGACAAAACCAAAGTATTTCATTGAAACACCAAGTCACAGTTTAAAGAAAGATCTCCTGAGGGTAAAGTAGTGTCTAAGTAGGTACTCATACTCCCAAATTTGAAAATTGAATGTTCAATGCCTAGGGGGGCAGACGTACCATGGTGCTGACTCGGATGTGTTGAGGGATCATTCAGGGACAGCAGTGCACCCACTGAAAACCAGAAGTACCTTTGTCCCAAAATCTAATCGTCACGCTAACGCTCCATGGAACTATATTGATGACCCCAAAAGGTTTTCTCCATTGCTTCAAACACTCCTGAGTTGGTGTTTTAAGCTTGATAGCTCTAGAATGCAAAGTTTTGTTATGGTAGGGATTAAGTCTGTTTTGCAGTATGTGTAATAGTATATAAAAAGACTCATACACAGAGTTAATTGAATCTTGAAATACTTTATTGACAAAGGTTTTACTTATAAATCACTAGGTTTTAATGAGGGTCACTCAATTGCTTTATTGACAATGGACAAGTTAACAGAGAATCATTATGGGTCATAATGAATGTCATTTTAAAATTGTGCCTTCTTTAGTGGTCTTAAAGTGGTTGCTTTGATTTATTGTGAAATATTGTGAAATATTTTTGCTGTACGAGTGGTAACACACAAACATAACCAGCAGTCCTGCTTTTTAAAACTACGTCCCAATATATTGTGTCTAGGGTATCTGGGGGTTTGTGGTTTTGTGATGAGGGGGCTTGCTAGGGGTGTGAGCTGTTAAGCGGATGCCATCATATATATTTCCACCAGCTCTCAAGTATGTATTTGTGAATTAATGGATAGTATTGAGTGGTGTGGTAGCCATTTCCTTGTTTGCCTGTCTTCTGGACGCCCGCTGCTCTCTGTCACAGAGGGAAACCTGCTGGACTGTTGGGGGCCTACAATCCCCATCCACCCTAAGGCTCCTGACGCGCAAATAAGCGTGACCCCACCCCGCTTGGGGTAGCTGTTTCCCTGTTTGCCTATCTTCTGGACGCCTGCTGCACTCTGTCACAAAGGGAAACCTGCTGGACTACTGGGGGACTACAATCCCCATCCACCCTAAGGCTCCTGTTGCGCATATAGGCATGTTGTTGCCCCACACTCAGGGGAGCCATTTTCCTGTTTGCCTATCTTCTGGATGCCTGCTGCACTCTGTCACAGAGGAAAACCTGCTGGACTGTTGGGGACTACAATCCCCATCCACCCTAAGGCTCTTGTCACGCGTATAAGCTTGTTGCTGCCCCTCACTCAGGGGAGCCATTGCCCTGTTTGCCTGTCTTCTTAACGCCTGCTGCACTCTGTCTCAGACGGAAACCTGCTGGACTGTTGGGGGACTGCAATCCTCATCCACCCTAAGGCTCCTATAAACGTAATTCCACCCCGCGGTGCGGGATGCATGCCGGGATGTGCCCAGGCCAAGGGCGGGCCTGTCCACTCCTGTTGGAGCCTGGAAGAGGCCGGGCTGGGCCTCCCCTATAACGTGGTTGTTTCACCTGTCTAGTTGCAGTGGATCAGCGGATCATCTTATAAAAATGGGGAAGCGGGAGAATAATCCTGTGACTCATGGAGGTGAGCCCACTTACACCTTGGATTATTTTCTTTTAAGGGCATCCGACGCCTTGGATAAAGAAATTGAAATTGCTGAGCGTAGGCTCTCTATGGGGGAGCCTGACCCCTAACTGAAACCCTAAACACTGAGACACAAACAGCAATGGCTACTCATCCTCTTAACAATAATCTACCTACCACTCATTCCAAATGTTCTAGCCTGTTAAACACCCCACTAGGCAGAGTCACACTTTCCCCCACTGAACCGCCTACCAAGAAGAAAAAAAGAGAAGAAGCGAGATCGAGCAAATCTATAATCGTACAACCGGCTTCTTTTATGGTTACTCTTTCGGCACTGTAGGCACTGCTCCTCAGAGTCAAACAGACTACTACTAACTTTCTTCAACCTTTTCTGGAGAGATTAACCAGAATCAAGGCAAATTTAGACTCAATTATCCCTCTAGGTGGTTGGCCATTATCGAGAGAACTCACTGTTCAGGTTCCTTCCCCAATTCCACTCAATGAGTCGATGCCTTCTCACTGTTCCTCAAATAAACCATATGAACCCCAGGCACCACAATTTGCAAAGGAAGATTGGGTCAGGGACTACCTAAAAGCCATTATATGAGTTTTACTACACACGTGATAATGAGGAATCCTATAAGGACAACCCAATTTCCACATCAGATGAACTTCTGTCATTCTCCGGTATGGTTAACACACTACCCAAGGCCTCATAGCCATCGATAACACTATGGGACTCTGATTCCTCTAATTTACCTTTAAGACCAGAGGGCTGAAGTGATGATGAATGAAATGGATGAAAAGATCGACAAGGGTGTAATCCTTACACGAGATTAGCCCTGCCACCAGCTGCATGTCCTAATGTGATCGTTTTGGCCAATACCCCAGAGCACAAATACAATCAAAAGGAATCAACTGATCAACTAATTCGTAAAGTCCAACATTGGCTTAATAACCACACGGAGTTACGGGTTGAATCGTTTTTTAGCATGATAATGGCAAGGAGAGTGGGCTGAGTGGGAAATTCAGATAAATCCTTTAGGGAGGATTGTGAGGTAATACATTTCAAATTGCACCTTATGGCACAGATCCTCCTAAGACTGTTACTGAAGGGTCCAACTTCGCACACTCAGATGTTCACACTGCTGTTAGGCTTATTTTTATAAATGTCTAATCCAAAACCCCTGGCATATTGGCAGATCTCGAAGCTTCTGACTGACAGAAAGTTAATGCGACAATCCCCAACCCTGTATCTAGCTGTGCTATTGAAGGGCCTGAGCATTACCTGCATAGGACAGAGACTAAGGACCAGGTGGGAGTAAGCCTTTTCAGGGGCCCACTGGTGCAGGGGTTTGTCCTTCTTTGTACTTTAGTCCTTAGACCAACAAAATAGAGATTGGCACGGAAGCTGTAATCTCAAAACAATAGTTTATTATCACTCATGAGTGGGACTACATCGATCCAGAACCCTCAGGCAATATATGAGGTAGTCCATGGAATACAGAAACCATGGTGCTTATATACACCCTTTGTTGCTGAGTAAGCATGGAGACTCAAAAAAAGGCGGTACAAGTATACACAAGAATAGCTATTCACATATATGGACATACAGAAATTACTTAGTCAACAGAGTGGGAGGGGAAACCAAAATGCTTACATCAGTTGGAATAGCCTGACAGTTATACTTTAAACAGGTGTATTCTAGCAGCTACAGGCCTTTCTGAGCATACACTGCTCTGGCTCAGTGCTGAAGGAGTTAACTATAGTTGATGACTCAGGCAGAATAGAAAAGCAGGCAACAGTAAAGACGGAAGGAGCACATGGCTAGCACGTGGCTAACCAAAATGGCTGCCACAACCAAAACGGCTTCAGCTCATGCTAACAGCGATTTCTGTCGATTCCCACAGATGGCCCTTTTAGCATTAGCTGAAGACATCCCTATGATCTAAAAGGACTATAGTAAATATCTTGTACATCTATTCTCATCATATGGCTAACTTCTTGGTCTAATACATATTGGGTGTTCACATTCTTGACGTTGTGTTTGGTGGGTATACAAGTTGAAATACAAAAGGAACAAAGCATCGGGCCACATTGTATACATAGACAGCATGATAGTAGGATCGCAAAGAATATACATAGGATTGTCAACAATTTCAAGCCCCAGGTAACGAACAATGTCCGTAACCAGCCAGTTAAAGTCCATGTTCCCTAATCGGGATGAATTTCATTGGTTGTTTGAGGCCGATTGGAAATAGCCAACAGCAAATGTTTGATGCAATATCTAAATAAAAACATTTTAATAGACCTTCCAGTGTTCTTCTTTGTGAGGGTAGAGGACCAATGATATGTTGAGGAGGAGGGTGGAGTAGTACTTATCAAAAGTGTACACAAGATGTTTCTTTTGCAGAAAATACAGTATTGCAAATACGAATATTAAAGCAAATACACATATTATCACAAAAACTATTTTTGTTTTGGGGGACCAGGAGGACCAAACGGGGCTATGGGAATTAGGAGGAGGAGCCACAAAGGGCTGTTCCTTATCAAAAATGGGACGACCAAAGGGGTACATTGCTAATTAAAAATGTACTTGGGGAATTGAAGCTGCTTTACAATCAGCCAGTGTCCATCTGAGCCTCACAGGCAGGATCTTATCGTTCATCAAGTGTTCACTCCTCCCACGGTGAAGCTGCACAACTTGCAACTCAGGAGAACAATCACGGCCCAGGCTTAAGGGAAAAGTTTCTTCCTTCAGGATAGGGCAATCACTCTCCAGGGCAAACACCCTCAACGATCCTGTCCAGTGTCTCAGGCAGTGGACCAGTATTCTTCACTCTAATCTAACAGGCACCAGAGATACAGCACCTGCACCCTAAACTCAAGTCCTTCCCTGACTCCTATGTTGCTCCCCTGGCACACTGCTCTTTCGTCGGGGCCACAGATTGTACCTAGTGTGCCCAGGCACCTCTTGACCAACAAACAGAGGTGCAGACTTGCATTCACTTGGGGACCAGTACTCACAGGCCTGATGCTCGAGTATCTAAAGTAACCCTTGTTTCAGAGGGGGTCGCCTTTAGCAAGACCTCCTTGCCGTCCTTGTCGGTCTGTGCCTCTCTCAGCTGGGCATCAGGAAAAAAAGGAACAGCTCTCCGTCCTGATTTGTGATCCCATCTTTCACCTTCACTGCTGTTATAGTTGCCAGCAATGCCTGTGCTGGTTCCCTTTACCTCGGCTCCAAGCTGGACTAGCGCTGACTCCCCAGGCTGGATCTAATGTTTGGGCCCGTCTGGAAATGGTTGTGTTGTAGGGCAGCAGATATCTATTGGTGAACAGAACAAAGATCTTTAGACAAGGCATACACTCAATCTATCAACAGAGAAGATACTCTATTTCAGAAAACTTCTTTAGTCTCTGGCGCTCCATACATTAGCAGGACACCCAAGTACCACGTCATCTATCTGAGAGTAAAAAACACCCTGGACTTATTAGCGAGTATAAAAGGAACTTTTGGTGAACTGACAAGAGTAAAACGTTACACGATTTGATTTGTTTCTCCCAATCCCAAGCAGCCAAGGAAGTCTGTGTTTATTTACTAAATTCTGAGGGAAAAAGAAAAACAATACGGACACACTCTGAATCCTTACATTTGTGTATTCCTATATTATTCATCTGAAGAACCTAAAAAAAAAGAATTTTCAGAACAACTATTCTTTTGTGCTTCTTAGTTCTTAGTTTTATAAGTCATATAGTTCACAACACTTCTACTTGTGAACCTTCCACTACTGTACAGGACTGCAGACACTTCTAGAATTATTTTTCTTACGTAAAAACACTTACATTTTACGATTATGACCATGCTTTCCTGTTATAAGTGCAGCGGGAAAATCTAAAAACTGCTAATTTAACAGGGATCCTTACTATATAAATAACTGACAAAACCTCAACATAGTGGGTACATGAATTTCTCCAGCAGAACTTGTTGTGGCAAACAAACTCCTATAAAGCAATATTTTCCTTCAAAATGTTTGCTGAGGATCACACGGGCATCTTTCCTAACATTGTGAACCCTGTGCATTCTACTTTTCACGATCTGGATTATGTAACATCATATTCAGGAGAAAAAAAAACAGTATTACTTAATAGCCAATTAGACGTGCACATGTGAAGTGCTTTGTCTCTATTGATTCAAGAAAATATTCACAGCATCCTGTGGAATGAATGACTAAAGCGAGCCTAACCAATTGTCTCATGGCCGTTCCTAGACAGCTTAGACAGGCTCGAGAGAGAGAGAGAGAGCACAACAACAAGCTGCCCTGCATACTTTCCACGCAGAATAGCTCACAATACTGCACATAATAGGCACATAAACCAAGAAAAAGGACAATGTGTTACTTAATTTTGCTTACCCGTATATTGCCCAGGATCTAATCTCCTACGCTAGTCTCCTACCCCCCTTCAACAGTAGGTAACCTAAACAGGTGACCTCCTGTTGACAATATTTACCCCCCTTTTTCGGCAGCTGGGCACAAACAGACTTGTAGGAGGTAATTAGCTAGGGGAATCCATTTCGAGGAAGCCACATCCAGTACTATTGATCTGTACCACTTTGTAAACTTTGGTGTATAAGCACATTGAGCTAACTAGAAAACATTAATCCAATAACCAACTACTAATTCCTTTAGCAATTATACTGGTTTAACTTGAGGGCGCATGAATGCAAACTGAATTACATTGCCTCCTTATCTGTAGCCCTGGCACAGTAATCTTTAAGTTAAACCCATTATTTCTGTATGCATGGCAGAGCTGTTTTCTGCACAGGGCCCACAAACGCTACTGCCTCTCCTTCTCTCTTATGACTTCGTAGAACCTGCCTTGTCTTTTGCCGAAAATAATAAGCAAAACTTCTCTCTTTCTCTGCGCTGTCATCCCCTCCTTCGGAATGTTTTTCCAAGGTCAAAGTGCCAGAGCAAGCCTATTAGAAAGACCCCTCCTATGTGGGTATTTGCGTTGATCCGTGCTGGTCTGCTAAATACAGAACTTGGCCTCTGACCTTTAAACCTGTTATCCCTCATCTGAGCAAAGTCATTCCCACGTGGCCTTTACAATTCAAAGTAACTCTCGAGAAGCATGGCTGAAGGGCATTACTGCTCCGTGCCTGTGTGCTGATAATTTAAAGGTAGGATGTAACTTGCACTCTTTATTATTTTTTGTTTCTTGTGCACTGTGCAATCTAGCTCCTAAAGAACTAGAGTTTTCATAATGCCATAACGCGCCCAGAATTCTTGTGCATAAAAGCTTGCATAAAGGCTTGCAATGTAATTCACATGTCTGTACAGCTACTCTTTGCATAACGTGTAAGTGTATTTGAGACTGCAGCCATTAGGCCATACTAGATATCATATTTTAAGTTTGTCCCTAAGATACAGTAATATTGTCATTGCTAGAAAAACTAATATTCACCTTCTTAATTTTGATGCACAATATATTTAACCATTGAGACATTGAAATCTTAATGCACACTTTGCACAGGGTAATTTTCCACATTGCTAAATAATATTGAATTGTCACAATTGTGGTATTAGACATTATAAAGATCATAATAATGCAAAACGATTTTAGTGCAATGACTTTTAACAATTTATTTCATGTAGTAATTTTTGGGGGAAAAATGATCACTAACCCTTTTGTTGTTCCATATTTGAAAAGTAAGCCTTATTCCTTTCCTTTTGCCTCTAAATGCATTTATTTATAACACTTACAAAACGGCTTTTAAAACTAAGCACAGAAGCTTTACTGAAACATAGAAAGTTTGTGTCACTTTTTAGAGGGCAGTAGTTATTTACCATCAGATCCACAGATGTGCTTATTAGGAAAGCAACAAGAAAGAAAGTCCTTACTTTTTATCCTTTCTCTTTTATCCAAAATAATGAAGCTGTATTTCTAACTTTAAAAATCAGTAGTCTTTAATGCACGTGCCTTGATACCATGTTGACTAACTTAAAACCTAGTTCCCACAGCGTTTATTTGTAGCTTGTGCCCGGGCATAGCCATGTGTAATTTACTCAGCTGTGTTTTACGACCAGCGGGTGTTAGCTTCTTCGCTTTTTCAAGAGAAAAAGGCCTTGCTGTATTCTAATGTCCTCATAGAAACCCCAAAAAGTTGATAAACCGTTCATTACCTCCGTCTGCTCTGACAGACAGCTTCCTTCGGACAGACAGCTTTGAGCAGCTGTTAAAAGCTCTCTTTCTGGTGCTGTGAGATAGCACGGTTCATTCTATTTTAAACCCAGGCCTTCCAAGCCAGTCAAAATCTATCGTTTTGCAGTGTGGGAAAAGAAGGACACTTTTATTTTAGCAGCAAATAATTACTCAGGTAATGTGAATGCCTTTTAATATTTAATATAATGTATCTAAGGATAATGCAGTAACATTTTGTATTGAGTCCTAGTGGTGTAAAACACACAAATTTTGTTTTCTCTGTGAGGCCTGCTTTTTCCTTTTGAGTTTTAATTCTAAATTGTTTACCATTGTGGCAATATAATAATTGAATGTTCACACATCTATACTTTATTACTGCTTTACTTTTAATAGTAGCGTTCAGTTACTTAACATATTTTATATAATTCATTCTTTGAAATTTAAAGTGTAATTCTTCCAATGGCATCTGCAGAACATAATGACGACTAAAAACCAAATTGAGCTCATTCCAGACATTTTCAAGAAGGGGCCACACACTCATAGCACACAACACAGATTGCTGAGGAAAGCCATTCTTACACAAAAGAGCACAGTCGCCACTCACTCAAACAAGTACTTCACAAGCATTACCACTGGTGTCAGTCCACAAACCACATAGACACTCAAACACACAATCAGCCCACAGATCAACACTTAGGACAAACACAAGAGGCAGCCCACAGACTGTACTCAAACCAAACCAATTATAAATACCAATTGTAAATCATATTTACCAACAAAAGGACTCTCAAAAGCAGTCCAGAGACTGCACCAAGACAAGTAAACAGCCCAAAGACTGTTCCATGTTCAAGAAGACAGGCTCTAGCCCCAGACCTTTTCCAAAATGCACCGAATTACCAGTTGGGCTAGCGGAACACTCAAAAGCGCACCGTATCATCACTTACAAATTTTACTAAGTGCGTAGATCTAGATCCTTTTTTTCATATATTTGTTTCACAGTGTACTATACATTATGGAAGAAATACCCTATTTGACATACATATGTCTGTTGGGTGTCCCCTCTTGTGGAGCCGGCTGACTTTTATTTTTTAATCCCATTGTGGTACCACCAAGACAGCAACACATCCTACAAAGTGTGCTACTAGCAGGCATGCTAAAAATATTAATAGTGAATATAATATTTTCAGTTAAATAGTACTATCCCCAAAAATAGAACCAATCCGAATATACCAAAAATAGAGAAAAATCTCCTCATTACCTGCCCCTTTTTAATGCAATAAAAAGAACCAAACCAAACCAAAATCTTGGCCGAGCAAATCCAAAGTCAAAAGTGTTGCGACCTTACCAAACACAAGTCTCCAGCTTCCAACTGCCAAGCTCTGGGTTGACCTAATGGTCACTGTAAAACGAATGCAAAAGGGATCTCAACCGGGAGCGGTCAAATTGGGAAAATCGGAAAAGCACTTTGGTCTGCAAAGACAAGGGTCTCCTCATGCAGTGTACGTCCTCAGCGTGATTCCAAACCTCCATCGAGACCACTCCTTCGGGCAGCCATGTCTCCAATGATCCCCATGTGACGGGCGCCAATTTGTGGGTGTGAGCCTTTTCAGGGGCCCACTGGTGCAGGAGTTTGCCCTTCTTTGTCCTTTAGTCCTTAGACCAACAAAATAGAGATTTTCACGGAAGCTGTGATATCAAAACAATAGTATATTATCACTCATGAGTGGGACGACATTGATACAGAACCCTCAGGCAATGTATGAGGTAGTCCATGGAATACAGAAGCCATGGTGCTTATATACACCCTTTGTTGCGGAGTAAGCATGGAGACTCAAAAAGAGGCGGTACAAGTATACACAAGAATAGCTATTCATATATATGGACATACAGAAATTACTTAGTCAACAGAGTGGGAGGGGAAACCAAAATGCTTACATCAGTTGGAATAGTCTGACAGTTACACTCTAAACAGGTGAATTCTAGCAGCTACAGGCCTTTCTGACCATACATTGCTCTGGCGCAGTGCTGAAGGAGTTAACTATAGTTGATGACTCATGCAGAATAGAAAAGCAGGCAACAGTAAAGACGGAAGGAGCACATGGCTAGCATGTGGCTAACCAAAATGGCTTCAGCTTATGCTAACAGCGATGTCTGTCGATTCCCACAACCAGATTAAGTTAATTGTATGGAATATTGCAGGGCTAGGCTCAAAATTGTCTGCTCAAGAATAGATTATCTACATAACCGCGCATGATTTGATATGCTTAAAAGAAACATGGCAACAGGTACTTTCCATTTCGATGGTGATCACTCATTTTATACACCTGCCACTGGAAATTTTCTTCAATATTTATTCTCTTTCTGTATTCTTTGGTAAGTGTTCACTACCACACATTGCTGAAACACTATATCAGGAAAAAACAGTCCTAGCAATTCTCTCAACAAGCCTGTTAAGCGCTGAAAGGTGAGTAGTTTGAAAAACTGAGAGCTAACTCCTTCTTTTTACAAGTGGCCGCTTCTCGTGGAATAACTATAGTCAGATCCCTGATTCTGCCACGACTCACAAAAGAAATACTTGAGGTCCCAAATTAGTACGGAGTAAATAGTCTTGCCATCCGCAGCCGCGGAAGCTGTAACTCTGGTATGCCTCAATACTCACAAAATCTGAATTAGCTGGAAAGGAAAAACGCCGCTAGGAACACGCGACCGTTTTTCCTTAGAATTGTAGTTGAAGTACGCAGTTTGCCGCAATTACAGTCGTGAGCACAGCTGCGCTGGGGAGGAGGAAAAAACACTAGACCGGCAACCTCAAAGGTTATCGCCGGCGGCCATCTTGAAATTCCGCGGTACATGGATCGGTCGTTTCGTAAAGGAATGAGGAAGCCCACGGGGGTGTAAGTTTCTGCTTGATCTAAATCGGCCGACTTTATGTATTTTGCCATACACAGGAAGTGTCTTTTGATGTAGTGATGCCTTAGGCTGGCCAGACTTGACAGTACCCCCCACCGAAACTCCTCCCTCACCCTCCTTAGGCTTCTTTGGGTATTTCCTGTGAAATTCTCTGATCAATCGTTGAGCCTGCAAATTGTTCTTAGGTTCCCAACTTCTCTCTTCTGGACCGAAACCCTTCCAGTCCACCAAATAGAACAATTTTCCTTTCCGAACTCTAAAGTCTAAGATTCGCTTAACTTCAAACTCCTCTTCTGGGTTTATCATCCTTTCCACTAGAAAAGGACCGATGAACCTTGGTTGAAACTTTCGATTTCGTTTAGAAATCCAGACCTCCTCCCCAGATTCAAAAATGGGGCTGGAACGTCTCTTCTTATCGGCTTGCTTCTTGTAAGAGGCCTTTGCCTTGATCAAATTATCTGTAGCTCGTTGGTAAGCCTTTTGTAGGTTCAGAACTACTTCCTCTACTGCTGGAACATCACTCTCTTGTCGTCCCACAAAAGTGTTTGTATGTCTGCCTGAGTTTAAATAAAAAGGAGTGTAACCCGTAGATGAATGCTCTGCATTATTATAAGCAAACTCGGCTGCCCAAATCACATCTGGCCACTCCCCTTCGTGATCCATCAGGAACAAACGCAAATATTACCCCAGCTCCTGATCAACTCTTTCCGTTTGACCGTCAGTCTCGGGATGGAAACTGGAAGACAAACGAGAGTCAATATCCAATCTTTTTAAAAATGATCTCCAGAAATGAGAGATAAATTGAGGGCCCCGGTCAGAAATTACCACCCTAGGAATTCCATGTGTTTTAACTACATGTTGTGTGAACAAGGATGCTAGATGAGAAGCATTGGGAATAGATTTTAAAGGGATGAAATGACTTATTTTAGTGAAATGATCCACCACCACCCATATGACTGAAAAACCCTGGCTAGATGGTAATTCTACAATGAAATCCATGGAGACAGTGTGCCACGGATAAGGAGCCGGGGGCACTGGTAGAAGTAACCCTCGTGGAGCCATTCTAACTTATTTTCCCTTTAAACACTGTTCACAAGAGGCAACATATTGTCCCACCTGAGTCTCCATGGACGGCCACCAAAATTCACGTTGAACCAATTCTAGAGTCTTCTTAACTCCCTTGTGTCCAGCCAGCAAATCATCATGAAAATGTTGGACTATCATCTTTTGAAGTTCTTCATTAAGAATAAAAAGTTTTCCCTTAAAATATGGTGGACCATTTCTTATTTCTCGATCTTCATCTTCTTTGACCCAATCTGCAAGATTAAAGGAAACAAGAACTTGATTTAGCTGTTCTTCAAATTCCGGAAACAAAACCACCCCAATTATCTTCTCCTTTGGAATTATCAGTTCTTTTTCCAAAATCGGGACATCTTCTCCGGTATCCAAACGTGATAAAGCATTAGCCTTTCCATTGGCGGAACCAGGTTTGTAAGTTAGCACAAAATTATACTCTGCAAAAAATAATGACCAACGCAACTGTCTGGGAGTCAGAGTTCGAGCAGATTTTAAAAACTGAAGATTCCGATGGTCAGTAAACACAGTAACTTCATGTCGAGCACCCAATAAATAATGCCTCCAGTCCTGAAAGGCATCTTTGACTGCCAATAACTCCTTATCGGCAATAGAGTAATTCAACTCAGCAGGGGTTAAGTTTCTGGACCGGTAGCGACAGGATGAAGTTGACCGGTGGTCATGTCCCTCTGAGATAAAATTCCACCTATTGCCAAATTGGAAGCATCAGCTTCAACAAAGAAAGGCTCCTCAGGGTTGGGATGCAAAAGCACCGGCGCTGTCGTAAAAACTTTCTTTAATCTACTGAAGGCTTCCTCAGTTTCAACGGTCCAGTCAAACCTAACCCCTTTCTTGAGCAAACGGGTTATCGGAGAAACCTTTTCAGAAAAATTGTCAATGAAACGTCTGTAAAAGTTGGCAAAACCAATGAAACTCTGCACTTGTTTCACATTACGAGGAGATGGCCATTCATTAATAGTCTTCACCTTGGCTTCATCCATTGAAACTCTGTCAGGGGAGAGTACGAAACCCAAAAATTCCACTTGACTAGCATTGAACACACATTACTCCAATGTCACGAAAAGTTGGTGTTCCAAAAGAGTCTTCAAGATGATTCGCACATGTTGAATGTGCTCTCTCATGGTTTCAGAAAAAATGAGAATGTCATCTATGTAGACAACAGCAAAACGATCTAAATACTCTCTCAAAACATAATTTACAAAATGCTGGAAGGCCGCCGGAGCATTGCATAAACAAAAGTCCGAAAAGCGGTTTTCCAGTCATCGCCTTCCGCCATTCGTACTAGATGGTAAGCCCCCTTCAAGTCCAGCTTGGTATACACATGTGCTCCCTTGACCTGATCCAGCAATTCATAAATTAATGGTAGCGGATATCTATTCTTCCTTGTTACTGAATTTAAGGCTCGATAGTCGATGCACGTTCTCAGATTTCCGTCTTTCTTGGGAATAAAAAAAAGCGGAGAAGAAACTGGTGACTGAGAAGGGCGAATAAATCCATTTGCAAGATACAATTCTAAATACTCCTTAAGATGTTGATTCTCTTTTTCTGAGAGAGCATAAATGCGACTGCATGGCAAAGATGCTCCCGGTTCCAACTCTATTCTGCAGTCGTATTCTCGATGCAGAGGCAATTTGTTGGCTTCTTTTTCATCAAACACTGCTGCCAAATCCAAGTATTCTTCTGGAATCTCTTGTGTCTGCATTACACAAATCATTTTAGCTTGACTAGCCAAATACCGAGGAGGTGAAGCTGCTGAGGATTCAGAACTCCAGTTATGACAATGACCTTTACAATATTCAGAATCCATTTCTATAGTTCTCTTGGCCCAATCTATCCTTGGATTATGTTCTGTACGCCACGGAAGCCCCAGAATGAGCTGGAATTGGGGTGCATCAATGAGACTAAATCTCAAAATGCTCACATGATTTCCAGGCCCAGTTAATCTAATCGTATCATGTACAATGGGGCCAGATGACAAATTGGTACCATCTACTGTACGAACTGCTTCCGGTCTTTCTTTTTTAACAAAGGCAATCCCCAACCTCTTTACAAAGCCGATGTCACAGAAATTGCCCGTTGCTCCAGAGTCAATCATTACTGAGATATCCTTCAACCTGGTACCTCCAAATTCAATGGAGCTAGCGACAATTAAATGAGGTGTCGAAGATTGTAACGTACTCTCTACCAACTGAGGATCAGGAGTCGACTTTTCTTCAGCTCCCACCAGGGAAACTCTTCTTACTGGTGGAGCTTGTCTTTTACTAATGCATTGTTCGTAGGCTTCTTGGTGCATTCCTTTACAAAATGCCCAGAATCTCCACAGTACATACATAACTTGCCCGATCATCTTCTCTCTCTTTCCTCCTTAGATAAGGGCCCACGCACAGAACTGATCTGCATGGGTTCTTCTTCAGAAGGAACTTCCTTGATCTTAGAGCCTTCAAACTTAATGCGGTCGAAACGAGGAGGAAAATACTTGACATCATTCCGACGCTCACTCTTTGTTTCGCATTGCCGTTGGTCAATTTGCAAAACTAAATCAATTAGCTCGATACAGAATTAGGACGCTTAGGAATTTGTGCCAGACTATCCTTTATCTCATCCTTGAGACCCCAATAAAAAATTTAAGCTCTCTTTGCTTCGGGCCAATTAGTCTCAACTATTAACTTATTAAATTGGGTCAAATATGCCACCAAATCTCTATTTCCTTGTTTCAAATCCTACAGCTCGTTATCCGTGGCTTGAGAAACAGCTCTTCTATTGAATATCCGCAAAAATTCTACAGAAATGGGTCATTGTTATTTACCAAAGACATTGACCAGGCTGCTGCGTCACCACTCAGGTAGGACAACATGAACGCCACTTTTGACTGATCTTCCTTAAAAATGATTGGTCTACAGAGAAAATGCAAAGAGCATTGCGTAAGGAAAATTTGCGCTTTATGAGGGTCCCCACTAAATCTTTCTGGAGCTGCAAGGGGAATGGTGGGTGAAATGGCATGTATAACCTGCGTGGTGAGTTCTGCCGCCGAGGGAGCTGGTGCAAAAGACTGAGATTTGTTTTCCTTTGATCCAGAAGCTGAACTAACTGATAACTCTTCCACCCTTTGTCGCAAAAACAGAGTTTCCTGACTGGACTTTCTAACTTCCTCTCTCAGTGATTTGTTCTCTAGCATGGCCTCACTAAGTTGTGTCTGAATTCCAGCTAACAGTGTAGCTAGGGCCTTAACATTGAATCCCTCTGCCATCCTGCTCAGGTGGAAGTATTTTGAAAAGGGCACTTCAAACTGTCAAGCACCTGTCACAAAATGCCAAGCTTACGCAGGAGCCGATGACTATTCCTCAATTTCCCAACCCAGTTACCCAAGCTACGCACACATATATAATATATAGGTATACTTAGGCAACCTGAGGGGGGAAAGGAGAGTTGGAAAGAAAAGAGATACGCCACGTCTTCTTTCACCGGACAGGTCTGATTCTATTCTGTAAGGTTCTTCCTGCAAGACAGATCTACATTAATATTTTAACATTGTATTCTTTTCCTTTTTCTAGTCTTACACTAAACTCCAAAATGTGATTACCTGTCTTAGTTAAGTGGCTGTCTATTCTCTTGTAGGTTGCTTCCTATTTGGTCTCCGTTATTCCATGGTTCTGTTGATTATAGAATGCTAAATTAATTCAGATGCTAAATTAAGTAGTGTCTCAGATAACTCTCACTCATCTATTTTTATTGGAATATACACTGTATTTTACCTTGCTACCCTGGTGTAGAAACTAGTCTTTTTCTCTTTTATTTTTCAGTTGAAAATCACTTCCTTTGACGAAGCTTCCAGATGTATTCGAGTGGAGGAAGAGGACTTCATAAGGTTGGTAAGTATCTTTACACATATATATATATATATACATATATATGTATACATAACTACACCTACTTGTAGATTCTTTGGGGAAATTGTCTTCAATATTTATTCTCTTTCTGTATTCTTTGGTAAGTGTTCACTACCACATATTGCTGAAAAACTATATCAGGAAAACACAGTTCTTGCAATTCTCTCAACAAGCCTGTTGAGCGCTGGAAGGTGAGTAGTTTGAAAAACTGAGAGCTAAATCCTTCTTTTTACAAGTGGCCGCTTCTCGTGGAATAACTATAATCAGATCCCTGACTCTGCCGCGACTCACAAAAGAAATACTTGAGGTCCCAAATAAGTACGGAGTAAATAGTCTTCCCTTCCGAATCCGCGGAAGCTGTAACTCTGGTATGCCTCAATACTCACAAAACTCTGAATTAGCTGGAAAGGAAAAACGCTGCTAGGAACATGCGACCGTTTTTCCTCAGAATTGCAGTTGAAGTGCGCAGTTTGCCGCGATTACAGACGCGAGCACAGCTGCGCTGGGGAGGAGCAAAAAACACTAGACCGGCAACCTCAAAGGTTATCGCCGGCAGCCATCTTGAAATTCCGCGGTACATGGATCGGTCGTTTCGCAATGGAATTAGGAAGCCCACGGTGGTGTAAGTTTCTGCTTGATCTAAATCGGCGGACTTTATGTATTTTGCCACACACAGGAAGTGTCTTTTGATGTAGTGATGCCTTAGGCTGGCCAGACCTGACAGGTATATTAGATCGAATGACAACACAGACCCATATGATGACCAATAGGGATCTAATGTTATAAAAAAGTATCACTACCCTATATTCTTTTATCAAAAAGTTAGGTTCAAAACTATTGAATATTGTTAAAAAAGTGGATTTGGCTAAATCTTTCTCAGTAGCCACTTATGGGGCGGGTGTATGGACATACCAACTCATTGGCTCTCCAAATTATTGAAGATAAATTCTGGAAAAATTGTTAGGTATCCCTAAAAAATGTTCAAACTTTATTTGGCATTCTGAAGTGAATGTTTTGTATATATTGGTTCAGATCCGCTTGGCCCCAATTCTTTTATGGCACTCCATTTAGAGAAGGGAATCTGTTGACCTTACTCAACAGTTCATTCAAGATTGTCTGTCTTTGGAACATGTTTATAGGATCCCTTGGATCATGTATGTAAAAACACTTTAAGCTCCCTAGGTTTAGGATTGATCTTTAAAACCCCAAGCAAATGCTTAATTATCTCAAGGAAAGAGATTAGAACTTGTTTTTTTTATTTAATGGCAAAAGAAAGATATAAAAATAATCGCATAAAATATATGGTACGATCGTATCTAGAAGGACCGATAGTCAATGTAGTATTCACCTCATACTTACACTCCATGACAAATTAACGCCATAGATTTATATTACTTAGGTTTCGGTTAAATCTTATCCTTTGCATATTACGCCACCAGGCGGGAATCTTTTCCTTACAAGCGCTCCCTCTCTGCCCATGTGACAGTGTGTCCTCTCAATCTAATCTTCATATTTTCTTTTTCTGAAAGTTTTATTCGGAAAACCGCAAAAAATGTATACTCCCAATCATGCTCAAACTCAAATTTAGACAATGCTGCCCAGGAATGTTCTTTTCACCACTGTTGTCTGATCCCTTTGTTTGTTATTGTGTTGCTTCTTTTTCATGTCTTACTTTACAGACTAGGAGATTATGGAACAGTTTGGAATGAATTAGACATTTTTAGCTGTTTTTAATGATTGTTTTAATAGGATATTTTAATTATTATATTTTGTAAAATGATGAATGTTCTTGTTTGTATATTTGAACTTTTATGATTCTTAAGAATAAGGATAGAATAAAATGATTTGATGATGATGAGTGGTGTGTGTGTGTAATAATGTACTTCCCATTTTACAAGTAAAACTACTGAATAGACTATGATTTATTGGATGGTGTTTGATGCAACCAGACAGATTTGAGTACTAACCCACACCACCTCCTCTGATCAGGTTTTGAACTGCTTTTGCCTGCTGTCCTGAGAGAGTCAAGTGCTACAATGGGGGACTAGAAGGAATGTCAAGGACGTATTACTTGAGAAGGACCCAACCCTTCCCAGCAGTTTAACACACTTAATTGCACTCTTTATTTCTCGTCTATGTAAATAACCGCAATTCCCTTACAATAAGGCTTTTCCAAATATATATTTTTTACAGAGACCTATCTATGTCGAGTAAATCATTATGACAAACTCACATACAGTGCCTGGGATAGTTCACTTTTTATGACATCATTAAAATAATTTCTAGTATTGTTAAAAGAAATATTGTAAATTCACTGACTACTTATAACATTTCAAGCACATCTAAGCTTTGTGAATAGTTCTGAAGCTTCATATAAATTAAAGAACACAGATTTACAATAGCTGAGATGTTAACTTACTCCCAAGTGCATTTTATCTTGAAAACCAAATTTTATATTGAAAATGTATTGTCATATATGCCTGCACTTAAAATGTTATTGATATTATTTTTGTATGAATAAATCGAGGCTGTTGATAGAATGTAAATGATAGGCTATTTCTGTGAGCTAGATCTTGCATACATCCTTCAAAATACATTTCTTCATTACATTACAATTCAGGCAGTTTCAAGTATCATAAAATCCATATTTTATTTGATCACTGCCCATCTTTGACACAGTCGAATGGAAATGATATTCAAATGAGGATGTGTAGCCTGATTTGCATGCCCTTAACCTAAGATTAATAGGGTTTATATCAACCCTTGCTGAGAAAACTGCTTCTATTGCGCCTTCATTTACTCTTTTAAATTCTTTTACTACTTCTTTAGCACACCTCCCAAGCTTTAATTACACCTACTAAGAATCAAGATATCGTCTAGTCCAATGAACTATCTGACCCACCTACTTTGAGTAGGGCACAGGTAACAGTTGTCACCTACACCTGTGAATAGTTAATCAGGATTACTGAGCTATTTTCTTATAAGTGAATCTTTTCTAATGTATCTCACATTGGATTATTCGGGAGCGTTTGAATGCCTTTGCATTTTGCTTAATTGGTTGATATACTGAAGTATTTGTATTCATTGTGTCAAATTCATTACCCACCGTTCAGATTTTGTTCGTTTTATCCTTATGTGTCATTACCATGCTCTTTTTCCATGCTTGCCTTTTATGAATTGTATATTTATTCATACTTTTGAAAGAAATGTACATTGATTATAATTTATCCAGTTTGTAGCTTGAGTGTGCTATTTCCAAAATGAGTCATGTGAGAGCAGGCTAATATGTCTTCCTTAACTAACACTAAAAGTGCCATCAGTCCTATGGGTTAACAGCTAACAATGCACCTGGATGCACTAGCCTCATACTACATATTTATCTGCACCACTGAAACTTTTAGGTAATCAGACAAAGACCCTGGGGCATATTTACAAGCCCCTATCACCACTAGAAGATCACTTTTTTTTACGGTGCGGTGGCGATACAGGCTTCGCCTTATTTACAAGGCAGTGTGAAGCCACTTAATGTGACTTAATGTTGCCATGTAAATAAGGCACCCTTTCACGCTATACTTAGCATGAAAGGGGTGGGGAATGGGTGTTGGTTTTGATGTCGCCCCATATTTACAAGAGTGGCATAAATATGGGGCAGTGCCAAAATTAAGACAAGGGAAAACCTGGCCTTAACAGGGCGCAACAAGGAGAAATGCTTTTATTTCCCCTCGTTTTTAATGTTTGTATGTGTGCTGCATTGTGCAGCACACATGAAAACAGTAAAACGCCATGCATGAAGGGGTATATGCAGGAAGGTGTGCCTTCTTGCACATAAACAATCATTTTAAAAAAGACGACTTGCTTCTTTCTAAATCTACTGCAGAAACTAGCACAAATAGAAGTTACAAATCTCCATTCAAGGTTGTTTATGTGCACGAAGAGACACCTTCCTGCATATAAACAATCATTCTCCATAACGCAGGCACCCTTGTGCAATGGTGCAAGGGTGCCTGCGTAGGTGCTTGGCAGCTAAATTTAGGGCCAGCATAGAGATTAACGCAGGGCTGCACCGTATTGTTGTAAATGTGGTGTAGCCCTACGTTTCAGAAGTGGATGATCCTGGCATTAAGCCAAGAAGGCTAACACCGAGCTCTGTCACTTCTTTGGAAATACGCCCCCCTAATTGGGAGTGACCCATTATATATTATCTGTTATTTCCCTGCCTTGGTTTACCATGTCCAGGATTTCTGATAATTCCGGTTTGTAGAAATAACAGGGATTACAGTTTTTGGGAACTGAAATGTAGGAATCAGTATTATGGTGCCTGTTCCTGCATGTTTTCCTCATTGTTTCAAAAAGCAATTATCTCCGTGTGAAAATACAAAACTTGTAATGATGTTGGACCTGGTTCCTCCTGTTAGTGTGGCCATCATAATTTAAACACCACTCTTAATGAGGGCCTCAGAGTGGTGGTGAAGAGTTTTTGTTTAGCAGGCACATCCTTTTATATCTCTCTGGCCTCGTCGAGAACAACCCATGTAAAAACAGAAAAACAAAAATGACAGTAAACAAATAGTTGCAGCAGGCAATCCAGGTTTTGTAGCTGCATGACTGCTGCTGAACTTGAATGTGGATGATGTCACTTCTGCTGTGATCTGTCAAGCCAGATGCTTCTGGGCAAGGTCGTGGCAGTGTGGCATTGCCACACATTTATGCCCTGTTAGACAGATGGATGTGAACCTGAGTGCCAACATAATTGGCTAGTAGAAAAAGATAAACATTTCCTTTATGTAATCATGTGTTTCAGGGTCACCTATTTGGTCACTGTATACCCTCGATACGTTTGGAAGAAGATCTGATCTGTGCTAATATTGCTGTAAGCATATTTTGCCTTTTTGCTTCTCTCAATAGGGTTCTGGTGAAATTTTGATTTCTGTTTATTTGTCATGTGCGTGGCTTTTGAAACCATGGGGTAGATGAAAAAGAGCTACTTTCCAAAATGCATTTCACCCACTGCATTGTAAAATGTGCCAAGATGATCATCTTTGCCTCATATATAATCCATGGCTCAATAAGTGATAGTGGGAGTGACTGAAGTAAACCCAGCCTAAAGTAACTACTCCTGTCCGCGATCTATTCCATTGTTTTTAGTTCATTCTGCCACTACAAACAGTGACAAAACATATGCAAATCAATTGCTCTCAAATATGTGTGGAGGAATGGATTTAGCAGAGGTCTTCACTGCTTTGAGTATTCAACCCCAAGGTATGGGTGATTCCTTTCTGCAGCAACTGTACCGACTGATAGTGGAGTAAGCAGCAGCAGGTAAATGTCCAAGGAAAGAAACCAATCCTGAGGAGTGAAAAAGCAGAAGCAAAAACCCTCCAATGACAACAGCAGGGAATCTAACTCCAGACCAACACCAAAGGAACCTAAATTGAAAGGAGTTAGCAACAAAGAGCATCAAAGACACTACTAAGCATAGCAGGAGTGTTGCGATTCAGAGACCATCCCCCCGACTTAAATAGTTCTATCTAATCTGGAGGTGAAAAAACCCACACTGGAACTACTTTTCTTCATATTGCTTTACACTATTCTTATCCTAGAATGAGGGACACCATATTGAATCAAATTTTAAACCCAATCCAAAATGTCACCCTTACTCCCATCCCAAAACCTTCCCGCCTGTAGGGGTGGAGAGGTGTCCAGCCGGCACGCGACTCCTACCACTCGGGGACCACCAAGGTAAGCAGCAGCTTTGTCCAAGGCCCCATACACCAGGATACACATGTGAGCCAGGCAAGTGGAACGTGGAAGCCCAACAATATGTTTATCAAGTAAATATGTTAGTTTAAAGATATCTTTACAATGGTTCACACATTGTGAAGTGCAAAATGAATCACTTTCTCATTACTCTACAGATGTAATTTTTGTTTTGTACATAGCTACTTGGCATAGGTCTTTGGGAATAATAAATATTATGTTATAACACAAGAATAAGTTTGTGTATAGTCTATGGAAGATTAAAGTCTATCATTTATGGTTCATGTTCTCCTTCCCTTGTAGGCTCAAAGGTGCATATTCACTGATGTTTTGTGATGTGTCCCTGCACAAATACTGATATGTGCAAAACTGTGCATAAATTCACAGAAATAGGTATTATAAATGCACCAGATGTTCACTGATGAGCCAGTTTGAGCTTTAAAGGTCCTAGAAGAAGTAAAAGTCAAACAGTACAAGTGAAAATGAAAAAATTATCATCACACATGGTACCATTTATTGATGGAATCTATCCTACTTCATATTATGACAGAATCACGAGCTTTGCTAAATAGCTTTATTTGAACTTCAAAAGACACAATGATGATTCGAAGGAACTATGCAGAACATTTAGTAAAGGAGGCTGTATTTTACCAGATGTCCAAGTTTACCTTAGATCTGTCCAGCTGAAATGCATTGAATTACAGTCTCTCAGTATGAACTGAGGAAAAATATAGTATTCTGAGGTTCAGCCAGCACCATTAGAGGGTGAGGGAGAATGCATGAATAGTTATAGAACATGAGGAAAATAAAATATTATAAGGCCTATGTGTCCCCGTGTGTTCCCCACCACTCATGTGCACATACATGTAACCTATGTATTTCCCCTCCATGGCCTGTCTATCATGATGCTTATGCTATAAACGTGGCCTGCCATCATCCAGTCTCCCATGAGAGAAACGACAAATCTGCACTGAGGCCTACACATTTTGCATCATGTTTTCCTGCATTTTCATGAAGCCCATGTTTATGGCTCAGCCAGAGCCGAAAAGAGGTTTCAGGCCTCAGACGCTCTGAGAGCTGCAGCTGCGTATCCTTGGCCTTGCACACTTGGGCCTCAGCCAAAGGGGCCCCGTCCGGGGTGCCGAGACAGTATTGAGCACGGTTATCTGCTTACTCCTACCGAAACCACATTCCTGCCTGGAGAAGGAGGGATAAACACGACCCATCTGCAAAGGAGAAAGCCTAGCCTTCCTGTCTCTTTTTGTGCGATTACAAAGCTCACGTCAGCGAAAAGCCCATAGCCCCCATGTAAGCCTTCAGCAGTAAACGAAGAAATACATGCCACATTGGCTCTTGGTGATGGGCAACCTATGTCACAAATCAGTCCCTGCTCCAGACTTTAGATACCAGATAATACAAGATGTGCTGGTCGCCCTGACACTGAAGGCCTCACTTCTAGACTACAGACTCCCTGGTTGCATAGCAACCCTTTCACACGTCAGCTACACGTCATGCTCGAGTCGAGCACAAGTAAGGCAAAGTTCCAGTACAATTCCAGCAGATCACGCAACCCCCTGCAGGTATCCACCCACCTATGACACTCACCTATGACTCATCAAGTGGACGCCCACATGGACGCCCACCTTCACGCCTACTTACACGCCCACATGCTCTTATCTCATTCTCTCTTGCTCCGCCTGAAGCACTCCTTCTTACGTATAATATCAAATGTATATATACTGTACTCTGTGAATAAAGTTTGAGAATATTCTGAGAATACTCTGAGAATTAGACCCTTCCTGATCCCTAGTGGTGATGGAACTATTCTCCCTATAACTCGAGTTATTGGAATAAAGCCCTTTTGAACCTGATACCACAGACTCAGCCTCTTGCTTTATGCATGATCATATTGATATTATAGAAATTCTGAGCGCGTAATACTTTATTTACGACAAACACAGTGGTACTCACTGTTAAATCCTGAATTTTTTGCAGACTCTTAAATTCTACTTAACATTTAACACTAGAGGCCTTTCAAAGTGGAGAGATCATCTAAAACAATCAATGGCAAGTTCAAAAGGTCTCACCTTTGGATCATATTGGCTTTGCCAATTGCTTTTGGTCTTGCTGTACTGTCTCAGGGCACTGTTCAGCATCATGAAAACAAAAAATAAAAAAAGGGTATGATGGTGGTTATGGCCTTTCATTGATGCACACGTGTCAGAACATATTAGGCTGGTACAATTACATTTATATTTGGTTATTGTAGATGGTGAGCACAATTTGGACTGGTAAATATATAAATAAAGATTTCTTTAATGAGAAAAAAGGCCGATGGGCTTTGGGGATACTTGAACACAGGAGAGGGAAAAAGGGGATGAGCAGCACACAGAGGGTGGTGGGAGAAGCAAAAGAGAGAGAGAAGAGCACACATTGTGGAGTGGGTGGAAAGGAGTACATTGATGAGAGAGAGCTGTGCAGGTGAGAGAAGCACACAGGTAAGAGAGAGCAACATGGAGAGAGCAAAAGGACAGAAGCACACAAGAGATACAGCTGGAAAACACATGCACTTGTTGAGTGCTTATGCATAAAGAAACAAGTGAGAGCTGTTGATGGTGGAGAAAGGAAGCCAGATGAGAGAGTGCAGCATGGAGCAGGAGAGGTGAAGAGAAGCACAAAAGGAAGACAGCTGGAAAATGCATGCACTTTTAAGGAGTGCGTAAGAGAGAGCAGTGGGAGGACGCAAGAAAAGAGGTTATTCTCTAGGGGAAGGGAAAACATAAGATGTACATGCCAAGACATCAAATAAGAAGCAAGCATATGAAAGTGAAGGTAAAGCCAACCTGTTTCAAGCAATGCATGGACTTTGAATCCATGGTAAGTTCTAGGTAAGCTGACAAGAGTTCTTCTTTTGCAACAAGGCTGCTTATGCTGTCTGTTAGGATCGGCCTGGAAAGGAAATGGAACAGAAAATATTTTCCCAAATATACATTTTAAAATTGTGACCTGAATAAGTGATTTAATGACCACAATACAAAATTCCACAATTTCCCAGTTAGTTTATTTTCTATCTCTTTTTTCCAACTTTAAATAGTTGAAATGTAAAACTTGGGAAACCACCATTTATGTTCTTCTGGTTATTTTGTGACATATTTCAAGTAGAAAAAAGCAACATTACTTTGTTACTTAACATGGCAAAAGTGTCTGAGAATAAACCCAATGACTATTCCTGGAATTATTTGCAAGTCCCAAGAAGTCAAACATTTCCTGCAATTTCAGATTTGCCCTAAAGGAGTAAACCCAAGACTTTCCCAATAGGCTTTGTGATCTGGGACAAAGGAGATGTAGGCATCTGAGGGCATGATTTGGATCAGTTCATGAGGTAGAAATTTCACTATTTACTATAACACAAAGTGAACCCGAAATGGACTTTAGAAGAAGGGCTACATATTTTGAAACAGACATTAAAGTCCTTATTACCGCAAGGCGTTTGGAAGGAGTAAGTTCTTGGTTAAAAATGGCTTTACCATCTGCACCCAGGTGTATGTGGTGATTAAGAAAAAGATGGCCATTCACCAACATTTTTCTTATACACCTCCATACTTTCAAATGTCTTCCAATTTTTGTGCAAATGATCATGTCGCATGCAAACATTCAGCACTTCTTTCTGAATAAGCCAGCCATCTATTTGAGATGCACTACTCCACATTTTTTTGTAATTATATTTTTATATTATGATTTTCTGCAGTTAGTAGTCAGGTCCCTTCTCTTTTGTGAAAGACCAAGTAAAAAGAAAAGAAGATAGGAATTTATAGTAGTGTCCTACCCCAAACCGGGTACATGCAAATGACCATGCAACACATAGAGCTTGATATAACACGTCTTGATTTATCAGTGTGTAACCATGAACTGAACATTTTACGTCATGCTATTTCCCACGCACTTACGTCACTGTTCTATGGAATACATCAGGAACCAAAAGGGTTCCATCATCTCTAACTCAAAAGACACTACATCTCCCCCTTTGTTAAATAAAAGTACCAATAATACATATGTACATTACAACTTTTCAGTAAGTTGTTTTGGTGCTCGAATCAATTGCCAGATCTGGTCATGTGTGGCTGTTAAGAGATACCGAAAAAGTGTCCATGACTGGCCCTGTTGACACAGATATCAGTACAGTGATTGGGTTCTCTGGATTCTCAGGTGGACAAATCAAATTACTAACATCTGGAGTTGGTGAAGGTTGAGGTACGTGCTTGAAATGTAAATAATCTAGTGTAATGGACCTTCTACTATGGTGAGCAGTCACCATATGTCCTTTACATTAATGGCAGGGATTTCACCAGTGGTAGAATGTGTAGTTGACCTGTATGCACGAAGCATAGACGGAAGAACTGATTTAAGCTCAAACATTTCCAGCCCAGCACGCTGAACAGTATTCTTGAGGGTGCTCATGAACCTCTGGACAACACCCTTCACCTGTGGCCAGAGAGGTATGATTTTCTGATGCTTGACATTTAAAAGAGAGAGAAAATCTTGAAATTCTGAACTATGAGAGGTGGGCCATTGTCAGATTTCAAAATCAAGGGAACACCCCATGTTGCAAAGATGCTTTCTAATCTCTGAATGACTCGTTTGTGAGTAGTCAATGACAGATCTTTCACAAGGAGAAAATGGGAATATTCATCAACAATGACTAATAGATGATATTCATTGTCAAGGGGATTGAAAAAATCAATTACAAACTTCTCCTATACATGTTTTAGAAGATCAGGCAACAGATGTGGGGTTGTCTTGGATGGCAAACACCTGCACAAATGACGTCCCCTTAACTCTTTTAACCTTTCATCAAGACAAGGGAACCAGACTTGGTCCAGTGAAGATTGTGTTGTAATCTCTCTCCTTTTCCCTTGTTACTTTCTCTGACGTGTTTTCCAGTTTCCTTTCCTAGTGGTAGCTTCCTTTCCTCCCCCGCCTTTCCTCCTTCTTGGGACGGTCCTTGAGAGTTCACCTTGGAATGTTCAACAGGCTGTCAGTAGCGGAGAGTGGATGACAGAATAAAGACGCTTGAACTTCACACGCTTCAGACTGTCTTCCTTACAACACTGGCGACGAGTTGGCGAAGGGGGCCATTTCTGTCATCTCCCCTTTCAGTGCTCTCTCCTTTCTGCATTTCGGATTTATTATTCCTCGGTTCAGTGCCTGTGAGGACGCAGAGTTGGGGCTTTCCAAAGTTCCTTGACTGCTGGCGAAGGGGGCCATTCATGTTACTTCCCCTTTCAGTGCTTTTTTTCCTTTCTGCATTTCGGATTTATTATTCCTCGATTCAGTGCCTGAGAGGACGCAGAGTTGGGGCTTTCCAAAGTTCCTTGACTGCTGGCGAAGGGGGCCATTCATGTCATTTCCCCTTTCAATGCTTGTTTCTTTCTGCATTTAGGATTTAATATTCCTCGAGTCAGTGCCTGGAGGACGCAGAGTGGGGGCTTTCTGGAGTTTTTGACTAAGGCAACATTCTCCTGAGTTTATGCCTAGACCACCGTGGATTCTACTCGCTCTGCTGTGGGGTGCTGTCTTAGTGCCGTTCTCTCTCAGATGTGGTGGGAGGAAGTGGTGGTCCTGCACACAATTTTCAGAAGAGGCGGTATCCACAAGATGGTAATTGTTACTAACAAGAAACAGACATGTGTACACAAAACTACAAAGATGACTACAAGGAAGATACAACTACTACAAAGAAAAGAAGACATCAAGAAAGATGAAGCACTTCGCCTTTCAGCCCCACCATTGGCCGCTCCATCGGCCAGCCCTAAGACAGGCGAGTTGTGCTCATCTAGACTACAGATTTTGGACTTTGGCGGTACCACCACAGCCTGCTGCACTGCTATGCATTTTCTGCTACTCATACACAGCTCTTCACTTCATCTTGATTTTCCGACTGCATTTAGCTGTGTGATCTTGAGCACCTCCCGCCTACGCTGTGTGACCCTGTGCACATTCTTTTGAGAGGGTGTTGCTATGTATTGGCACGCTGGAGTGCTGTGAGGGCTACTTCTACAATTCATACTTTTTAGAATTCACCCCATGCATCGCGTTGGCTTCAACTAAGCCCCACCAGTGACCACTACATTGGCCAGCCCTAGCCCAGGCTTACTGTGCTCATCTATATCATGTACTTAGGACTCTGGTACCTTTTATTGCCTGACCTTTTAAACACATCAACACTTCAGGCAGACAGTTCCTTTCTGTCACGCTTTTGCATTTCCAGGCACAATTTCTTATGGCATGTACTGGAGTCATTTTACTGCCTACGCTGTGTGATCTTGTGCACTTTTACACCACGTAATTTGGACTTTAAATTTTTCTACCATTGTCTCTGTCAACAAGATCTACTATGTTCTGTAACAACGTGTTTGGAGAGAACAGCTTCTGCCCACAAACTTCTACAGCAAGTGTCATAGCGCAAAGGTGTAATGTCTTCTAACTGTTTACTGCCGACTCTTCTCTTCATTCCACTTGTAACTTCCCTGCTGAGAGTTCCACTACAATGGCACTCCTTGTGGTATATGCACAGCTGTTTTGTATAGAAGTCTCTCATGGGAGGTATTCGTCTAGTGGTGAGCATTAGTTTGACTGAAGTCTGTCTGTGTCACGGACGGATTCACTGTGACTGACTTTCATTTGGATTTGGTTCAATCTGGCAGTTTCTCTAATTTTTCAAAACGCATCGCGCTTTGTTGAGGCGATTGAGTGCGAAGCAGTACAGCTCTTTTGGTGCTCTGCTTTGCCTGTGCTGTGGTGAGTTTTGCAAATAACTTTTTCTCCTCAGAAATCTATTACCTCCCCGGTATTCCAGACGTTAATACCGTTATTTCTGTTGGTCTCTGCGCCTGCTGCTCTCTTTAGCGCACCAGCGTGCCACGAACCATCCGGCAGCGAGCCATGAACGTGATGCCATCTTTTCTTCAAGGAACTCTCGGTGGTATTTTCTCGGGGCTCTAGTAGATTTACGTCTGTTTACTGTGCCTCACGGACTAGAAACGCAGCCTTATGTTTCCAGCTGCATTCTCTAACCTCCGTCATCTCAAAGAACCACATACGGTATTTTCTGGGAGTGTTTTTTTTATTTTTTTGTCTACAATTATGCCTGGGTTCCATATTATCGGCAATGATGTTTCCTCACTCTCCTCTGCAGCAGTTAGGATGTACTGTGGCACAATCGTGTCTGTCTGAGTCGACGACACGCACACTTTGGTTACAGCAGAGGCTAGTCGGTCAGTTCTTGAACTTATATGTGGTTCTCAGGAGTTCGGTTCCTCGTACTTCCAACAAACCCTGTCATCATTATGTTAGGCGTGCTGCAGTAATGTCTGGACTCGGTGACTGTGATTATTGCAAAGTTTTGCTTTTAACTTTCATTTCTTACACAGGTCAATGAAGACGTTTGCACTTTTATTTGGGACATTTTGGAAAGTGATTGAATGTTTTTTTTCACATATGTTCTTCTACAATTTACGTTCACAAACATGGGACGTCTTTGGTCCATGCAACTTTTGCTCACTTTACATCATTGCTTCAGTTTGCATTCAGGTACTGTGGGTACGTACATGCCATTTGGCATTCATGGTCCCAGCTACATGTTTACATAGGTCTATTGATTTTTCCCTACATAGGGGTGGGGGTAGGTTTTGCCCCAATTGCCCACATACATTTGGGATGGTTCAATTTGCATGTTCACATTATTTACCCTACACAGGGTTGGGAATGGGTTCCAGCCCCATTTGGCCATATACCTTTACCTGGGAATGGGTACTAGCCCCATTTCCCTACATAATTCTGCCTACATAGGTAATTTACGGTTGTTACCCTTAACAGGGAGGGCAACAGGTTCCTGTTTCTTTTTCTTTTCTTTCACGTGCCTACTCGGGCCATTACAGTAGTTACCCTTTCACAGGGAACCGGTGTATGGGTCCCAGTCCCATTTTACATTTACATAGTACCCTTACTCAGGGCACAATTTTATGGGTCTTTTACCCATTTACCTTTACTCAGTCTCCCTCAATAGGGCGTCTTATGGGTTACAGTCTCATTCAAAGTGCTCCTCACACTCTATCAGGGAGTAGAGGACGGTCATGGGTTTTAGTTCCAGTGACTGAAATTGTTTTTACATTCTGTAATTTTGCTGTTTTGTAGAACGCATTGTTACTCTTACATTGGATTGTTATTGTTTATTGCAATTGGGGAGGGAAGTAATAGTTATACTGTATGTATCTACTTTGCCTCTTCTCCGTTTTCTTATCTGTCCAGTTTTCCTGGTGGTGTCATTCTAATTGCCATCCTTGGTAGCACTCTTTCATGGGGGCTCTATTCAGGTTTCTTTAGGTGTGCTTGTTTACACTGTATATGTTTTCCCCTACACAGGGAGGGAAATGGGTTTGGCCACTTCCCTTGCACACTCTGGACATTTTGGGGTTCACCGTACGCTTAGGGGTACGTTCCCATCCTCTATCACCTTGCTACCCCATACTGGGCACAAATCTAGGAGCTTTAAACCATGTACATTTACTTGGGCTCTTATGGGTTATTGTCCCATTTAATATGCTCCTCACCTCGTTCTTAGGAGTGAGGAGGGTCAGGTGTTCGAGTCCACTGGACTGATGTTGTTTTCTTACAGGTTGCAAGTTGGATTTTGTAGAACGCATGTCAATCTCACATTGCATTGGGACTGTTTATTGAAAAGGGGGGAAGCATTAGTTTGCGGTTTGTACATCTTTGCCTTTTCTCCGCTTCCTCCTTGTTCAGTTTTCCTTGCGTTGTCATACCTTGTTTTCATCCGTGAGATCGGAAGTCACACTGCTTTATGTCTTCCTGTGTCTACAGCCTTACCTCGTTCGCTCTTTCTTTCCTGTCATGTGGTGATCTGTTATTCCTTTCTCTTTGTGTTGTCTGCAGGTAGGCTGGTGTACATTTTGCGTTTTGACTTGTTCGCCTCCAGACCCTGTGGGTTTCCATGTTTCTTATACATTCAAGCTCTGTTACTTCACAGGTTCATGTTGCCCGCTCACCTCGTCCTTTCCCCTGTTTCCTTTCCCTACGAAGGGAGATGTGTTGTAATCTCTCTCCTTTTCCCTTGTTACTTTCTCTGACGTGTTTTCCAGTTTCCTTTCCTAGTGGTAGCTTCCTTTCCTCCCCCGCCTTTCCTCCTTCTTGGGACGGTCCTTGAGAGTTCACCTTGGAATGTTCAACAGGCTGTCAGTAGCGGAGAGTGGATGACAGAATAAAGACGCTTGAACTTCACACGCTTCAGACTGTCTTCCTTACAACAGATTGCTTTGTAGCAGCAACTCTACAGTGTCCCTCATGAGCCAGTTCAATATCTTGCTGCCTCAGACACTCTGGTAGAACAATACTTAATCCTTGTAAGATGTCACCTTCTGGGTAGCTGAAAGTTCTTCCTGCACATTTTTTAATTTCTGGTATTAAAGGTCATCATAAAGAGGTATATTATGTTTTCACCATGATTAGTGTGTAATAATGTCTTTGAATATCAGCAGATCCCTGTCATTACTTGTGGCAGCAATGATTTGTTCTAATGATATGGCAACAGGGGTGCTGGACTTCACAATTTAGTTAACATAAGCATCAGCTGCTTTAGAAGTAGTGCCATGACACTGTAGTGGCACACGTGAGAAATAGTCGGCAGTGTTTTGATCTTTTTCTGGATGATACGCAATCGTATTAACATACTTCTGCAATCGCAACCCCCACCTCTCAATGCAAGGGGGCAGTTTGATTTTTGAATGGCTGAAAATGATGAACAATGCATGGTGATCAGTGAAAACTGTAAAATGCTTCCGTAGGGGAATATATGAAAATGCTCAAAAACCCACGCACCCCAGTGACGCTTTGTTTTTCAGGGTGTGAATGAGCAGGGTCTGTCAATGAAAAACTTTGGCTATCATAAGCCACAATGCGTCTTGGAGTTTTGGGATGTCCAGTGTGCTGGGCAAGGATGGCACCCAACCCTACTGGGCTTGCATCAACAACAACCTCCTTTCTCATCTTCGGATCAAAGTATGCCATTTCAGTTGTATTCTTAATTGCATGCTTGATTTTCTTGAAACTTTGTTCACATTCACTCGACCATTGAAATGGGACATTTCATCTTGTTAATTCTGTCAATGGGGCACTTACAAACTCACGTATATACCTTGAACAGTAACTGGCCGTACCAAGGAAAGATCTCAGCATAGTTACATCTTGTGGGGTAGGAGCGTATGACAAGGCCTGTATTATATTTGTATTCGAAGTCATTCCTCCATCAGAAAAGATATGACCCAAGAACTCAAGTTTGGTTTGATGAAAGTCGCAGCTTGCTGCATTTAAAGTAAGACCTGCATCGGCGAGTAAATGACACACTTGTGCAAGATCATGTTCATTTAGTGGCCCCAAGAACTATTATTTCATCACTGTAATTGATTTGTGATTGGTTGTATTATGTGATGAATAACATCCTGAAAAAGTTCTGCAGCTGATAACACTCCAAAACTTAGGGGCTGATTTTGATCTTGGTGGATAGGTTACTCTACCACAATGGGGATGGATATTCTGTCCGCCGAAATATAAATCTAATTATATCGAATGGGATTTTTATTTCGGCAGATGGGGATATCCGTCATCATTGTGACGGAGTAACCTGTCAAATGAGATCTAACTCAGGCCCTTGGTCATTTGTATCCAAATAAATCAACATGACTCAAAAAGGTAGTAATGTACATGCAATTCTCTTCCAGTTCAAGCTGGTGATATCCTTCTTTAAGTCAATGCCGGAAATACTTTGGCTCCATTTAACTGCGTATTCATGTCAGCAATGTGCAGACCTGGATGTTGTTCTCTTTCAACCACCTTGTTCGCTTTGTGCATATCAACACAGATGTGCATGGCTCCTCCACTGTCCTTTTCCAGCCCTACCACAATAGGTGATACTGATGGAGCAGGTAGTACAACATTTTGTATACCCCCCCATTCTGCATGTTTATATTAATCTGAATAATCAACTAATAGTAATCTTATTAATTTGTTTGCAGTGAAAGACTTATCAATTATATTAACAAAAGAATTACACCTGGGAATTGCACTTTGCATGGCTAAACTAATTGTAAACTAGCATATGCACGCATACTAATAGTAGAAAAGTAGAATATTGCATGATATATGTTGCTTTTGTGATGTAATTGTGAGTTGTGCTGCATTGAGTGAGTATAAACGCTTTGGATGTTGCTATTCTGCTAGATAATTACTTACACATAAGGGTATTAGTGAGGGTTTAACATTTTATTAGTCATTTCCATGTTTTAATTACGTTTTTGTGTTTGTTTTGCTTAAGTTGACCATTTCGGCCAAATCCAAAATGGCTGAACGAGACGTTTAACGTGACTGCTCCTGACAACACGAGGTTCTGGGTGAAGTGCGCATGCGTCACCGCCAGCAACAATGGCCTAGTCCTGACCCCAGGAGCTGATGTTCTAGTCAAGGACACTCTGGGAGCTTCGCCAACGACAATACAAAGGACTGTCTTAAAACCGGAACCAGCAAGTGTGATGACTTCATTTTGCGGACTATGTGAGAACTTTAACGGATGACCCCAAGTCTACCAATCAGAACTTTCCAAAACCCCGATCTTGATACATTTTGACATTAATTTCATTATAAAAGTAGGTAGGGAAATGAACTAAAAAACTCTTCTTCTTTGACGAACTCGATTTCCTGACGTTATGCTGACGGAGAGGACGGTGACACTGCTGGACAGCTGTTATCCTGAATCTTTGAGAGACTGAATTGCGGCCTGACTTTGATGAAATTTAAAGGTTTTTCCACGACTTGACTGACTTAGAGGACGACTATTAGCCAGATTAGATAAATGATATTAGATTAATTGACAAATGTGTTGTGTCGATTATTTGAAAAAAAACTAGGATAAAGAGTAGAGTATAGATAGCTGAATGGTTCCACTAAACTACAAAACAACTAAATGATTCATCTAATAATGAGGGGAATATCACAAGGTTGGAGTCAACGCATTTAGGATTAGCTAAAGATATTCCTTTCATGTCAGCGTTTGGAAGCTTATTCCTCTAGGGAAGCAGATCAACGAAGTATGAGTGTTGGTGTTATGGGCCCCACCAATTAATGTTTTGAGTGAATTTGCAATTGAAGTATTTGGTCTGCGACGAAGGGGGAATTTGATGTTCCACGCTGCAACAATACCAGAGGATTGCTAAATTATTTCATGCATTCATAGTATTTCAAGTTCTTTCTCAAAAGCCTCTTGTAAATGAAATGCAATTCAATTATGTTTTTGAGCAACAAAAGGGATGTCCGCATTTATGTGAAGTTACACTTTTATTGTCTTAAGTCTTCCTAGTCAATGAAACAAAGATGGAAACTGATTCACTATCTAATATTAGGCATTGACTTTGTAGTTTACAGAAACCAGCCTGATATCAGCAGCAGTACTGAAACTGAGTAAACGTGCTCAATGAAGTGCCTGGCAAGACATGAATGGGCACTTGCACTTTCGTATTTTTATGCTTCACAGTTGCTATGAAGGAATTTTGACTTTGTAGTGGTGTCGAAGCAGCCCACATACACTTTGGTCTTCGATGGAGTTAAATGAGGCACTGGAGACAGTTCATTGTGCTTGTCCACCGGCATAATGTAATCGACGTGCCACTCTCTATGGTAATAGGTATGGAGCACCCATTCACTTTCAGTATGATTTTGCTACAGTGTCTAAATGAATTTCGCACCTTCACTTGCCAACCTAGCTTAGACCGACATTTTTCCTTGCACAATGCTAATCCTACATGTGCACGTCACCCAGCAGTTAGCATTAACTTCTCACACCCATCTTCCTTACTGTCGCTCAACAAAGACAAACCCTTAGATGAAAGATTTTATGACAATTGACGTCGTTCAGTTTCCACTTGCCTCAACTGATGTTGCCACTTGACCTTGTGGGTTTGCGTACAGCATCGCATTTGGAACTTTCTGGCATCCATTTTGTTTTCTCAACATGATGCGCTTGATCTAGCCTCCATTTTGTTTTCCTGATTTGAGGCACTTGATTATTCCCTCACTTTGCAAACCATTACAAAATGGTTCTCTTTCCCAGAGCCTTTGCATATCTGTCCAATGGCAGGACATTTACCTTCATATGGAAAGGAAAAGCCACATCGAAAACAATTTTTTTTTTCTTTGGTGACATTACTGTCTCCAAATTACCTTGGGGCAGATTTACAAGCCTCTTGCGCCATTTTTGCGTCACTTTTGACATGGGAAAAGTGACGCAAAAATGATGCAAGGCGCTTGTAAATCTGCCCCCTTGTATTTTGACCAACTTTTCACACTCAGCGCAGATTCAATTTGGGCCATTCCTGCCTCCATGTTAGCTACTTGTCTGTCATCTCCTTATTCCGCACTGGCAGTCATGAGTACTTACTCAAAACTAAGTATCGCTTTCAGCCTTCGTCATCTGAAGGAACCGGAGAGGAAACCATCTATTACTCTGAGATGCAAAGCCTCTTCATCATTCAATTCATTGAACTTGCAATGTCTTATGAGCTATTCAAGTCCTTCTACAAACTTATCAATGTTTCACCAGCTGTCTGCATTTCCTGACTGAAAATTTACCTATTATAGTCAACATTCAGCATCGGATTGAATTTGGTGTTTAGAGTCTCTTTGATTTGACAGTACGCCACTTCATCACCTTGTAAAATTTTCTTTATCACTTCTTTGACTCAGTCACCTGCCAAATTATTTCAATATTTAATGATTTTTTTGTCATCGAATCAATAAATTAATCAAAAGTTCTGATTCAGGCAGTCCATCTGTAACCAATAGTTTGCTGTTTGTCAGAGTCGAAAGGAGACTGTAGTTTTAGGAATGCATCAGCATCATAACCTGTGGAACTTTCTGCTACCTGGTGCAGAGCTTGCTCCAGCAGTGTCTCCTGCCCACTTGTACCAGCACCTTCATCGCGCACTAACCGCAATCTGACAATTGGGTCGTTGCATCCACTCTCTGGTTGCAAGGTGCTATCTTCTTCTTTGTATAGGCTTTCTTTCTTGCATGAGCTCTTCATTCTTCTCACCTCTTTGCATTGTAGCAGGTCTTTATTGCCCATAGTGTTTCTATCATTTTGCCTGCTTCTGCTCACAGCATTCTCTTGTAACTGGCTGTCGCCACTTTGTGCGGTTTCCGTACCTGGTTGTCACTGCCTTTAGTGTTTCTTGATGTTAAAAAAATGTTCTGCTTTTAGCGCTACCATGCACTCGGCTAGCACAGCCTTATGTGCTCCTCTATATAAATGACGGCTCTGTGTCACATCGTAGTGCAGTACCTCTTGTCTTGACTTTCTCAGAAAATTGCTAGCCGACAATAAACAAACGTTCTGTAAGGCCTTGGCTTTCTTCTCAGGCCTTGTGCCGACTGGAGTGGCGCTTTAACTTTGCATACACTAACTATCGATTTTCACTTTGACCGAGGCACATGTGGCATGCAAGAGCAGTTTGCTGGACCAAGGCAAACTCTCCAGGAGATCACTCTCAATTCTTCGGGTCATGGGGTTAACGTAATATCCTACCTTGTTGCCAGTTGTATCATCCTACCCCAGCCCGGCTCATGCAAATGACCGCACCACACACAGAGCTTTACATGTCTTCATTCATCAGCGTGTAACTGTGAATTGAAAATTCTATATTGTGAATTCTATCACCCACGCACTAAGGTTACTGTTCTACTGAGTCCATGAGGTTGAAAGGGGTCCCGTCATTTCTAACCCATAAGACACACATTGATGAGCCGCTGAGTGGGAACTTAGCACTTCCATGTTCTGTAGAACAACTCTTGTGGCCTCTTGTGTTTCATTCAGTGTACACCAGACATTTTACAACACTTCATTATGCAAAGAAATATTCACTGGATTAGTTTGGGAAAAAAAGGTTTAAACCACATGGAGCATACCCTACAAAAACAGGTGGTCACCAAAATCATGAATTCCATTTCGACATGCATAACTGTTGCTGACACATTAAAGCAGGCCTTAATGATATGTAAAAAATCTATAGAAACGTGTTACTAATAATTGCCATATTTTCAATAAGAAACAAAATGGCGTCCCACTTTAGAAAAAAGAAGCAAGAGATGCACTGTATCCTGCTTAGATTAAAATCAGGCCATAAGTGGTGAGCAAAATCCCACAAATCAGCCAAATTTCCGGCGAGAATTTGCAAATTCCTTATGAACCACTTAGCCAAAGGTTCACCGAGTCCTAAACCTGATTTACTTCACAGAAGCGACATTATGAATCTTATTTGCTTTTGGTCAGGTTTATGAATCGAACTTTTAAAACCTACCAGAGACCGAATTATCTACCTATTTGTTATTTCATTAACGAGTGTAAATAAATAAGCAGACCAGTGAAGAATGCAAAGAATAATGTTCTAGTTGCACATGCTGTGATAAATGTGATTAAGTGGTACATTTAGCAAGGCTGTGCAATCTAGCAAATGAGCTGCTCTTCAATTTGCATTTTCTTTGCAGCTGGCTTTCTAAATGCACATGCTTAGGCAGGAAAGCAAGTCTATGCATATGCAATCAGGCCAGCTAAGCTGGCAAGTGGACTGGTACAGGTGGGAACGGAGGCCCACAAAGGACAGAAGGCTTCCCTTCTCCCGCTGCATGCACCTCAACCTTAAAAAGAGGCTTACATCAGACTCATGTCACATTCATCTTTTTCTGACGACAAGTGAAACACATCACTCCATAAAAAGTAAGCAATACTATTGCCCAAATACTGCTGTCCGCCCACGGCTAGCACTAATGTGGAAATGGCATATTTGTACCATTTCTGTTCCTTTCCAGGATGCAGAGAAAGAAATTGGTTCTCTGAGGGTGTCACTTTGTGCATTTCTGCAGTCTAGATTTGTCCGTTGACAAATTATTATTAAATATACCTTTAAGTGCTTGTTATTTCTAGAAAACTGTCCTGACAAGGAAAGCCTTTGAAAGCACCCAATAACTGCTAAATGCATGAAAACACCTAACCGACTAAAGAAAAGTATCCACATTCCTCAATAAAAGGAGACAAGTTGTGGTTCTTGGCCATCGTCAAAATACTCCACATTATTTCTAGCCTTCACTTTAAACTCAAAGCGTTATTTCACACTGATCTTCAACTAGTACCCACACGCAATTGTATCTATTGTTACTAATTTATCAACCCCTAAAAACTATAAAATTAGCACATGTGCAGCATTCACTTGGCTAAATGCTGCAATGTTACTAGAAAATCACTAGTCATGTGACATAATGTCCAAAGGGTGAGTGTAGGGGCACAGTTAAGAGCTAGAGAAGTGCAGCAAGAACAGAGCTGGCAAGCAGCAGGTGTGACCAGTGCTTCATTTTAATTAAATAATTGCCAGGGATCTCATCAGGAGGCCACTGCAGTTTCACCACGCGTTGCCCCTCCCAATGCTGCCAATGGCAGTACCAACACAATTACTAATCATCACACTCCTACAAGTGTGCCAATTCAGCCTATTCCAGGCCCCCAAAGCTATAAGAATAACTTGAGCAGCAGTCAATAGTCATTTTGAATGTATATTAAATTAATAAACAACTGCCGTTGCGCTCATCTTTACATTAGACAGACAGTGCCACCATGTTGCAGACTATTACAAGGACCGGGTTGATAATTAAGTGCCGGTGCCGCGCACCGGAAACCACAGGCTCAAATTAAGCACTGGGTATAAAACATATGATTTTCATTTAAATGCTCTGTCTTCAGATATTTAAAAAAATGTATGGTTAGCAAGACAGTCTTATGAATGAAGGTACTCTTGTGCACGGATTCTGTTGGAAACAGACCTGTGCCTTGGAAGAACAGGACGTCAGAATGTAGGGACTGAGTCTCTCCCCCACATCAGTACATGCAGGCGCAAATCCGACTAGCTTGCAGTGCCTCGCCTGCACTCTGTACCTTTCCAGAGAGTGGGTGTTTTTGACAAACCTAGAACACAAATCTCTATGGAAAATTTTGCTGACATTGACCCATGCCGGAATACCAGCCCAGCTGATTCCTGTTTACCTCATAAGAGGGATGCTCCCCAGCTCTCCACCAAGGCAGGCAGCCTGATGACACTAACCCACAGGTAATGGGAAGTTACATCACCTATACAGGGATTCAGCAGATTCACTCACCATAGACATGATATGTTAGGATGCGCTAGGTGGAAGTAAAAAATATTATTGTATTTGTATACCAGCATATATTCTCTTTAATCAGCAAAATGGTTGAACTGTTAATCATTTTCACCATTCTAGTAATGCTAATCACATCATCATTATTTTTCATTCTATTGATTATTGCAGCACAAGTATTTTACTCAAGAATAACAAGCTTCAATAAATATTGAAATACTTTACTGTGTATCTCTTTGGGTATGCATAAGTAACAAAGCGCAAGGGTTCTAGATCTGTTATCATGATTTCCTTTGGGAGTCAGGGTCATCATGTTCTCAGATTGCACATCCATTTGTTACCTTGAAAGGTGAGGTGTACTGATGGTGCACTATGAACTAGTCGGCCTTACACCAACATATCCGGTTGGTGTGCATGGAGCCAGTCTCACCTAGTTATGAAGTTTATGTTGTCAAACAAATGCACAGTTTTACTTGGGAAGGGTGGAGTATATTTAAATGATAGAACATTTACATGTGCTAATAGTCCAATACTGCTGTTTTCATTTTTCACTATTGCAAGGACTGCCTCTCCCAAAGGATAACATAGGATTTGCCTTGATATGTCTTTTAAGTGTAAATTCCCATTGGGAACACATGGAGATTTGGAGTTTGGGGTCTCTGAATTCACAACTTAAAAATACATGTTTTGGTGAAGTTGGTTTTTAAATTGCGTGTTTGAAAATGCCACTTTTAGACAATGACCATTTTTTGGCTTAACCATTCTGTGCCTCTGCCTGTCTGTAGAATACACATCTGGATTGGTTGACAGTTGGGCTTTTGTGCATTATCTCTAGACAGTCAAACAAAGGGAAGTGAGGTGTGCCTTGCATATCCTGATGGCCTATCACCAGGCTGATGAGCTTTTCTGAGTTAGAGTGGTGAGAGGAGTTGTCACTGAGTAGGGCTGTGCCTGTCCTCACAGAAAAGCTGTCTTCACTCCCCTGTAGTGCTTCTGGAGCCGTATCAGGAAAATACAGGGTCTTGTGCACTACAGAGTCTTTGTTTTGAAGTTTGACTCCTTCAAAAGCAGAAAATGTTGTAAGAATTGGACCTCTGACACCTCACAATCAGAACACTGCTTGACTGAGGAGATTCTGCCAAGAAAAAGAGCTGTATGATGTGGGAGGGACTGTCACTCTGCCTGTTGCTTTGTTGTGCTGACCTGATGCTTGCTTCTTCTGTCCTGGGAGTTAAAGGACTAGACCTTGCTTTATGTATCTTGCTTCCAAGGTTCTCCAAGAGTTTATGATTGCTTGCCTCTTGTTAAGAAGTCCCAGAGCCATCAAAGACTTCACCTACCAATGCCTTGGTTCTTCTGCTGAGAGCCCTGACTTGCCAAGTAGTGCTAAATCCAGTTTCGGGGCTCTTCGTGCGGAAATCCGTGCATCGAGTCTCAGAACCCACTTTCTCAACACAGCACCTGCAGTGCGGCTGAAGAATTGATGCAGCACCTTTTTTTGTGGCTGAAAAATCACTGCAGCGTGAGTCCTGAGCAAAGCGTCACCGATGTCCCTGGCACCCACTCCGATGCAGTACCTGCATCGTGGCGGAAGAATCGAAGCAGTGCCTGCTTCATGGCTGTGAAATAAATGCAGCACCTGCATTAATGATGAATCGGCGCAGCACATCTGGATTTTTGATGCATCATCCATCGGCGCCGGATCTTCATCGGTGCCAGGCCACAGTAAGAAACCAAGACCGTTTGTCTGGAATTAGACAAATCACCTCCCCTTCTAGTAAGGAGCCAATGCATCACCTCCTCTACCTAGCAGTAAGGAACAAACGCATCATCTCCCCTGTGGAGTAAGGAACTGATGCATCACTTTGCTTTTCTGGTACCTCACCTCCCCTGTGGTTTTGCACCATCTTTGATTTTTGATGCATCTTCTGTACTTTGTGCTAAAAATAACACATCTATGGATTTCTACTAAATAAACTTGCTTAATATTTTAAAAGTGATATTTTTTTGTGTAGGTTGGATTTTTGTCATTTTTGTCTTATTTGATTTGAATAAATATTGACTATTTTTCACTGTATTACTCTGTGTGTATGTACAAATGCTTTACACATTGCCTCCGAGTTAATCCTGACTGCTCATGCTAAGCTACAGTGGGGATGAACAGGGGTTATCCTTGCTGTGTGACTCACTTACCCTGACTAGAGTGACGGTTCCTACTTGGACAGGGTGCAAACCACTGCCAACTAGAGACCCCATTTCTAACATTGATCCAGGGAGCTTTATTTCTTGTGAGCCATCTCTCTCCAGTGGGAGTCTGACAAGTGCTCTGATTGGCTGTCAGCAACATGGGAAAATGTTGCTGGCAGGCGTTACAGGACTTGGGGACTAAGTCCCTTGTCCTGATGTTCAAAACAATATTAATTTAATGGGGCATGGTGGGGATACCCTGAACTCCTAAGCCCTATTGGAGGACGCAGAGAGACCCCCGGAGACAAAAAGAAAATCAGCAAAAAAATGCCACGATCCCACTGGACTCTTGTGGTAGTGGAAAAAAATGGCAGCCCAGCCACGTTCACTATTTTTATGTCCTGGGGTGCCCACCCAAGAGCTGTATTCATAAAGAGGAGAGGGACCATTTGTCCCCCCTCCCTGAACCTCCGGAGGCCATGGGGTACCCACCCCAGGCTTTGAAATTCCTTTATATGGGGAGGGTGGGTGAACGATCCCCTTTCCCAAGCCTCAAGAGGCCCCAGGAAGCTCACCATCAGGGCCAAAATATAACAAAATGTGGAGGGGGCCTTGCAGCCTCCCTCCCTGCGTAATTATTGGCCGTGGGACCCTATCACCCAGGCCAGCTCAGTAGATATGTTCCAGGGAGCCCACCACTGAGACACAACTGTTTCCCTGCCTACACCAGCACCTGTGCTTGCTCTGGTTTGCCAGGAGAATTTTTGAATCCTCACACAAGCAGTAGCAAACAACAAGCCCACTCCTAGCAGGCGGAAGCTGTAAAAATGCTCCTGTCTGCTTGAAGTGGACCTTTGATCTGTTTCCTTACCCATACTGTAGCAGGCCGGGAAATAGCTCAAAAGATTGTTCCTGCCCAGAGGGACCAGCATTAAGATCTGCTCCTTCCAAGTGGGAGCAATGCTGTCTCCCACTGCATGCGGGAAGTCAGGTTGGGCCGCGGGCATCTTGGGGCTTCCCCTGTGGCTCCAATGAGAGTGTGGTGGGTCCCCTGGTTGGGCACCTAGTCACCCAATTTTTAGTGATAAGGCCCCGGGGAAGGGTCCGCATAGCCCCATCTCTTTTTTTTAAAAAAATGGGCCTGGGGAATGGGGTCTCCTGGGCCTAACAAGGCTCGGGGAGGGGGCTACGTGAACCGTCTCCCATTAATTTAAATAGGTGGCCCCAACAGCCATTAACAGCTCAGGGAGAGGGCCAGCGTGCCCCACCTCTGTTTATTTATTTATTTATTTTTTAAATTATTTTTATTGAACAGGCGAACATGTAAGCATCCCAAGATCCCTCTCTTTATTTTTAGGAATGGCCCTAGGGGTGGAGTCCCCAGGGCCCAACAGGGCTCTTGGAGGGGGGCACATGATACCCCTCCTCTTTAAATTAAAAAGAATGTTCGGCCCTATGGGATGGGGTCCCCAGGTCCTAAAGATAATTAAAAAATACCCTAGGGATGGAGTCCCCAGGGCTAGGCCTTTTGGCTATCACCCCGCCGGGCACTACCTAAAGCTGTGTGCAGTGTGTGTTGTTTCCCTTTGGGGGGGGTTGGCCACAGGGCCTGGCCACAGGCCAGGACTTGCGGCCAACCCTCCACCGCACACAGCCGAAGGCTGTGCTCAGCGTGTTGTTGACTGCATGTGGGGAGTTGACCACCGGATATGTTCCATGGCCAACCCCACCGCCATGCATGACAGAAGTGGGGTTGTGCATTGTGGGGTTGGCTGACTATACTGGGGTTCACCATAGGACCTGGCTGAAGTCCTGGCCAAGTGGCCAACCCCTCCACTGCACATGGCCAAAAGCTTTGTGTAGCATGGGGTTGGCTGCATGTGGGGGGATGGGTGTAGGGCCTGGCCATAGCAGAGGGGTTGCATTTACATATATTACTTTACATTTGTTTTAAACCTAGAAATTAAAGTAAAGTTATAGTTAGGTGCAATACAAAATCTGTTTTAAAAAAAATAAATGTACACAATTACCCAAAAAAACAAAGGTTAAAGTAACATCATAGTTAGGTAAATATGTCTGCGACAACATTAATATTTTAAACTACAAAAAAACAGAAATTCACCAGATATAGTTACCTGAGCTAAATATAACTTGTGTCCCCCATGTGCTACTTATGACCTCATATATTGCATCATTCATGGCATGTTCCATGCATCATTTATGACATCACTGAGGACATCTCAAATGACAACATTGTTGACATCACTGATGACATCGCTGATGAAATCATCCAAGCTTTGTTTGTACACATTGCTCCATGTACAGGTATAGCATTAGCGCTCTCAGTGTAAGTACAAAATCGCTCAGAAGAATATGACGCATCTTTAATGCCATCACAGCAATCAATTTCCTTAGGTGCAGAAAGCATGTGTTATGTGCCCCATTGACCCTATACTATACACTTCACGGGTAGCATAGCTCACATTAACAATCAACAACAGATATATGGGAAAAGCTCATTGCATGCGGTGTTCAATCTATATAGAAATTTTCATAGAAAGCCAAGTTCCCTAAAAATACTAAGTGTCTGTTCCAAAAGGAATGCCCTACTATGAACAGCTTTTATCTGTAACGAAGCCCTGACAGTCACTGAACCCGCACTGAGAAATTAAGTTTTTATGAGTAGAGAAATGGATACTGTAAAGAATAATCACTGTAAAGAATATTCATAGTATGGGACGAGTTAACCCTGTACCACACTGTTGCAGACAGTGAAACTCTTATGTACACTACAGATTATTAGAAAATTATCTTCTAAGAACAGTGTATATTCTATGCAACACTTGGCAGAAAAAAAACACCATTCACTTAAAAAAATCAAAGCCTAAGGGTGCTAAAGACTATAATACCTGCAACCTTCATACTGTGGTGAAACCTTTACATATAGCCCATCTTCTGAAAGAAAACAAGCACATGTACATAGCTTAATACCTGGTGGACACAATCTTCTATATTGAGTAGAAACTAACATGCTGAGACAATTCTGTCTAGTAACTCAAGGCTGCTTACTAGGGGGTGGGGGGCAAACTCCACTCCACCGGCTGAGTTTGCAGAGTTTTGCCACTTCACTCTCTACTCAGCATGTGGAGTTTTGCCCCAAAACTCTGCCAACCACCAGTGGAGCAGAGTTTACCGGCACTCACTTCTAGCTTCGAAAGTTCATGGGAAGCTGGTGCATTCATAAAAATACAAATCCACTCTGGGATGGCGCTACACCTGAGGTTTGTGCCACAGCCCTCTTGTGGTACAAGACATGGGGGTTGTAAAATTCGGCAAATAAGGAGTACAGGTGAACTCAAAACTTAGCCACCCACATTCAGGCGGAGGAGCCAATTGAGGCAGGCAGAGAAGCCGCTCGGCCAACGCGCCCCCATGTGGCTCTGGAGCGCTCTGCATAAAGCAATATTCTGTGTGTGAGTAAGAGCAGGGGATTTGCATGTGTGGAGTGATTAGCCAGTTTGAAAATCAATACCCGGGCCATCCCCCTTTCCCGGTCCGACTGAGGCGCAGTAGTAAGTGTGCTTGTTGCAGATGGTGGCAGAGTTCAGGCTCAGCGAATGAGCCAGTGGAGGTGCAGGTGGTGACCAGAGGCTCTCAGTCACTTATGAACATTTAGCCATCGTCAATCAGCAAAGGCATGTGAGCTTGGTAGAGTCCTTGCCCTGGCCCCCCACAGCACACACATAGCACATAGCACATATGCACTCCTCACATCCGCAGCAGCCCCTTCATCAGATGCCATGACTCTATGATTTCAGCACACAAAACAGAAGAATAACATCTGATGCATAGCCCACACTCCTTCATAGAATTATCAAGCAGCACACAAACAGCAGTCACTTCCCTGTTTACATGGGCAGCTGCTCCAGAAATACTCACCTGTCTACAGAGTGTAGTCAATGTGCTAAGGTTTGCAGGGGCATGAGGCAAAAATCACAGTAACGCAATGCACTTTGGGTGCATACTTTTCAGATGACCTTTTCAAATTTCATTTTTTCCTTTTGGTTTACCCAGGGCTGCCTATAAATTTCAAAGCTGTAATTGGGAGTCCAAGAGAGGCGCATTCCATTTTCCTCAGCTGGCTGTGAATCCCTAACTTCACACTCCGCCCGATCGTGGAAGTCCACTGAATCTCACAGAGTTCTTCTGTAACTCTGCAGTATTCTGATGAGTGAAACTCCATGAGCTCCACCCAGTCCTTCTGCTTACAATACTTAGTATATAGTATGTAGAATCTTTGCCCTTCTGGAAACGTTTTCTGCCAGAGGAAAACAAATTGTGTGGAACATAGTGAACACAAGTCATCAGCTGTCACACATACCTTGAGTTACTCTTCAATGCACAGATTTAAGCATGTTCAATACCTCTACATACCTTTGATGCATTAGGAGCACATGCGCTTTGTAAACACTTGCATGCATTAGTTGGACCCAGGCTGTACAAAATTAGGTAGAAAAGAACTATTGCAGCTTCCTGCCACTATATACACCATAAAACAAACTACACACACATTGGATGATGTCATCAATGTGATGTCATTTGAGATGTCATCAGTGATGTCATAGAACATGTCATGAGTGATGTAGTATGTGAGGGCTTAAACAGTGCATGGTGGGGGTGCAATTTATAGTTAGCTACGCTGATTATGACTGGTGAATTTCTGTGTTTTTAGTTCAAAACATTAATGTTGTGAATCAATCAATCAATCAATCAGTATTTTTAGAGCACTGCTAATCACTTGTGAGGGTATCCAGTCACTAGGGTGCTGGGCTCAGTAGAAAAGCCATATCTTGAGTCTCTTCCTGAAGTCTGCCAGTAAGGGTGCTGTCTGGAGGTGGAGCAGAAAGCCATTCTAGTACTCGGTGGTGAGGTAGGAGAAGGAACAACCTCTGCTTTGGCTTCGGCAGATGTGTGGTGTCTGTGAGGGTGGAATTAGCAGAGCGAAGGTTGGTGAAAGTTCAGGCAATGGTTTATGTATGCTGGTCCTTGGTCGTGGAGGAGTTTGTAGGCATGTGTCAATATCCTGAACTGCCCTCTTTTCTACACTGAGAGCCAGTCTAGCTTCCTATGATGAGGGTCCATTTCGGCAGGTTGGGGATGGGTCTGTCTGCTGAGTTCTGTATTGTTTGGTGTCTTCTCATGAGTTTGGTGTTGGTTCCTGTGTACAGTGTGTTGCAGTATTCCAGCCACCTGGTGATTAGGGCTTGAGTGGCAGCTTTTCTCATGCAAATGGGGAACCATTTCAATATTCATCTGGGCATGCGGAGAGTGTGGAAGCAGGGGGAGGAAACTGTGTTAATCTGTTGTTCCATGGTGATTTTGCTGTCCAGGATGATGGCAAGGTTGAGTGTGTAGTTTGTCGGTGTGGGAGTGGGCCTGAGTGTTGTGGGCCACCATGGCTCATTCCAAAGGGAGGCATTGTTGCCAAAGATCAGCACTTTGCCTTGCTAGTGTTAATTTTCAGACAGTTGGTTTTCATCCAGTCGGCGACAATCTTCAGGCAGTTTCTGAAGTTGGTATTCTTGGTGGTGGGGTCTGCTGTGAGTGAGAGGATGAGCTGGGTATAGTCGGCGTAGGAGAGGATGTTGAGATTGTGGGTTCTGACAATTTTGGCTAGAGGTGACATGTAGATGTTGAAGAGGGTAGGGCTGAGGGATAAACCAGGAGGGACGCTGCAGATGGTGCTCTTGGGTTCCGAGATGCAGGGAAGTATGCAGATTCTCTTAGTTTGTAGCGTGAGTAATGATGTTATCCATCTGACTGAGTTTCCCTGAATCCAGATGTGGTGCAGTCTCTTGATGATTGTCTGTGTGGGATACGGTGTTGAGTACTGCGGAAAGGTCAAGGGGGATCAAGGCCGTTGATTCTCTACTATTGAGTAGGGTGCAGATGTCAAGAGTGGTACCGATACGGGCTGACGACACTGTGGTTGGTGTGGAAACCAGATTGGAAGGCATTTAGCAGGTTGTTTCTCTCCAGGTGTTTTATAAGCTGTTGGTTGATGACCTTCTCAAGGACTTTGGCAGGGTAAGGGAGCAGTGAGATGGTGTGGTAGTTCTGGAGTTTGCTTGAGTCGCTGAAGGGTTTCTTGAGGATAGGTCTGACTTCTGATTTTTTCCATGCATCTGGAAAGGTGGCTGTGATGATGGATGCATTGAGAATGTTGGTAAATTGGTGGCTGATATCCCTACTTCCTAGGTTGAAGAGGCAGCAAGTGCAGTGGTCCGTGGGTGCTCAGAAGTAGATGAAGTGGTTTGCTAAAGCATCGCAGAGATCCTGTGAAGGAAGGATCATGTTCTTCGTGGCCGTTGGGCAGCAGAACTCTCTGACCATGCTGAAGAGTTACTTTGTGTGGTTGACACTTGCTCCCATGCAGTCTCCTAGGGCCTCTATAAGTCATTGGTGGTATTTGTTGAGGGCTGACTTGAAGTCTGCTTGGGCTGTTGTGTCTCTGCTGGAGCACCATCTTCTCACCAGTTGTTTGCTACTGCGTTTTATCGTCCTGAGTTCTGGTGTGTACCAGCTGGCTTCGTTGGTGGATCTTTGGGTCCTGGCTGGTCTAAGTGGTGAGGATCTGGACGGCTTGTTCCAGGTCGTTAGCGGGGTCAGGCTGGGTGGTGTTAAGGGCGTCCATCCATTGGGTCTATGTCACTTTGTTCCAGCTGCAGAAGGAGGCATTGGGGGGGACAGGTGGCTTTTTGCTACGGACATATGTCATCGATGATGTCATCAGTGATGTCATTTGAGATGTCATCAGTGATGTCATCAGTGATGTCACTGACCATGTCACGAGTGATGTAATATGTGACGTCATCAGCAGTGCATTGCGGGGGCGCGAGTTATAGTTAGCTGAACTAACTATAACGGGGGAATTTCAATGAATTTGTACGAGGGAAATCTCCAGCTAACTATAATGCCCCTGAAACCTATGTTTTTTTCAGTGAATTTCAAAGGTTTTTTAAATGCTAGTTCCTAACTATAACGTGCCTGAAACCTATGGTTTTTTCAGTGAATTTCAAAGGTTTTTTAAATGCTAATTCCTAACTATAACATACCTGAAACCTATGTTTTTTTAAGTGAATTTCAAAGGTTTTTTAAATGCTAATTCCTATCTATAACTTATCTCTAACCTATGATTTTTAATGATTTTCATATGATTTCTAAATCTTTATTTTTCAGTGTATCAATTTCTTTATTTATGTGTTTTAATATTGTTTTTCACCATTTTTTAAAGTTTTTTTTACTTATTTCTTTTAAAAATTAAAAAATATTTGTTTTTAATGAAATTTTTTAAAAATATGTATAACACATTTTTTACTATTTTTTATATATTTTTTATATTTTTTAAACAATATTTTTAATACTTTGTTATTATTATTTTTTCAATTATTTTTGGGATTTGCACACCCTATGTACACCTTTATCGATCCCTTCGTGGAACATAGTCACCATTTTACGATTGTAGTGTAGGATCCGCATACGGTGTGCGTTGGGTACGTATTTTCGTGCGCGATTGCTATGCGACAGGTACGTGACTCCAAGCCCATACGCGACACGTACGAAGTACGTTACGCGACGCTCACGCGCTTCTGCGAAACATCATGTGTGTGGTTGACGCGGCGGGTGCGCGAATCCAGCAAAAATTTTTAAATGTCAAAAAACATATATATATGTATTTCATGTAAATATTAAGGGAAGACATGATCTAAGCTACTCATAAAATTAATATATTTTTACTTTTAATCCTATATTGCTTTTAAATGCAATTTCGCTGATTCGCGCTCGGTGCGTGCTGCTTATGCGCACGGTGCGCGGATCCCATGTGACCTGAAAAAAAGAGACTTGATTGGTTCATTAGACTTCCTATTCTAACTATTGAAAGACCCCACCCATTTCAATCATTCTTCTTAGACCTTCTTTGGATGAGCATCTCTCTGCTGAGAAGAACTTTTTTTGACTAAGTTTACACTTAGATCAATCTTTTGTTCTAAACAATGGCTTCAGGGCAACAGGCATCTCCAGCATCTGCTCATTCATCTGAAGATGAATTTCTGGTAGAACCACCACGCCCAGAAAGGTACTCATCTGTGGTATGGAAATGTTTTACTTTTCCAGAGGGGCAAACCAAAACTAATGTCACCTTACTGACATGCAAGATATGTCAACGAGTGCTCTCCCATGGCGATCCAACCAAAAAGTATTCATGTGGTACAGCCAGCATGAAAAAGCACCTGAAGCACCTGAAGCACGTGAAGAGTGCCGAAGAATGCGAGTTCTTCCTGGTCCTTCAGAGGCATCACAGCCGAGTACTTTGCGTGTGGATCGATCTGTCCACAGTTTGCCACATTGAAAGTTCTCTGCATAAAATGCAACGCCGTCCTTTGCTACGGAGAGCAGTCCATTGACCTAATTTGCAGGAAGCAAGAAAACCATCATTGCTAGTTTTTTAAATTTTTTTTTTTTCCCAGAAGTTCATTGTTTTGTTCCTCCAGTTCTGTTTTTTCCTTTTTTTCCAGAAAAACCAAAAAAAATTAAAAATTGTTCAGAAAACCAAGAAAAAAAATATGAAAGAAAGAGGAAGAAAAAAAAAAGTTCTTCTAAGAACTAACTTTCCTGGTTTAAAAAAAGAGATATATTTTTTGTTAGTGTGTGAAAGTTTAGATGAATGTATGTGTAGTACGTAATTGACTGAACGAATGCATTCATAGCGTATGGTGAATGTATAAGTGCAGAACTATGAGGAAGTGCTGCAGCATCACACAGTAACCTCTTTAACTGCGGTGTGCTGTAGTACTTCCGAAGCACAGGGATGCAACATATGTACATAAATATGTTGCAAATCTATGCTTCTCTCTGCATGGCTGCTTAAACTGCAGTCATATGATGACACAGGCACCCTTGCACCATGGTGCAAGGATATCTGTGTCATGTGGTGTTTGTTTTTGTGCAGGAAGACACACCTTCCTGCACAAAAACAATCAGTAAAGGCATTTTTCTCCTTCAATGTATGCTGAGCATTTTAGCACGTATTGAAGGTTAAAAAATTAGGAGAAATGAAAACAATTCTCCTTGTTGTGCTTTGCTACACCAGTTGGAGAATGGTGCAGCATTCACACACATGTCCAGATTTATTATTTTTGATAAATCTGAAGATGTGTCTTGTTCTATGAGTATTCTGTGCAATCATACACAGCAACACTTATAGAACACCTTTTCAACGCAAAGTGGTGTGTATGATGAGGTCGTATTTACATTGAGAAAAAAAGGTACACAGAGTGCCTTTTTCTCTATTTGTAAATATAAAAGAGTGTCTTGCGCTATAACTATGTTATAAAAACTAACATATTTCTGTTTGGAAAATTGCTTGTGAATGATAGGAGGTAAGCACTGATGTTTGTCTGCAAAGATGCTTAAAGAAGAATGATTGAAATGATTGCAGTCCTTCAATATGTAGAATGGGAAATATTATGAACTACACAAATCTGTTGTTTGGAGGTCATAAGATATCCTATGACAGAGAGATTCCAAAACTACATAGGTATAAACAGGGTGTTTTGAAAAACGTATTAAAACTTTGTAGCTTCTTTCAGATCTACCCATTGTGCATATTAATACTTAGTTAAACTTACCATCACAGTATTAGAAATAAAAAATGGTACACATTTTTTTAGTTGTTTTTTTGCAATGTAAATTGTGGTAAATTGCTTATTTTAGAATTAGAATCTGTGAAATAAAAGAAAAAACTAGTTATAACATGTAATAATACATTTTTAACAACACAGCATAGTTTAAACAAAGTAATTTGTTTGCCTCTTTTGCTGTTCTCAGAATATATTGAATTTCACTAGAAATAGTGATTTCAATCGTACTCATCACATAACAGAGGGCAAAAAAAAAAACAATCAAAAAGATTGTTTAAAAAAACCCCAACATGCTATTCTCAGTAAAATACCAGAAAATACAAATCACACATATATAAAATGCTTATTGCTTACAAAATTTTATAACTTCAATTTATAAAAACTGTAAATGTTGTCGCTTTAAAATATTCACCGAGTCAATGAGTAAGAAAAAGTCCATAATTCAAACATATACCTTTCCTTGAGGCCAAATGGTATTTTTGCACAGTTTTTTATGTAAATTGTCCAATGGTAATCCTAATAAATTATAATATTAAATTCCTTAGAGAGTGAATTATCTTCCTAAAACTTTGGCTTTAAAAATATTAGGGGGCCGATTCCGATCCGGGTCAGAAAGCACTCCGACCAAGTTGGATCCGGAGTGTTTTCCGACCGAGCCGGACACCTACAGTCCGACCGAGCAAGTACAAAGTGCACGTATGCTGTCGGACTCGGTTCGGTCAGACTCCCATAGAAGTCAATGGGAGCCGGTCGTATAACGCGTACATGGGCTCCCATTGACTGAATGGGTACGTCTCAAACAAGTGCGCCCCCTACAGTGAGTACGCGTCGGTGCCACCCGCATCGTACATGCCTGTGTTGGGGAGACCCATAAGTCTCCCCCTGTGTCTGAGCCGTAAGGCTGCGGGTGACAGGGGGTCCGACGCGGACCCCCAAAGTCTGACTCCAGGAGCTTTTGCGAGCCGGACACGCCGGCTCGCACAGGCTGTCTGACGCGGCATCGTACTGGCTCGGTTGTAAATCACATCCATTGCACGCCACTGTTAGCTTCCGACCGGGACGTACGGAGCGGTTCGGACCCGGAAACGACTCGGCCGGTGAATTTCATGTAGCTCGCATCGTACTTGCTCGCTCGTACAGCTGTACGAATCGGCCGGAAAACACGCGTACGGCTTGTAGTTTTTCCAGCTGAACCCGATTCGGTGCCCTTCCGACCGAGATCGGAATCGGCCCCTAGGTAGGAATTTGGTAATTCACTAGGCAAACGTTGTTTGAAAACCAACTGGGCATCATTACAAAGTGTCCAGCCTTTGTCACATTTTAGATAGGCAGTGTAATGCCCAGATGTTGCAGAAGGACCATCATGGAAAATTATTGCAATTGCTACAAAGGTCCTTCCTGATATTGATAGTTGTGTTGCTGCAAATTGCTTTATTAAAGTATCTAATTGTCTTCCATCAGCTGTACAACGTTGCATCATTAAAATTATATATTGTCCATATTTTTTTTTAAATAATGTGGATAACATTTCTGATTTACATTGGCTACACTCCATGTTTTGATTTGCAGCTTTAACTAAATTTATTGAAAGACACTGATTTACAGTCCGGTAATGTTAAATATAGAAATCTTTCAGTGTCTACATTAGTGCTAAATGTATACATACAATTTTCACAATGATGTTCCCATTTGTAACAAAGGCCAAAAATATTTTCTATTTTTACACCTTCATTTTCAAAAATGGTAAGCTTATACATTAGAAATTCCTGAGCATCTTGTTGGATATTTTGCGTAAATTGTGTAGAACCAGAACACGCATCCAAAAGATTACGAACATCTGAAAAAGTTTATATTTTACTTGTATCTGTCCTCAATTTTTCATAAACAGAATGCAACAAGGAACAAAATCTGTTTTCCCGATTTTGCATAATTTGTTCTTGCAAACCTTCAAGATAAAAAACAACATTGACCACTACATTAGCATAGCAGTTTACACCTGAACTATTTTCAAACTGATAACCAACAATCTATTCAATAGTGTCCTTTTTCTTTTTACTTGCAATCACAACATTATCTTGTTCTTTTCCCTTCTCTACACCTTCAGTACTGATGTGCTCATACCTTCTTTTTTGACCAACCACAAGCTTTTCAAATACAGGATATTGACCTAAATTGGGAGCATACGCCCTTCTTAACCTATTATACTCTTTTACACAGTTTGCATCTGCAGTAACCTTTGTGTCATCAAAATCAATCTAAAACAAACCAGATAATGTTCTGACTCGCGACAAAGCAACATATGCCATACCCTCTTTAAACACGGTAGATCCAATGTTCACCAATGCACTGTCTACACTTGATCTTTGAGATTTATGAATAGACACTGCGTATGCCCGAGAAAATGGAAATTGTTTCCTACGGACATATAAATCTTTAACAAGCAAAATATGAACTGAACAACGACCAATTTCTTTAACTTCTTCAATCTGATCAAATTTAATTTTTAAAAATTCAATTCCTTTTTTTTTCTGATAGTTCACAAAATCCACCACTTTACCCATTGCTCCATTAACTAAACCTTTTTCTACATCCAAATTATGCCTTAAAATTACCCGACAGTTTATACATGCATATAGAGTCTTTTCTAAACCAGCCGTTTTCGATATCTTTTTTTCTAAAGAATCCAGGTTTGTTTTCAATTTTCCCATCAAAATAATAGTGATTCCTTCATGCTCTATTTTATCAATGGCTTCCATTTTTATAATTTCTTCATTTTCCAGTTTCAATAGTTCTTCGTTGAATATAGAACACTTGCGCAGTGTTGGCATTAAGCAGATCAGTGATTTATTTTCTGCAATTTTCATGTATACTTTCTCAGGAACTACATTTTCATTTGGATACAAGTAATGACTCTGCAAAGCTTGTTTGCCATGTTCTGTCAGAAGTCCAATTCTTATATCTTGAAGAATACTTCCATATTCAGCATCATTTGCCTGTCGCATATTTTTCGTCAGTTCTTTGTATTCAAAATATGTCCAAATGTTCACGTTTCCAACACTACCCACAGAGTTTCTGGTATCTTCATGCGCAAGTGTTTTAAATACTGTTTGTCCTTTTACCGGAGTCAGTTGCAGTAGATCTCCAAAAACTATGACGTGTTTTCCTCCAAATAACACGTCATACTCTGTTTTAAGAATTTGCTGCATTCTTAAATGCACAAAGGCAAGCATCAAGTTTGAGACCATGCTTACCTCATCAATAATGAGAAATTTCATTTTCTACAGGACTCTTGAAACTTCACAACAAGCTTCTCCAGATAGCTTGCGGTATTCCAATTTGTTCTCATGCTCTACTGGTAGCATTAGTAAACGATGTAAAGTAATTCCTTTGATGTTATGTGCTGCCAACCCAGTTTGAGCAGTGACAACACAAGACAAATGCGACTCAGTTGTTTTCTGCAGATAACTTGTAATTACTTTAATTAAGAAACTCTTTCCTGTTCCAGCTTGACCACTCACATACATTCAGATAGGTTGAAATGATGTACATGAGCACTCTTTCTTTTCATGAAGTAATCCATGGTCAATCTGTTCTTTCACTTGCTGATATATTTGTTTCTGTTCAACATTTAGTTGTTCTTCCAAGTTTTCTAACTGCATTACATCTTCTTGAGCTTGATGCATTGCTGTTTCCACCTCATTCATGGCAATTGCTGCTTCATTTTCAACAATTGGTTGTCCTAGTGGATCTTGACTCAGTGCAGCAGAACTTTGACTGTCTTGAGAACTGTCTCTAGCAATCTCAGCTGCAATTGTAGCTTCTTGATCAATTTCATCATTCAACATTTTCACATAATTTGCAAAAGCACTGCATTTTAGGCTATCCTATCTTTACAAGCATTAAATTAATCTTCATAGCTCTGAAAATCTCCAAGTAATTCCAGTTCTGAACGCCATGGTTTGAACATTTGCAAAAGGGCTAAATAGTAAAATTCCCTTTTATCAGCAGTGTCGCAGCTCAGTTTCCTGTGATTAATTAAATTTCCTTTCCTTTGTTTCACCAAACATCCTTCGGAACCAATCACTGCATTTTTTCCATCATTGATGTTCTCTGTAGTATTCCGATAAAAAATGTAGTTTTGCAGCACTTCATAGAGACACATGTTCTCAAGATGCTGACTTCTGTTTGGGTAATATGTGTCCAACATATTCGCTTTCAAAATATCTGAACTTTCTGGTTCTTTTTCTGCTAAATATTCAATTTCTTGAACAGATTTCAGTACCCGATTTCGCATTGCTGCAAGACCTAGACTCACCCAAATGATTCTTCTACTTTTGGAGTATAGACTTGCAGATGATAACCGATCCGAGTATTCATATGCTCCAATTTCACGATGCGATAACATCTTCAAACTGAAACTGTATAATTTCTTACTTAGTCTTTTTGTGAGAAATCTCTTCCCACATTTCTTTCAATTCCGTCTTTTCTGATTTAGTAATGTAGGACGTTACATATCGAGCAACAGCAATGGAATTGTCTGCAACATACTGAATATCCATGCTTGTGTTCCACATGGATAAAATAACTGGATTGTAGTCATTTATGTATTTTGACTCTTCGCTTCTTCTTAAGTTGTAGGTATTTTTCGTAGACTTTCTTGTGATGGCATGTCGCATATCTGACATAAAACTGTTCACTCTTCCTTTGGATAATACAGTACGTGGAAATCCAAAATGACATTTGGTATAGAACTTATCCTTAGACTTGTACTTTCGTTGACAGTATTTTCCTCATCAATGGCTTTGGAATCGTAAGACTTGTTGTTTTAAGTTTTTTTCTTCTCTGCTATTGGGTACAGCACATGTGGCATAATCTTCAATGAAAGACAAAACAATATCATCTGAATCTGTTCCAAATTTGAGGGCGTCCTTGATCCATAACAACATATGTATATGAGGAGCACCTCTTGCTTGATACTCCTTTCTCCAAAAGAAATTCACAACTTCTCCAAGAGGAGGATTCTTTTTATTGCAGATGAAAGACATCAGAGCTTCAAATCTATGATTAAAATATCTGCATACGTTAACAGGATCCAAAGAGCACCATTCTCCAGGTGTCTTGTATTCAATATTTTTTATATTGGAATTTGCCTCTCGAAGATATTCAAGTAAATCATCTCAAGCATACTCAGCACAGCTTAGTGTAACAAACCATTTAGGAGTTCCTAAGTTCCGTAGTATACATTTCAGTTCTCAATGATGACGGTACTAAAATTCATTAGTCCCAAGCTGACATGCCATCAGATTAATCAACTGAGATTCTAAATGATCATCTCTCTGATGGACTTTATCCATAAAATCCTTTGCAGGTACATTTTGCAGATGCATTCCAGTTTTTAAAATGTGATTTACTGCATATGAAATTCCAGACAAGTCACTTTCAAACAGAAGATGAAACATATAAGGGATACATTGTCGAAATCTTGGATCTTCTGCATATAATCTTGTTGTCCGATATTCAGATGCAGGAATCTGCACAGGACGTTCATCATATTGTCCACCTTTTCCTGTTGGAAACAACTGCGGGAAACAAGGAGCTTCAAAGCTCTCTTCCCATACACTCATGGGATTTCCTCTTGCTTTTTTCATTTGGAACAACTCAATCATATTCCCCATCACTTCTTTGGAATGAAGTGGATGTACACTGTAATGTTCATAGATTTCTTCACATCTGGACATGTCCACTTTTTAGATTTGTCCACTTAATGTTTCAGTATCTTCTGGTAAATCAATTTTTTTCTTCTCCTACAAACACATTTCTATAGTACTCATTATTTTTTATCAGATACAATGTTGCCTTTTGCATTTTTCTAACATCCACTAACTCTTGCCATATTTTCTTATTCTTAGTAGGAACACCATTAACTAGAATGAATAGTGGTTCATTTTCTGCATGGTCTACACCAATAGTTTCAATGTTTTTCTTTAAATCTAATGGTAAATACACAACTCTGCCTTTCAATCCTCTTTGTAAGTCTGATGGAGACAATTTACCTGTTTTAGGCTCCATACGAACAATAGCCTGAAACGGGTGCACACATTGAATGAGAATAGACTCATAGGTATTTAAATCTATCTGCTCTGAAGGAATAGCATCCAACTCTAGATTATTATGAACAGCTCTAGCAGGCATTTTATTCTCTGCTAATTTGTTATAACAATATTTGCAAATACGCTGCTCAGATCCCAAATCAAAACAATCCTCTACCAACAAATAAGTTGCAAATTCCTTCCACTTATCATTATTTTCTGTTTCATTTTTTAAATACAGATTGACACTCCTAGTCCGATTTTTATAATGAGTTTGCCAACAACAAATACAAGAAACATTTAGTCTTTCACCTGAAATTACCTTAAACTTTGTGATTTGATCTTCAAAACTTTTTGTAATCATGGGTTCTACATTTTCTTCAACATTTTGTTCTACTAATGTGTCAGTTTCTGCACTCTCTTGCTAAGGACCAAAGTAACAAAACTCAATATCATCACAAACCTTCTTCACATCTGATACTGACCCACGCAAAAGAGCACCGTTCAACTCATTTAACTTTAGTGCTGGACTTTTTGCATAATACAATCTTCTCACTAACTTCCGCATTTGAGTATGATGTACTGCCAACATCCTGAAATGGTGAAAAAACTTTGACAAACTTTCCTAGAAAGACAAGCCAGAGAATGACCTTGCAAACCAGTATTTTTCTCACTCTCCAAGGGTCTAGTCCTTGCAACACCTTAATCTTTTGTTTAATACTTTTTTTACTATATGCTCGTAAGAAACTGCATAATTTATCAATAGATTCTTGTCGTACACTACAAATACTACTGCAATCCCAAGTGTACACAGGGTGTTTCGGACGTCTCCCTAGAACTTCATCAGCTATCACTTCTTCTGCATTTCTTTCAACCATTTTCTCTTTGTCAATTGGACAACCATTTCTAACCTCATAACCTCGACCACTGGTGTCAACTGTATGCAATAAATTATTGCTCTGTGAATAACTCTCTTCATTAAAAAAAGGCTCTGAACTTGAACTGTGTTTCCATTCTCCCCCCAAAAAATCACAAAAATGTGTTTTGTTAATTACTCTTTTCCTCCTACTTTTGGCCTTCATTAAATTGATTGGTTTATCTAATGATCGAATTCTGTTTACTACTAAAATGAATAGTTTCCTTTTTACTTCAAAAGCCTTTCAACGATGGTTTCAATATGCTTCTTCTTTTTCTAAAATAGAGCTCTTTGTTTATATTTCTTCACATCTTTCAGCAAATTATGTACTACTCTCTTGTAAAATATTTTTTTGCGTATTTCTTTATACTGATTTTGCCTTCTTTTACCATACTTCGTCTCCTTTGACTGTCCATTTGCTTTTTTGCTTTTCCTATTATTTTGAATATTTTTTCTAGTTGAAGCATTCTCAGAGGTTTCAGCATTCTGTACATTCTGTCTGGTCCTACAAACATTTTTAATAAATTGCTTTGTGATCTTACAAGAAGATTTTTTCTTTTTAGCCACATTATGTTATTCATTCAATACTTGTGGTTGATTTTTCTTCAAGTAACTGTCCCTTTTCTTTTACTTACTTTTTCCGGCATGATTTCTCTATTTTAATGGTGATAACCAGTATCTGTAAAAATTAATCACAAATAAATGTATATTAATGTCTTTATAAATTATACTTTTCTATTACTATACAAACACATTTTATATATATATAAAGAGCCCAAATGTAGCACAAATATCACCCAGATGTAGCCCAAGTATAGCCCAATGACAGAATGTCCCAGAGTGTTCTTAAGAACAACTAAAGCGCTTACTGTCTTACTTATGACAAAAGTATGGCACACCTGAAGCCATCTTGATTGGAATAAACTGGTAACACTTAAAACATTAAATTGAAAAAGGAACAAAATGAGGGGGTTCATTTTGCCATAGAAATTATGTGTAGTGCTGAAGAAAGAAAAATTAGGGCACATTTTGAGTGACTTCTCAAATCCTCTTTTATTTCATAAAAAAATTCTGACATGCAGACTGAAACATGCACTTTTAATACCAGCAGCAGACTTACGTGGTGAGCTGTAGCATTACTACAGTGATCTAATGAGCAACTAGAGTGCTAACATTCAGAATTTATGGCAAATGTGTGACATATCTGAATACCTTCTTGATGGAATCAAAGTAAATAACTGAAAGCAGTTCCTACTGAGGAGACTGCAGTAAATGAGGAAATTAGGAAACTTCATAACAAATAAATCTCCCAAGATGGCCACCAGAGACAAAAGAGCCCACATGCAGCACAAATATCACCCAGATGTAGCCCACATGTAGCCCAATGACAGAAGTGTGCAAAACACTTTTTATTTTTTATGTTTTTGCAGTTTTATATAGTGCAGACTTGTCAGGTATTGGAGTGCTTTACATGAGCATTGGTTACATCACACAAGAATAAATTCATGTTGGTTGTAGACACAGGGAGATTAAGTGATTTGACCAGAATCACAGAATGTCGAGCTGAAGCAGAAACTCCAACCTGGTTCCCCAGTTGCAAAGTCTGCAGCTCTGGAAGTAACATCACATCCTCTCTCCTAAGTGCAACATTTAATAAAGTGGTCAACTAGATAAAAAAACATAAAGATAACAAATAATTTAAAAGTGCTTTGTCGCTATTTGAAAACTCATAAAATATGTCCTCATTTTAGTTTTTTAGAGTACTAACCATAATTTTGGTGCAAATAAGACCCTCTCATATATGTAATTTCTAAAGGAAATGCTCTAGGTATTACAGTTTTGATTACATCAAGATGACGTCAGGCGTTCCACACTTTTATAATAAATATAGAATGTTAGCAATCTAGTTGTTCATTAGGATACTGTTGAGAGGCAGAGGCCAGGGGCACGGACTCTGAAAATTGAAGGCAGGTAGGAGAGTGCAGAGTCAACAATTTGACCACATTGGGCAGGCAGGAAGGGCAGTGGCAGCACAACAGACTATGGAGGGCAGTGGAAAGGGGGCAGGGGCAACAAACTAACAATACAGGACTGGCAAGAGAGGCTGTGGCAATATAATAGACCATTGTGGGCAGAAAGAAGAGGCAGTGGTAGTACAACATGCCAACAGACCCGATTCAGCCAGGAAACGTCCAATGTTTTTAAGCTCAAATGGGCTTTATTTGATCTGTCTCCTGTCTACAATCGCCTCTTTTCCAATGTAACTCAAAGGGGAAAATCAATACCCCATGTTTTTTTTCAAAATCTCCCTCTTGCCAAGTTCAAAATGTTCGCAAGTATGGTACATTGGATCATGGTAAACAGGAGGAATTGGGGTAGGGACATGGACTCGGATAACAGAGGACAGGAGGGACATGGAGAGGTGCACCAAACTGACCCTAATGGGCAGGCATCAGGGTTAGCAGCAGCACAATACACCACACAGGGAATGTGGGACGGGAGTGCAGCACAACAATCCATAGAAAGCAATAGGGAGGGGACAGGACCATGCACATGGACAAATAAGAACAGAGGGGAAATAGGCAATGGCAGCTAGCTGACCATAATGGACAGACAGGAGAGAAAGCTGCAGCATAACAGACCATAAAGGGCAGGAGGGACGGATCAGGGGCATTACAAAGGAACAGACAAGCCAGGAGGGAGGGAATAGGGATCTGCACATGGAAACAGAGGGTTGGGGGCAAGGGGGCAGGGCAGGAGCAGCAAGATGACCATGGAGGTCAGGCAGGATGGGCACTAGAAGCAAGACACACCATGTAGAGCAACAGTGAGACTACGATGACATACACACAGACCATGGAGGGAAGGTGGGGGGGGTTAGGGGGTCAGGGGCAGCTAGCTGACCACAGAGGGAAGGTGAGAGGGGCAGTGGCAGCATAGAAGACCATGCATGGCAAGCGGGAGGGTTAGTGGCAGCACAATGGCTATGATGGGCAAGAAGGAGGGTGCAGGGGTATGCATAACGGACCATGGAGGATAGAAGGGAGGGTCAGGACCTGGGCACAGACAAGAGAGTTCAGAGGAAGGGCCCTCACAACAGACCATGCGGGGCAGGTAGGAGGAGCAGTTGCAGCACAACAGACCAGGGAGGGCAGAAGGATGTGACAGTAAAATGGACCATGGAGGACAGGAGGAAGGGGATAGTGGCACGGAATGTGGACAGGCAAGGTGGAGTTGGCAGGGACAGGTTACAGTCATCTGACAATGCTAGGCAGGTGGGAGGGGTGTGGCAGCTCAACAGAACAATCAGAGTAGATAGGAGTGGCAGGTCCATGGAACATGATGGGTAAAAAGGATGGAGCAGGGGCATTCACAAAGACATCTGAGGGCAGGGGGAAGAATAGGGGCAGCAAGCTAAGCACAGAGGCTAAGCAGGAGGTCAATGATGGGGCATAGAATTGGGCAATGGAGGGCAGGAGTAGTGGACTGGTACATCATGCTAAATGGAGGGTAGTGGCAGCACATCAGACCATGCATGGCACGAGGGAAGAGGCTAGTCCATGGATTCAGACAACAGAGGATAGGGAGGAGGTGGATGGGGCAGCAAGCTAACTGTTCAGAGAAGACGGGAAGGCCAGTGGCAGAACAACGGCCACACAGGGCTGTAATAAGGGAGCAGGGACATGGACTTGGACAATGGATGGCTAGGAGGAGGGAAGGCAGGAGCAGCAAGCTTGGGTGGTGGCAGCACAATGCCAGGCCCTGCTTCCAACCCCCCACCATCCATTGTGATATGTATCTTACTTAACGTTAAAAGAGAAACTAGAAATTCGCTGAAAAAAACAAAGATTACAGGGACGGTATAGTTAGACTCAGATTTCACTCATACACAACCAGTGAAATTCAGCAGTTATAGTTACCCGAGCTAACTATAACTTACGACCCCGCAATGTACTGCTAATGACCTCAGACATTACATCATTCATGACATGGTCAGTTACATCACTCATGACATCACTCATGACATCTCAAATGAGCTGTGAATGGAATGGAACTATAATCGCTAGAACTTTATTTAGGGCTAGTGTTTGTATGTTAACACCCCTTTTTTTCCTATTCTTTCGTGTAAGAACCATTATAATACGCAACGTGCCCAGATTAATATGGCCGATAGTCTTTCACTTTAACCCCTTGTGTGCTCATGACGAGCTGGACGAAGCCACCATCGTGGTTGTCCACAAGCCCGGGAAGCCTGTGGATGAATGTCAGTCATACAGGCCTACCTCTCTGATCACCATTGAGGCAAAGGTCTTGGCCAAGGTTTTGGCGAACCGACTGCTTCCCTTTCTGCCGGACTTGGTCCACCCCGACCAGTCAGGGTTTATGTCTGGGCGGAACACTGCCCGTAATCTGTGTCGGGTGAATGGGGTTATCGGACAGGTACACACCCTTGAAGAAGAGGCCATTCTGTTGGCACTTGACGCAAGTATGGCATTTGACACCGTGGCATGGGAATACCTATTTGCAGTTCTAGATCGGATGGGATTCGGACCAAAGTTTACGGGATGGATTCGGCTGTTATATGCGCAACCTAGGGCACACGTTGTGGTGAACAACTATCGATCCTCCTCCTTCCCCCTAGGGCGCAGCACCAGGCAGGGCTGCCCACTATCGCCCCTGCTCTTTGCATTGGTTCTCGAGCCATTGGCGGTGTGGATAAGGGGGGACCCCGAGATCAAAGGCCTGAGGTGGACGGATGGACACGAGGACCGCATATCGTTATACCTAGCTTCCCCCGCTCGGTCGCTTCGTTGGGTACTCCACATCTTCCACATCTTTGGGGCGCACTCGGGATACCAATTAAACTGGTCTAAATCCCAGATGTACCCCCTCTGGGGCGAACCTCCCCTGAGTCCCAGAGGCTACTCTATCCTGATGGCCCGTCAGGGGTTCCTATACCTTGGGATATTTATCACCACAGACGCTCAGGTGTTCTTGGAGAGGAATCTTCTGGGGGTATTGCGGCGATTTCGCGCGGACGTGACACATTGGAAAACCCTTCTTCTCACAGTGTTGGGGAGGGCTACCCTATTTAAGATGCTCGCACTACCCCGCTTTTTGTATGCGTTGCAGAACGCGCCTTTTCCGGTTCCCAACTCCTACTTCTCAATTATAGATGCCGCGGTGCGTGAACTGCTATGGGACAATAAGCCGCCATGGATTGCAATGGCCAAGCTAACTATGGGATGGTACGATGGGGGAATAGGTCTGCCGGATTTGCGCCGATATTATCAGGCCGCGCAGCTGACGGCTATCAACAGCTGGGTGTTTGGGCGACATGACGATCCGAGCTTCCGCACGGACCACTGGCTGCTGGGTAAAGGGGGTTACAACAGAGCCCTATACACCAACCACAGGAGGTTGGGGCAGACGGGCCCGACGGCGCGCACGGTGGAGGTATGGCATAGGGTTCAGAATCAGGCGGGATGGAAGGGGCGCCTGACGAAGGCAACTCCATTATGGGAGTCGGACATTCTGGGGAGACTTAGTTCATACGTAGGTTTCGATAAGTGGGACTTGATCGGAATCTCCAGGGTGGGCGACTTGTGGGTCAAGGGGAGAACGGCATCGTTCCCGGAGCTTCAGGACAAATACCAGTTAGCCCCCACAGAGGGATTTTGCTACCTACAGATTAGCCATGCTATAGACTCGGCTCGACCCAAAGACGCCCCCCTCCCGGCCTCCTCTCCCCTGGAGGATAGGCTCCTGTTGGACCCTATGACCCGAAAGGCCATATCGCTCACGTGCAAGAAATTGATCAATAATAGGGGCGACCCGATGACCAAGCTTAGAGCGACCTGGGAGGCCGACGTCGGGGCATTACTCGACGAGGATTGGAGGGATGCATTGGCCTCACCTAGAGAAGTGGCTATCCCCTTGCGTCTTCGGCTGGTGCAACTTAAAGTCCTCCATAGGGTCTATTTTGACGCCATATTGTTACACAGACTCGGGAGGCGGCCGGACCCGCAATGCCTCCGGCAGTGTGCACTTACTGGCACATTTTTCCACATCATATGGGACTGCCCCCGCATACGGGAATACTGGGCCGGCGTCACTAGGCAAATGGCTAGAGCTTGCGACAAGACCATACACCCGTCACCTCGGTTATGCCTGCTAAACATCTGGGAGGCGACGGACCTCACACCAGTCGAGCAAGAATGGGCCTCAGGGGGATGGGGGTAGCCAAAAGGAACATCGCGCAGCGTTGGGGAGTTGGTACCGCCCTGAAATTAGTGGACTGGGCTAAAGACATGGACTATGCCATGCTAGCGGAGAAAACGGTGTTCAAAGGGCCGGGGGTGCCCGCGAAAATGGGATAACAAATGGGGCAAGTGGAACAGATATAGGGGTAATATCTGCGTCTCCCCGACAATTGAACTTAGGAATGAGCAAAAATGGATACAGGGAGGGGCTACACCGGATCAGCAGGAAACTGACTAGAAAGTCCCGAGGGGAGACTAGAATGGGGGTCCCCTGGATGGGGGAAGGTATGGTGGCGACAGGACGGGGGGGACGATCTCTGGACAGGGAACTGCGAATAATAGTTTGGCTACTGAGTATAGGGGGTTGTAGACTGGTGGTAACGGCTAATGTAAACATTTATGCAATGTCATTGTCATGGTTATCTTCGCTGTCTTGGTTATCAATAAAAAGTGTTTTAAAAAACAAAAAAACAGAGCACTGGACTATACCATTTCCCGCTGGAAGGCAATATTTCTCCCCGTATGTTCCAATACTTGGCGTGTCACGCAGTTTGGTGCTTACTTTCCCTCCATGTCAAAGAACAGCAAATGTTTCAGGGCGCAGGCTAATGTGCTGCATAGCTAAGTACATATAAGGTCCCAAAGGCGAGACAGATTGCATTGCAAATGCTTGTCTACTGTAGGGCCCACTAGGCCACCAGGGAGTTATTTGTGGAGAGTGACCCCTTGGGCAAGGGTCACTCTCCTTTGGGGTCAATCTTTGTGGCTGTGTCTGCCCTGCAGGGGGCCAGATGGCCATGTTTTTTTTTAATTGGTCCCACTAGACCCCCAGGGATTATTTTGTGTGGTGTGGCCCCTTGGGCAAGGGTTGCTCCCATTCTGTGAGTATTAATTTGGCCGTTTCTGCCACCCTGAGGGGCAGATCGGCTGATTTGTTTATTTGTAGGGCTATTAGGCCACCCAGGTTTTTTTTTATTGTTGTTGAGCGGCCCCTTGGACAAGGGTCGCTTCCTTTTATGGGAGGATGATTGTGGTCATTTCTGCCCTCTTTGGGTGGCAGAATAGCAGTATGTTTTTAGGCCCATCTGTCCTCAAGGGGGGCAGAAGCCACTATCCACCTGCGTTTTATTTTTTTAATTTTAGTGTTTGGGAGTGGCCTCAAGGGCAAGGGTTGCTCAACTTTTATGGGGGTGAATATTTTATTTATACTGTTAGGCTCACCTACCCCTTAGCTTGGCTGGTGGATTGTGTGTGGGCTGGTGCTTTTTTTGCATATGTGATTGTAATGTTTTTTCTCCTTTTTATTCTAGTGTAAAGCTTTTGATTCCTGTTCGCGATTTCGACAGTGGCGTTCCGCAGTTTTGCGTAGTTGCAGCTTTTTGGTAAGAATTTTTTTTGGGGTATATTCTCCAAATTAGTATTTGTGTCATGTATGAATGAATTTTTTTGTAAGTGGTGTCATAATGGCAGCTTATTTAGTTAGTGTTTTGTGCATGGAATTCTTTGTGATGTGTTTTGCATTGTCTTATGTTTAATTATTTTTTCTCTTTCTTTTTTAGTGGGATATTGTTGATCCATACTGTGTCTGTGCAGAGTAGGTGGTGGTGACTTTATCTGCTTCTGGCAAGTGAGTGGTATCGTTTTGGAGTATATAGATATTTCTGATAAAGGTGCATTTTGTTTATTACTTATTTTACAAAGTGTTTGTTGTTGTTGACTTGTTTGACAAGTTACTTTTATTAGTAAGCAGTATGGCTAGCTGTAGAATGACTGCTCAGCAGGTGGTTGGTATGCTTCTTGAATCTTCCTCTGAGCAGGATTATGAGACTGACAGTGCATCTGAGGGAGAGGAGGGAGGGGAAGATTCAGGCAGTGAGTTTTCTCTCCACATGGAATCATCGAGATGAAACTACTCTCAGTGCAGATGAAGTGCCTGTTTTAGAGGAGGATACTGCTCTGCCGATGGTGCAAGAGGCATCTGGATTTCAGCCTGAGGCTGCTAGGCTTCCTACTGGAAGTGCTGGACTCTGGGTTGATCCAAACATGGTGCAGCCGGTGTTGCCTGCCTTTAGTGGTGATGCAGGGTGTAGAGTGGATTGTGAACATTTTTTACCTATACAGTTTTTTCAGTTGTTTATTGATGATGTATTTGTGGGTGAGATTGTTGAGCAGACTAATTTGTATGCTGAACAGTTTTTGAGGGACAACAGTGACAAACTTGGGCCCCAATCTAGAGCTACCCGGTGGACTCCCACAAATTTGGAAGTTTTTGGGTTTGACTTTATTGATGGGTTTGATAAGGAAGCCGTCCATGGCTTCATATTGGTCTACCAGTCCCTTGATGGCAACGGCCATATTTCCTGCAGTTATGACTCGTGATCGGTATTTGCTTTTGCTACGGATGCTGCATTTTGTTGATAATTCTTTGGCGTTGCCACGAGATCACCCTGACTGTGACCTTCTTTTTAAGATTCGGCCTGTTCTTGATCTCTTTGTAGATCAATTTTCAGAGATCTATACTCCAGGGAAAGAAATATCTATTGATGAGTCTTTGGTCTTGTTCAAGGGCCGTTTGGTTTTTAGGCAGTACATCCCTAGCAAGAGGGCACGCTATGGAATTAAGCTGTATATGTTATCTGAGAGTAGGACAGGATATGTTTTTAATTTCCGTGTGTACACTGGTAGGGATTCCGCTATTGACCCCCCTGGTTGTCCGTCCACTTTTGGAGTTTCTGAGAAAATTGTGTGGGATCTTGCTAGAGGACTGTTTAACAGAGGCCACCATTTGTACCTTGATAACTTCTACACTGCTGTGCAATTGTTTAAGGAATTGTTCAAAGTGGACACTTTTGCTTGTGGCACAATCCGCTCTAACTGTAAAGGTTATCCAAAAGAACTTGTTTGCAGAAACCTTCAGAGGGGACAGTGCAGTTCCTTGCTTAGTGATGAACTACTAGCTGTGAAATTTGTGGACAGGAGGGATGTGTACATGCTGACTACCATCCATGATGAGAGTACTTCACCTGTGGCTGTTTGGGGTCAGATTTCTGAAGTGCGCAAACCTGTGTGCATTTTAGACTACTATAAGCACATGGGTGGTGTTGATAGAGTAGATCAGAGGTTGGAACCTTACACAGGCTTACGTTTGGTATAAGAAGTTGGCCATCCATCTCTTTAATTTAGCAACTTTCAATGCTTTTGTTGTGTTCAAGGAGTGTTCTCCTGCATCAAAGTTGACTTTTGTTCAGTTTCAGCAATCTGTGATAGGCAGCCTTGTTGTTGTGGAACAGGCAAGTGTTCCTAGAGTTGGAGTGGTGGAGGATGTGGCTCGATTGAAAGATCGCCACTTTCCTGATTTCATTCCTCCCACATCCTCAAAAGACTTTCCCACTAGGAGATGTAGAGTCTGTTGCGAAGAGGTACGCGGAAGGAGACTTGTATGTACTGCCCTGAGTGTTCTTCTAGCCCTGGTACTTAGGCCTCCCACACAAGTGAGGCACAATTTTTACCGGGTGACCCGGGGGAACGCTGGGTGGTCGCTGGGTGGTGGGAAATTTGTGTGAGCCAGGTGATGCCACAACTTTCCCACACAAAAATGTGTGAAAAATTTGATTTTTTCAGCTAAAATTGAGGTTTGCAGGGGATTCTGGGTAAGGAAATATTGGGGGATCCATGCAAGCCATACCTCCCAGGAAGCCCACGGGTGTCTAGTTTTCAGAAATGTATAAGTTTGCTAGGTTTCCCAATGTGCCCGCAGAGCTAGGGTTCACAAACTACAGCTAGGTACTTTGCCAAAAAAGGGTCATTTTTCACTGCAAAATTGAGGTGTGACCACGTTCCGTTTTGTGCCATTTCCTGTCGCGGCCACTAGGCCGACCCACACAAGTGAGGTACCATTTTTCTCGTAAGACTTTGGGGAACTTGGGGTGGGTGGAAATTTGTGGATCCACGCAGATTTCGGAACTTTCCACCACAGAAATGTGGGGAAAATGTTTTTTTTTGGACAATTATTTAGGTTTGCAAGGGATTCTGGGTAACAGACCCTGGTGGGAGGCAGCCAATTCACCCCATCCTGGATTCCCCTGGGTGTTTAGTTTTCAAAAATTTATAGGTTTGCTAGGCTTCCCAAGGTGCCCGCAGAGCTAGGGTTAAAAAACTACAGCTAGGCACTTTGCCAAAAAAGGGCCATTTTTCACTGCGAAATTGAGGTGTGAGCACGTTGTGTTTTGTGCCGTTTCCTGTCGCGGGCACTATGCCGACCCGCACAAGTGAGGTACTGTTTTTCTCGTAAGACTTTGGGGAACGCGGGGTGGGTGGAAATTTGTGGATCCACGCAGATTCCGGAAATTTCCACCACAGAAATGTGGGGAAAATGTGGGTTTTTTCACAATTTTTAGGATTGCAAGGGATTCTGGGTAACAGACGCTGATGGCAGGCAGTCAAGTCACCCCATCCTGGATTCGCCTGGGTGTCTAGTTTTCAAAAATGTATAAGTTTGCTAGGTTTCCCAAGGTTCCCGCAGAGCTAGGGTTCACAAACTACAGCTAGGCACTTTGCCAAAAAAGGGTCATTTTTCACTGCGAAATTGAAGTGTGACCACGTTCTGTTTTGTGCCATTTCCTGTCGCGGGCACTAGGCCGACCCACACAAGTGGGGTGCCATTTTTCTCGTAAGACTTTGGAAAATGCGGGGTGGGTGGAAATTTGTGGATCCACGCAGATTTCGGAACTTTCCACCACAGAAATGTGGGGAAAATGTGTTTTTTTGGACAATTATTTAGGTTTGCAAGGGATTCTGGGTAACAGACCCTCGTGGGAGGCAGCCAATTCACCCCATCCTGGATTCCCCTGGGTGTTTAGTTTTCAAAAATGTATAGGTTTGCTAGGCTTCCCAAGGTGCCCGCAGAGCTATGGTTCAAAAACTACAGCTAGGCACTTTGCCAAAAAAGGGCCATTTTTCACTGCGAAATTGAGGTGTGAGCACGTTGTGTTTTGCGCTGTTTCCTGTCGCGGGCACTAGGCCGACCTGCACAAGTGAGGTACTGTTTTTCTCGTAAGACTTTGGGGAACGCGGGGTGGGTAGAAATTTGTGGATCCACACAGATTCCGGAAATTTCCACCACAGAAATGTGGGGAAAATGTGGGTTTTTTCACAATTTTTTAGGTTTGCAAGGGATTCTGGGTAACAGACCCTGGTGGCAGGCAGTCAAGTCACCCCATCCTGGATTCTCCTGGGTGTCTAGTTTTTAAAAATGTATAAGTTTGCTAGGTTTCCCAAGGTTCCCGCAGAGCTAGGGTTCACAAACTACAGTTAGGCACTTTGCCAAAAAAGGGTCATTTTTCACTGCGAAATTGAGGTGTGACCACGTTCCGTTTTGTGCCATTTCCTGTCGCGGGCACTAGGCCGTCGCACACAAGTGAGGTACCATTTTTCTCGTAAGACTTTGGGGAATGCGGGGTGGGTGGAAATTTGTGGATCCACGCAGATTTCGGAACTTTCCACCACAGAAATGTGGGGAAATGTGGTTTTTTGGACAATTATTTAGGTTTGCAAGGGATTCTGGGTAACAGACCATGGTGGGAGGCAGTCAATTCACCCCATCCTGGATTCCCCTGGGTGTCTAGGTTTAAAAAATGTATAGGTTTGCTAGGCTTCCCAAGGTGCCCGCAGAGCTAGGGTTCAAAAACTACAGCTAGGCACTTTGCCAAAAAAGGGCCATTTTTCACTGCGAAATTGAGGTGTGACCACGTTGCGTTTTGCGCCGTTTCTTGTCGCGGGCACTAGGCCGACCCACACAAGTGAGGGACAGGCCTTAACATATGGATGGATTCAAACATGTGTCTACTATGCATGTAGGTCTCTAATCACCTATACACTTGTCTTTCACACCATCAATATCCATGTCAGTATTCATACACTTCTAGGAAACACCCTGTCACTCACCCAGTGTGTCTCCTTATAGTATTGTAATCATTCAGTCAGTTAGAATGTAGTCTTTTAGTGAGGTAGGCTTTAGGGCATGAACTGCTTCAAAGTAGTATGCACTATGCATGTAGTGTTTTAACCATCGTCACACTTGTGGTTCAGGGCTATAGTTTCTTAGTCAGTTTTTATATAAAATGTGTTTGTACAGTAATGGAATAGTGTAAATTTGAAAGTTATTAATATACATTTATTTGTGATTCTTTTTTACAGATACCGTTTTTCAACGTTAAAATAGAGAAATTATACCAGAAAAAGAAAAGAACAGCGACAGGAGGATTATTTGAAGAAACATCAACTACAAGTATTGAATGAACAAGATAATGTGGCTAAAAGGAAAAAATCTTCTGGTAAGATCACAAAGCAATTTATTAAAAATGTTTGTAGGAGCAAACAGAACGTAGATAATGCTGGAACTTCTGAGAATTTTTCAAGTAAGAACAAAATTCAAAATAAGAAGAAAAGTAAAAAAGCAAATGTTCAGTCAAAGGAGATAAATTATGGTAAAAGAAGGCAAAATCAGTATAAGGAATTACGCAAAAAAATATTTTACAAGAGAGTAGTGCATAATTTGCTGAAAGATGTGAAGAAATATAAAAAGAGACCTTTATTTTATAAAAAGAAGAAGCATATTGAAAGCATTGTGGAAAAGGCTTTTGAAGTAAAAAGGAAACTGTTTATTTTAGTGTTAAACAGAATTCGATCACTAGATAAACCAATATACGTAATGAAGGCCAAAAGTAGGAGGAAAAGAGTTATTAATAAAAAATAAAATTGTGATTTTTTTTGGGAGAATGGAAACACAGTTCTAGTTCAGAGCCTTTTTTAAATGAAGAAAATTATTCACTGAGCGAAAAATTATTGTATGCAGTTGACACCAGTGGTAGAGGTTATGAGGTTAGTGGCGGTTGTCCAATGGAGAAAGAGAAAATGGTTGAAAGAAATGCAGAAGAAGTGATAGCTGATGAAGTTTTAGGGAGACATGCTAAAAACCCTGGGTACACTTGGGATTGCAGTAGTGTTTGCAGTGTACGACAGGAATCTATTGAAAAATGATGTAGTTTTTTACGAGCCTATACTAAAAAAAGTGTATAACAAAAGATTAAGCTGTTGCAAGGACTAGACCCTTGCAGAGTGAGAAAACATAGTGGTTTGCAAAGTCATTCTCTGGCTTGTCTTTCTAGGAAAGTTTGTCAAAGTGTTTTTCACCATTTCAGAATGCTGGCAGTACATCATACTCAAATGCGGAAGTTAGTGAGAAGGTTGTATTATGCAAAAAGTCCAGCACTAAAGATAAGTGAGTTGAACAGTGCTCTTTTGCGTGGGTCAGTATCAGATGTGAAGCAGGTCTGTGAGGATATTGAGTTTTGTTACTTTGGGCATCAGCAAGAGAGTGAAGAAACTGACACATTAGTAGAACAAAATGTTGAAGACAATGTAGAACTCGTAATTACAGAAAAATTTGAGGATGAAATCACAAAGTTTAAGGTAATTTCAGGTGAAAGACCAAATGTTTCTTGTATTTGTTGTCGGCGAAGTCACTATAAAAATCAGCCTAGGGGTGTCAATCTGTATTTTAAAAGTGAAATAGAAGATAATGATAAGTGGATGGAATTTGCAACTTATTTGTTGGTAGAGGATTGTTTTGATTTGGGAAGTGAGCAGCGTATTTGCAAATATTGTTATAACAAATTAGATGAGAATAAAATGCCTGCTAGAGCTGTTCATAATAATCTAGAGTTGGTTGCTATTCCTCCAGAGCTGATAGATTTAAATATGTATGAGTCTATTCTCATACAATGTGTTCACCCGTTTCAGGCTATTGTTCGTATGGAGCCCAAAACAAGTAAATTACCTCCATCAGAGTTGCAAAGAGGATTTAAAGGAAGAGTTGTGTATTTACCATTAGATTTAAGGAAAAATATTGAAACTATTGGTGTAGATCATGCAGAAAATGAGCCACTAGTCATTCTAGTTAATGGTGTTCCTACTAAGAATAAGAAAATCTGGCAAGAGTTAGTGGATGTTAGAAAAGTGCAAAAGGCATCTTTGCATCTGTTAAAAACATAATGAGTACTATAGAAGTGTGTTTGTTGGAGAAGAAGAAATAGATTTAGCAGAAGATACTGAAACATTAAGTGGACAAATTGAAAAAGTGGACATGTCCAGATGTGAAGAGATCTATGAACATTACAGTGTACATCCAAAGAGGTGATGGGGCATACGATTGAGTTGTTTCAAATGAAAAAAGCAACAGGAAGTCCCATGAGTAAATGGGAAGAGAGCTTGGAAGCTCGTTGTTTCCCGCAGTTGTTTCCAACAGGAAAAGGTGGACGATATGATGAACGTCCTGTGCAGATTCCTGCATCTGAGTATCTGACAACAAGATTATATGCAGAAGATCCAAGATTTCGTCAATGTATCCCTTATATGTTTCATCTTTTGTTTGAAGGTGACTTGTCTGGACTTTCATATGCAGTAAATCACATTTTAAAAACTGGAATGCATCTTCAAAATGTAACTGCAAAGGATTTTATGGATAAAGTGCATCAGAGAGATGATCATTTAGAATCTCAGTTGATTAATCTGATGGCATGTCAGCGTGGGACTAATGAATATTGGTACCGTCGACATGGAGAACTGAAATGTATGCTGCGGAACTTGGGAACTCCTATATGGTTTGTTACACTAAGCTGTGCTGAGTATGCTTGGGATGATTTACTTGAATTTCTTCGAGAGGCAAATTCCAATATAAAAAATATTGAATACAAGACACCTGGAGAATGGTGCTCTTTGGATCCTGTCAATGTATGCAGATATTTCAATCATAGATTTGAAGCTATGATGTCTTTCATCTGCAATAAAAAAATTCCTCCTCTTGGAGAAGTTGTGGATTTCTTTTGTAGAAAGGAGTATCAAGCAAGAGGTGCTCCTCACATACATATGTTGTTATGGGTTAAGGACGCCCCCAAATTTGGAACAGATTCAGATGAAACTGTTTTGTCTTTCATTGAAGATTATGCTACATGTGCTCTTCCCAATAGCAGAGAAGACAAAAACTTAAAACAACAAGTCTTACGATTTCAAAGCCACAAGTGTGGAAAATACTGTCGATGAAAGTACAAGTCAAAGGATATGTTCTATACCAAATGTCGTTTTGGATTTCCATGTCCTGTATTATCCAAAGGAAGAGTGAACAGTTTTATGTCAGCTTTACGACATACCATCACAAGAAAGTCTCCGAAAAACACCTACAACTTAAGAAGAAGCGAAGAATCAAAATACCTAAATGACTGCAATCCAGTTATTTTATCCATGTGGAACGCTGTTGCTCGATATGTAACGTCTTACATTACTAAATCAGAAAAGACTGAATTGAAAGAAATGTGGGAAGAGATTTCTCACGAGAAGACTCTTAGTAAGAAATTATACAGTTTCAGTTTGAAGATGTTATCGCATCGTGAAATTGGAGCATATGAATGTTCAGATAGGTTATCATCTGCAAGTCTATATTCCAAGATTATAAGAATCATTTGGGTGAGTCTAGGTCTTGCAGGAATGCGAAATCGGGTACTGAGATCTGTTCAAGAAATTGAATATTTAGCAGAAAATGACCCTGAAAGTACAGATATTTTGAAAAACAATATGTTAGACACATACTATCCAAATAGAAGTCATCATCTTGAGAACATGTGTCTCTATGAAATGCTGCAAAACTACACTTTTAAACGGAATACTACAAAGAACATCAACGATGGAAAATATGCAGTGATTCGTTCCGAAGGATGTCTGGTGAAACAAAGGAAAGGAAATTTAATTAATCACAGAAAACTGAGTTGCGACACTGCTGACAAAAGGGAATTTTACTATTTAGCCCTTTTGCAAATGTTCCAACCATGGCGTTCAGAACTGGAATTACTCGGAGATTTTCCCAGCTATGAAGATTCATTTAATGCTTCTAAAGATAGCATACAATGTAGTGCTTTCGCACATTATGTCAAAATGTTGAATGATGAAATTGATGAAGAAGCTATCATTGCAGCTGAAATTGCTAGAGATAGTTCTCAAGGCAGTCAAAGTTCTGCTGCACTGAGTCAAGATCCACCAGGATAACCAATTGTTGAAAATGAAGCAGCGATTGCAATGAATGAGGTGGAAACAGCAATGTTTTAAGCACAAGAAGATGCAATACAGTTAGGAAACTTGGAAGAGCAACTAAATGTTGAAGAGAAACAAATATATCAGCAAGTAAAAGAGCAGATTGACCATGGATTACTTCATGAAAAGAGAGGGTGCTCATGTACATCATTTCAATCTATCCGAATGTATGTGAGTGGTCAAGCTGGAACAGGAAAAAGTTTCTTAACTAAAGTAATTACAAGTTATCTGCAAAAAACAACTGAGTCGCATTTGTCTTGTGTTGTCACTGCTCCAACTGGGTTGGCAGCACATAACATTAAAGGAATTACTTTACATCGTTTACTAATGCTACCAGTAGAGCATGAGAACAAATTGGAATACCACAAGCTATCTGGAGAAGCTTGTTGTGAAGTTTCAAGAGTCCTGAAGAAAATGAAACTTCTTGATATTGATGAGGTGAGCATGGTTTCAAACTTGATGCTTGCCTTTGTGCATTTAAGAATGCAGCAAATTCTTAAAACAGAGTATGACGTGTTATTTGGAGGAAAACACGTCATAGTTTTTGGAGATCTACTGCAACTGACTCCGGTAAAAGGACAACTGGTATTTAAAACACTTGCTCATGAAGATACCAGAAAGTCCCTTGGCAGTGTTGGTAATGGGAACATTTGGAGTACTTTTGAATACAAAGAACTGACAACAAATATGCGACAGGCAAATGATGCTGAATATGGAAGTATTCTTCAAGATATAAGAATTGGAATTCTTTCAAAAAAAGGGAAAGAAGCTTTGGAGAGTCGATTACTTTGCAATGTCTTTCCAAATGAAAATGCAGTTCCTGCGAAAGTGTACGTGAAAATTGCTAAAAATAAGTCAGTGATTTGCTTAATGCCAACACTGCATGAGTGTTCAATATTCAACGAAGAATTAATAAAACTGGAAAATGAAGAAATTGTAAAAATGGAAGCCATTGATAAAATACTGCATGAAGGAATCACTATTATTTTTACGGGTAAGTTGAGATCAAAACTGGATTGTTTAGAAAAAAAAATCTCTAAAACTGCTGGTTTAGAAAATACACTATATGCATGTGTAAACTGTCGGGTAATTTTAAGGCGTAATTTGGATGTAGAGAAAGGTTTAGTTAATGGTGCAATGGGCAGAGTGGTGGATTTTGTGAATTATCAGAAAAAAGAAGGAATTGAATTTTTAAAAATTACATTTGATCAAATTGAAGAAGTTAAAGAAATTGGTTCAGTTCGTTTTTTGCTTGTTAAAGATTTATATGTCCGTAGGAAACAATTTCCATTTTCTCTGGCATATGCAGTGACTATTCATAAATCTCAAGGATTAAGTGTAGACAGTGCATTGGTGAACATTGGATCTACCGTATTTAAAGAGGGTGTGGCATATGTTGCTTTGTCGCAAGTCAGAAAATTATCTGGTTTGGTTTTGATTGATTTTGATGAGACAAAGGTTACTGCAGATGCAAACTGTGTAAAAGAGTATAATAGGTTAAGAAGTGTGTATGCTCCAAATTTAGGTCAATATCCTATATTTGAAAAGCGTGTGGTTGGTCGAAAAAGTAGGTTAGAGAATATCTGTTCTGAAGGTGTCAAGAAAAGAAAAGAACAAGATAATGTTGTGATTGCAGGTAAAAAAGAAATTGGACACTGTTGGAGAGATTGTTGGTTATCAGTTTGAAAATAGTTCTGGTGTCAACTGCTATGCTAATGTAGTGGTCAATGTTGTTTTTTATCTTGTAGGTTTGCAAGAACAAATTATGGAGAATCGGCAAAAAAGATTTTGTTCTCTGTTGCATTCTGTTTATGAAAAATTGACAACAGATAGAAGTAAAATACAATCTGTTTCAGATGTTCGTAGTCTTTTGGACGTGTGTTCTGGTTCCACACAATTTACACAAAATATCCAACAAGATGCTCAGGAATTTTTAATGTATATGCTTACCATTTTTGAAAATGAAGGTGTAGAAATAGAAAATATTTTTGGCCTTTCTTACAAATGGGAACATTATTGTGAAAATTGCATGTATACATGTAACACCAATGTAGACACTGAGAGATTTCTGTATTTAACATTACCAGACTGTAAATCAGTGTCTTTCAATAAATTAGTGAAAGGTGCAATTCAAAACATGGAGTGTAGCCAATGTAAATCAGAAATGTTATCCACATTATTCTTAACAAAATATGGAAAATACATAATTTTAATGATGCAACGTTGTACAGCTGACGGAAGAAAATTGGATACTTTAATAAAACAATTTGTAGCAGCACAACTATCAATACCAGGAAGGACTTTTGTAGCAATTGCAATAATTTTCCATGATGGTCCTTCCACCACATCTGGACATTACACTGCCTATCTAAAATGTGACAAAGGCTGGACACTTTGTAATGATGCCCAGTTGGTTTTCAAACAACGTGTGCCTAGTGAAGTACCAAATTCCTACCTAATATTTTTAAAGCCAAAGTTTTAGGAAGATAATTCACTCTCTGAGGAATTTATTATTATAATTTAATAGGACTACCATTGGACAATTTACATAAAGAAGAAGTGCAAAAATACCATTTGGCCTCAAGGAAAGGTATATTTTTGAATTATGGACTTTTTGGTGGTCATTTATTCGGTGATTATTTTAATGCGGCAACATTTACAGTTTTTATAAGTTAAAGTTATAAAATGTTGTAATCTGTAAGCATTTCATATATGTGTGATTTGTATTTTCTGGTATTTTACTGAGAATAGTATGTTGGTTTTTTTTAACAATCTTTCTGATTGTTTTTTTTTTCCCACTGTTAAGTGATGAGTACGATTGAAATAAACTATTTTTAGTGAAATTCAATATATTCTGAGAACTGCGAAAAAGGCAAACAAATTACTTTGTGGAAATTATGCAGTTTATTATGACATGTTATTTTTTTTTTCTTTTCTTTCACAGATCCAAATTTTAAAACAAGTAATTTATATGAATTTAGATTGCAATGAATATATGAAAAAAATGTATACCATTTTTTATTTCTATTATTGTGAAGGTAAGTTTAAGTAAGTCTCAATATGCAGAATGACGAGATCTGCAAGAAGCTACAAAGTTGAAACATGTTTCTAAAAACACTCTGTTTATACGTATGTAGTTTTCAAATCTGACCATAATCAGATATCATGTGACCTGCAAAAAAAGAGATTTGAGGGGTTCATAATATTTCCCATTGTACCTATTGAAGGACCGCAATCATTTCAATCATTCTTCTTTGAACATCTTTGGAGACAAAACTCTGTGCTTACCTTCTATCACTCCGAAGGAATTTTGAAACCGGAAATATGTCACTTTTTGTAACATAGGTATTGCGCAAGACACTCTTTCATATTTACAAAGAGAGGAAAAGGCACTCTGTGCACTTTTTGTACTCCATGTAAATACAACCTCATCATACACACCACTTTGCGTTGAAAGGGTGTTCTATAAGTGTTGTTGTGCATGATTGCACTGAATACTCATAGAACAAGACACATGTCTAGATTTATCAGAAATCATGAATCTCGATATATGTGTGAATGGTGCACCATTCTAAAATTGGTGTAGGAAAGCGCAACAAAGAGAATTGTTTTAATTTCTCCACATTTTTATATCTTCAATGCATGCTAAAATGCTCAGCATACATTGAAGGAGAAAAATGTGTTTTCTGATTGTTTTTGTGCAGGAAGGTGTGTCTTCCTGCACAAAAACAAACAGCACTTGACACAGATATCCTTCACAATGGTGCAATAGTGCCTGTGTCACCACATGGCTGCAGTTTAAGCAGCCGTGCAGGGAGAAGCATAGATTTGCAACATATTTATGTACATATGTTGCATCCCTGTGCTTCGGAAGTACTACAGCACACTGCAGTTAAAGAGGTTACTGTGTGATGCTGCAGCACTTCCTCATAGTTCTGCACTTATACACTCATCATACGCTACTAATGCATTCATTCAGTCAATTACGTACTACACATATATTCATCTAAACTTTCACACACTAACAAAGAAATGTAGGTCTTTTTTTAAACCAGGAAAGTTTTTTCTTCTTTTTTCTTTTATAATATTTTTTGAGTTTTCGGAACAATTTTAAAAAAATTGGTTTTTCTGCAAAAAAAAAAAACAAAAAACAAAACAGGAGAAACCAAAGAATGAACTTCAGGGAACAATAAAAAAAGAAACAACAAAAAAAAACTAGCAAATGTGACTTTCTTGCCGGCGGCAGATCAGATCGATCGACTGTTCACCATAGCACAAAGTCGCATTGCACTTAGTGCAGAGCACTTTTAAAAATTGAAATTGAGGACGGATGTACAAGGTTTGGGCTGATGGATGCACTCTTGATGTGCTCGGCTGCGATGAGGTGGATGGCGCAGGAGCAGGAGTGTTTCTCATCCATCGGCACTCTTCTTGTGCAAGATTGTTTGGATGAAGGGTCCTCATGTGCTTCATCATACTTGCCGTACCGCACGAGTATTTCTTGTTAGGATCCCCTCGCGACAGGACTCTTTTGCAAATCTTGCACGTAACCAAGGTGGCATTGGTCTTATTCTGCCCCTCGGGAAAAGTAAAAAATTTCCACACCACTGAAGAAAAATGTTCTTTGGGTGGTGCCTCCGCCAAAATTTCATCCTCAGAAGTATGAGGTGATGCACGTGATGCCTGCTGCCCTGAAGCCATTTTTGGTTGAAAAAAGTTAGAGCTAAGTGTAAACTTAGTCTAAAAAATGTTCTTCTCTCCAAAGAGATGGTGCTCTAAAGAAGGTCAAAGAAGAATGATTGAAATGGGTGGGGTCTTTCAATAGTTAGAAGAGGAAGTGTAATGAACCAATCAAATCTCTTTTTTGCAGGTCACATAAGATCCGCGCACCCAGCGCTTACGCAGCACGCACCCAGCTCGCATTCGTGAAATTGAATTAAAAAAAATTATAGGATTAGATGTAAAAATATATTAGTTTTAAAACTAGTTTAGAGTTTGTCTTCAATGAATATTCACATGAAATACATATATATGTTTTTTTAAATGTTAAATATTTCACGGGATCCGCGCACCTACCACGTCATAGACGCAGATGACGCATTGCGGAAGCGCGTAAACGTCGCGTTACGTACATCGAACGTGTCGCATATAGGCTGGGAGTCGCGTACCGGTCGCATTGCAATCGCGCACTAAACACGTACCAAACGCATACCATGCGCGGATGCTATCGCGTAGGGATTGAGAACGGTGCACGTAGGGTGCGCGGATCCAAAAATATTGAAAGAATACATATAAAATAAAGTTTTGAACATATAGTTAAAAAAATATGTTTGAAAAACCCATTAAGTTCAAATTATTTTTTTTAATTTTTAAAAGAATTAATTGAAAAAATAAGTTTAAAAAATGGTGATAAATAAGTATTTTAAAAAAATGTAATTAATGAAATTGACACACTGATTTTGAAAAATATACAAATCCAATCAAATTCATTAAACATGATATCTTCAGAGATAAGTTATAGATAGGAATTAGCATTTAAAAAACCTTCGAAATTCACTGAAAAAACCATAGGTTTCATGCACGTTATAGTTAGGGATTGGCATTTAAAAAACCTTTGAAATTCACAGAAAAAAACAAAGGTTTCATGAGCGTTATAGTTAGGAATTGGCATTTTAAAAACCTTAGAAATTCACTGAAAAAACCATAGGTTTCAGGGGTGTTATAGTTAGCTGGACATTTCCCTCATACAAAACCCTAGAAATTGCCCTGTTAGTTCAGCTAACTATAACTTGCGCCCCCGCAATGCACTGCTGATGACGTCACATATTACATCACTCATGACATGGTCAGTGACATCACTGATGACATCACTCATGACATCTGAAATGACATCACTGATGACATCACTGATGACATCATCCATGTGAGAAAAAAAACAGCATCTTCTTACACCCTAATTTAACCGTTGATACACCAACTCAAAATTTCAGACGTCCATTCTGAAAACCATAGATACTCCAATACCAATAATTACATACCCACTCATTAACTCTTAGCTTTACATACACCTCCACTCACTCACCTGTACAGTCACTCATACTTACAGTCACTCCGTACAAGACTATCATATGCATTTATACACCTACATAGACACTCACACACCACCAATCATCCATAGAGGTACTCTCACACCTAGTCAGTCATGCAAATAATTAATCACACTCCCATTTACTCACCTATGCAGTTATACACACTCAAGTTCACTTACTCATAAAAATAGTACCACATTCTTACGCTCTTATACAATCATTGATACAAGCACACACCCATCCATACAGCCACTCTCACTATCACACACTCTCACATATACTCACTTATATACTCTTACACGTATATATACTGCCTTTCAAATATGTATTTACTGATACATGTGCAACTGAGATATACATTCAATCCCTAACACACCCATACATACACTCACTCAACCATACAGTTCATCACAGATGCACTCTTAAAACCATGCACCCATAGAATCACCCAGTCACACATCTATGCACAGAGTCACATACACCCTAGCCACACAAACACTCAGGCACCCATACAGATACTCAGACAACCAATCAATAACCCATATAGACACTCATATAGCTATTCACAAAACCATGCAGCCACTTATACATCAACAGAGAGACACATACAGACCTTCACACAGTTTAGACACTAGTCTGCAGTAAGATACATTTAATGACTCACTTATAGCTCCGTAATCATGCATGAGCTAAACACAAGAATTAACCAAACACAGGCGCAAGGGCAGTTGTCTCTCCGGCTGGTCTTAGCAGGTGACTTTAACTGACACATGTGTCCAAATCCGGGAGCCTCATCTGGGGATTGGACAACATGTATGTTACAGGACGGCCCACACCTGGAACATACAAAGGAGGGAAAGGAACTTAGCAACCTTCTCGATACATATGCATTAGCACACACAATGGATTTGGGTCCCGCCAAGCATGATAATACACTTTACCCCACATTTAAAGGCAGAGGTTGTGCCTCCTTTATTGATTATATTTTTGTTTCCACATCACTCAAAAACTCTGTGACCCGGTTCAGCATTGTTTGCAGTGCATTCAGTGACCATAATCCCCTCGCCTTATCACTTGTTAATGGAGGCCAGGCACAGATTCCACCTGGAATGGGGAGGGGGGTGATCAGGGCCACTGATCAAGGAAGGAGGTTGCATTGGACACAGGTTGACGGAGAGGCTTTTTATGAGGTATTTTTAGGGGAAGGCTCTCTTGCTGTACAGAGGTGCTTAGACTCGGAAATGGAAGGGATAGAATTAGTGAATGCTTTTAAAGACGTTGCCCAATTAGTCGACAATCTGTTGAAAGTCCCAGTCCGAAAGGCTAATGATGGTTTGACCATCAATGTTCACGTGCTCTAAGAGACCTAAAAAAGCCTTAAAAATGTCCCCCAGGGATAGGGAGAGGGTGACTTTATTTCGGAAAAACTATAAGCTGGTGGTTAAGGGGCGTAAAAGTCAATTACAGATACAAGCCTGGAAAGATTTATCAGAGGCGGTGGCACTAAGGGATTGCACTGTCTTCTGGCGAATTATAAATAACCCATCCTTCCAAGAGGCTGATAAGCCAGGATTGAGCTGTAACATTTTACCAGAGCAATGGTGTGAGCACTTTCAGAGACTCTATAACCACACCTCATGCACGAAAAAGCTGTTGGGGGACCACTGGGAACAGGCCACACCCTCTTTAAGATTCTCATTGGGAGAGATAAAAACTGGAATTGGAGGCCTAACTAGGAATAAGGCCCCGGGCCCAGATGGGATTCCACCAGACCTTTTTATTAGTAAAGTAGATCTTTGGGCGCCAATTTTGACTAGGGTCATAAATGCAGCGGTGGACACCGTTATGCCAGTGTCCTGGACCACCGCTACAATTGTTCCTATTTTTAAAAAAGGCAATAGGAACAGCCCGCAGTGTTATCGACCGATTTCCCTCATCGATGTGTCAGCGAAGGTGTTAGGACGGGTGGTTTTAATCGATTGGTCGATTGGGCTGACGAACAACGGGTTATAAGTGATCTACAATTTGGTTTTAGACCTGGAAAATCTACTACCGATCAATGTCTCAATCAGTATCTGATCTCAGCCAAATACACATTAGTTAAGCAAGGAAGGATGTATTTGGCATTCATGGACCTGACCGCGGCCTTCGATAGAGTTAATCGAGGGAAATTGGGGGCGATTATGGGCGGGCTGGGTGTGGATCCAGGGATTATTAACATTTTAAAATCATTACATTTACACACCACCGCAGTGGTCAGATATAATCAGGTGGGGAATATAACAGAACCCTTCCGTGTTCCAGTGGGGTCAGACAGGGTTGCATATTAGCTCCCTTTTTGTTCACACTATATATAAACAGTCTGGACTGCGAGTTAAGCATGCTACAGGTGGATACCCCTAGGATAGGTACTCGGGGAATCCCGGTTCTGCTTTATGCAGATGACGCGGTACTCTTAGCTCCTACCCCTAAAGGTTTGCAGGCTTTAATTGATGGGTTTGTGTCATTTATGGAGAGTTTGGACTTATCGCCTAACCTGGCAAAGTCATATGTAATGGAGGTGGGGAAAAAAACAAGCAAACCTTATAAGTATACAATTGGATCGCATCTGCTAGGAAAGGTACAGTCCTTTCATATCTGGGGATTTTATTTGATCATCAATTAAATTTTAAATATCTAATTGAGGATAAGTGTTGGGTAATGACCAGCTGTACTGGATCCATAATGAGCTTTGCGCACAGGTTAGGTCGCTGGTCCCCTGAACAGATACTAAGATTAGGCCGCTCGTAGGCTTGGAACTTTGTTCGTGGCTGATACTCGGACCATTGAGGAGTCGTCAGGGGCATTCTAACATTGCGCAACCTGATCTTGAAGCTGCTATCTTCGCTGGGACTGCGAGGCCCAGGGTGCCCTGCAACGCCCTGATACATCGCACCTGGTGCCTCTTCCCGGCCCTCCCCCTACTCACCTGTGCCTTTAAAACGCCTCGCGGCCCCCGCTTCGCGGGAGCCGCTCGTAGGCTTGGAACTTTGTTCGTGGCTGATACTCGGACCATTGAGGAGTCGTCAGGGGCATTCTAACATCGCGCAACCTGATCTTGAAGCTGCTATCTTCGCCGGGACTGCGAGGCCCAGGGTGCCCTGCAACGCCCTGATACATCGCACCTGGTGCCTCTTCCCGGCCCTCCCCCTACTCACCTGTGCCTTTAAAACGCCTCACGGCCCCCGCTTCGCGGGAGCCGCTCGTAGGCTTGGAACTTTGTTCGTGGCTGATACTCGGACCATTGAGGAGTCGTCAGGGGCATTCTAACATCGCGCAACCTGATCTTGAAGCTGCTATCTTCGCCGGGACTGCGAGGCCCAGGGTGCCCTGCAACGCCCTGATACATCTCACCTGGTGCCTCTTCCCGGCCCTCCCCCTACTCACCTGTGCCTTTAAAACGCCTCGCGGCCCCCGCTTCGCGGGAGCCGCTCGTAGGCTTGGAACTTTGTTCGTGGCTGATACTCGGACCATTGAGAAGTCGTCAGGGGCATTCTAACATCGCGCAACCTGATCTTGAAGCTGCTATCTTTGCCGGGACTGCGAGGCCCAGGGTGCCCTGCAACGCCCTGATACATCGCACCTGGTGCCTCTTCCCGGCCCTCCCCCTACTCACCCTACTGTGCCTCGCGGGTGCCGCTCGTAGGCTTGGAACTTTGTTCGTGGCTGATACTCGGACCATTGAGGAGTCGTCAGGGGCATTCTAACATCGCGCAACCTGATCTTGAAGCTGCTATCTTCGCAGGGTAACTCCAGGCGGGAGGGGGGCCCTGGGATCCTTGGTCCACAGGTTGATTTACCCCCAGACGCTGTGCCCTTGGTGGTGGTGTTGACAGGGGTCCCTGTATTGGCTGATAATAAGAGAGAAGATTTTTCTCAGCTGAAAAATAAAATTATACATTGGTTAAGAATATATAGACCTATAAATAAGAATGTAAATGGTGAGATACTGCATGTTAGACGTCTTCCTTGGCTTGGTGGTAGAAGCAAGGACATCGACGGAGATATAGTCCTGATTAATTTCAGAGATCCAGAAGCGGTAGCTTTTATATTGAATTGGCCTTTGGATAATGGCAATAGCCAAATTTGCCCTCGAGCCCTGACCTATTTTTATCCTAGGTCCCTGGTGTTCCCCACAACCCATGCTAGGAAAAACCGTAGAGTTCACCCAATCGTTCCCACATCATTACATGCTACGAATTTGCAATTCGACCATCAAGGTTGGAATATGATACCTTTCAGAGGCCCCAGGAACAACAACCGGAGATTGGAGCACCTGAGGCCTTTTACACCTTTAGAGTTAGGGAATAGGTTTGATGTTTTTTCTGGAATGGATGATTGTGATTGAAGATTACAGTTCGGGCAGGGTAAGAGGGAGAGTCAAAGTGCAGGTAGAACAGAGGGAAACGCTATTGTGTTATCTAATGAGGCTGATGACCCCCAAATTAGCGATGGGTTGCTTCTGGATCCGGAAACTAGGGTTGCCATTTGTTCTTTTCCCTCTAGCCACTCTCCGTCTGCGGGAGTCAGTAGTAATAACAACCAGCTATTAAACCAGGTAGAGCATTTTGAAATACCCACTTTAGGGATAGTGGATATGGAAATTGGAGTTATTCCAGCTCCGCTCACTAGTGGGAAAGACGTCATTCGTCTGTTATCCTGGAATATAGCAGGGCTAGAAAGAAAACTGACTATCCCGGATTGGAACAACTTTATCGAAAAATTTGATATATGTATGTTCCAAGAAACCTGGAGTTTAGTACCAATTTATAAAACTGGATATGCTACCTTTTGTGTACCTGCCTACAGTAGTGGTAAGGGCAGACCCTCTGGGGGCTTACATATTTGGATAAAAGTAGATCTAAACTGGAACATTTCAGTTCATGATTCAGAGTGTAGGGATATTCAACATCTCTCATTACCAGGCCAGGTGCGGGGAAGCAAGATGGAGTTATTTAATATCTGCGCTAGAGGGACCCAGGGAGGTAAAATGTCTTGTACTTTTACAATTTTGGATCAGGCACTAGCTAATTGCTCATCAAATTCTAAAATACTTGTGGGGGGGGATTTTAATTGTACATTTGAACCCTTAAGTGAGGATGACCCCCTGGGTATAGAGGAGGATGACGCTAGCTGGTCTATTCCTGCATTGATACTACCCCCGATTAAAAATTGGTCTGCAAAAGCACTACAGATTAACGCCCTTACTGTGGATTATAATTTAAGAGCAGTAAACGGTAGATCCCCTTCTGATCGGGACGGGGCAATGACGTTTAATAGGCTCAATAGCCCGTCCAGAATTGATTATATTTTATTGGACGTCACTATGTGGCGTGACCTAGTCGACATGGTGGTGGTCCCTTCGCAGGATAGCGACCACAATCCCTTATGTATGTCGTTGAGGAGGAGGGATTTAAAAGGTGGCCCAAACCCAGTCCAATTGAAGACAACAAAGGAGGTGACCCCATATGACGGTAATCGAAGATTGAAATGGGATAAGGTAGGCTCTCACCCAGATAAATTGGCAAAGATTAAGACGCACATTGATGGGCTGATTATTGAGCTGGAGGCTATAACTATGGAGACAGGGGTGGTCCATGATTCGCTCTTCCCACGGATATATACTAATGCTATTGAAGAAGTTGGCAAATTATTTTTAACCCGGAGCTCTAAAATAAATGCTCCTAAACCCAGCAATCCCTGGTACTCTTCGAAATGTCGGGCTAAAAGACGCGAGCTAACTGTTGCCCTTCGTAATAAGAACCAATCGCTGGTGAGAATAGTTAGGAGGGAGTATGTGAACGAACAAGCTCGGGCAAAAAAAGAATGGGAGGAACAGTATTGGCAGGACCTTAAAAATGCATCTAGAATGAAAAATGGTTCACTGTTTTGGGATCTGGTCAATAAAGCCAGAAATCTTAATAGGCCTTTGATGGCTAACCACATTACCAGCCAATAATGGTATTCCCATTTTTTAATAATTTACGGTGGCCAAGATGCACCAAAATCTCTTGTTCGAGATCCAGTCAATCGGGCCCCCCTTGTATCCTCGCTTGAGAACCCATATGAGCCTTCCGAGGTTGTAGAGGCCATAAGACACCTAACCCCTAAGAAGGCAGCAGGCCAAGACGGTATTCCGGGGGATCTTCTCATGAAAGAACCCGTAGCTTGGGCCACAGTCATTGCACTAATAATGAATTTAATATCTAAGGGACATCCTGTCCCAGATTCGTGGAAGGGGGCCGAAGTGATTACAGTCTACAAGAAGGGGGACAGGGATGACCCTGCCAACTACAGACCAATCAGTCTGATAGATGTGATTCAGAAAGTGGTCGGCAGGGTCATCATTTTGCGAGTTGGTGCATGGATGGATGAGAAGCAGGTTCTTTCTCATTTCCAGGCCGGGTTCCGGAAAAAAGTAGGTACAATGGACCAGGTCTTCCGCTTTTTTGCGATCTACTGGAAAACCGTGTCAATTAATCATGGTAGTCTTTACCTGGCCTTTATAGATCTCAGGATGGCGTTCGACTTGGTCCCCCGTGCTAGGCTATGGGAAGTTTTGGAGGAGATGGGCTTGCCAGGCTACCTTCTGGACTTTATAGTTAAACTCCACGAAGGTAATTACGCAAGAATCAGATGGGGTACCCAAGGCCAATTGACCGAGAGGGTGCCCGTGAGGAGGGGAGTCCGCCAGGGTTGTGTCATGGCGCCGACTCTTTTTTCCCTATTTGTGAATGGTGTGGTGGACCATCTAGGGGACGAGCCGGCGGATGCACCATCCCTGGCTGGGGAAAAAATACCAACTCTCCTCTTCGCGGACGATACCATTCTGATTTCAAAAACCCTGGCAGGTCTCCAAAAGCTATTGCACCGTTTTAGTGATTTCTGCAATGACAGGGGCCTTACAATTAATACCTCGAAAACCAAACTTATGGCCATATCCCCTTCCAGAAAAATTTGGAATAATTTTTTGCTCAATGATGAGTCCTTGGAGATGGTGGAGTCCTTTGATTACCTGGGAGTTAGGGTGAATAGTCGGATGTGCTGGAATGACCATCTGGCTAAAATGTAATTAAACTTTAAAAGAGTTGCAGGGGCGGTAATGCGTGAGCATAGAGTGTCAGTGAGTAAACCTGTGGCCCCGGCCCTAGCTATTTACGAAGGCCAAATATTGCCTAGTGCTCTGTATGGCTCTGAGCTCTGGGGGTTCGAGAATATTTCGAATTTAATAACCTCTGAAAATAAATTCTTGAGAGATTTGGTTGCCTTACCAGTTTCCACCCCATTGATACCATTACGTTTAGATATGGGCAGGCGTCCCCTTAAGGAAATTGTGCGCCTGCGCCCTTTACTTTTTTGGGCCCGGCTGAGAAGAACTGAGGAGCTTAAGAACTACGCTGCTGCATTGGACGAACTTATCTTGTTGGATAAAGGTAACAGGATTAAGTGGTTGAGTAATCTGCGGCAGCTGGTGGGATCTATGGGTCTAAGTGATCTATGGAAGAACCAATCTCCCCCACCTAAACTAGTTATTAAGAAGCTTTATTGGGAGTGGGTCCAGCTGGAGACTTCTCGTAGTGGCGCTGGGGGTTCTCTCACTGAGCGGTTTTTAGATTATAAGGGGTTCCGGCTATTTGAACCATTCCTAGACTACATTGAGAAAACCCTTGACAGATCACTATATTTAAAAATTAGATTTGGAACCCTCCCTGTAAATGCTTTTACTTCTGGGTGGAACTCGCATGGTAGTTCAACAAAGGCGTGCCCGTGTTGTGCAGCCCCTATTGAGTCCATGGCGCACCTTATGTTTGCCTGCCCGGCTTACAAGGTGCCCAGGAGGATATGGCTAAAACCAGTATGTAGGGGCTTGGGCCTTCGCTGCCACGCAATGGCCCTGCGAGTACTCTGTACCGATACATCCTCCTCTTCATTGGTATGTGGTGTCGCTAAATTTATCGGAAGTGCTTGGGTGATCCGCATGAGGAGACTTAGGCTCCAACTTACCTTGTAGACCGGGGTGTCGCAATGAGGGATTGGCCTTAGGTCCAGGCTATTGATGAGTTATTATGTTGTAAATGTAGAGTAAATGACGAATTTTAACAAGTTTTTTGTAATGTGAAATTTTATGTGATTATGTGGTATAAATTTTAGCGATTATACTGCTTTTTTTATCATGTGTTATATAGGTCATGTTATTGTATACTTACTTTTATGATGAAAATTTTTTATCGAATAAAGTATTACTGACTTTTATGATACTAAGATTATATAGTGCTATGTGTTGCGCTAAAGCTCTGTATGGAAGTGAGGTGTGGGGCTTTACCCAGGCTACACAGATTCAAATCGAAGAAAACATGTATTTTAGCCGTCTGTTAAAAGTACCTCAAAGCACGCCAGCCCACATCGTGCATGAAGAACTGGGTGCCCGATACATCAGCGACAGTATGGCAGTCAAACCTTTAGTCTGTTGGATAAAGATCTGGGCAAACGAGGAGGCGGCTTTTAGTAGGCAGGTTATAGAAGATTGCCTTTCCCTGGACCACGGGCTAAAAATTCCCTGGCTTAAATATGTGAAGGAGACTCTGGAAAAAATTGGTTCTGCAGATTTATTTGCCAACCCTTCTAAAGGGGGTATGAAAGATAAGGCTTTGGTTAAGGACCAGTTTTTTAAACATGCATTAACGCACCGAGAAAACACAGAGCTGGCCAAGCAGTCGGTCAGGGAACACCTAGTAGTTAGGTCTGTCAGAGGCATTGAACCATACCTGTCTTGCATAAACAGTGCACACGACAGATTTTTAATGACTCGTTTCAGGTTGAATCTCTTGCATCATGTGTTGGCGGAACCGGCAGGGTTCACAACTTCCATAGAAATGAAGGGGCCCTGTGGCTGCGATCATAGATCTCCTCAGGACACCCTTCATTTCATTTTATTATGCCCTTTTTTCTCTTACCCTAGGAGATTCTTCCTGAAGGGAATTCTAAAGAAAGCCAGATTTAAACAGGCAGATACTCATACACTGTTTTGCATTGTAAACTTTTTAAGGGCTGCATTTAGACAAGGGGTAATGGTAACCTGTAGCTTCTCTGTCATAATTACCTATTGTTTTATGAATGAGCTTCATAATTAGAGATTAATTGGTTGGATATGTGACAAGGGTTTTTTTTTTAACGTTCAGATGGAAATTGTATCACATGGTTTGAGAAAAGAGGGTATTTATTAATTTTTAACTTGTACCTGTAACCGGCCTTGATAAATTTGGATACTTTTATGGTATTTTTTATATATTGAATAAAGTTCCATGAATGAATGACTCACTTATAGAGTCAGTTACGCACCTAGAAAATCATCCATTCACACACTTGTACACCCACTCATTCTTCCACAGGCCTTTCACTATAAATTTATAAAACATATTTAAACTTTTCAGAAAAACACACATTCACTGGATGACGTCATCAGTGATGTCATTTCAGATGTCATGAGTGATGTCATCAGTGATGTCACTGACCATGTCATGAGTGATGTAATATGTGACATCGTCAGCAGTGCATTGTGGGGGCGCGAGTTAAAGTTAGCTGACCTAACTATAACAGGGGAAGTTCTAGGGTTTTGTACGAGGGAAATGTCGAGCTAACTATAACACCCCTGAAACCTATGTTTTTTTCAGGCCCAAAAGCTTGGCAGGTCACTCGGCAGGAAGCCGTCCCTCAGAACTTCACTTTTCAGTCTCCTTTGCATCGCGGAATATCTTGTAATCGCCTGACGCGTTTCGATGTCTCTCACATCTTGTTCACAGGCTTGCTGAAAGGAGAAACAGAAGAAGCTCTCTTTTATTTTCATTTATTTGCATATTTGATTAGTTCATTACCCACAGTGGGCTTGGTTTAGTACATCGTCTATTGCAAAGCATATTGGGACCTGTAGTCCCCCTTCGAGCATTTAATCTTCCCTTGGTAGGTTTCTGTTACCCTTTCATATATTAAAGCTTTTTTTCTCCTTAGTAGGATCCGTGATGTTTCAGGAAAACATTTTACTGAAGGCTTCCTGCGCCAATTGACTTTAGGAAAGTTCCAGTCACAGCCCCTCTTCTAAAGGTGGTGCTCCCGCCCCCGGCAGGGCAGCCGAGTAAAATTTATGTTAAACAAAGGCCCGAAAGCTTGGCAGGTCACTCGGCAGGAAGCCGTCCCTCAGGACTTCACTTTTCAGTCTCCTTGGCATCGCGGAATATCTTGTAATTGCCTGATGCGTTTCGATGTCTCTCACATATTGTTCACAGGCTTGCTGAAAGGAGAAACAGAAGAAGCTATCTTTTATTTTCATTTATTTGCATATTTGATTTGTTCATTGCCCACAGTGGGCTTGGTTTGATACATCGTCTTTTGCAAAGCATATTGGGACCTGTAGTCCCCCTTCGAGCATTTAATCTTCCCTTGGTAGGTTTCTGTTACCCTTTCATATATTAAAGCTTTTTTTCTCCTTGAGCCTTCAGTAAAATGTTTTGCTGAAACATCACGGAACCTAACTATAACTCGCTTGACCTCAATTCACTGATGATGACGTCACATATTACATCACTCATGACATGGTCAGTAACATCACTCATGACATCACTGATGACATCTCAAATGACATCACTGAAGACATCATCCTTGTGATAGAGCAGCAGACCTCCTCTCCCCCGTGTCCTCGTGGCGTGGCCTCAGTACACCTGTCTGCAAAGCAGCTCCCTGGCGCATACTGGAGATACCTGTTGGGCTAGTTGGCCCTCAGGGACCCTCAGTATTGAAGGGGAATTAATTCCCCAACTTACAACTGGCCAGGGGGCGCATTTGCAGAGTGCTGCAAGGAGGGGGCAGGCCTCCGGCGCGATGTCGGTCTTTTATTTATTTTATTTTTTTAAGAAGGAGGGCTGTGTGGCCCCCCTTCTTTTTCTAATTTATTGGCCCTGGGGACCCAATCCCCCAGGGCCTGCACCCTATTTCTTTTGGTTGAAAAAAATAAAATTTGCCCCTTCCAAGGCCTTAATCGGCCCGGGGACTCCAACCCCCGGGTCATGGCGCCCTACCGTGCCTAATCCCGGCACCCCCGCCGGTGGGTACTCTCCAAGTAGACACCCTTGTCGTTTATTTATACAAACATGGGTAGGTATTGACGGGCACATTTCATACGCACGCACACCAAGCCATTCAAAGGGGATTCGACAAAAATTCGACCAAACTATGCAAGAAACCCCCCCTCACAATTAATAAAACACACATCCACCGCCGGATGTGTAATACTTTGTATTTTACTCTCTGGAAAGGAGACGAACCTCACTTGAGAGTCACAGCGTGCTCCTGGCTGAGCCCAATGCTGTGTTACACCCACCAGAGCCTGCCGAGTGCCACACACCTCTGTGTAGTATTCCACCAGCTAGTGCGCATGCTATGACACTCTCTAGCCCATGTGCACTGTAACACCACCCTGTGAATATGTCATGCCACACTTGCCTTTGCACGGGATATATTGCCCCATCTAACGTGCCTTCCTCGATGCCTAGGTTATAACGCGCAGCGATATGCCATACATATTACAATCTGGGATCCATATCTTTGTCACAGTGCATATGCAACGTTACACTCCCCAGCACATATTTTATATTACAACTTTAGAGACTAGCTAGGTTACCCAACACTGCCCTGTGCATATTACACTCCAAGGCGCATATCGCATAGCACGCGCTAGTGCCTGTGCTATCTCGCGCTCTCCAATGAATCTGTCATTGCGCACAATGTATTGCATATTATATTTCACACCCCGGTTCATCTTATATCACACTTTTTGGTGCATAGTTTATACCATATACTATATCTAGTTTTCATTTTCAATCGTGCTCTCAGGACTATGTTCTATATAACACTGCGTCCACCTACCCTTTTCACGGGCATTACATTTTGCGATGGGGGTGGAGGGGTTAGGGGGTGTTTCTGCCAAGTGAGCCCGGAGTCACAGTCACAAACGTCCTCTTCTTCCTGAATAAATGTGAGATTTTGCTGCATACTTGTTCATATTTTAAGTAGTTCGCAAAGACACACATTTTAAAAACAATAAAGTTCCTAATACCCACCTTCTCTGAACAGTTAGCTTGCTGCCCCATCCACCTCCTCCCTATCCTCTGTTGTCTGAATCCATGGACTAGCCTCCTCCCGCCTGCCATGCATGGTCTGATGTGCTGCCACTGCCCTCCATTTAGCATGATGTACCAGTACTCTCCTCCTGCCCTCCATTGCCCAATTCTATGGCCCATCATTGACCTCCTGCTTAGCCTCTGTGCTTAGCTTGCTGCCCCTATTCTCCTTCCCCCTGCCCTCCGATGTCTTTGTGCCTGCCCCTGCTCCATCCTTTTTGCCCACCATGTTCCATGGATCTGCCACTCCTATCTACTCTATTCTGTTGAGCTGACACTCCGCTCCCACCTGCCTAGCATTGTCAGATGATTGTAACCTGTCCCTGCCACCTCCACCCTGCCTGTCCACATGCCATGCCCCTATCCCCTTCCTCCTGTCCTCCATGGTCCATTCAACTGCCACACCCTTCTGCCCTCCCCGGTCGGTAGTGCTGCAACTGCTCCTCCTGCCTGCCCCACGCGGTCTGTTGTGAGACCCTTCGCCTGAACTCTCTTGTCTATGCCTACATAGTCTGTTGTGCTGCCACTGCCCTTCCTGCCTGCCCAGTGTGGTCAAATTGTTGCCTCTGCACTCTCCTTCCTGCCTTCAATTTTCAGAGTACGTGCCCCTGGCCTCTGCCTCTCAACAGTATCCCAATGAACAACTAGATTGCTAACATTCTATATTTATTACAAAAGTGTGGAACTCCTGAAGTCATCTTGATGTAATCAAAACTGTAATACCTAGAGCATTTCCTAGGGGAGAGGATGTGGTGTTAATTCCAGAGCTGCAGACTTTGCAACTGGGGAACCAGGTTGGAGTTTCTGCTTCAGCTCAACATTCTATGATTCTGGTCAAATCACTTAATCTCCCCATGTCTACAACCAAAATGAATTTGATCTTGTGTGATGTAACCAATGCTCATGTAAAGCACTCCAATACCTGCACACTTCTGTCATTGGGCTACATGTGGGCTACATCTGGGAGATATTTGTGCTGCATTTGGGCTCTTTTGTCTCTGGTGGCCATTTTGGGAGATTTATTTGTTATGAAGTTTCCTAATTTCCTCATTTACTGCAATCTCCTCAGTACGAAATGCTTTCAGTTTTTTACTTTGATTCCATCAAGAAATATTCAGATATGTCACACATTTGCCATAAATTCTGAATGTTAGCACTCTAGTTGCTCATTAGATCACTGTAGTAAAGCTACTGCTCACCACGGAAGTCTGCTGCTGGTATTAAAAGTGCATGTTTCAGTCTGCATATCACAATGTTTTAATGAAATGGAAGAGGAATTGAGAAGTCACTCAAAATGTGCCCTAATTTTTCTTTCTTCAGCACTAATCATAATTTCTATGGCAAAATGAACCCCCTCATTGTGTTCCTTTTTAAATTAAATGTTTTAAGTGTTATCAGTTTATTCCAATCAAGATGGCTTCAAGTGTGCCATACTTTTGTCATAAGTAAGACTGTTAGCGCTCTAGTTGTTTGTTAGAACACTCTGGGACATTCTGTCATTGGACTATACTTGGGCTACATCTGGGTGATATTTGGGCTGCATTTGGGCTCTTTTGTCTCTGGTGGTCATCTTGGGAGATTTATTTGTTATGAAGTTTCCTAATTTCCTCATTTACTGCAGTCTCCTCAGTAGGAAATACTTTCAGTTGTTTATTTTGGTTCCATCAAGAAGGCATTCAGATGTGTCACACATTTGCCATAAATTCAGAATGTTAGCAATCTAGTTGCTTATTAGATCACTGTAGTAAAGCTACTGCTCACCAGGGAAGTTTGCTGCTGGTATTGAAAGTGCATGTTTCAGTCTGCATGTCAGAATGTTTTAATGAAATAGAAGAGGATTTGAGAAGTCACTCAAAATGTGCCCTACTTTTTCTTTCTGCAGCACTAATCATACTTTCTATGGCAAAATGAACCCCCTCATTTTGTTCCTTTTTAAATTAAATGTTTTAAGAGTTACCACTTTATTCCAATCAAGATGGCTTCAGGTGTGCAATACGTTTGTCATAAGTAGGACTGTTAGCACTCTAGTTGCTCTTTAGAACACTCTGGGAAGCTGCAGTAGAACACAAAGGAATCAACTGACAGTCTCTGCCCTTATTGGATGTACATGTTTTACTGAGAATGTCAGACTTCATTCTCACATGACTGAGAAAGATAATGTGAATTTTACAGAAAATATGCTCTCAGTTTAGCTTATAGATCACCTTCCAAACTTCTGTGGGAAAAGCATGAGAAAATAGTTTTCTCTCAAACATGATTCATGATATCACAGCAGAAGGCTTTTTCACATGGTAAAATTACCTTAGAACACAATACAATTCCTAAAATGAGTATGGTACCATCAACAAATGATTTATAATGTAACTAAAGTCTTAAAACCTTCTATTAACTGCAATGCTTTTTAATGAGGTGCTGTCATGTATATTGGTCCCAAGATGGCTGCCAACACTTCTTGGATGAAGTACTGACAGCCAATCAGATCTCACGATGAGATGTGTGGTTAGGCTCCGCCCAGATATATCTATCTTTTGAACTCTAATTTCCTCAGGAACTACTGAACGGATTTACAACATTTAAGCAAAAGGCACGAGTCTGAACTGAGGACTACCTCTTTGCCAAATGTTGTGTAATTCCGTACAGCAGTTCGGGCTGTAGCTGCGTCAACAGGTCCTATAGGAAAATGCATGGGGAAAATGCGTTTTGGGACCCCCCTTTTTTCTCGGCCCCCGCTTGATGAATCACCGTGAAATTTTCAGGATAGGAGCGGACCGGAGCTGGCCAAAAGTTTGGAAAATTTTGCGAAGATTCGTCAATCAGCGCCAACGGTATTCCAAATAGAATGTTGCGGATTTCCTATGGAGAATAGGTCATAACTATAACTACCTACTGGCGCCTGCCAGTAGGGAATATATATATATGAGCCGGTTTTACTTAATAAAGGTGTTACCTGTTCCCCTGTGGAGTGGCGTCTTTAAGCTCAGGGGCAACTTTGGGACATGCTGTTACACGGCGGCCTCGGCCGTGGAAGATTGCACCGCCTGGCAAACTGGAAATCAGGTCTGTCTGGTTGCTTGAAAAACGGCAGCCAGCTTTCAGCACAGAGGAATTATCGAACGAAACCGGAGCTCTTTCCTGAGGCCCACTGGAGGGCTGCAAACACTGTTGAAAATATTTGGGGAGCTTTGAATATTGACAATTACACGGACCCCATCGAGGGGGGTGAGTTTGGACTACAATACCCAACATACCACGCACTGGAGTATGGTTGTATTTAAAAGGGAAAATGACATTGCAGTCTGTCCGTGTTTTCTGTCTTCCCCCAGCCCTATGACTAAGATGCAGGAGCATTGAAACGCGTAAGGGGAGATGAATTCAATTGGGAAAGTGAGCCGGTTTTACTTAATAAAGGTGTTACCTGTTCCCCTGTGGAGTGGCGTCTTTAAGCTCAGGGGCAACTTTGGGACATATATATATATATATATATATATCGCCACAACTCGCCCACAATCCGTATGTTGGAAAGACGAGGCGAACCCAGATTCTGTGAATGAAGATTTTATTTCGTGCCCAGCACCGCCGCCATTACGCGTTTCAGCTCTACACGAGCCTTGATCACATGATGATATATATATATATATATATTATCTACTGGCGGTCGCCAGTAGATAGTTATAGTTAGGACCGTGTTTCCATAGGAAATCCGCAACATTCTATTTGGAATAACTTTGGTGCCGGTTGACGAATCCTCGCGAAATTTCAAAATAGGTGGGGCGCTCCGCTCCGCTCCTACCCTGATAGTCTCGGGGGGATTCGTCAAGCGGGGACTGAGAAAAAGGGGGGTCCCAAAACGCGTTTTCCCCGTGCAATTTTCCATAGGGACCTTTAGTCCAAGGTACAGCCCGAACGGCTGAACAGAATTACTTGAAATTTGGCAGAGAGGTAGTCCTCAGGTCAGGGATGTGCCTTTTGCAGGTCTGGTGTCAATCTGTTCAGTAGTTCCTGAGAAAATCAAAAGTAAAATCATATATATATGTGGGCGGAGCCTAACCACACATCTCATCCTGAGATCTGATTGGCTGTCAGCACTTCATCCAAGAAGTGTTGGCAGCCATCTTGGGACCAATATACATGATAGCACCTCATTAAAAAGCATTGCAGTTAATAGAAGGTTTTAAGACTTTAGTTACATTATAAATCATTTTTTGATGGTACCATACTCGTTTTAGGAATTGTGGTATGTTCTAAGGTGATTTCACCATGTGAAAAAGCCTTCTGCTGGGATATCATGATTGAGAGAAAAATATTTTCTCATGCTTTTCCCACAGAGGTTTGGAAGGTGATCTATAAGCTAAACTGAGAGCTTATTTTCTGTAAATTCACATTATCTTTCTCAGTCATGTGAGAATGAAGTCTGACATTCTCAGTAAAACATGTACATCCAACAAGGGCAGAGACTGTCAGTTGATTCCTTTGTGTTCTACTGCAGCTTCCCAGAGTGTTCCAAAGAACAACTAGAGCGCTAACAGTCCTACTTATGATAAACGTATGGCACACCTGAAGCCATCTTGCTTGGATTAAAGTGGTAACTCTAAAAACATTTAATTTAAAAAGGAACACAATGAGGGGGTTCATTTTGCCATAGAAATTATGATTAATGCTGAAGAAAGAAAATGAGGGCACATTTTGAGCGACTTCTCAAATCCTCTTCTATTTCATTAAAAAATTCTGACATGCAGACTGAAACATGCACTTTTAATACCAGGAGCAGACTTCTATGGTGAACAGTAGTTTTACTACAGTGATCTAATGAGCAACTAGAATGCTAACATTCAGAATTTATGGCAAATGTGTGACATATCTGAATACCTTCATGATGGAATCAAAGTAAAACTGAAAGCATTTCCTACTGAGGAGACTGCAGTACATGACGAAATTAGGAAACTTCATAACAAATAAATCTCCCAAGATGGCCACCAGAGACAAAAGAGCCCAAATGTAGCCCAAAATCACCCAGATGTAGCCCAAATATAGCCCAATGACAGAAGTGTGCAAAACACTTATTATTTTGTGTTTTTGCAGAGTTATATAGTTCAGACTTGTCAGGTATTGGAGTGCTTTACATGAGCATTGGTTACATCACACAAGAACAAATTCATTTTGGTTGTAGACATGGGGAGACTAAGTGATTTGACCAGAATCACAGAATGTCGAGCTGAAGCAGAAACTCCAACCTGGATCTCCAGTTGCAAAGTCTGCAGTTCTGGAAGTAACACCACATCCTCTCCCCTAAGTGCAACATTTAATGAAGTGGTCAACTGGATAAAAAAACATAAAGGTAACAAATAATTTAAAAGTGCTTTTTCGCTATTTGAAAACTCAGAAAATATGTCCTTATTTTAGTCTTTTAGAGCACTAACCATAATTTTGATGCCAATAAGACCCTCTCATATATGTCATTTCTAAAGGAAATGCTCTAGGTATTACAGTTTTGATTACATCAAGATGACGTCAGGCGTTCCACACTTTTGTAATAAATATAGAATGTTAGCAATCTAGTTGTTCATTAGGATACTGTTGAGAGGCAGAGGCCAGGGGCACGGACTCTGAAAATTGAAGGCAGGTAGGAGGGTGCAAAGGCAACAATTTAACCACACTGAGCAGGCAGGAAGGGCCGTGGCAGCACAACAGACTATGGAGGGCAGTGGAAAGGGGGCAGGGGCAACAAACCAACAATACAGGACTTGCAAGAGAGGCTGTGGCAATGTAATAGACCATTGTGGGCAGAAGGAAGAGGCAATGGTAGTACAACCATACATGCCAACAGACCCGATTCAGCTAGGAAACGTCCAATGTTTTTAAGCTCAAATGGGCTTTATTTTATCTGTCTCCTGTCTACAATCTCCTCTTTTTCAATGTAACTCAAAGGGGAAAATCAATACCCCAGTTTTTTTTCAAAATCTCCCTCTTACCAAGTTCAAAATGTTCGCAAGTATGGTACATTGGATCATGTAACGAAATGGGGTAGGGATATGGACTTGGATAACAGAGCACAGGAGGGACATGGAGAGGTGCACCAAACTGACCCTGCAGGGCAGGCATCAGGGTTTGCAGCAGCACAATACACCACACAGGGTATGCGGGACGGGAGTGCAGCACAACAATCCATAGAAAGCAAGAGGGAGGGGACAGGACCATGCACATGGACAACAGAGAACAGAGGGGCAAGAGGCAGGACCATAATGGACAGACAGGAGAGAAAGCTGCAGCATAACAGACCATAAAGGGCAGGAGGGATGAATCAGGGGCATTATAATGGAACAGACAAGCCAGGAGGGAGGGAGTAGGGGTCTGCATATGGAAACAGAGTGCTGGGGGCAAGGGGGCAGGGCAGGAGCAGCAAGATAGCCATGGAGGTCAGGCAGGATGGGCACTAGAAGCAAGACACACCATGAAGAGCAGCAGTGAGACTGTGATGGCATACACACAGACCATGGAGGGAAGGTGGGAGGGGTTTAGGGGCAGCTAACTGACCACACAGGGAAGGTGGGAGGGGCCATGGCAGCACAGAAGACCATGCATGGCAAGTGGGAGGGTTAGTGGTAGCACACTGGCTATGATGGGCAAGAAGGAGGGTGCAGGGGCATGCACAAAGGACGATGGAGGATAGAAGGGAGGGTCAGGACCTGTGCACAGACAAGAAAGTTCAGGGGAAGGGGCCTCACAACAGACCGCACGGGGCAGGCAGGAGGAGCAGTTGCAGCACAACAGACCAGGGAGGGCAGAAGGGTGTGGCAGTACAATGGACCATGTAGGACAGGAGGAAGAGGATAGGGGAATGGCATGTGGACAGGCAGGGTGGAGGTGGCAGGGACAGGTTACAGTCATCTGACAATGCTAGGCAGGTGGGAGGGGAGTGGCAGCTCAACAGAACACTCAGAGTAGATAGGAGTGGCAGGTCCATGGAACATGGTGGGCAAAAAGGATGGAGCAGGGGCATGCACAAAGACATCGGAGGGCAGGGGGAAGGAGAATAGGGGCAGCAAGCTAAGCACAGAGTTTAAGCAGGAGGTCAATGATGGGGCATAGAATTGGGCAATGGAGGGCAGGAGGAGTGGACTGGTACATCATACTAAATTGAGGGCAGTGGCAGCACATCAGACCATGCATGGCAGGAGGGAGGAGGCTAGTCCATGGATTCACACAACAGAGGATAGCGAGGAGGGGGATGGGGCAGCAAGCTAACTGTTCAGAGAAGGCGGGTATTAGGAACTTTATTGTTTTTAAAACGTGTGTCTGTGCGAACTACTTAAAATATGAACAAGTATGCAGCATAATCTCACTTTTATTCAGGAAGAAGAGGACGTTTGTGACTGTGACTCCGGGCTCACTTGGCAGAAACACCCCCTGACCCTCCACCCCCTATCGCAAAATGTAATGCCCGTGAAAAGGGTTCGTGAACACAGTGTTATATAGAACATAGTCCTGAGAGCACGATTGAAAATGAAAACTAGATATAGTGTATGGTATAAACTATGCACCAAAAAGTGTGATATAAGATGAACCGGGCGTGAAATATAATATGCAATACATTGTGCGCAATGACAGATTCATTGGAGAGCGCGAGATAGCACAGGCACTAGCGCGTGCCATGCGATATGCGCCTTGGAGTGTAATATGCACAGGGCAGTGTTGTGTAACCTAACTAGTCTCTAAAGTTGTAATATAAAATATGTGCTGGGGAGTGTAACGTTGCATATGCACTGTGACAAAGATATGGATCCCAGATTGTAATATGTATGGCATAGCACTGTGCGTTATAACATAGGCATTGAGCAAGGCACGTTAGATGGGGCAATATTACCCGTGCGAAGACAAGTGTGGCATGACATATTCACGGGGTGGTGTTACAGTGCACATGGGCTAGAGAATGTCATAGCATATGCACTAGCTAGTGGAATAAAAGACAGAGGTGTGTGGCACTCAGCGGGCAATGGTGGGTGTAACACAGCATTGGGCTCTGCCAGGAGCGCGCTGTGACTCTTAAGTGATGTTCGTCCCCTTTCCAGAGAGTAAAATAAAAAGTATTACACATCCGGCAGTGGATGTGTGTTTTATTAACCGTGAGGGGGGTTACTTGCATAGTTTGTCAAATTTTTGTCGAATCCCCTTTGAATGGCTTGGTGTGCATGTGTATTAAATGTGCCCGTCAATAGCTACCCATGTTTGTATAAATAAACGACAAGGGTGTCTACCGGGATTAGGCACGGTAGGGCATCAGACATGTCAGAGCTTCACTAGTGGTGTAAATACAATCCACGTGGATTCATTGTATGCATAGTCGCCTTTTAATGAATATCACGCAAATCGTCATGGTGATAGGTATGTACGGTTTGTCCAGCATGTCCTAGGTGTGTCTATAAATATATTTAAAATAATAAAAAACAGTGGCCGGCCCTGGGGATTGGGGTCAAAAAAATATAATTAGGAGACAGGCCCTGGGGGATGGGGTCATCAGGGCCAATAAATTAGAATAAGAAGGGGAACCACACAGCCCCCCTTCTTAAAAAATTAAAATAAATAAAAGACTGGCATCGTGCCGGAGGCCACGCCCCCTCCTTGTAGCACTCTGCAAACGCGCCCCCTGGCGAGTTGTAAGTTGGGGAATTAATTCCTCTTCAATACTGAGGGTCCCTGAGGGCCAACTAGCCCAACAGGCATCTCCAGTAAGCACCAGGGAGCTGCGCTGCAGACAGGTGTTCTGAGGCCAAGCCCCTTTTTACACCTCTCTGCAACGCAGCTCTGTGGCGCTTACTGGAGGTACCTAGTGGTCTAGTTTGACCCTAGGGACCCTTAGGATTCAAGGGGACTTAATCTCTCAACTCAGAACAGCCACAGGGCGCGTTTACGCAGTGGTGAAGGGAGGGGACGGGGCCTGAGGTGACGTGTGCAAACACGCACTCTGGCACGTTTTAAATTGGGGATATAATTTTCCTTCAGTACTGAGGGCCCCTGGGGGCTAACTAGCCCACCAAGTGCTTCCAGTAAGCGCCACTGAGCTGCATTGCAGAGAGGTGGTCCAGGCTGTGCCACTTTTTACACCTCTCTGCAACGCAGCTCTGTGGCACTTACTGAAGGTACCCAGTGGGCTAGTTGGACCCTAGGGACCCTCAGGATTCAAATGAACTTAATCTCCCAACTAAAAACGGACACAGGGCGTGTTTACACAGTGGTGAAGGGAGGGGACGGGGCCTGAGTTAACGTGTGCAAAAACACCCTGTGGCCTGTTTTAAGAGGTAGTTTTAATTCCCCTGCCCTATTATATACTAGGGGCTTACAGAGGAGGTCGTGCTAATCACAGGGGGACCCCAACGCATAATGTTCCCTAGTGTATGTAGGTGTTTTCACTGTATTCTAAGTGTCCTTTAACATAGCACTGGCTCTAGGACTGGTTAGTCAGACTCAGTTACCACCAGTATCCGTCTGAAAATGTTGAGGGTACAGGATGATTTTGCAACAAGGCTTCTTTCTGCTCTTCTTTTTGTTCTTTCTGCACGTTATGCTTCTTCCTGCACTTTTCTTCGTCTTTGAGGACTTCTGTTGCTTCTTTCTGCACTTCTTTTTTTTCTTTCTGTGCATTGTTTCTTCTTTCTTCACATGTCCTATCTCTGTAGGCATAGTTAGAAATTAGCATTTAAAAAACCTTTGAAATTCACAGAAAAAACCATAGGTTTCAGGCACGTTATAGTTAGGAATTAACATTTAAAAAAACCTCAGAAATTCACTGAAAAAACCATAGGTTTCAGGGGTGTTATAGTTAGCTGGACTTTTCACTTGTACAAAACCATTGAAATTCCCCCGTTATAGTTAGTTCAGCTAACTATAACTCGCGCGCCCGCAATGTACTGCTGATGACGTCACATATTACATCACTCATGACATGGTCAGTGACATCACTCATGACATCACTGATGACATCTCAAATGACATCACTGGTGACATCACTGATGACATCATCCTTGTGATAGAGTGGCAGACCTCCTCTCAACATAATACAACCTTTGATACACACATTCAAAAATAGAGACTAAACTTTTCAAAACAATGGACATACCAATACCAGTTACAACAACCTCTTCAGTAATTCTAAGATCCACATACACATCCACTCATTCACCAACAGTCCTATACAGTCACTCATACATGTATTCACTCATCATATGTACTCATACACCTATACATCCTGTTACACAATGCCACTCACCCATAGAGTTACTCACACACATAGTCACTCATGCTAATAAAGAATCAAACATACATTTATTTGCATATACAGTTATACACACACCACCACACTTACTTCTACGGAAACTTACACATACTTAGTCTTTTAAACAATCACTTATAGAAACACATACTTATTCATACAGGAACTCTTTCAATCTCTCACTCTCACATATACTCACTTATATACACCAATAGTCACATATACTAGTTTAAAACATATGTAGTTACTCATAAAGACACTATTGAGACAGTCATTCACTCACTAACACACCCATACACACACTCATCCACCCATACAGTCCTGCACACATGCTGTCTTCAACACATACACACAGCGAGTCACTCATTCATGCACCTATGCACTACATAATACCCCCCACCGAACCATGCAGACACTCAGACTGATACTCAAAAAACCAACTAATAACCTACATAGACACCCATGTAGCTACTCACCAACCCATGCAGCCACTTATACACAAAGTGAGAGACTGATACAGATATTTACATATTTAAACATTACTCACTAAGCCATGTATTCACTATGATACACTTAATCAGTCAGTTACACAATCAATTTTTCAAAAACAAATCATCCATTTAGACACTTATATACCCATTTATTCTTCCATCGACCTTGAGATATACATATATAAAACATATTTAATTTTCAGAAAAACACACATTCACTGGATGATGTCATCAGTGATGTCATTTGGGATGTCATCAGTGATGTCATGAGTGATGTCACTGACCATGTCATGAGTGATGTAATATGTGACGTCATCAGCAGTGCATTGTGGACGCGCGAGTTATAGTTAGCTGAACTAACTATAACGGGGGAATTTCAATGGTTTTGTACAAGTGAAAAGTCCAGCTAACTATAACACCCCTGAAACCTATGATATATATATAAATTGGGAGCTTTTGCATTTGGATATTTAGCGGCCTTCCCAGGTCGCGAGGGCACTCCACCGTTGATTTGTCGGGTCCGGCGCCGTTGATCTACTGGGCGCAGATGGAACGTCGTGTCCGTTTGCTTGGACGAATACAATGCAGAGCACCAACCTCATAAGTTTTCAGCAACCCACTGGGTATGTAAAATGAACAATGGAGAATTGTGCAACACCCACTATGGATGTAATTCAAATTATGGGAACTCTAAAGACCATAATGCACTGCTGAGAAACGCCCTCTAGGCGGGACATTTAAACACATCGCGAGCGCGATGTTACTCATTGCTGCCTCATCTCCTGTGAAGCCAAGCCAGAGATTAAGAGCTGATGAACGCTCGAAACGCGTAGGCTATATTGGTGAAATCTATGCTGTAACAGAGAAGTTGTGATACTCTGCAGTCCTGCAATTAAAAGGAAATTACCACGACGCTGTGTGGTGCCTTCAAAATTGGGAGCTTTTGCATTTGGATATTTAGCGGCCTTCCCAGGTCGCGAGGGCACTCCACCGTTGATTTGTCGGGTCCGGCGCCGTTGATCTACTGGGCGCAGATGGAACGTCGTGTCCGTTTGCTTGGACGAATACAATGCAGAGCACCAACCTCATAAGTTTTCAGCAACCCACCGGGTATGTAAAATGAACAATGGAGAACTGTGCAACACCCACTATGGATGTAATTCAAATTATGGGAACTCTAAAGACCATAATGCACTGCTGAGAAACGCCCTCTAGGCGGGACATTTAAACACATCGCGAGCGCGATGTTACTCATTGCTGCCTCATCTCCTGTGAAGCCAAGCCAGAGATTAAGAGCTGATGAACGCTCGAAACGCGTAGGCTATATTGGTGAAATCTATGCTGTAACAGAGAAGTTGTGATACTCTGCAGTCCTGCAATTAAAAGGAAATTACCACGACGCTGTGTGGTGCCTTCAAAATTGGGAGCTTTTGCATTTGGATATATATATATATATATATATATATATATATATATATATATATATATATATATATATATATATATATTATCTACTGGCGGTCGCCAGTAGATAGTTATAGTTAGGACCCTGTTTCCATAGGAAATCCGCAACATTCTATTTGGAATAACTTTGGCGCCGGTCGATGAATCCTCGCGAAATTTTCAAAATAGGTGGGGCGCTACGCTCCGCTCCTACCCTGAAAGTCTCGGGGGGATTCGTCAAGCGGGGGCTGAGAAAAAAGGGGGGTCACAAAACGTGTTTTTCCCATGCATTTTTCCATAGGACCTTTAGACACAGCTACAGCCCGAACGGCTGAACAGAGTTACTTGAAATTTGGCAGAGAGGTAGTCCTCAGGTCAAGGAAGTGCCTTTTGTAGGTCTGGTGTAAATCTGTTCAGTAGTTCCTGAGAAAATAGCATTTAAATCAATACATATATGTGGGCGGAGCCTAACCACACATCTCATCCTGAGATCTGATTGGCTGTCAGCACTTCATCCAAGAAGTGTTGGCAGCCATCTTGGGACCAATATACATGATAGCACCTCATTAAAAAGCATTGCAGTTAATAGAAGATTTTAAGACTTTAGTTACATTATAAATCATTTGTTGATGGTACCATACTCATTTTAGGAATTGTGGTATGTTCTAAGGTGATTTCACCATGTGAAAAAGCCTTCTGCTGGGATATCATGATTGAGAGAAAAATATTTTCTCATGCTTTTACCACAGAGGTTTGGAAGGTGATCTATAAGCTAAACTGAGAGCTTATTTTCTGTAAATTCACATTATCTTTCTCAGTCATGTGAGAATGAAGTCTGACATTCTCAGTAAAACATGAACATCCAACAAGGGCAGAGACTGTCAGTTGATTCCTTTGTGTTCTACTGCAGCTTTCCAGAGTGTTCCAAAGAACTACTAGAGAGCTAACCGTCCTACTTATGATAAATGTATGGCACACCTGAAGACATCTTGCTTGGATTAAAGTGGTAACTCTTAAAACATTTAATTTAAAAAGGAACAAAATGAGGTGGTTCATTTTTCCATAAAAAGTATGATTAGTGCTGCAGAAAGAAAAATTAGGGCACATTTTGAGTGACTTCTCAAATCCTGGCATGCAGACTGAAACATGCACTTTCAATACCAGCAGCAGTTTTCCCTGGTGAGCAGTAGCTTTACTACAGTGATCTAATGAGCAAAAAGAGTGCTAACATTCTGATTTTATGGCAAATGTGTGACACATTTGAATGCCTTCTTGATGGAATCAAAGTAAAAAACTGAAAGTATTTCCTACTGAGGAGACTGCAGTAAATAAGGAAATTAGGAAACTTCATAACAAATAAGTCTCCCAAGATGGCCACCAGAGACAAAAGAGCCCAAATGTAGCCCAAATATCACCCAGATGTAGCCCAAGTATAGCCCAATGACAGAATGTCCAAGAATGTTCTTAAAAACAACTAGAGCACTTACTGTCTTCATTATGACAAAAGGATGGCACACCTGAAGCCATCTTGATTGGAATAAACTGGTAACACTTAAAACATTTAATTTAAAAAGGAACACAATGAGGGGGTTCATTTTGCCATAGAAATTATGATTAATGCTGAAGAAAGAAAATGAGGGCACATTTTGAGTGACTTCTCAAATCCTCTTCTATTTCATTAAAAAATTCTGACATGCAGACTGAAACATGCACTTTTAATACCAGGAGCAGACTTCCATGGTGAACAGTAGTTTTACTACAGTGATCTAATGAGCAACTAGAGTGCTAACATTCAGAATTCATGGCAAATGTGTGACATATCTGAATACCTTCATGATGGAATCAAAGTAAAAAACTGAAAGCATTTCCGACTGAGGAGACTGCAGTACATGAGGAAATTAGGAAACTTCATAACAAATAAATCTCCCAAGATGGCCACCAGAGACAAAAGAGCCCAAATGTAGCCCAAAATCACCCAGATATAGCCCAAATATAGCCCAATGACAGAAGTGTGCAAAACACTTATTATTTTGTGTTTTTGCAGTGTTATATAGTGCAGACTTGTCAGGTATTGGAGTGCTTTACATGAGCATTGGTTACATCACACAAGAACAAATTCATTTTGGTTGTAGACATGGGGAGACTAAGTGATTTGACCAGAATCACAGAATGTCGAGCTGAAGCAGAAACTTCAACCTGGTTCCCCAGTTGCAAAGTCTGCAGTTCTGGAAGTAACACCACATCCTCTCCCCTAAGTGCAACATTTAATCAAGTTGTCAACTAGATAAAAAAACATAAAGATAACAAATAATTTAAAAGTGCTTTGTCGCTATTTGAAAACTCAGAAAATATGTCCTTATTTTAGTCTTTTAGAGCACTAACCATAATTTTGATGCCAATAAGACCCTCTCATATATGTAATTTCTAAAGGAATGCTCTAGGTATTACAGTTTTGATTACATCAAGATGATGTCAGGCGTTCCACACTTTTGTAATAAATATAGAATGTTAGCAATCTAGTTGTTCATTAGGATACTGTTGAGAGGCAGAGGCCAGGGGCACGGACTCTGAAAATTGAAGGCAGGTAGGAGGGTGCAAAGGCAACAATTTAACCACACTGAGCAGGCAGGAAGGGCCGTGGAAGCACAACAGACTATGGAGGGCAGTGGAAAGGGGGGCAGGGGCAACAAACCAACAATACAGGACTTGCAAGAGAGGCTGTTGGAGGGAAGATCTATTACGGGTCAAGGAAGCTAGGGGCGGTCCCCAGAGCCCCGGGAGCCACCACAGAACTGAGCAGGAGAGTGAGTCAGGGACAAAAGGGGCACCTTAATTTGAGCCGGGGTGCCTAGGAACGCTTGCTCCAAAAATGAAGAAAACAGACATATGAGACATGGAATTGGAGGCAGAATACAATGGCAGTTTAATGAGAAGATGCAACTTCAAAGAAACCGCAGAATAGAGACATAAAGTACAAAATACAGAATCCAGATAATCATACAGCTGTCATGATATTCTCTGTATCTCAATTAATGGACTGACAGAGAGAGAGAGAAAACACATCTATAAATGCATCATGAGAAACAAGTTACACCAAGGAAAATGTTACCTAGGGACACTCACATTTACTCTTAGAGCAAGCATTCCTGCAATTACAATACAACATCTTTTAAATGCAAAAGTAAAGAGAACAATGGTTAAACATAACATGACATTTCATATAGGTAAAATAGAATAAGATACTTCAAGCAAAGCAGAGCAAGACATTTTAAGCAAAGGAAGACAAGAGCTCCCAGTTCTTGGGGAAAACCTGCACAGCCTGTTAACCTACATACAGACGGCGAGGTTGTCCGTCGATATCTGTGGGTGCTCCCTTTTTATATCATTTTGTGGGCTCCTTTGCACGCTACATCTACCTACGTATGCTACCCAAAAGCTTCGTCTGCAGATTTTACCAGACATTTCGTCATTTACCCACTTAATGCTGACAATGGACTGGGTGAAAAGGTCAGTCTCTCAGGACAATCGCTTATCGTAAGTTCCATAGAGCAAGCAGAAAATAATGGGTATTGTACAGGAATTCAATATATTCATGTATAAAATCTCCTCAGTTCTCCTAACTTGACGCTCTGCGGTTGCCACTTCCTTAAAAGCGAGAAACCTGCCCAGGAAGCAAGTACCAGTCCAGGATGCAGCCTACTGTATGTCGACAGCTTCAGGGGGATGTTGAACTTTGATACCGAGCACGGAGCACTCGGGTAGGGTGGGGGCTACTAGTTTGGAGCAGAAGGCCTCGCAGACCTGCCTTCAGACTGCTATACACTAAAATTGCAGAGCTATGGTCAATTTAACAAAGAGGCCTACATATTGAACAGAAGGGCCTACACAGGGGTTTTATGCTGGCTGAGTGGTAAGGATGTCTCAGGATAATTATATAGCAACACAGGACCCGCTGGTCAATTTAATACGGCCTACAAATGCGGCTGGCAGGGCAAGGACAAGGGTCTCATACTTCAGGTGTGGACAGAACGGGCCAGGGGCCCCCTGTGATACAAAATCTACCCTCCTTCAAGGCTGTGGCAATGTAATAGACCATTGTGGGCAGAAGGAAGAGGCAATGGTAGTACAACCATACATGCCAACAGACCCGATTCAGCCAGGAAACGTCCAATGTTTTTAAGCTCAAATGGGCTTTATTTGATCTGTCTCCTGTCTACAATATCCTCTTTTTCAATGTAACTCAAAGGGGAAAATCAATACCCCAGTTTTTTTTCAAAATCTCCCTCTTACCAAGTTCAAAATGTTCGCAAGTATGGTACATTGGATCATGGAAGGAAATGGGATAGGGACATGGACTTGGATAACAGAGGACAGGGGAGACATGGAGAGGTGCACCAAACTGACCCTGCAGGGCAGGCATCAGGGTTTGCAGCAGCACAATACACCACACAGGGCATGCAGGACGGGAGTGCAGCACAACAATCCATAGAAAGCAAGAGGGAGGGGACAGGACCATGCACATGGACAACAGAGAACAGAGGGGCAAGAGGCAATGGTAGCTAGCTGACCATAATGGACAGACAGGAGACAAGGCTGCAGCATAACAGACCATAAAGGGCAGGAGGGACGGATCAGGGGCATTACAATGGAACAGACAAGCCAGGAGGGAGGGAGTAGGGGTCTGCACATGTAAACAGAGGGCTGGGGGCAAGGGGGCATGGCAGGAGCAGCAAGATGGCCATGGAGGTCAGGCAGGATGGGCACTAGAAGCAAGACACAACATGAAGAGCAACAGTGAGACTGTGATGGCATACACACAGACCATGGAGGGAAGGTGGGAGGGGGTCAGGGGCAGCTAACTGACCACACAGGGAAGGTGGGAGGGGCCATGGCAGCACAGAAGACCATGCATGGCAAGTGGGAGGGTTAGTGGCAGCACAATGGCTATGATGGGCAAGAAGGAGGGTGCAGGGGCATGCACAAAGGACGATGGAGGATAGAAGGGAGGGTCAGGACCTGTGCACAGACAAGAAAGTTCAGGGGAAGGGGCCTCACAACAGACCACACGGGGCAGGCAGGAGGAGCAGTTGCAGCACAACAGACCAGGGAGGGCAGAAGGGTGTGGCAGTACAATGGACCATGTAGGACAGGAGGAAGAGGATAGAGGCATGGCATGTGGACAGGCAGGGTGGAGGTGGCAGGGACAGGTTACAGTCATCTGACAATGCTAGGCAGGTGGGAGGGGAGTGGCAGCTCAACAGAACACTCAGAGTAGATAGGAGTGGCAGGTCCATGGGACATGGTGGGCAAAAAGGATGGAGCAGGGGCATGCACAAAGACATCGGAGGGCAGGGGGAAGGAGAATAGGGGCAGCAAGCTAAGCACAGAGTTTAAGCAGGAGGTCAATGATGGGGCATAGAATTGGGCAATGGAGGGCAGGAGGAGTGGACTGGTACATCATACTAAATTGAGGGCAGTGGCAGCACATCAGACCATGCATGGCAGGAGGGAGAAGGCTAGTCCATGGATTCACACAACAGAGGATAGGGAGGAGGGGGATGGGGCAGCAAGCTAACTGTTCAGAGAAGGCGGGTATTAGAAACTTTATTGTTTTTAAAACATTTTGTCTGTGCAAACTACTTAAAATATGAACAAGTATGCAGCATAATCTCACTTTTATTCAGGAAGAAGAAGACGTTAGTGACTGTGACTGCGGGCTCACTTGGCAAAAACACCCCCTGACCCTCCACCCCCTATCGCAAAATGTAATGCCCGTGAAAAGGGTAGGTGAACACAGTGTTATATAGAACATAGTCCTGAGAGCACGATTGAAAATGAAAACTAGATATAGTGTATGGTATAAACTATGCACCAAAAAGTGTGATATAAGATGAACCAGGCATGAAATATAATATGCCATACATTGTGCGCAATGACAGATTCATTGGAGAGCGCGAGATAGCACAGGCACTAGCGCGTGCTATGCGATATGCGCCTTGGAGTGTAATATGCACAGGGCAGTGTTGTGTAACCTAACTAGTCTCTAAAGTTGTAATATAAAATATGTGCTGGGGAGTGTAACGTTGCATATGCACTGTGACAAAGATATGGATCCCAAATTGTAATATGTATGGCATAGCACTGTGCGTTATAACATAGGCATCGAGGAAGGCACGTTAGATGGGGCAATATAACCCGTGCGAAGACAAGTGTGGCATGACCTATTCACGGGGTGGTGTTACAGTGCACATGGGCTAGAGAGTGTCATAGCATATGCACTAGCTAGTGGAATACAATACAGAGGTGTGTGGCACTCGGCAGGCAATGGTGGGTGTAACACAGCATTGGGCTCTGTCAGGAGCGCGCTGTGACTCGCAAGTGATGTTCGTCCCCTTTCCAGAGAGTAAAATAAAAAGTATTACACATCCGGCAGTGGATGTGTGTTTTATTAACTGTGAGGGGGGTTTCTTGCATAGTTTTGGTCGAATTTTTGTCGAATCCCCTTTGAATGGCTTGGTGTGCATGTGTATTAAATGTGCCCGTCAATAGCTACCCATGTTTGTATAAATAAACGACAAGGGTGTCTACCGGGATTAGGCACGGTAGAGCATCAGACATGTCAGAGCTTCACTAGTGGTGTAAATACATTCCACGTGGATTAATTGCATGCATAGTCGCCTTTTAATGAATATCACGCAAATCGTCATGGTGATAGGTACGTACGGTTTGTCCAGCATGTCCTAGGTGTGTCTATAAATATATATTTTTTAAAAATAATAAAAAACAGTGGCCGGCCCTGGGGATTGGGGTCAAAAAAATATAATTAGGAGACAGGCCCTGGGGGATGGGGTCATCAGGGCCAATAAATTAGAATAAGAAGGGGAACCACACAGCCCCCCTTCTTAAAAAAATAAAATAAATAAAAGACTGGCGTCGTGCCGGAGGCCATGCCCCCTCCATGCAGCACTCTGCAAACGCGCCCCCAACAGGCATCTCCAGTATGCGCCAGGGAGCTGCGCTGCAGACAGGTGTTCTGAGGCCAAGCCCCTTTTTACACCTCTCTGCAACGCAGCTCTGTGGCGCTTACTGGAGGTACCTAGTGGTCTAGTGTGACCCTAGGGACCCTTAGGATTCAAGGGGACTTAATCTCTCAACTTAGAACAGCCATAGGGCGCGTTTACACAGTGGTGAAGGGAGGGGACGGGGCCTGAGGTGACGTGTGCAAACACGCACCATGGCACGTTTTAAATTGGGGATATAATTTCCCTTCAATACTGAGGGCCCCTGGGGGCTAACTAGCCCACCAAGTGCTTCCAGTAAGCGCCACTGAGCTGCATTGCAGAGAGGTGGTCCAGGCCGTGCCACTTTTTACACCTCTCTGCAACGCAGCTCTGTGGCACTTACTGGAGGTACCTAGTGGGCTAGTTGGACCCTAGGGACCCTCAGGACTCAAATGAACTTAATCTCCCAACTAAAAACGGACACAGGGCGTGTTTACACAATGGTGAAAGGAGGGGACGGGGCCTGAGTTAACGTGTGCAAAAACGCCCTGTGGCCTGTTTTAAGAGGTAGTTTTAATCCCCATGCCCTATTATATACTAGGGGCTTATAGAGGAGGTAAGGGGGACCCCAACGCATAATGTTCCCTAGTGTATGTAGGTGTTTTCACTGTATTCTAAGTGTCTTCTAACATAGCACTGGCTCTAGGACTGGTTAGTCAGACTCAGTTACCACCAGTATCCGTCTGAAAAAGTTGAGGGTACAGGATGATTTTGCAACAAGGCTTCTTCCTGCTCTTCTTTTTGTTCTTTCTGCACGTTATCCTTCTTCCTGCACTTATCTTCGTATTTGAGGACTTCTGTTGCTTCTTTCTGCACTTCTTTTGTTTCTTTCTGTGCATTTTTTCTTCTTTCTTCACATGTCCTATCTCTGTAGGCATAGTTAGAAATTAGCATTTAAAAAACCTTTGAAATTAACAGAAAAAACCATAGGTTTCAGGCACGTTATAGTTAGGAATTAGCATTTAAAAAACCTCAGAAATTCACTGAAAAAACCATAGGTTTCAGGGGTGTTATAGTTAGCTGGACTTTTCACTTGTACAAAACCATTGAAATTCCCCCGTTATAGTTAGTTCAGCTAACTATAACTCGCGCGCCCGCAATGCACTGCTGATGACGTCACATATTACATCACTCATGACATGGTCAGTGACATCACTCATGACATCACTGATGACATCTCAAATGACATCACTGATGACATCACTGATGACATCATCCTTGTGATAGAGTGGCAGACCTCCTCTCACCCTAATATAACCTTTGATACACACATTCAAAAATAGAGACTAAAATTTTCAAAACAATGGACATACCAATACCAGTTACAACAACCTCTTCAGTAATTCTAAGATCCACATACACATCCACTCATTCACCAACAGTCCAATACAGTCACTCATACATGTACTCACTCATCATATGTACTCATACACCTATACATCCTGTTACACAATGCCACTCATCCATAGAGTTACTCACACACATAGTCACTCATGCTAATAAAGAATCAAACATACATTTACTTGCATATACAGTTATACACACACCACCACACTTACTTCTACGGAAACTTACACATACTTAGTCTTTTAAACAATCACTTATAGAAACACATACTTATTCATACAGGAACTCTTTCAATCTCTCACTCTCACATATACTCACATATATACACCAATAGTCACATATACTAGTTTAAAACATATGTAGTTACTCATAAAGACACTATTGAGACAGTCATTCACTCACTAACACACCCATACACACACTGATCCACCCATACAGTCCTGCACACATACTGTGTTCAACACATACAAACAGTGAGTCACTCATTCATGCACCTATGCACTACGTAATACCCCCACCGAACCATGCAGACACTCAGACTGATACTCAAAAAACCAACTAATAACCTATATAGACACCCATGTAGCTACTCACCAACCCATGCAGCCACTTATACACAAAGTGAGAGACTGATACAGATATTTACATATTTAAACATTACTCACTAAGCCATGTATTCACTATGATACACTTAATCAGTCAGTTACACAATCAATTTTTCAAAAACAAATCATCCATTTAGACACTTATATACCCATTTATTCTTCCATCGACCTTGAGATATACATATATAAAACATATTTAATTTTCAGAATAACACACATTCACTGGATGATGTCATCAGTGATGTCATCAGTGATGTCATTTGAGATGTCATCAGTGATGTCATGAGTGATGTCACTGACCATGTCATGAGTGATGTAATATGTGACGTCATCAGCAGTGCATTGCGGGCGCGCGAGTTATAGTTAGCTGAACTAACTATAACGGGGGAATTTCAATGGTTTTGTACAAGTGAAAAGTCCAGCTAACTATAACACCCCTGAAACCTATGTTTTTTTCAGTGAATATATATATATATATATATATATATATTACCTACTGGCGGTCGCCAGTAGGTAGTTATAGTTAGGACCCCTTTTCCATAGGAAATCCGCAACATTCTATTTTGAATAACTTTGGCGCCGGTCGACGAATCCTCGCGAATTTCTCAAAATAGGTGGGGCGCTACGCTCCGCTCCTACCCTGAAAGTCTCGGGGGGATACGTCAAGCGGGGGCTGAGATAAAAGGGGGGTCCCAAAACGCGTTTTTCCCATGCATTTTTCCATAGGACCTTTAGAACGAGCTACAGCCCGAACGGCTGAACAGAATTACTAGAAATTTGGCAGAGAGGTAGTCCCTATGTCAAGGAAGTGCCTTTTGTAGGTTTGGTGTAAATCTGTTCAGTAGATTCTGAGAAAATAGCCTTTAAATCAATATATATATCTGAGCCCGCTTACGGTACGCTTACCGTACGCTTACGGTAAGCTTACGGTACGCGTACGGTGGCGTGCGCGAGCGCGATTCTGATTGGCTCTTAGATCTTAGTAAACATTCGAATCGGCCGAAACCAGGAAGCGGCGTCCGCCATTTTGTCTCTCGCACTGAGTGTTATTTATCAAACATGATGCCAAAAAACATGTTACGGGGCTGTTTTGACAACTCCCTCCCACATAGTCATGTTGAGGGAGTCCCCAAACATCCCCCAAGAGCAAAAACGGTTTTATTTTTTTTTCGGCAATTTCGCCGAGTACGCATACCGTACGCTTACGGTAAGCGTACGGTAAAAAATAGAAATAAAAAAAACACTATCCACACTTACCCCACCGCCTGTGCTTTTGGTGGCCGAAGGCCACCAAATGTACAGGGCTTATTAAAGTTGATAAAAACCGTGCACGGAACGCACTGCGTTAAGTGGGCGCGCACGCCTCGAATGGCGTAAAGTAACTTAGCATTTAAAAAACCGTACAAATTCACTGAAAAAACCATAGGTTTCACACATGTTATAGTTAGGAATTAGCATTTAAAAAACCTTGCAAATTCACTGAAAAAACCATAGGTTTCACACATGTTATAGTTAGCGGAAATTTTACTGATAAAAAACCAATGAAATTGCCCCGTTATAGTTAGTGCTGGCAACTATAACTCACGCGACCGCAATCTTCTGCTGATGACATATGTGTCTTTATAAAAAAAAATATTTGTAATATATGTATAGCTAAAAATGTATGGAAGAAGACATGGGCAAATAAGTGTCTAAATACAGTATTAGCATCAGCAGAGGATTGCGGTCGCGTGAGTTATAGTTGCCAGCACTAACTATAACGGGGCAATTTCATTGGTTTTTTATCAGTAAAATTTCCGCTAACTATAACATGTGTGAAACCTATGGTTTTTTCAGTGAATATATATATATATATATATATATATATATGCATGTCTATACATATTTACTCATTTGCTGTATTTGCTACATATTCCATCATCTGTTGCATAATCTTCAGATTTGATTAAATAAAAATGATGTTTTTAGCTCAAATGGATCAAACGTTTACCAAAAATTCAGCAACACGAGTTTCTCATTGATGTGTATGGGTGATAAACTGGTAGTGATGAGTTGCAACCTTTGTCTATAAATTATAACCCGTTTAAGAATAACAAAATAATGAACTAATACTATCACAAAATGTGCAGCGTTAGTCCGCATAATTTTCCTTTACTTTATTATATAGTTAACCCCGCCACATAATTGAGTCAATCCCTGCAGCGTTATTCCAGTGGCTCTGGCTATAGTCTGAGGAACACTTCGTTTGCCAAATACTGCGGTACCAATTTAGAAATGTGCCTTTTCGGATGCCAAGAGAAACCCAATTTACTGCTACTTTGAGAAATATTCATTTCTCTTACAAGGATGAAAACCCGTGCACCATTTTCAGTTAGGATATGTACATTGATTCAGCCCTCAAAGGGATCCTGCGCGTTTGGAGAAAAAGCTGCTAAACTTTCACTTCGTTTCTATTAAACTGTTTGCCTCTCTCTAACTCCCAGGACACATAATAGCCCTTTTGCGGCTGTATCCTCCACAGCGGTATAGGAGGGAGGGGCGGCGCAAAGCATGGAGTCTATGCTCTGAAAGAGAGGTATGTCAAAGACCGAGCCAAAAAATATCTTGCATTAAAATTCTTGTGCGGTCTTTGTTGTGCGTGCATGTACTTTATTCTACCAATTGTAGGGTTTAGCACTTGCGAAGGAAGGCACCGAGGGCGGGTAATTACTCTCTTACATTATTTTCCGAGTCCGACGTGTGATGCCTTTTGGCAGCAGCTCAAGGTTGGAAACAGCAGAGAAACTTTGGCGCCTCTTGTTGGGCTTACAATAGGTGAATGCAGGAGCATGCTGTTGGTGTGGACTGAAAATGGGCTAGTGTGTCGCTTTTTTGTTGGCGTTCTGTAAGGCGGCAGGGCTTTTTCCCACAACTGTGGACTTGCTGATGGCTGGCAGGTACGACCGGTACGTTTATAGTGAAAAGAAGAGGGATGCATTTGGCTTTTGTGTTTAAGAGGGAATTGATGCGAATTGGAGCCAAGATGGTCGGTTCCTTAAAATAAATCAGAATATTGTAAATAAATCCCTTCCTGAATTAGGGCTTTTGTTTTGACCACTGGGGCTGTTTTTCCATTTGCTTTGATTGTATAATACTGTATAAACAGGGCCACTGCAATTATGCATTTCTGCGTCAGCAGCGTTTTTAGTAACATTATGGATCCGCCGCATTTGCCACATAATCTATCTGCTGTATAATCTGCAGATTAAAAAAAAAATGTTTCTAGTTCGATAGGATCAAAAGTTACTAAAGGGCATATCAACAACAACCGGTGATAATTATCGCTAACCACACTTAGCGCTAGGATAATTATCGCCGGCTAGAGTGGATTTTAATCGCAGAGATAGCGTGCTATTAGCAACGCTTATCTCAAACGCGATACAAATCCTAGCGCTAACAGCCTAACGTGAGATTATCGCTGGAAACCCAGCGATAATCTCACAAAATGTGGCGTTAGCTTGTTGATAGGGCCTCACAAACTTAGCCATGATATCCACCCTTATAGGATATAATGGCTAAATCAGTCCTGAAGCAGGCGTAAGGAAAGTAGCGATAAGAGGATTTAAGAAAAGTAGCGATAACCGGGGTTATCGCTACTTTTCTTGCCTCTATGCTTCATAGCGTGGGGAATTCTCCTGTCATGTTAGGTCAGGAACGCCCACTTTGCATCTCATTAGAGACGCAAAGCTGGGCGTTAAGATTTCGTACGCTAAAGCAAGGTTTCACGCGTTAGCGTGACCTTGCTAATTAGGCGATAAAATTATCGCCGCTTTTCGGCCGAAAATGGCAGCAAAAGCGGCGATAATTTTCTATCGCCACGTTGCTGATATGCCCCCAAAATCGTGGCAACATGTTCCCACGCAGTGGAACTCCTTTCACAAAAAAATAACCGGCCATCTTTCAGTTGTTTATTGCTGTACTTGGTTGGTAAACTAAGTACTGGTGATGAGGTGAAATGTTTTTACAGACTTTTGCTATGTGTAAAAAATACAAAATAATGAAGTAATACTATCGCAAAATATGCCGCATAATTTAGTCAACCTCGCCGCATAATTTGTTTCTCCCCTTCTGTACAACTCAGTGGACCTGTGTCTAAAGAAGCTAAGGTGTTCTCCAAGATGCTTCTTTTAAAGTGCCAATATTTGGAAAACCATGAAATGAAGGAGTGCTCGTGCACACCATCGATAATATATATAAAGTGGTTCAACATATGCGGTGGCACTGCAGCCCAGAGGCGACGGGGGGGGGGGGGGGTGCCTTCCATGCAAGGGCTGCAGTTATTATAGGTCCAGCGGCTCCAAATTTTAAATACAGAGCTCTGCCTTTACTCTTTGGGGAGGAAGGGGAGGATGCGGAGGGAGCAGAGAATAGGGAGAAATAGAGACGAGAGAAGAAAGGGCTGAAAAAAAGGAAAGGGTGTAAGGTAAAAAGGAAAGGAGGAGATTAAAAAATGACAGCCTGGGAGATACGGATAATGATGAGCTCGAAAGAGAAGTGAGATCAGATGTGCAAACAGGCCAGGAAAAAGGAAGAGAAAAGAAGGCACAGATAAGAATGACAGGGAGAGAAGGGAGGAAGGATATACGAAGAGCAATAGAAAAAAAGAAGGTAATTGAGAGACAGGAGGGAGATGGGAATGAAAGAAATACAGGGAGATGAGATGAGAGTGGCATTTAGCTAGGAAAGGAGAGAAGGACAAACCGAATGAGTAACTTAAAGGCTCATAAGCCGAAGTGCAGCTATTTTAGGTACAACAAGCGCTTTAACACACTGCATCAAGGGTGTAAAGGGGCCGCTGCACCCCAACTATACCAATATTTTAACACTGACCGGGGTGCAAGGGCCCATCTTCTTTGTTTATGTTAGGGGCCAATGACACTGGGGCTACGATGCTGAGGGGAAGATCTTTTTGCCATTGTTCATTGTACTTTCCATGAAAATCTATGTGTTCCTTCTCCATCTGTCCCGAGGCACATCAAGAAAGACATTTCTTCCATTCTACTAGTATATTAAGCATTAAGCAGCGAAAGTTATTTTCTCTTAAAGACGATTTTCTGAAGGCGGTTTAAAATAAAACACATTGAACGCACAAAAAAGCACAAACTCGTGGGCAATCCCCACAGGAGAGCATTATTCAGGCGAAAATTGCTTCCACCACAATCCTTTTGAATTCCACACAGATCCACAATTGCTTTTACAATAAAAAAAACAAATGTTCTGTAAGTGACAGTATGCAGGGAATACCACCAGAATGTTCAGACGCCTGTCAACTGTGGAGTCAATTCTGTGCTGTGATCCAATGCTCTCCGAGCTCGCCCCTCCAGCGCCTTTCTTTAAGGCAGTGTCATTTGGCTGCATGCCTGCCAAGGTGACTTTATTTACTCATTTAATTATTGGAATGAGACAGTTCATTTGAATGTGTCTTCTAGTGCTTTGTAAGTGTTGGAAGCTCATAACTTGATCGCAAATGCATTCTTAGCTCATAGGAGTTGGCCTAACGGCTAGGACACTCGACCTCAGAGCTGGGGAACTGGGTTCGAGTCTCGGTAATGACGCTGAACATCCAGTGATTCTGGGCAAATCACTTAGGGGCATATCAACAAGGGCTTTAACTCTGCTTTTTTGGCTTTAAAAGCCAAAAAAGCAGAGATAAAACTAGCGCCCTATCAACAACAGGGTGCTAACACGCAAATTTGCATGTTAGCACCCTTTTACTCTACGCTTCCCCTTGCATCTCTAATGAGATGCAAAGGGGGCGTTCCAGAGTAAAGTAATAGGAGAAATGTCGCTAAGCGACATTTCTCCTATTATCAAGAATGTCGCTAACCCCGTTAGAGACAAAAAAAGCAGCGCTAACCGCGGTTAACGCTGCTTTTTTACGTCTGCTAATTTTCAGACTTAGCCATGATATCCTATGGAAGGAGGATATCATGGCTAAGTTTGCCTCTCCCTATCAACAAGGTAACGTGTGATTATCGCTGGGTTTCCAGCGATAATCTCACGTTAGCCTGTTAGCGTGTAGATTTTTATCGCTATTGAGATAAGCGTTGCTAATAGCACGCTATCTCAGCGATAAAAATTCACGCTAGCCGGCGATAATTATCCTCACGCTAAGAGCGCTGAGCGATAATTATCGCCGGTTGTTGTTGATATGCCCCCTGATCTCCCTGTGCCTGACAAAAAATGAATGTGTCCTCATGTAACGTAACTGGTGCTATGTAAAGCGCTCTGATACCTGATTGGATTCGGGTCAAGTTCTGGCTATATAAAACTCTGCAAAAAATAAAATTACCATCTGTTTCAGTGGCATGGCCTATATTTTCAGGCTGTCATTGCCACATCTAACCTCATTCTTCTGCAATACCCCAAACTGCTCGAGCCTGTTTCATTCTTCTCTCCTGAAGCAATATTTTCAAGGCGTGAGTTGCTTCAGAAAACTAATAGAGCAGTGATTCTTAACCTACGGTCTCAGGACCCCTGGGGTCTGTGACGTCTACTCACGGGGGCGTCAACTGCTTAGCAAATTAACAGATTTATGAGAGTCTTGTGCCACCAGAGCATCTCTTTTTTAGATGCTCCGGTTGACGCAAGCCTCTCAATTATATTTATGAGAGGATGCAAAGCCACTCTGTGTGGCTTCCTATGGCCTCTAGATATGAAGACAAAGCAGCGCAAGACGCTGCGTTGGTGTACTCCATGCTAAGAAGGTGATCCATGGGAGTAATTGTTGGGTTTTCCCAAGCAAACACCCATGGATTTTGACGCTGCAACAGATTTACTTAATCACGTATATCTGGAGCAGTGCCAAAACCTTACACCTCCAAGCTCAGGCGTAACAACAAGAAATATTTGTATTTCTGCTTGTTTTTTCCTCTTTTCATGTGTGCTGCATTCTGTATTTCTAACACACCAACTAGGTGCCTGAGCTCATGGATAGCTACAGCCATTTTACTCTTTCATACTTTGTAGGTGATAGCGAATTGCACCTAGACAACAGCAAAACTGCTTCTCCAAATCTTTACTTCAAGGGTTTTTATGCTGAAGTCTGGGAGCACTCAGATGACTGACTAACACAAAGTGTAATGTGAAATTTGTAACTCTTTATTTTTCTAGGTCATGACATGGCACTTCTTAAAATGGCTCAAACATAGTACATTTTGTTCAGATATTGTAGGAAGCTGGCTCTATATATACTATACAAAAGTAAGGTATAGTGTGCACAGAGTCCAGGGGATCCCCACAGGTAGGCAGAGGTAAAAGTAGATAATACCTGACTCTCTATTTGTGGTTGTGAGGGTGAGCAGTAAGGCTTTATCAGAGGGTAGTGCTAAGCACTTATTGTACACACTCAGGCAAGAAATTCTGTCACACACTCAAAGACTGAACTCAGACCAATTTGTTTGTATAAAAATATTACTTAGTTGTGTTTATTTTCTAGAGCCAAGCCAGGCTTGGAACAGGTAATTATAAAAATATTTTGCAAGCCTAAGCAGCTAAACTACAGTTCGAATGCAGTGAATTAGTTACAATATAATTACTTTGTAATCGCAGACAGACAGAATAACTTTTCAATTACTTTTCTTACGCAGCCAGGTATCTCTAGATACTAGGCTGGTGGATTTCATGAGCAACGGAAAAAAGAGACAATACATTTTGCAAACTCAGAGCAGGTTTACAGTATTACTCACAAGCCACATTTAGTTCTGAGAAGGCAGAAGTTGGTTTACGGGTCTGTGGGTAGGATTTGGTCAAATGGGCACACGAGTCCCACCGCCAGCGGCACAGAAGCAGCCAGTTGCAGAGTGCAGGGGCCACAAAATAGCCAACGGGCTAAGCACAGTCGTGGGCTGGGGTACTGTGGCGAGCAGGCCTCCAGGCTGGGGAAGCAAAAGCTCCTGCCATCGAGGTCAGCACTGTAGGGCCCAATGGCCAACACAAGAACTACACCACCAGTGGCACAGTTGCGGCCAGGTGTAGGATACGGTCTTGGCTGAGGCTGCAGATTCGGTTGAGGTTCCCGCAGAGTCGGTCAGCGGCTGATGAAGCGAACAGGGTCTGTGTGAGTCGTCATCTTGTGATCGCAAGCGTTCAGAGACGGTCAGTCGGTCAGTCGAGGTTGTTCTTTCTGTTTCAAATTCTTTTTATTAGAATTTTCTTTGAGAGTTTAACAGAAAGCATGACATATGCAACATTAGTCAAGTAAATAAAAGGCAGCCCAGATTTACAGATCTCACATGTCACTTACTGCTTCTTCACTAGGTCTGTGTCGAATAAGCATTTAAAAAAAAAATCTGCACAATCACAACATGTTGCAATCAGTCTATTGCTTGTGAACTTCTATCATCCCTCTTAAGAGAGCAACCTGAAAAGGAAACTTAAACATAATTAAAAGATGAACAAAACTATGATGTCATGGTGCAAATCATAATAATGTGAACCTGAGGGTAGGATTACTGGGTCCATTACTCGGGTCGCTTTTGGACTGGACAATGCCCCCAGAGCTGCGGAGTGATTAGATATGGAACCAGTTGAGGGCCCTAAGCCGTGGGGCGCAGACCGTCAGTGGGAGCCCCTCCAAAAGGCAGCTCACCAATGGAGTCCAAATATAGTCGAAGCCTTTTCTGGCGTCGTCAACAATGTCAGCCATGTGCTCCAGCGCCAACGCCCACCACAACCTGGCATGCCATTGGGTAAGAGATGGTGCTTCCTGTTTTTTCCATGCAGCAGCCACTGCCATTTTGGCTGCCCCTAGAGAAAGCCACATGACCAACCTATCACTCTGTGTTTGGCATTTTAAGGAAGGATCCCATATCCCCAGTAACACGTGTTCCAAAGAGCTGGGAAGAGGATAGCCTAGGATAAGTTTAATTTGGGATAAGTCCTCCTTCCAGAAAGGTTGAATGGAGGGACAATCCCACCAGATGTGCCGGAAGTCGAATAGCAAGCCGCAACCCCGCCAGCACCTGTCCGACGCAGTGGGAAAAATCTTGTGGAGTTTTTGAGGGTATAGGTACCAATCATACATAAGCTTATAGTGTGCTTCACGTAGGAACATGGAGCAATTGTATTTCCCTATATCCCTACTGACATGTTCCCATTGCTTGTCCGCTAACGGGGAATCCAAAAGTGAGTCCCAGAAGCGTTTAAAACGCGGGGTCGATCTAGGGCTCTGAGTTTGTATAAGAGCATTTAAGAAAGAGATGCAACCCAGACTGGGCAAACTTCTCAATGGGGAGCAGAGCCCTGGTAGCAGCCATCCGCATCAGGGGCTGCTGAACCCAATGCTTCAGCTGCAAGTAGTGGTATTCTTCTTTTGCAGTCAGCCCGAATTGTGTTTTGCATTCTTGGAAGGTAAGGAGTTCTTCTTTGTCAAATAGATGAGAAATCATGTGGCACTCTCCCTCCCTCCAAGCCTCAAAAGATCCCTCCTGAAGTGCTGGGGGGAATGCAGCATTAAAATGGATAGGTGTATAGGGGAGGGGAAGGTCGTAAGGTCTATCCTTTTGGTAAGGACATCCCAAACCCTTAAGGTGGTAGAAGTGGGCGTGCTGATATAAGCGTTGAGTGGTCTGTCCTGTTTTGGTTTCCATAAGAGATCCAAGATGGAGCGCCCCGTTACCTGTCTATCTATGTGAAGCCAATGCTTCTCCGAGGCTCGCAGTGACCATTCTGTGATTACCCGCAATTGAGCCGCCCGATAATAGGCTTGAAAGTCCGGTAATGCCAGACCCCCCTCTTTGCGTGGTCTCGTGAGCAGGCCATAGGGTAGGCGCGCCCTCTTCCCCTGCCAGATAAATTTAGTATTCATGTGTCGGTGCTTCCTGAAGACACCAACCTCTACCGGGATAGGCAGCCCCTGAAAGAGGTAAAGCAAGTGGTGGAGAACATTAATTTTGATATCATTAATTCTGCCCAACCAGGTAATGTATGCCACGCTCCATTTACTTAGATCAGTTTTTAGCTGACGGAGAAGGGGGGGAAGTTAGCTTGATAGAGATCTTGTATACAGGGGGTGAGCTTAACTCCTAGATAGGTGATCTCCTTAGTGGTGCAGCAAAAAGGCGACACCTCTTTCACCCGTCTCCACTCGGCTTTGGGGAGGGTCAAATTCAGTAAGAAGGACTTTGTTAGATTAATCTTAAATCCTGCAACCCGCTCGAACATCACCAGCTCTTCTTGAATAGCCGGCAGGGAGATCAGGGGTTCCGAGACTGGGAGAAGCACGTCATCAGCAAAGAGCGAAATCTTATGATTGTCTGTACGAAAACGTATCCCCCGTATGTCTGGATTCCCCCTGATCCTGTGGGCCAGGGGTTCTATGCTCGGGGCGAAAAGGAGGGGGGATAGTGGGCAACCCTGCCTTGTCCCACGGGCCAGGTGGAAAGGATGGGAAGCAACTCCATTGACCAGGACCCGGGAACTAGGAAAGTGATAATTGGCTCGAATCATCCCTATGAAGGCTTCTTTGAAGCCAAAACGCTGAAGGACTTTAAACAGAAAAGACCATTCCACGCGATCAAAAGCTTTCTCCGCATCAAGCGAGAGAAGCGCTGCTGGAATGTTTTTTTTCTGGACCTTTTCCATTAAATGGATAATGCGACGCAGATTATCATGAGTCTGTCGACCCTTAATAAATCCTGATTGGTCTGGGTCTATAAGGCTGGGAAGCATTGATTTGAGATGGGTGGACAGAATTTTGGAGTAAATTTTAGCATCGAGGTTTAGGAGCGCTATCGGGCAATAAGAAAGCAGGCTGTGGGGTTCTTACCTGGCTTGGGAAGCACTGCCACGATCACCTCGCCCATAGAGGGGGTGACTTGTTGCGTAGAGTCAATGACATCATAGAGCAGAGTTAAAAAGGGGACGAGTTCCGGCGCGAAGGTGCAATAGAAATGAGCTGAAAAACCGTCTGGCCCTGGTGCTTTCTGGAGTTTAAGGGAGTCAATCACCTTCTGCACTTCCTCCCTGGTTATGGGTTGTGCCAGGTCATCATTGGAACTGACAGCAACTTGAGGGAGGTCCAAGGGGTCTAAGTACTCTGCTTGTACATGAGTTTCTGGGAACTCCAAGGTGTAGAGAGTTTGGTAAAATTTCTCAAAAGCCTGCGCCTTTCCCTCCTCCGTATTGTGAGAAATGCCTTCCTTATCTACAATAAATTTGATATATTCCCTTTCCTATTTAGCCCGTAATTGACGTGCTAGTAAGGACCCCACTTTGTTCCCTCCCTCATACCCGCTTGACTGTAGGCGTAAGATGTTTTTTTCTACTCTGTTGGTATAAATGGCCTGAAGTTTCCCCTTTTGGGCCATAACTTTCCACATTGTCTGAACCGAGGGGCTGGCCTTATGGGCCTGTTCTGCGGCTACCAAATCCCGTTCTAACTGGAGGCGTTCCTCACATTACTGCGATCGCAAGGTAGTGGCCAACTTGATGCATTTACCCCGTACTACTGCTTTGAGAACGTCCCAGGTGATTGCATGGGAAGTAGCTTCCGGGTCATTCTGAGCGTGAAAGTCCTTTATAGTTCTGCGGAGGTCATCACAGAGAAGTCTATCCCTGCAGAGGAAGTTGGGGAAGTACCAGCGTGCGTGTTTTGGACGCGGATTCGGCCAAGTGAGCGACATCTCAAAGGGGGCATGATCTGACAGGCAAATCGGGTGCAAGTGTGTTTGCAGCATTGAGGGGAGCAGTGATTGGCTCATGAAAATGTGATCAATACGGGAGTAGGTTCTGTGGGAATGGGAGAAGAAAGAATAATCACGGACCGTGGGATTGGCCTCTCTCCATACATCTACCAGCCCCATGAGCTTAAGCTGTGATTTAAGTGCTGTACCAAAGACCCCCCCCCCCCGGAGCTTTCTGTGAGTGTGACGAGTCCAACACCTGGTCCCAAACAAGATTAAAGTCCCCCAATTTTAAAATATCCCCCTGAGCGAAAGTTTCCAAAGTCATAAGGAAGGAGAGAACAAAGTCCTGCTTGCCCGAGTTAGGTGCATAGATGACTGCGAATGTGCATGGGCGACCCCTGAGATCTCCCCGAACCATAAGGAACCTCCCGTTTTTGTCCATTTTGGAGTCTTGTGCTTGGAACGGAACCCCCGTGTGAAACAGCAATGCCACCCCGTTTTGTTTGGAGGAGTGAGAAGACCTAAATATAAGGGGATAAGCTTTATGACGCAACCGGTGTTCCTCGGATCTTTTGAGGTGCATCTCTTGAAGAGCCGCCACCTGGATATTGTGATCCAGCAGGTGTTTTCAGAAGCGGTGGCATTTGTTAGGGGAGTTCAAGCCCTGGGCATTCCAGGTTATAGTCCTGACCGCCATTAATAACTGGTTGTGATTTTACCCCCTGGGCGAGGACCTCTGCCTGAGTGTAGCTCCTGGGCCCCCTCCCTCCCACCCCGTCCAATAAACAATATAAAAAGGCACCATGACATTGATTTAAATTAACTAACCTGAACAAACAATGAAAACGAGTGTGGAGAATCTCCCTCCTAGAGGGGGATCTCCCTATCAAGATGCACTCGGAGAACATTACCATTCCGGATTCTCTAGCCCCTCTATGAACAAAAATCAAGGCATATGATTTGTAACAATATACAGATAATTATCAGTGAACATATGAGTAAAGACCCCTGCAAGAAACAGCCCAAACAAAGAGTCCCAGTGGTTCCCCAGGCGATTTGAAGAAATGCAAGTCCTCCGCAACCACCTCTCTCCAATTGGAAACCTCTTACCGCAGCGGAGATAGGACAGACTCCTCATCCTCTCACAACCGGCATTGTGCTACCAAGTGGCCCCAAAGACAGAATCTGGGACCGGGTCGTCTTGTAAGGTCCAGGCACCTAGGCCCCCCAAGGGGACAAAGCATGCAAGTCCTCCGCTCCATCCAGCTTTCCATGGCTTCGTCTGATTGCCCCCACGGAGGAGGCCTAGCGCGAGCATCATAATCAAGATAGATGCAAGTCCTTCGCTCCGACCATCCTCTAAATGTCTACATACAAGTTCGGGATCCGTCAATTCCTCAAAGATTCGTGAGGTACAGCATAGGGTTCATCATCAGTAGAAAGAACCACGCCGATTAGTGGAGAGGTCGGTCGCGAGTCCATCCTGTCGCGTACCTATCTCAGTTAGGGTAGATGTAAGATCATCGCTCCCTCCGGCCTCACTTTGTCGACCTGGCAATTCGGGTTATCCCTGTCCCCCATGAGATCCGTGTTAGGCAGCATAGGAGTCGTCCGTCATTGGTCTCAATCTGTAGTTTTCTTACCACCGAAGCCTATTGTCCGCCAAGGGCCCCCACCCTGTCGCCTGCGCCGCCGTGAACCTTCCGTGTCTTGTGAAGAGGTCCCATTGGAAGGCTATTCCAAACGGGTAGGTCCATCAATATCTCGTTCTCTTCTCTCTCAGAAAATCGGTAACCGGGCGGAATTGCTGACGCCGTAGGAGCGTGGCTTGTGCCACGTCTTGGTAGAGTGCACATGTAGCATTTTGGAAGGTGACCTTTTCGGTAGCTCTCGCTTTTTAAAGAACCATTTCCTTGGTCTTGAATGAGCTGAACTTCGCCAGCACATCACGGGGCCTCCGGTTCTGCCCCGGCAGGCGTGGCCTCACTCTGTGGACTCTTTCATGCCGAACCTCAGGGCCATCCTCCCCAAATCCGAGGAAAACAAGCCCACCATGAATGCCTCCAGGTCCGAGCCCTCGCAATCTTCCTCCAGCCCTCTTGCTCGGATGTTGTTGTGTCGAGAGCGATTCTCTAAATCCTCGCATTTAAGCATGGTGGCTCGTAGTTGGCCACCCAAGTCCGCAGAGCCATCTTCTAAGGTTGTGAGGCGATTGGCCAGCTCTTGATGTTTTGTCTCAAGGTCCAACGTGCGGGTGCCCACGGAGTCTGCATCTGCCTGCAGGGAAAACATTTTCTCCCTCATCTCGGCCCGGAATAACTCAAAGGAGGCATCTATGTCAGCCTTGATGTCTGCCCGAAGTTCCTTTTTGAATTCCTGCAAGAAAGACAGGAGGTCCTCCCTAGTTAACACCATGGTCCCCGTTGATGATGCTGCCTCGTCGCCTGTCCCTCCGGTGCCAATGGTGGCAAAGTAGTTAGAGACCCTGTTGTTGGGGGTCTTTTTGGGTGGCATAAGGGGATCCGCTTCCTGGTCAGCTCCTGGCTGCCCCTTTCTTCTCGCAGAACCAGTGCGGAGCTTCTGTGTCTACTGGGAGGCCCTAGGCCGCTTTTCTTCCCTCGTAGGGGTCCTGTCCAGCCCTCGACCCAGCTGTCCCGCAGACCTTGTGAATCCCCACGATGCCTTCGCTGTGTCCCCTGATCTAGTGTATCTCAGGGTTCGCCCTTGCAATATTGGGGGGCCCACTTAGTAGCCCTTGAGGTGCTACCTGTGCACTTTAATGTAGTTCATTCCCCATCTCGGCGGCCATGTTAGGGTCAGGCCACAGGCCTCCTCAAGATCGTGCAGGGAGCCCCAGGGTATCCCTCCTTGTGAATACCTCCTGATCGAAGGATCTCTTCAGCTGGCATGCATCTGCCCCCCCCTTTGTGCTGTACTTGCCGTTTGAGGGCTAACTGATTGGTGCATCCAGGACCCTCTCTCATCAGCACCGTCACCTGCAGCGTATCGGATTTTCAGGCCCCCACTGCGCTCTGCAATCTGTGTGCTGCTCTGTGATGTCTCACAGAGAGGGGGACGTGTGACCCGCAATTGTGAAGCCGGAGCGTCCCCAGTGCAGGAGTCAGTGCCACCGCTGATCGTTCCTTCTCCGGCACACCGAGTCCACCATCTTGCGGTTCCCACTACCAGGTCACCTCCCGCTGTCTCCGCCGTGACTTTGGGGCACAATAGAGTGCTGGGGGTACACAGGGAGCACCCTCACCTGCTTTCATGAGCCGGATTGACCCACCACAGCAGCAACAGGAGTCCCGAGGATTTAGGCAGAGCGCTGCTCGGAGATCGCCACGGTTCAAGGCGCCATTATCTCTGCAGGATCGCCGATCTTCAAAGCGACCTCCTTCTCTCACAGGTACGCAACCGGGATTCCCTCGCCGATTTGTGGCATCCCCTTTTCCAGGGGTGTGCAAGAATACCTCCGGTGTGTGGCCGTTATGCCTTACTCCATAAATAGTTACGGGGCCAGGGATGGAGCCGATCAGAAACACATCTGATCTGCCATAATAGTTGGCCATGCCCCGAGGTTTTTCTTTCTGGACCACTTCGGTCAGGGTGTCACCTTCGGTCGTGGTTGAGGAGACCTTCCAGTTGTTGGCTGCAGGTTTGGTTTAGGAGCTGGTAGAGGTTCAGGGGACACTGGAATTGAGTCTATGATCGCTGTCGGACCTCCATATGGTATTGGGTCACTTGGGACTGGGATCAGGCGCCAGGAGCAGAGTGGTGGAGACTCACGGAATCAGCAGGAGTCAGAGTCGGTTACTTTTGAGCAAGTCCTGTGCTTTGGTTGCAAAGGCAGTGCAGGTTCACCGGGTTTTCGAGCACTGCTGGTTGCAGGACACACCAAGGCTCTGTTGGAGGAGTCTGAGGTTGGGACAGGCTTAGGACTGGGGCCAAGTCAGTTGGTGTCCTCCTCTTCTTCTCTCCACACGGCTGTTCAGTCCTTCTTCTTCTTGAATCTTCTTTTCGGCTCTGGTCTCAGAAGTCAAAGTTTAGGGTTGCAGCTAAATACTAAATTAGGGGTGTTTACATGTAGGTACAGGTCAGGACCAATTGTTCTCTTCCTTGGGGTGAGTACACCCCCTATTATGCCACTCTCCAGTGGGAGGGGGCATAAGCCTCACTCTGGTTTGCTGGCTCCCCCCATCTGCAAGATGGATGGGACTGGGAGTTGTGCTTCACTTCTCTTGGACACTAGAGTTAGGTCATTTTTCAGGGGACATCTCTAAGTGCCCTCTGAGTGCATTTTTTATTAAATCCCAGACTGGCATCAGTGTGGGTTTAATGCGCTGAGAAGTTTGATTCTAAACTTCCCAATTTTCAGTAAAGCCATTATGGTGCTGCAGAGTTTGTAATGACTAACTCCCAGACCATATACTCTTTATGGCAATACTACACTTACAATCTCTAAGAATTGGCGTAGACACTGTAGGGGTACACGGTTCATGCACCTGTACCCTCACCACTGGCATAGTGCACCCAGCTAGATGATTGACTTACCTATGCCAGGGCAGTGGGTTGTAGGCTATCCTGGCTGAAGAAGGGTGAAACCCCGAAACCGGTCCTAGGACGCTTGATTCCGGTCCAGGGAAGACATGGCTTGGCAGTTCAGGCTGGACTGTTCCCATGAGGCACAGGGTCAAGACTGATTTGCATATGGCCATGTCTGAACTGGGGTGGCGTGGTGAACAAAATAACAATGGATAAAACCCAGATCTTTGACTGGGGGTGAATGTTTTGCCAATGTGCAACATTCCGTCCATCATCTTGTGTGTTGCACAGGGATGTGTGCCATGTTGACTCTTCACTTTGTTCTACATCAAAACACGCAGCCTGCAAATGCAGTGTGTGTGTGTGTGTGTGTGTGTGTGTGTGTAAAGGTACACAGTCTCTAAGGCTGGCACAATAAGTGCTGCAGTCCTTAGAGGCCTTCCCTGTTCACAGTGCCCTTGGTACCTATAGTACCTCTTACAAGAGTCTTACATGTGGCCAGAGAGTTACCATTTGGGTTTTGCAACAGTTCAGTTTAGGGAAAGAACATACGCGCTGGGTACCTGGTTGGCAGGAACCCAGGGCACACTCAGTGAAATTACATCAACATTAGGCAAAAAGTGGGAGTAACCATGCAGATACAGATATTCACTGCACAACTTCTATTGGACATATGTGCACAGTTCCACCAGAGGGACTGGGCGTAGAGTGCAAATGAAGTTCTAAGCTACTCTGTATGAATATACAGGAGTAAATACTGCAAACATTTTTTGTGAATTTTGATATAGGCAAAATTTGCTCTTTTTTCTCAGTCATGATGCAAAGAAAATGTAGGCTAGAAGCAATTCCCAAACTCGTTCTACAGTTGAACCAGAGAAATGTATGGGTTTCTATTGGTCCTCAGTCACTAGCAAAATGTGGCCCAGGGAGAAGATACAAACCACATAGACTTGACAGGTCATGCTTCCCTTCTTCCATGGCAGGTGAGGGCAGATCTGAAAAAAGTTTGCAAATTTGTGTCATGATCCTCTTCAGCTACACTTGGAATGAAGAAAAAGTGAAAAAAATATTAATCAAGCACTGGAGACCGACGCTTGCTATTGATATCAGATCCTTGACTTCATTGAGCCAATGTTCTGCATACTCCCTTTAATCAGACTAGCCCTTTTACTCACTGATCAGGTAATACTTAGTTTTACCACATAAAAAATGGTAAAATATAGATACAGAGATGAGTGCAATGCTTCACAATGGGGATGCACATTAGGTGAGGGCTAGGACAGATGACTTTGTGCTGCACACTTTCATAGGACCAGCCAAATCTGACATAGGGGAAAAGGATATCTATATTATGCAAAGTAAATGGATTGTCTTGTTGTACAGGCCTGTACATGGTGTATTGTCTACATATTGCGATGGACATCGTCATCTGATGTCTATTTTTCAAGGCAGGTTGTATGTCAGAACAGTTTAGTCAGAAATATTGTCTGAAATAAATAATATGTCCTAAATATTGTTTAATTAAATTTTGTCCCATTGGCTGTATATTTTCTATTATTAACTTCAAAGGAGTGGTAGTACTATAAACGGGACCACTGGAATTATGCATTTCAGCAACTGTGGTGATTTGAGCATAATTATTGATTTGCTGCATTTGACACATAATCCATTATATGCAGCATAATTTGCAGATTTTAGCTGAAAAATTGTTTATAGCTCAAAACGGATCAAAAGGTTCCTGCGCCCTGGAAGGTTTTTTGCAAAGGTTGACTGGTCATCTTTCAATTGCTATTTGCTGTATTTGGGTATTAAATGGGTACTAATTCAGGTGAACTCTTTTCTCATACATTATAGCCAGGTGTAAAAATGACAAAATAAGGAAGACATAATATCACAAAATATGCAGGTTGCAGTGCAAGCTTGGCAAATAAAATTCTGTGAACTTACTCTCCTTACTATTCTAACTGTACTGGGCCCTTTATGATAAGATGATTTGCAGCATTTCCATTTACCACAGCGGCAATGATCTTCTGATGAATCTTTCTCTGCCAACAGGAGGGTTGGAAATTAGGGTGGCCAAAACATCAAGTTAGCTGTCCACTGAGGACCGTAAATTGGCAGCTAACGAAAAAAATTTAAATCAGGTTTAAGTTCATCACTCTCAAAACCATGATGCAGAAATAAATAATTGCGAATTGGAAAACCCAACCTCCTAAAGAAGTTAAATTATACTAGAATTATGCAAACCAATCGTTCTGCTACGGCTACACAGAATAAAAGAAGCAGAACTTGAAATTCCATAAATCTTCGCTGATTCTTTCTACAAAGCATTTAAATCATTAGAAAATTAGCAGTTTCAATGGAAGAACTAATAAGGCTCAATATTAGACTCAGACCAATATTAGATTGATTTGGTTAGTGTATTAGAGATTCAAAATTCATGACAATAAGCATTCTTAATCTGGTTAAAATTATCACAGCTTGCAATATAATGGCAAACATTTAGGCCAAGCTTCAATGAATGATTATCGCATAAATCAACTCACAGAGTTACCGTGTCCCACTACCACCAAAGGCAAAAGGATAGCTCATTTATCTAACAGCTCATGATCCTAAAGGAAAAAAGGGCAAAGGTTAAGAACTAAAGGCCCCTCAGGGAAAGTCCATTCGTTTGGGACAAAAGAAATAAGGAAAATGAAATGATTCAGCAAAGTAGGGTTTCAGTCCCTAAGCTACTTACAGTAGCATAGGTAAAGTCAGTAAAAAAGTTAAATGCTAAAGAGGCTAGGGTTCGAAATCATCAAAAATCGATCAGCATAGCGCTTTGGTCTCAAATAGGAAAAATCAGTATGGGTTCATCAAGAGGCAAAAATTAAGTGGCACTGCCCCTCCTTTGTGCTTTCTTCTTATAATGTCTTTGGGGCTGATTCACAGAACTAATCTGAGATAAAATCCTAAACTTACTACGTTTGGTATTCACAGAAGGCATTTAGTAGTAGTAAAGTTAGGAGTTCTAACGTTACTACTACTAAATGCCTTCCGTGAATACCAAAAGTAATATGTTTAGGATTTTATCTCAGATTAGTTCTGTGAATCGGCCCCTTAGTATCAGTCCTAGTGATGTAACATCACACCACTGTCGGAAGATTGTCATGTGCTCAGATTCACATAATGTCACCAAGGGCATTTTGCAGCTACAAGATTGCTTCCCATGCTAGTCATGAGTAACGAGGAATTTAAAGTCCATATAGGCCTAACAATGATGAAAACGATTACAAAGTATCAATCTATAGTAGCAGTTGGTAACCTAGTTCCCACAAGAACATTTCACTGTAAACGTTAAAGAAACATTTAGGAACGTTGAATGTTTCACATGTACCTGAACAAATGAAGTCACATTTACTAAGGTGCAGAAGAATTATTGTATAAGACTAGGCAAAAAGTCAGCATTAGAGAAAGCGCACATTTGAAAAAGGCCTCACATTGGCATAACTATTTTAAATGACAAACTCTAAATCAATAACAAATATAATGCAATAAAATCAATTCATAGAGAAGATAAAGTAGTCCTTTCATCAAGTATTATCACATGAAAAGGACTAAGGTTAAACAGCCTACTACGGGGTGCGTGGTTTGCGCGCTGCCAAGATGGCCGCATCTTTGTGAGCTCCGGCGCGTCTCCGTGTCAATGCTCTTTCTCTGAAGCTTTGAGTGCTTGTCAGCCGGCTCGCATATCGGCTATCGGTGACAGAATGCTTTAAGATACGGCGGAGGCTTTGCGGCGCTTATGAAGTGCCTCTTTCATTGTTTTTTTCCCATGCTCGTGTTTCCCTCAGACGCATTGCTTAAGATGGCGGCAGCGCGAGGAACACGGGTGCTTTGAATTGGTCATTCTGCCCAACCGCTTCTGGAGCATTTCCCTTCCTGATCATGGCGCCTCACTTTCAACAGGTATTACCTCCAGCTAATAGTTTTCTTTCAATCTGAATTTTGGGTTTTTACTGAGCAGTGGCTTTGCAGAGGTTTAATGCCTCATTGACTGAATGTGCAAAATGCTATTCTTCCTGAGGAGACTCTTACGTGCCCACAAACTGTGTGTTTCTGCAACCTTTTTGCCTAACATCATATAGTGCGATTTTTTTCTTCCTATGGCATCTGTTTTTTTCCTGACGAGAAGTGAATTCAGTATGATGGCTCCCTCAGTGAGCCCCGTGATTAAACGGCTTTGAACCTGCGTAGCACTGCTCAGTGGAAGAACTGTCAAAGACCCTTTTTTTTCGTGTGTGCGCGACACGGCGAGACTGGATCCCTGTCCTGTGAGGGGCCCCACATTGTTGTGCCTGTTCGTATTGTGGGGGTATCGTCTTTGAGGTGCAGGATCTTCACGACGGTTGGTCCCTGTTTTTTGGTCTCGGATGTTCTGGTGCTACTGGTGCTGGTGACTTCTTAATTTTGCTTTTCTCAACAACTTACTGTTTTCCTATGGTACCATCTAAGCGCTTAAAGTTTCAACAATATCCACTGTTGCGTTGTGCTGGGGCTCATCACACTTTTTTTTTGCGCCATACTTATTCTTACTATTGTGGCTTTATCATCATTGCTTTGTTGCCCGCTGTTGTCGTCTGCCTTCTTCTGTCATCATCTGCTGTGACATCTTCAATATGGACACTGCGCATTCAAGTAAACCTCATGCAGGTTCCTCAGGGGGTCGTAAAGATACTAACTCCTCATCTGTCAAGCGGACCAAGAAAGACCTGGCTTCTCCAAATCAGTCTCCGTTACCTCTTACTCTCGAAGACATCATGGAGGAATTGCGCCTTATCCGTCCTTTCATGACAGACACTGTTACCACCCTTCAGAGGCTAGATGACAAATCGTCTAGTCTAGACACGAGACTTTCTGCTGTTGAGCAGAGGATTAGTGATGCACAGGATGTGGTCGCAAAAGTTGACACGCTCACTGGGGAGATCAGCCAGCTCAAAAGAGTCACAGAAGATTTAGAAAATCGCAATAGGCGCAATAATCTCCGCATTTATGGTATTCCGGAGGGTTCTGAAGGGGTGGACATGATCCATTTTTTGAAAACTCAAGTTCTTCAAATTGTAGGACTTCCGAAATCTTCAGACTTCAATATACAACGCGCTCATCGTCTGGGGCCACGGATTGCCTCCTCTACTTCTAAACCTCGGGGGATCATCGCCTATTTCCTTCTTTACTCAGACCTCATGACGATTCTTCAAGCTGCCAAGCAACATAAGCAAATGATCTGGTCTGGTCATAAAGTTTTTTTCACTCAGGATGTCTCTAAGCCTACTGCTTCTCGTCGTAAGGAATTTTTGGACCTTCGGCCTGCTTTGAGATCCATGAACGCCCGCTATGGTTTGATCCACCCCTGTTTTTTTAAGGTGACTTACAAAGATAGAACCTACAGCTTTGAGGATCCTGCAGACTTGAAGATGTTCATCCATACTCACAAAGGAGAACTCATGGAATTGAGCAAACCCTAACTGTTATGTTTTGTTTATGTTTGATGTACTGCGTCTTGTTTTATTCTACTTTAATGTGTATAGTTTAGTTCTTATACGTCTTTTGTTCATTCCTTTTTTTTGTCTTGCAGGTCCTCCCTTCTTGGTGTTGTTGTCACGGTCACCATTCGTGTTGCCCTGTTGTTTATAATGTGTGTTTTACCCTGCTGCCGTTCTCTTCTCCCCAGCTGGTTGGTAAGTTCCTTCCTTTGTTCTATTTGGTTGCCTTTTGTTAAATATTTTATTCCATAGTCTGTCTTCTTTTTTGATTATGATAGCCTGTTCTCTCTCATTGTATCCTCCTAGTTCGGCTGTCTTGTTCTTCGTTGCCCCTCTCCCACATTAATGTTTTTTGTTTGGATGTGTTCTATGGCTAAAGCCCCTTGGCTTTTTGCCATCTTTTTTCTGCTACTTTTTGGGGGACTTGGTTCCCTCTTTTTCTCCTTTCTCTTTTTCCCTCTCCCTCTCCCTTTCCTTCCCTTTTTTTCACCTTTCGTCCCCTCTTCCTTCCCTTTTTTATCCCTTTTTTCTCTACTTTTTTGGCAACATGTACGGTACTTATTCTATTCTATATCTTTTGTCTCTCTTCTCCTTCCTGTTTATGGTACTCTGCGGTTTTCTTCCTTTATTCCTGTTACCATTTTCGTGATGGGCATATCTGTAGCTTACTCGTTTTTGTTCCTTCTCCATCATTTATTTCTTCCCATCATGTTTTCTCCCTTTTTATCTCTCTTTCCACTCTGTTTTAACTTCTCTACCTTCCTCTGCTTATATTTATTTTACCTCAAGAAATGAACGGTCTTCGAGTTATCTCTTGGAATGTCAAAGGTATTCGTAATCCTGTTAAAAAGCAGCGTGTTTTATCTCACTTAGCAGGACTGACATGCCAAGTTGCGTTGTTACAAGAAACTCATCTTAACTCACAGGATTTGACTTCTTTACGTAAGCAATGGGTTGGGGAGGCCTTCTGCTCTCCGCCATCACATAACAATAATGGTGTAATTATTAGGCCTGGGCGAAAATTTCGTTCCGTTCGCGGAAATTTCGATAATTTGACATTTTCGCTTTCCGCGGAGAGCACGAAAATGTCAAAATTTCCGCTTTCCGCAGCTTGGCGATAATTTGTTTCTTGCTCGCCTTACCTGAATCCCTGCAATCGCCGACAAGTTTTCTTGATCCGGTCGCGTTCTCCATGAGATGTTGGATTGTTTTTAGCCATTTGCGCTGTCTCGCGACAGTTCGCACCCGCAGTGACGTCATGCGTCGCGCGATCACGTCTTTCTTCTCGCGATCATGCACCGCGAGACAACTCAAAACAAGATGGCCGTGCCCGCGAGCAACCACATGGGTAAGTTGGCGACCCGCAACCATGCAGAAAATCTCGCAAACACGCGGGAAAAAAAATTCCGCATCTTTGCGATATTTCCGCTTGTTTGCGATAATTTTAAACATTTTCGCGATAATTTGCGAAAGTGGATTTCGCAAATTCCGCCCACCCCTAGTAATTATTCTATTTCATAAATCGTTGTCTGTTCAGTTACTAAATGAGTTTCATGACCACTGTGGTAGATGGTTGTTTATAGATGTTACTGTTAACAATACAAAACTTTCTCTCTGTAATGTTTATGAACCTAATGGTGTAGACTTAGCCTTTTGGAATGATTTTTCTGTGCTTCTTTCCTCTCATGCGACTGATGATTTAGTTGTTGGGGGAGACTGTAACCAACTTATGGACCCTTTTCTGGATCGCAAGTCGCCCACCAGATATGTACCTAATAAGATGCAAAAGTCTTTTTTTAGGGCCATTTCATCCAGAGGTCTTATAGATTCATGGAGACTTTCCCACCCTGACACTTTTGAATTTTCCTTTTTCTCTCCAGTACATGCATCACACTCCCGTATTGACTATATTTTTCTTACTCATCACACCTTTCAATTCATGACTAACTCAGAAATAGGTTCCATTCTAATATCTGACCACGCCCCTGTCATAGTTGATATGGATTTTCCTTCACGTACTCGTACCTCTAGGCGCTGGCGCTTTAACAATTCGCTCCTCCTTGACTCACAGTTTATTGAACAATTTAAGCTCTTTGCAGCAGACTTCTTCACAAACAATCTTCACTCTACTTCTCAATTTCATTTTATTTGGGATGCTTTTAAGGCTACTTCCAGAGGGTTCATTATTGATTTTGTATCTCGAAAAAAGAAAAAAGCTCTATCTTCGTCTGCTCAAATTCTTAAACAAATCAGAGACTTGGAGCATCTTTATTTCACCACAAATTCCTCGGATGTACTTTCTTCTCTCATTAAGGCTAAAATGCAATACAACAAACACTCTTGGGATTCTGCATGTAACAACCTCCTTAATTTCCATGCCAAGATGTATGGGGGTCGTAATAAAGCTGGCAAATCTCTCGCTAATTATCTTAAAATCAAAAAGCAAAAATCCAAAATAGTCACTATTGTTGATTCACATGGGAAGCGCTATCACACTGATGATAAAATCCTTGACTGTTTTGTCCAATACTACTCTTCGCTTTATACTCCAGAATCCGTCCCCACTCAGGATCAAATTGATGCTTTTTTTCAGTCTCTTCCCAAGCCCTCCGATAGTTTTCCTGATCTTTCTTCCCTTGATGTCCCACTCTCGGAAAAAGAAGTGCCCAACGCTATTACTCTTCTCCCTAAAGATAAAACACCTGGCCCTGATGGGTTTACGGTCCGTTTTTATTTGTATTTTAAGGATATCCTTTTGCCGCATCTACTTTCCTTGTTTACCTATTTTCTTGCTTAAGGAGAGTCCAGGGGCTCCTTTACTCAGGCAATGTTATGTCTAATCCCTAAAAAAGACAAGGATCCCTCCCTTTGTAAAAACTATAGGCCTATTTCTTTAATTAACACTGACTGTAAAATTTACGCTAAAATTCTTGCCTCTCGTATTAACTTAATCATTCCTAACCTTATCAATATTTATCAATCTGGCTTTGTCAAGGGCAGATCCATTACTGACAATTCGAGAACCTTTCTCAATATCATTCACGTTGCCTCAAGGATGGACTCCCCAGTCGCTGCTATTACATTGGACGCTGAGAAAGCATTTGACAGAGTATGCTGGGATTTCATGTTTGGTGCATTGCGGTGGCATGGCTTTACCCCTACTATTATTCGTTACATTCAATTATTATATTCTGCCCCCTCTACTTCCATCTGGGTTAATGGTTCTCAGTCTCATTATTTCTCTCTGCATAGAGGCACCCGACACGGCTGTCCTCTTTCCCCTCTTCTTTTCATTCTTGCATTAGAACCCTTTCTGGAAAAAATTTGTCGCTCACCATCATATACCGGCTTCACATTTCAGAACATTCATATTAAGTTCACTGCCTATGCGGATGATATTTTACTTTATATTTCTAATCCATCCACATCTTTGTTGCATTAATATTCTCTAGTTTCTGGTTATAAACTTAATATAGACAAGTCTGAGGTCTTACCTCTTAACAAATTTTGCCTTCCTTATATGTTTCAGGACTCTGGCTTTGAGTGGAAGTCTGGCAGTATTAAATGCCTTGGTATTCTCTACACTAACAATATTAGAGATGCCATTAAGCTTAATCGGAACGATATAGTTAAAAAACTTTCTTCCCTTACTGCTACTTGGTCTCCGCTTTTCTTGTCATGGTGGGGGCGGCTAGCCACTATTAAGATGATGCTTCTTCCTATTGTAAATTTTTGCCTTTCTATGCTTCCAGTTTCCTTACCACTCTATTTTTTTTAAACAATAAATCGTATTTTTACCTCATTCTTATGGAACAACCGCAAAGCCAGGATCTCTATTTCCCGTCTTCAACAACACAAAGAATCAGGCGGAGTCAACTTTCCCAATCTCACTCGCTTTCACTCTGCCTTCACTTTAAAACAGATTTGGCCCTATTTATCTGACTCATCTGATCCTCCTCTGACAGCCTGGAGCTCTGTGGAACTTGCGCAACTCTCACCTTTCTCCTTCAATACGGCCACTCGCTTATCTCAGCCTCCGCAGCGTTTTCTTACCCCTATTTTTCGACATTCTAGAGCACTTGCTCTCTCGTTGTTTCGTTCCTTTCTTTCGCAGTCAGAGTTTCTTTCCTCGACTCCAATTTGGTATAACAAATTTTTAAAGATTAATAACAGAGCACTTTTTTGGAAGGAATGGATTGATAAAGGTATTATCACCTTTAATCATCTCCTTGTAAATAACACCTTACAAGACTACGCAGATATTCGTGTTTCTTTTCATCTTTCCAACGCACACTCCTCTCAGTATATCTTACTCCAAAACTCCTTCAATCGCATTCTCACCTCTCCCCCGCCTCCTGACACAATCCCTTCTCTGTCATTACCAGATTTCTCTATTCCTCTTAAGGCTGCTGCTATTTATAAACTTCTTGCCAGCCCCCTTGCTGAAAGACCCAAATCCAAACTTGAACTTTCCTGGGAAAAAGATCTCGCCCAAGAGTTTCCCCTTCAGGTTTGGAATTCTGTATGGTCTAACATACACACTGTTTCCCGCTCTGCTAGCACTACACAGACTTTGTACTTCTTTTACAACAGACTTTTTTTCACTCCTTCAGACTTACATAATTTCAAACTGTCTGATTCTAAAAAATGTTGGTCTTGCCCTCATACTAATAGTGATTTTTTTCACATGTTCTTTCACTGCCCGTTAGTTAAATCTCTCTGGTCGCGTATTTGGTTAAAATTGAATGAAATATTATCTACTGACCATTCCTTTGAGATTGTCCATATTTTTTTGGGTTGCGCCTCACCTATATGGAATGTTCATTGTAATGCATGCAAATTTATAGATTTGTATATAGCCATTTCTTTACAGATAATTACTACGAATTGGAAAGTCACCTCCAAGATCTCATACAATGCCTGGTGGAATTTATTGTGTCATCATCACAGACTTGATCGTGCATTTGCTACCACTGTATCTCTTTTGATCAAAAACGATTTGTTATGGTTGCCTTTAACTAATTTTCTTTCTCAAGTTACCCCTTGAATATCTTGTTTTTGTATCCTCTTTTACTTTAGTCGCTATTTAAATTTTTTTATTTTTTTTATTTATATATTTTCTTACTTATATAGAATTATTTCCTTGGTTACTTACAAGATTTTTTACCCAATGTATTGATTATTTCTTCCCCTCCCTTCCTTTCCCCTTTCTCCCTTGCTCTCCTTTTTTCCTTTCCTTGCCCCTTAAACATGATACCTTTCAAAAAAGCTTTTTCCCTCAGTATATCCCCTGGTTCTGTTAGGCATTTCTTAAACCTTGTTAGAATTTTACTGCTTTTATCGTCCGGTCTCATTGCCTAATGATGTTATTTTGCACTGATGTTTTACTTGGTTTATTTTACTCAATAAAGCTTTCTAAACTAAAAAAAAACAGCCTACTACCACAATTTCCCTCCACTTTCAAATTAGTATATAATGTTCTAAGTTCATATTTCAAGCTTAAAAAAACATTTTATATACTCTAGAATCTCTAGTATTATCCGTTTAAATTTGAAGTTCCTAACCAGCATTTTCACAGATTTGCATTAACTATTCTACATAATGCATTTTTAATTGAAAGCAATAGAAATACTAGGCCACTTTAATAATAGCACATTATTTCATCAGCAAATGCCAATGAACAAAATTTTCATAAGTATTCTTATTAGTGCAACTCATTTATATGTATGAGTATTGTTTTGTATATATAGATTACTACATTTTTCATTTCAAAGTACACTTTTACGGTGCTTCTACTGCACTCGTCTCAGTTTCACGTGTTGCTGTGTATAACATGTGCAAGGTACACTTTTAGCTTTTCATGTCTTAAATCAGTAAATGTGTCATGTATAATGTTTTTTTATCTTGCATCATCAGGTCCCTCTCAGATGGCAAGTCAAGCTATTACTTATCTATCACATCAGATCTAGTCACAGATTATGGTGTTGTCTAAACCGTGTCCTTCTACTCTCTTCCAAAGTTTTTATTTCATCAGAATATTTACATTGTTCATCCTCCATTTCAAGATCAATTCTGGTTCCTATCACAGCCCAATTTGTATTCTTTCTGCAGCTGCAAAATTTGATTGATAATATCATCAGCATTATAAACAAAGAGATCAGCAATAGAGGTTTCAAGATGGAAATCATTAAAAGAAAATTCCTAAGTTGTCCAACCAGTTGCTAACAGTTGACAATCCCTTACCTATGATTTCCAATGGACCCTCTGCTTTTAAGTTTTTCAAGTCCTTGTTTAAGTCAGTAATGTTTTTAATGTGATCTTCTAAGTCTTTTCTCCTCTCTGGTATGAAAGTGCAACAATGTTGAACTTTTAATAACCAACTGACGCTGCCCTCTTCCGCGAGAAGGAAATCAAGGTCAAGTCAATTTTGAATCACCACTGATCTTATTGATATAATTTCTTCATCTTTAACACAAAATCCTCCAGTTGTAGTGGTGGCAAATTTATCAATAATAGTAGACACCTTTCTAACTTTCTAATTTTCTGTGAGTTTAATGCTACTCCTACTTAAGGTATTAGAACTCCAAATGTATCACCTACTATTTTACTTGCACTCCCACTTTTCATTATTCCATTTGCATTTTTTAATTCTACACTAATGTGCTTAACATGATTGATTTTTGGAAAAACTATTCCCAAATTAAAACTTCCATTCCATCTTCTTGGTAATTTGCAATAAGCACTACTTCCACAAATATAATACACCCCCGGGAAAATGGGATCTACACCCTCTAAATATCTTCCCAAGTTTTCCTACATTTCAAATGTATGTTCGCATTCGCTAAGTCCTACAACAACAGTATTAGTATTGGAACTCTTTCTATATATACAAAGTTTACCCTTATGCTGCCAGTCCAAAACTAAAGAAACTATACCTTCTACAATTTTATTTTCATTATGCGGCAAGCTCCAGGGAGTTAATTTAGGCAATGCATTAGTATTATTTGTCATATTTCCCCGTCTGGTTCCTATTAATTTAACAAAATTCTTTTCAGCTCTCTCTATTTTACCTGCTAAGTTATTTCTAAATGCATTAGCCATGTGCAAAGATTGACTTGATCTAAATATATTGTCCATAATGTTAACTGTTGAAGTTTCAGGATGCAGTTTTGAAAGTTTTAGCACAGGAGGATCAGAAAAGATCCGATCTTGATTAGAATAGCAATATTGCAATTGATCAGTACCATAGACTAGGCTAGTCAACACCCTGCAAAAAAATTCCACGAGTTAAAGGCAAGCTATGGTAAGTCACACCCTCAGAAACTGATGAAGGTATTTGCATGCAAACGTGGCAATCACTAACATCCATGGTATTAACATACTCACTAAGTAGTATAGTATTTACATTGGAGCTAAAATCTATTTCAAAAGAATTACTGTATAAAGAGTTGTCATTCAAATCAATAGAATCATTTCGTTTAGCAGTTTCAGAACAAATAGCAAGTTTAGAATCTTTGACTGAACTATAATGTGTCAGGTTTAAGAAAATAAGATGTGTAACATATATCAATACAATAATAGAAAGAATCACAGTTTATACACTTTTGTATTTGGAAGAGACTCCAGTATCAGACTGCAAGGCGTCTCAAAATTCAGTTTGTTTAACTAACAAACAAAAAATCTAAAATAGCAGCAGTGGTTTCAGCAATTCAACAGAGTCTTGCCACAAAACAAATATATTTTTTTTTTTAAATATATTTTATTTTACTTTCAACATTGCACATTTATATTCATTAATACATATTTCCCCCGATAGAGGTATCATACACAACATTGAGACTTATCCAACAAATTTAAATTTAGGTAATCATATCATATCATAATTTGACTTAATCAAGAGAAGAAAAATAACAAACAAACAAAACCCCCTCGGTCTTCTACTCTCTACCCTATCCCATCCCTCCACCGTGCTAATGGCTTCCATATTCTTAAGCCTAAGGCTCTCCCGGTTCTTCCCTTCCTGGCATATATAGGTTTTTCTAAATTAAATGTGGAAATTAAATTTGCCAACCAAGTTTGCATGGGGGGGGGGGGTTTCGTCTAACCATGCCCTAGCTAGAGTTAATCTATACACCGCCATCGACATAAATAAAAATTCTTTATCTAGCTCGATATTTCCAATTCCCAATAAAATCAACAAGGGGTTTAAAGATACCTGTATCCCTAATGCAAGGGCAAAAAAGCTCTCAATATCCCTTTTTAACGTGTATAATTGAGGGCAGGTAGCAAACATGTGAATAATATCTGCTTCTGATGAGCTACAGCGAGGGCAGGTAGTCCCACTAGTACCACCCCATTTAGCAATTCTATCTGGGGTGTGGTATAACGAGAATAATGTTTTGTAATGCTGCGATTGCAGGGAGGCCGAGCACAGTGTGGTACATCCCAGTTCCAGCGACTCCTGGAAATCATCTATTCCTCCTTGAAGTTTCTCCACCCACTTATGTTTATGTTTATCTAGATCATCCACTTTAGTTTTAACTAGAATAGCATATGCTGATCTAATCGTATGTTCCCCGCCAGAAATTAAGATCTCCAAAAAATCATTGGTTTGATACCCTGCTGAGCCGCCCTGCTTTTTACCCAGAAAACTCCTAATCTGTAAATACTTGAAGAGATCCCTATTACTTAAATCAAATGTGCTTACAAGTGTACTGAACTGCGCTATTCCCCTTAAATCTCTTAAATCCCCAAGTTTCTTAATTCCCTTTTGGTCCCATACAGCCATGACTGAGTCCGAAAAAATTTCGGAGGGAAAGGATCTATTGTTATACAGTCTAACATATCTATGAAATCTTCCCATCCCCATTTTTTTCAAAAATGCATTCCATACTTTAATAGCCGCATCTAGAGTTTTGAATTGTTTTCTTCTGAGACAGGCAAAATCTGTATGTTCTAATAGGCAATTTTCTGTCTCCTGACCCAATAAAATTGCATAGACCTCTGTCGACGAAGAGTTAACTTTCTGTAGAATCCCCCCTCCTCCGATTAAACCCTGCATATATTGCAGGGCAGATGCCAAATAATATAATCTAAAATCGGGGGCACCCCATCCTCCTCTTTCTCTAGGTAGAGACATGAATCTGTACGCTCTACGTGTTTTTCCGTGTGCCCATATGAACCTATTAAGTATACCCTCCAACATGTTGAACCATTTAGATTCAAAGAATAAAGGAATTGCTCTGAATAGGTAGAGAAATTTTGGCAAGATTTTCATTTTCACCACATTAGTGACTCCGACTAAGGAGAGATGTAAATTGTTCACTCTATCTAAGTCTAGTTTTACTTTAGCCATGACAGGGGTCATATTTGCCTCAACAATAGCATCGATGTTAGCTGCGATTACAATACCCAAATAAGTAGCTGACATAACCACCCTAGGGTCCGTGCAGACGGTGTGTTTATTCTTGACTATCATGGTCTTTGATTTATTTAAGCTGTAACCCGACAAGTGCCCAAACATGGTGGCTTCTCGTTCCACCTCCATTATAGCCATAGCAGGGTCGGGTGTTAGTATAGCCACGTCATCAACGTATGCTAGAATTTTAACTATTCTACCATTCAAAACCATTGGGGGGATTCCACCATTTCTCTCCAGGTGTCGTAGTAATGGTTCAAGAAATAAAGCAAAGAGAAGTGGGGACGAGGGACAACCCTGTCTTGTCCCCCTACAGATCTTAACTACATCTGAATACCCTCTATTGACTCTAACTCTGGCTGTGGGTCCTTTATATAAAGCTTGTATAGCTGTTATGTAGCCTTGCCCTATACCACACCATCTCAGGACTGCCCAAAGGTACTCCCAGGCGACCCTATTGAAGGCTTTTTCTGCATCTAAAAACAATGCTGCGATAGGGTCGCCCAGGGTTCCTGCTGCATCAAACATTGTAATAACTGTCCTCACATGTTGGGTAGTTCCCTTGCCTGGGATAAATCCGTGTTGCGACTGGCTTACAAGCTGCTCTATATTCCGCGCAAGCCTTGTCGCAAGAATTTTAGAGTAAATTTTAACGTCAGCGTTCATGAGGGTAATCGGTCTGTATGAGGCAGGGAAAATAGGGGATTTCCCTTTTTTTGGAATAACAACAATATCCGTCCCCCCCCCAAGATTCCGGGGGGGTACCTCCTTGCTGTGTATAGAGCATTATATGAATCATCTCGACAAGCAGGATATCCTGAAAAATTTTATAAAATTCCACTGGGATTTGATCCGGCCCAGCAGCTTTCCCCGAGGGGAGATTCTCCTGTGCCCCTCTAATCTCTTCTAACTGTAAAGGGGCGTCTAGCATCTCTCTATCCTCTGACAAAAGAACAGGGGCAGGGATGTCAGTGAGGTATCTTTCTATTTCGGTTGGATCCCTTATTTCTTCTAGAGAGTACAAGTCGGTATAAAACTTGTGAAATACTTCTCTAATAAAGTCTGAGTCAGTACCCAGGTTTCCCTGAGAGTCTTGTATCTCCTTAATGTCAGCCTTTGCTGCCCGTTGTCTGGTTCTAACAGCCAAAATATGCCCGACCCTCTCACTTAGCTCATACGTATCCCGTTTATGTACAAGATATTTTTCAGTGGCTTTTGCAATAATGCCCTCCGTAGCGTCCCCCTTGAGAGTAACCAAGCTGAGTATATAAGGGTCGAGTGGTATTCCCTGCGTTATGGCTATTGCTAAATTTTCTTCTGCTACATATAACTTAAGCCTTATACCTTCCAAATGCCTTTTTTCCCATTTCCGCCTTGCCATTACAAAACTCATCGTTTCCCCCCGAACCCCAGCCTTAAAGCAATCCCAAACTGAGACGGGGATGCCGTACCTCTATTATCTTCCCAATAGTTTGTTATCCAGCTCTTCATATGATTCTGGTATGCCTCATCTTTTAATAAGCTACGCTCAAAAGTCCACTGTGTTTTTATAGTATTTATCTGAGTGGTGTTTAAGGTTAAAACAAGCGGATTATGGTCAGATATAATCCTAGGTTGTTTCTCTATTTTTGAATTACAAATTAAAGAATTAGAAATCAAGAACTAGTCCAATCTGACTAATACTTTGTGTGGTGAGGAATAAAATGTACTGCCATCTATAAAGGGATGGTACTTCATCCATGGATCCCCTAAAGAATTGTGCTGGGTCATGGCGGCAAGGGCTCTATGTGATTTTTTCTTTCTCCCTAAGTACCTCCCACTAGGTTCTATAAAAGAGCTTCTCGGGTCATGGATATTGAAGTCCCCACAGCATACAATCGGTTCTGGCCACTGTGGCATTTCCATATCCATATACTGCCAAACATCCGGGTCATCTTCAGTAGAACCATATATAGTGACTAATGTGAACCGTGTCCCTTTAAAACATAGATCAACCATGACCCATCTTCCCCATTGATCCTCCTTTTTCCTATGCACCACACAATCCCTAAGTCTTCCTAATATTGCTACCCCCCTGGTTCTAGTGTGTTGTCTACTTGCTGCAATTACATCAAATCCCAATTGTTCCAGCAGATATAACTGCGATGCTTCGATATGCGTCTCCTGGAGACATACTAAATCTAGCTGTAAGAATCTCAACAGCCCTGCTACCTTCGCTCTTTTCTTATAGTCATTAAGCCCACATACGTTAATCGTGGCTATTTTACAGGGCATTGTGAAGTGTCAAAAAATTCTTACTCCAAGTCGGCCATATAATGAGAGTATAACAATCTACGTTCTTCTGGGATAGTCTACATCGTCTAACTTGTACATACCATGTCCTCCATCCGAGGGGTAATGAAATAATGTGCTTTATCCTATTCTGAAAATACCAGAATTTTAGCCCTTGTAGTAGGGCCCCCCACCCCCTCCCCCGAACCTCCCCTCCCCCCCCTCCCCCCCACCCCCCCCCTGTACAGGCAAATAGGTCCGCAGGACCTATATGAGGCCGGTCCGGGCTGTGACAGTCTCACCCCATCTATATACTGCTGGGCTTTGATCTCTGAAAAAAAAATCATAATTCTTCCTCTAGTAACCACTTTTAGCTTGGCGGGGAACAATAAATAGGCTTCTGACCCCAACCCCTGAAATGTTGAGATCAACTGCCTCAACCTCCACCTCCGTTCAACAGTCACGTGGCAGAAATCAGGCCTGGCAAAAAAGGAAACACCATCAAACGATCTTTTAGAATCTGGTCTAGCCTTCTCGATTATTTCCTGTCTTAACAGATAATTGCCTAAATATACTAGAATCGCTCGTGGAAAGGCTGTATTCCCTCCACCGCCACCTTCGGCCCCCTGATTTTTTCTGAGAGTGAAAGGAAATCTGTGTGCTCTCTGAACTTCTCTGTCCCACTGCCACTGGGACTCCGGAAATGCACCCTTAAGTAAGTTAATCACATAGCGTCTTGCGTCCAGCACTTCCACCCCCTCGGCCACACCCAAAATTCTGATGTTATTTCGCCTTTGGCGATTTTCAAAATCCTCCATTTTCCACTGGAAGTCCTCTGCCATCTTCTCATGCGCTGTTTTAAAGCTCTGCCAGTTAATATGATCATCTTCTAGCTTGCTGGTGCGCTCTTCTACTTCGGTGACTCTTCCCACCAAATCCTCATATAATTTGTTTGTCTTTCTTAATGAAGACTGTATCTTTTTGGCATCCTGCCTTGCCTTCCGACTCGCAGTTCTAGCCTCCGTTTGCATCTGTTTCAGTGTATTAAACAGAATGTCGAGAGAAGCGGACTGTTTCAGTGGCCCAATACTGTCTTCAGCCTGGTACACCTGAGAGGTGCCCGAATAATCCCAGAGCAGCCCCCTTTCGGTGTCTCCGATTCCGCTCATTTGTAAGTTATTTAATTTTGGCTTTCGCTGTCTCTTTCGCAGGGTCGAGTCTTTCCCTGTACCTATATCCTCTTCAGAGGAATTGGTGTCTAAAAGTGATGCCTCGTCATCATCTTGATCCTCTGAGAACTCCTCACTTATTTCTGCAGAGTCTGAGTCTTCGTTAAGAGACAAAAATTTCTCTCCTTCACCTGAGACCACCTCCGCTTTTTCAGTTATCACCCCTCTAGAATCTTGTAGTCTCAGTTTGGTTATCTCTTTCCCCCCCCCCCCCTCAAGCTAGCGGAGCTTCCCCAGGTAGTGAGGGTCTTATTGGATGGGGTTTGGGAGCTTTCGGGGTTTTTGGAGGCCAGTAATTCTGCTTCAAGTACCATAATGGCACCCAACATATCAGTGTCCTCATCCTTACTCCCCCTGTTCCCCCTATCCCCCCTCTCACCAGGTATTGTCAGTCCAGGCTCAGTGCAAGGAGGATTTACAGGAGGGTCCAGGTTAATCTGCAATGCCTCGTTCTCGCGTTCTCCCCCGAACTGCTGCTCCTGCTGGAGTTGTTGCTGTTGCTTAGCAGCCGAAGCGTCTGCCGCTGACGTGCCTGCCGCGTCTCCCGCGTCCTCGAGGACGTTTCCAGGAACGCTGGGTCCGACTCTGTTGCGGCCGATTTCGCTTGGCGCTCGACTGCTTGCAGGTCCGGAGAACGCTTCTGTCAGGGTAGGTTGCCTCAGAAGGGTCTCTCTATAATTAGTTTTGATTTTCGTTTTGTCCATCTTATCTGTACTTGTGGTATGTTTCAAAGGTGGCTTATTCTTAGCATCGCCTGAGTGACAGCCCGCTCCAGTGGTTCCAACGTTGTCGGTTTTTTCCCCTCTTCGTGTCTCCGTCGTTTTTTTGTTATTAGACTGCAACACCGCCTTTCGTATAGCCCCTTGTTCCTTTACTCCAGCATCCAGGGTGGCCGCTTCAGTTTGATCCTTTAAGGAGAAGGTACAAGTTTCTGTTTGTTCCTTCGTCTTCATTTTTTCTTTCGCTTCTTTCATTTTATCAATTTTAGAGGGTCGGGGCGGCATTCTGATTAGCTGTATATATCTTGCCTTTATACAGTCCACGACCCTGATTAATCTTCCCCAGCTTTCTTTCAGCCAGCCTAGTTCTGCCAATATGTAGTATTTGACCCCCGTGATGAGTATCGACATCAGTAGAGTTTTCCTAGAATCCAGTTACTGTAACCATGTTAAAGCTGAGAAGAGGATATTAAAGAACCCGGCAACTTCATCTGAGATGGGAGAGAGGTCCTGGCGACTGCTTAGCACAGCTCACTCGCGACCACAAAACAAATATTAAAGCAAAGCTAGATATCTTCTCAGAAAGGTGAACACTCTCATATCAGCCTCATTGATGAGCATATTCAGGAAAAAATGTGTCAGTTCATCGATTTGTATATCCAGATTAAAATTCAAATCAACAACAAAGTTTGTTTCAAGGAGGTTCAGGTGGACTCACATTGTTAATACAATGCTTGACGAACTCTCTCTTCCAGTTATGGGTAACCAAATAAGTACATTCAGAAGGTGCATACCTTCGACTTAGTGCTTTTGCTCCTTTTGATCTCCTCATAGCTGTTTGTTCATCATTGGTATCACTTTGATCAGATTGCTCAGGTCTTTCAAGAATATTGGTGGTACTTGTCTTGTTTTCAGGCAACTACTCAGAATCTCATCTCTGCTGGGGCAAAGGTCTCCAGGTACAACTTGCTTTCCTACTGCACTAGGCTCTTCATTAGGATCTGTACCTTTCATAGTCAACTATCTGTGCTGTGACCCTTTGAAACCTACAGTTGACTTTCTCGTGGCCTCCTCAGGACAATTGAGTGCTGTCCCAGCAGCTCTCGGTCCGCAACCACTTGACTAACCTGATCCTTCTGTCTCACTCTTACCACAGATACATTATGAACAGGTGCTTTTGCATCATCAAGGGCACTTGACACTCTGAGTGTGGCTTGCATATACCCAATTCAGGAGATCTCCACACTTCACAGCAGTGTTGGTGACTAGGATCACCTGGAATGCCCCCCTCCAACAAGGTTCCAAAAATGTTTTGCATACAAGTTTCTTCACCAATACCCAATCACCTGCTACTGATCCTGTTGCAAGGGCAGCTTCCCCAACCTAGTGAGAAACAAAACATACCACATCAGTGAGGCCCTTACAGACATCACACGTCGCATTATAACCTTGTGGGGTGACAATCCTGTCCTCCTGTCTGGGGTACTTCTCAAACTCATCACAACACAAGAGGCCATGCATCTGGCCACTTCAAAGACATAGAAGCTCATACTTTTGCCAATCTGGATTTCAATTTGCCATTTATTTGCCCAACCGACCACACCAGAAGCCTCTTGTCGGTAACTGCAATGGAGCTTCTGCTCAACCTGTAGTGCTGCACATAACATTTTTAGGACTGCATTATTAGAATGAGTTCCATGATCTGACCCAAGGGAAGTAAAAAATCTGAACCTCTAAATCAATTCCCTCAACAGTAATTTTACCATAGTCAAACTGTCATTTCTACGAGTAGGATAGACTTCAATTAATTTTAAGAAAATGAACACAATGACCAAAACATATCTTACACACTTACAAAGGGGCATCTCAATAAAGTCCATTTGCATCCTGTTGAAAGGACCTGCAGATCTATCAGCATGACTCATAACAACCTATGTTTTTCTTCCAGGTAATTATGGCACAGCTTTTCTTGCAGGTAGTCTAAATCTGGGATTGAACAACCCTTGTTGGAATAGTTGCATTATTGCATCTCTCCCAATATTTGAAGGACCCTGCTAATATCTTGCCACTGGCAACAATAAGCTGTCAGGTAATACTGGTCTACCATCAGTTTAAACCCACACATCGTCTTCCGTCTTGGTGCAACTTGCTTGCACCCAACACCTGCTGTGCTGCTTCTGTCACCTCATCCTGGAGTTTTCTTACCTCATTCCATGTATCCAAAGCTAACAATAACAAATTTCAATCTGTGTTATCGAATGTGTCTTTCAGTATTTCCTCATAAAAAGCATGTGTATTTAATGCACACTACCTTCCCATCTCATCAGCATATCAACTGCTAACTGTCACATAGTTGGTACTCTGATGATGATTGACACATTTCACAACAGCAATTAGGTCAGGCAATTGTAGGGGCTGAAGAAAGCACCTCACACACTCTCCTTTTCTAATGGGAGAACTAGAGAACTTCACAAACCCACAGTGTGACCTCAATTGCCCAAAATCATGTACGACTCCAAAGCCATATTGACTATCTGTATAAATTGTAACTCTGAGATGTTCTAAAATGGTACATGCGCATCTGAGTGCTAAAAGGTCTGCAACTTCTACGAAAAATACTCCCTGCAACCATGATGCTTCCACAATACCTCCAACTGTACACACAGTATTAGCTGCTTTTAAATTTTGTTTGTTGTCTCTCAAACACAAACCAACAACAAACAACACATGATCAAATTCGGACAGTGGCTCATCTTAGATATCAGGTCAGAGCTTGTTACACAATTCAGTCACATTCAAGCAATCATGTTCAACCTCATCAGTCACATTCTCATTTCCAGGCAATGGCATCAAAGTAGCCGGATTCAATACCGTGCACCTTTTAGGAGTCATATTCTCTGCAACCAGTAGGATTTTCTCATACTAAGTTAATCAGCTATTGGTCAGGTACTGTATTCGAGAATGAGTTAACAGTATCTATACTGCGTGAGGCAAAAATACTGTCAGTGGCAGACCCATAACAATACTTTCACACTGCTCAATACTCACACAAACAGATGCAACAAATTTCAAACATCCAGACAATGCAGCAGCAACTGGATCAATTGTCTCTGAAAAGTAGGAGATGGGCCTCCAATTGCTTCTATGCATTTGTGTCAACACTGAAAGAGCGCAGCCTTCTCCCTCACTGCAAAATAATACAACACACTTGTTGTAATCAGGCATTCCCAAAGCTGGTGCCCTGCAAAGGCATTATTGCAGCTCTGTGAAGGCAGTCATGCAACTGTCACCCCAGGTACCGGATCAGACACATCTTGGTGTGTCAACCTTTGCTGTTAATACAGAAATTTGAATCCACTGTCTCGAATTGCCCAGCATTCCTTAGAAAATGTGGATTTCCTTTTGGGTAGCTGGAGCATTCATGTTAAGACTCAATGAGATTCTTACCTGCAACACTTTCCTCGCTTTCTGCTCAATGTGATGTCCTAAAGTACAGGACTTCTGTTTTGAAAAACTGTAACTTGGTCGTGGATACTTTATGTCCATTCTCTGCAAGATGGTTCAACAAAGCAATGGTGTCAGCTTTACAAACCTCCTTTGTTGTTGAAGTCACCAGTAGGTTTTCATTATACTACACAAACACTGAATGATTCGGCATTACCAGAGACTCGAGATTCTTTGAGTGTATATGGTTAAAGATTGAGGGACTCTATGTATAAACTTGTGGGACTTGGCACCAAGCCAAAACACGATCGTCAAAACAGAAAGCAAAAAGATACTGACTGTGTTTGTGCAATGGGATAGAAAAGAAGGCCTGGCAGAAATCGATAACTGAAAACATTCAGCTTTGCATGGAATTTGAAATAAAATAACAGCTCGATTTGGTACCACAGGACAACATGAAACAACAATAGAGTTGACCTACACAAATCCTGCACAATACGATTCTTGCCATTTGGCTTCTGCAAGCCCATAATGGGAGAGTTACATAGACTTCCAATTATCTCCTTCAGGATTCTCTGCTCAATAATGGAGTTGCTCACAGGAGTAATTCTGTGAATCTGGAGACAAACTGCATTGTCGGTGTTAGACTTGGCATCTTTTGGCGTATTTCCCCAGAGTTTTTGCTTTCTGACCTCCCAGTTTTCACTCTTTTCGTCCAGGCTTGGTGTTTCTGTGCACTTTTTTCACTGCTGATCAGTGGTATAGTGGAACTGCTCCTGTGGTACACTGTGCTATAGATTGGTGTTTCTATGATTGGTCTATTTGATTTATGTGTCAATCCCTAGTAAAGTGCACTGCGTGTGCCAGGGCCTTTAGATCAAATGGTGCTGGTGGGCTGCAGCACTGGAATGTGCCACCCACCCAAACAGCCAGTAAATGTGACTCTGGCCTGCCATTGCAGAGCCTGTGCACAGTCTGGTACTGCCATGTCGACTTGGCAAGTGCACCCACTTGCCTGGCCCTAACCTAACCTTTCCTTTTCTTACATGTCAGCCACCCCTAAGGTAGGCCCAAGGTGCCCCTGTGAGCAGGGTACCGTGTATGTGAAAGGTAGGACATGTTCTGGTGTGTGTGGCATGTCCTGATAGTGAATTACTGCCAATTTCATTTTTTCACTATTGCAAGGCTACCTGTTCCCCACAGGACAGAATGGGAAGTTTGTTTATAACATCTTATAACGATAACTGGCCCTGGGAACTAGGTAGGAAAATAAAGTTTAGTATGCCTGAAATCAGAATCTAAAGATGCATCTTTTAGTGGAGGTGATTTTTACATTCTGTGTTTGACAATACCACTTTTAGAAAGTATGTATTTTCTTGCTCAGTCATCCCATGTGCCTCTGCTGGAATGTGGATTGCCTGTCTGGGTTTTGGATGATAGCAGGCTGGGGAGCAGGAGTGGCTCCAGATAGTCTAGGTGGGTCAGGAAAGGGCTGAATAGACCTGGGCTGCAATTGGGGAAGGGGGAGGAGATTTCCTTGCACCTCAGAGGGCCAGGTCTACCTCTGATAATGTCATCTCCACCTCCTGCCAGGAAGTCACAGTCACACCAGAGGAGGCAGAACTGGTTCTGGCAGGGCACAGACACTCTCTGCCTAAGAGATCAAAGGATTCTGGGATATAAATATTGGGGCCCAGACCCCTGAACTTTAGAACTCTTTTGGATCAAGAAGACTGCCAAGAAGAAGAGCTGGAGAAGCTGTGAGGAGGAACTACCACTTTGCTGTGTGCTTTGCTGTGTTGGCCTGCAGTGGCTGCTTCTGTCTTGGGCAGTGAAAGGACTGGACTGAACTTTCTGCAATCTACTTTTGTGAGTTTCTCCAAGGACTTGAAGTAGAGCTTGCCCCCTCTTCAAGACGTCTCAGGAACAGCAAAGACTTCAAGCTCTTCTCCCCTTATCACTGGGGACTGTGTGTTTTGTGCTGTAACAGAGGAAAAAGCAACCCGACATTGCCTATAACGCCGCTGCTGACTCTGTGTCATGAAGGCACCGCAGAGGGCACCGCCGCAACGCCGCACCTTGACCCTGGTCCCACCACCGCCGCCTGCTGACGCCGCAACCGAGTCGCTGCTCGTATTGACCTGTGGGCACCATACTCCACACCACCTCGCTTCAGGACGACGCCTTGGTATCCCCAACGACAAGGCTCCATGCTGAAATCTACACTGCTGCTTGTACCGTGGTTTGAGGGCACCGCTCGTAAAGTTACATGATGCACCGCCCTCAACCCGCATCACAGCCTTGGCCTACCGATGCCGGCACCATCGACTCCAGTTCGTCAGCTGACGACAGCGCTTCAGCCATGACGACGCTGCTGCTTGCATCGTGACCTTCCAGCACCGCAACGAGCACCGACTTCACCTTGCACCACGACCCTGGTCTCACTGACAATGCCATCTGATGTCGCCAACGAGCTACTGCACGCACCGCGAACTAATGGCACCGCACCATTGCACTTTGCACTGCAGCACCCAACACCTGCCGATGCCAGTGCTCCTGACTTCAACAGAGGGGAGTTGGACCTGCAACGCGTGTGACTTCAAGGGACCCGACGACTCCTGCACCGACCTCCGGAACCGACGCCTGCGGACGCCGTGCTTTTAGAAGCTAAACAAGAGGTTGCTGATGCCCTGCATTTCTAAAAGGTACTGTTTGCGGGGCTTCCCGACACCGCAGCTGGCCCGCGACACCGCGGTCCGCCAGAACTGTTTGGATTTGTTTACTTGTGATGCAGTGATAGCCCCAGACGGAGCTATCAACCTCAAGGAACTATTTTTCAAGCATATTTTGATAATTGAAGATTTTTAAGTACTGTATTGTGGAATTTTATTGTTTTTGGTCTTGTCTTAAGTATATCAAAATATTGGATATTTTTCTAAACTGGTGTGGTATCCTTTTGTAGTGCTTACACTGAATTACTGTTGTTTATGTGCAAGTGCTTTACACACTGCCTCTAAGATAAGCCGGACTGCTCATGCCAAGCTACCAAGTGGATGAGCAGGGGTTCTTTTAGGAGTGTAACTCCCTTATCCTGACTAAAGTGGTGGTTTCTGCCCGACTTTGGCACATGCCCTAGCCGACCAAAAACCACATTTCTAACATTGGTTGTCAGCGGTGAGGATAGGACTTGCGTTTGCACTTGGCATACAGTGATTGGTGTGCACTACTACCATATCACAGACCATTACGTGCTACATACCTTTGTTTTTGGCCTAGTTTTGACCTTGCCAGCTTGAATTTGCTCCTTCTTCATGCCTGAATCAAGAGCATCATCTGTTGCATCCATGGAAATTGCCTTTGAGGAGGATAGGTTGGAATTCTACAACGTGAAGGAGTTGAAAGCGATTTGCAAAAACCTAAAAGTTCAAGTCAGAGGCCTCACTAGGAAGGAGGAGCTACAAAATGCACTGAGGGCATGGGTAGCAGCCTGAAATGCCAGCGAGCAATCTGGTATTCCCAGTGGAGAGGCGGAGGAGCCTATTCCTAGGGTGGATCTGCTTTTGGGAGGGGGGATCCCTCCAGGCCAGGTAGCAGTGGTTTGTCCCCAGAGGAGCTGGAGGACAGATGGGAAGCTAGGAGGCACGAGATGGAGCTTGAGAGGCTCAAGATGGAGTCACGGAGGATGGTATTAGACCATGAGCGTGGGCTCAAGGAGCCGGAATTAAAAATCAAATACAGCATGGATGGTGGCAGCAACTCTTCAGTGCAGGCCGATAGGATTGTGCACATTCCTAAGACAGTAGGTAAAGAGTACCAGAAGGCGGATGGCATACAAAGGTGGTTTCAAGGGTACGAGGTGGCTATTCATATGAATGGGGTCCCTGAAAGGAACTGGGGGCAGGGTCGTTGCCTTTCTTTCCGGAAGAAGCTAGGAATACCCTGATAGCTTTGGGTAAGGGGCAGAACCTCACCTATGCTGACATGAAGGATGCTCTCCTCACCAGGTATGGACTCACTCCTGAGAAGTACAGGGATCAGTTTAGGTCCAGTAAAAAGTCTGACTCCAACACTTGGTTGGAATGTGTAGATTTGTTCTGCAGGTCCTTGGATGGCTGGGTGAGGGGCAGTAATGTGACTAATTAGCAGGGGCTCTACAATTTAATTGCATGGGAGCACTTGTCTAGTCTATGTTTTGCCGACGTGTGGCCAGCACCTAGTCGATAGTAAGCTGACTGACCCCAGGAAGCTTGCTATGGAGGCGGACCGCTAGGTGATTACCCGGGTTAACAAGAAAGTGTTTGGGGGAGACTCAGCCAAAGGTGGGCAGGGTCCCCAGCAGAAAAGTGGGGGGGGACAAGGGTAAAGCATAGGAGTTCTCTAAAGGGCCTCAAAGTAATACCCAGGTTAAAGGTTCCCATCCCCCGGAGATAAGAAGCAAGGGGTATCTTCAGGAAAGCCTGCTGAGACCGGCCCCTGCAAGTGTTTTTCATGTGATCAGGTGGGTCACATGAAGGGGTACCCCAGGTGAACTAAGGGGGCACTGCCACCCACCGGTGGGCAGTCCAAGGTGATGGCTAGTGTAGCACTTGTAGAGGAAGAGTACCCAGAGGAGGATAGGGATCCCGCAGGAATGATCCTCGTCTCATTACGGGCAGTGAGAAAGGTAAATATCACAAGCAGGAAGAGACATGGGACTAAGCCTTCTCTGACTCCCTTCCCATAATCAAAATCTCACTAAACAGAGAAGTGTTACAAAAGGTAAACTACGTTCCCCGTAATGAGGAACAGGGAGGTGCTACAATTCATACACCCGCCAAAGTGTGGGTGGTATACCACACTTCAACAGAGACATCAAACAAGAGAGAGGAAAGACAATAAATGTCTTAAAACTGCCCTCACACACTTTGCAGTGTCATGCTTCATCATAGGGCCGCATCATAGATCCAGGTGCAGACCAACACACTGGATGGAGAGCAGGAAAACATTTTTGAATGAAGAATAGTGGTGAGGGTAGAGTGAATGAAGAGGAACAAAAAAACACATAAAGAGACACACAACTTAAAGGAAAAAGTATTCCCTTAAAAAAAGGGACCAAATAGTGCAGACACATATAATTAAAACTACCTAGAGGGCAACACTCGATTTTTATTCCTGTTAACCCCTGGTAGGATTAAAATATAAGATCTGGGATATTCAGGGGAGGTAAAGGCCCCTATATCCCCACTGCAGATACCAACATGTTTCTGCCAATTGTTATCGCGCCCAACCGGGTCGCTCTGGCATTCGTCAGGGTGTTGGTCCCTAGTTTTTTTGGTCTTCACCCCTATTCGGGTGTTTACCTTGTTATTTAGTACGATGGACAATATCCAATTGTCATACTCTCTGGGGATTTTCAAGAGGGATCCTGTTAAAGAGTTCACAAGTAGTTCTCTGAACCCGGGACCTTTGTGGGAACGTGCTCTTGTAGTCACACTTACTCCAAAGAGACACCGTCAGTCTTTTCCTTTTCTGTCATGCTCTCTGGGGATTTCCAAGAGGGATCCTGTTTAAGAGTTCACAAGTAGTTCTCTGAACCCGGGACCTTTGTGGGAACGTGATCTTGTAGTCACACTTACTCCAAAGAGACACCGTCAGTCTTTGACCGGCATGAGGAAAAGACTGACAGTGTCTCTTTGGAGTAAGTGTGACTACAAGAGCACGTTCCCACAAAGGTCCCAGGTTCAGAGAACTACTTGTGAACTCTTAAACAGGATCCTTCTTGGAAATCCCCAGAGAGGATGACAATTGGATATTGTCCATCGTGCTAAATACCAAGGTGTGTGTTATGGCCCCAGTGGAAACTTGTGCCTTGCAGAACAAGTGGACTGGGCCATTTGAGGTGGTGGAGTGCAAAAGTGATGTTGCCTACCTGGTGGATTTGCGGACTCCAAGGAACCCTTTGAGGGTCCTCCACGTGAATCGCCTCAAGCCCCACTTCGAGAGGTCCGAAGTGAGCATGCTCTTTGCAACAGATGATGGGGTGGAAGAGGAGATTGAACCTCTCCCGGACCTCCTGTCTACCAAGGAGCGCAATGGATCAGTGGAAGTTGTGATCCTCTCCCCTAAACTGACTCCAGAGCAGCAGAGCAACTGTCACGAGTTATTGGCTCAGTTTGCCCCTCTATTTTCTCTGACCCCAGGCGTTATTCACTGGTGCACCCATTTGGTGGACACCGGTGACAGCCCTCCAGTGAAGCACAAGATTTACAAGTTGACTGACCGGGTCAAGGCCAGCATTAAAGAGGAGGTCTCTAAGATGTTGGCGTTAGGGGTGATCGAGCCTTCCAACAGTCCTTGGGCCAGCCCAGTGGTCTTGGTCCCAAATGCTGCTGCACCCGGTGCCACTCCAGAACTGTGGTTTTGTGTGGACTACCGTGGGCTCAATGCCGTCACCAGGACTGACGCACATCCGATCACCAGAGCTGATGCGCTCATTGATCGGTTGGGAGCTGTCAAGTTCCTCAGCATGTTTGATTTAATGTCTGGGTACTGGCAGATTGCCTTAACCGATGGGGCCATGGAAAGGTCAGCATTTTCCACCCCAGAAGGACATTACCAGTTCTGGGTGATGCCCTTTGGGTTGAAGAATGCCCCTGCCACCTTTCAGAGGTTGGTCAACCAGGTGTTGGCTGGGCTGGAGGATTTCAGTGCCGCCTACCTGAATGACATTGCAGTGTTCAGTCCAAGCTGTGAAGAACACTTGCAGCACCTCGGTGAAGTGTAGAAGGCGCTGCAGAGGGAAGGCCTCACGATCAAGGCCAGTAAGTGCCAGATCGGGGAGGGTTTGGTTGTGTACTTGGGACACCAGTTAGGAAGCGGCCAGGTGGCACCCCTACAACCCAAGATTGACACTATTCTGGCTTGGGATCCCCCCAAGACCCAGACAGAGGTGAGGGCCTTCTTAGAACTCACCGGGTACTACAGGAGGTTTGTTAAGGGGAATGGCAGCATTGTTGCCCCCTTAACAGAGCTGACTTCCAGGAAGCAGCCCAAGAGGTGATCTGTACTGATTCCTGCCAGAAGGCTTTTGATGCCCTGAAGCCCACCATGTGCACGGCACCCATGCTCAAGGCACCCAACTTCTCCAAGGAATTCATTGTGCAGGCTGATGCTTCAGAGCATGGTGTGGGAGCGGTGCTCTCACAACTGAATGAAGAAGGCCTAGACCAGCCTGTGGTCTTCCTTAGCAGGAGACTACTCCCCCGGGAACAGAGGTGGAGTGCCATAGAAAGGGAAGGTTTCGCTGTGGTCTGGGCACTGAAGAAGCTGAGGTCCTACCTGTTTGGGACTCACTTCTGGGTTCAGACAGACCACAGGCCCCTCAGATGGATGATGCAAATGAAGGGTGAGAATCCAAAACTGCTGAGGTGGTCCATCTCCCTACAGGGAATGGACTTTACAGTGGAACAACGCCCTGGCACAGTGACAGAACACGCCAATGCAGATGGTCTGTCCAGGTTCTTCCGCCTTAGTGAAGAGAACTCCCAGGAGGTTGGGTAGTTCTCCCTACTTTCAGCTGGAGGAGGTATGTGTTAGACTTGGCATCTTTTGGCGTGTTTCCCCTGAGTTTTTGCTTTCTGGCCTCCCGGTTTTAACTCTGTTTGTGCTGGCTTAGTGTTTCTGCGCACTTTTCTCACTGCTGATCAGTGGTAAAGTGCAAGTGCTCCTGTGTTACAATGTGTTATGGATTGGTGTTTCCAGGATTGGCCTATTTGATTTATGTGTCAGTCCGTAGTAAAGTGCACTGCGTGTGCCAGGGCATGTATATCAAATGCTGTTGGTGGGCTGCAGCACCGGTTTGTGCCACCCACCCAAACAGCCCATAAATGTGACTCTGGCCTGCCATTGCAGAGCCTGTGCACAGTCTGGTACTGCCATGTCGACTTGGCAAGTGCACCCACTTGCCAGGCCCTAACCTTCCCTTTTCTTACAAGTCAGCCACCCCTAAGGTAGGCCCAAGGTGCCCCTGTGAGCAGGGTGCAGTGTATGTGAAAGGTAGGACATGTCCTGGTATGTGTGGCATGTCCTGTTCCCCGCAGGACAGAATGGGAAGTTTGTTTATAACATCTTATAAAGATAACTGGCCCTGGGAACTAGGTAGGAAAATAAAGTTTAGTATGCCTGAACTCAGAATCTAGAGATGCATCTTTTAGTGAAGGTGATTTTTACATTCTGTGTATGAAAATACCACTTTTAGAAAGTAGGCATTTTCTTGCTCAGTCATCCTGTGTGCCTCTGCTGAAATGTGGATTGCCTGTCTGGGTTTTGGATGACAGAAGGGTGGGTAGCAGAAGTGGCTCCAGATAGTCTAGGTTGGTCAGGAAAGGGCTGAATAGACCTGGGCTGCAATTGGGGAAGGGAGAGGGGATTTCCTCGCACCTCAGAGGGCCTGGTCTGCCTCTGACAATACCGCCTCGACCTCCTGCCAGGAAGTCACACCAGAGGAGGAACAACTAGTTCTGGCTGGGCACAGACACTCTCTGCCTAGGAGATCAAATGATTTGGGGATATAAATATTGGGGCCCAGACCCCTGAACTTTAGAACTCTTTTGGATCAAGAAGACTGCCAAGAAGAAGAGCTGGAGAAGCTGTGAGGAGGAACTAGAACTTTGCGGTGTGCTTTGTTGTGTTGGCCTACAGTGGCTGCTTCTGTTTTGGGCAGTGAGAGGACTGGACTGAACTTTCTGCAATCTACTTTTGTGAGTTTCTCCAAGGGCTTCAGGTAGAGCTTGCCCCCTGTTCAAGAAGTCTCAGGAACAGCAAAGACTTCAAGCTCTTCTGCCCTCAGCAATGGGGACTGTGTGTTTTGTGCTGCAGCAGAGGAAAAAGCAACCCGACTCTGTCTACGACGCTGCTGCTGACTCCGTGTCCTGAAGGCACCGCATAGGGCACTGCCGCAATCCCGCAGCATGACCCTGGTATCACCGACGACACCTGCTGATGCTGCTACCGAGCCGCTGCTTGCACCGCCACCTGTGGGCACCACACCTTGCACCGCCTCACTTCACAAATACGCTTTGGTATCCATGACGCCGCTGCTCCACACGGAAATCTAAGACGCTGCTTGCACCGTGGTTTGAGGGTACCGCTCGGAAAGTTACACGACGCACCACCCTCATCCCACATCGCAGCCGTGGCCTACCGACACCAGCACCATCGACTCCAGTTCGTCAGCTGACAACAGTGCTTCAGCCACAACAATGCCGTTGCTTGCACCGTGACCTGCCAGCACCGCGACGAGCACCCCCTTCACCTCGCACCACAGCCCTGGTCTCACCAAAGACACCATCTGACACCACCACCGATCCGCTGTTCGCACCGCAACCTGAGGGCACTGCATGCCGCACTACTGCACTCCGCACCGCAGCACCCAACGCCTGCTGATGTCAGCACTCCTGACTTCAACAGAGGGGAGTTTGATCTGCAACGCATGTGACTTCAAGGGCCCTGACGACTCCTGCACCGACCTCCAGAACCGACGCCTGCGGACGCTGTGCTTTCGAAAGCTAAACAAGAGGTCGCCGACGCCATGCATTTCTAAAAGGTACTGTTTGCGGGTCTTCCTGACACCGTAGCTTGCCCGCGACGCCGCGGTAAGCCAGAACTGTTTGGATTTGTTTGCTTAGCCCAGGACGGAGCTATCGACCTCAAGGAACTCATTTTTTAAGCATATTTTGATAATTGAAGATTTTTAAGTACTGTATTGTGGATTTTTATCGTTTTTGGTGTTGTCTTAAGTATATATAAATATTGGATATTTTCTAAACTGGTGTGGTGTCCTTTTGTAGTGCTTACACTGCATTACTGTTGGTTATGTGCAAATGCTTTACACACTGCCTCTAAGATAAGCCTGACTGCTCGGGCCAAGCTACCAAGGGGGTTGAGCAGGGGTTACTTTAGGAGCGTTACTCCCTTATCTTAACTAGAGTGGTGGTTTCTGCCCGACTTTGGTACATGCCCTAGCCAACCAAAAATCCCATTTCTAACAGTGGGATTCTTGGGGACTCTGCATTTGGTTTGACTGTAAATCGGACTGGGTTGACACCTTTGATTAGTCTGATATCTTAACCTGTAAAATCACAGACTTCCGGAAAAACTGTTCTACTTAATTCTATGGTCAAATCCTCACTTGTCAGAAGATGATATAGCCCTATTGTTGGGCAAGTTTAAAAACAACATCCTTATCATTGGTGTGAAATTCAGTACTTTTTGTTGTGAAATAGATTTAACAATTTAGTTTGCATAACAAATCACATCCAAATAGAGTCGCTTGACTTGTATCCCACACCACAAATTGATGTCTATCCTAAAAAGATCCCATTTTGACTGTAACTGGTTCTGAAATTTGAATGGACAACTGATTATTTCAAACTCCTACTACTTGGATATTATCTCCCGAGAGGGGTAGGTTAGGAACCTCTGCTGTTCTTACAGTAGAGCGGGTAGAAGCAGTGTCGACCAGGAATGAGACAGAATTCCAATCCACTTCGCCATCTACGTAGGGAGCAATCTGTTCTACCTCTAAGGCTGCGCCAAGCATGCAGTCCTACTCCCCTCTCAGCCACTGTCAGGCTGGCGGGTCCTGTTCAATGTCATCTAAATGAACCAAACACTGCTGTGCTACATTCTGGTTCTGGAAAGAATTTCTATTCATCTACTGATTTTGATTTGCATTGTATCTTTGTACCTGTACAGTCTGTTGGGGTATTGGAGCTTTGATCATTTGCTTTGGTTGTGACACATCACAATTTTGCATTGTCTGCCCTTGCCTATTGAGTCTGTCTCATGTTATTTCTTTGAGACTGTGCATATTCCACATTCTGTATCTGATTTCCTATATTATTCATAACTAAGGCTCCCTGTTTTCCATTTTTACAGATTTTTACAGATAAATACAGACAGAAAACCATTTATTTTCTTATCTGTATTTATTTTTAAATGTGGATAAAAACGGAAATTGGGTGCTTTTTGACTGATTCTAAATACACTTTGCCATGACTGCCAGGCCAATAACGGAGTGAATTGATAGGTAAGGGGGTTAAAAAAGAAAGGAACTTTATTGAAGAGGCTTAAACAGCAGTAGATATGCAGAAAGCTGATTCTGAAAGCAGTATATTTTCATATAGCTACTTTGATTTATCTTCTGCGGGTGTTCATATCACTGATACCTGGCAGACATTCAAGCATGACTGCACATTTATTGGTTAAAAAAATGTGAAAATATATCAGTTTCAGCAATTTTTCTCACAAAAACCATAATAAATATGGATAAATACAGATAAAGATGACAACAAATAAATTTGGATAAATACATACAGAAATGTCAAAAAAATAAATACCATAAAATCAGGAGCCATCTTCATAACATAATTACACTTGCATCATTGATGCACAAATTTTCCACAGGCATGACACTGATTTGTTTTCTTCAAAAAAGACACATCAACACGAGTTCTGAAATTTACAAAATTACCAGGACCTCTTCGTTGCAATGGAAAACGTTGCTGCTGAAAACCATTAACAATGTAAATCGTGAAAACTTGATTATAATCTCCCTGTACCTGTACTGTATTATCAAAACTGTATATCAGGTCTCGCCCGGCTATATTTTGGCTAAACGTTTGCCAAAATCCGGCAGCGACGCTAACTAGAGAAATCATAGCGGACTGCTTCAAATGTGATGAGGGTGGGGATATACCGTGGCTTGCTGCTGTTAGAAATAGCCTGATCAGCGTGAATCTTGATCACATTTTCTTAAATCCAAGTAATATAGAGGGCATAACTAAGAAGACCCTCCAGGAGGCCCTATATGATCAATACAGTGACTCTAGACATGCAACAGAACTCTTAAAGTCGTCAGTTACAAGGTATATGTCTCTGGTGCCCGGCAATTGCCCCCACCTCATTTACCATCTAGCTATCTCTTAACAAACTTAAGTCACTGAGAGAGAAGCTTGCTCTTTCGCCTTAGGGCAGGCACCTTAAAATATCTACTGTGCTTCCCTGTAGGCTTTAACATCAACCTTGAGCAAACGCTCTTTCCCTGTGGCAAACACAGTAATCAATCACTGTTACATTTTTTATTCTTCTGTAACTTTTATCAGAAATATATTAAACAATTCATGATTCCTTTTTTCAAGGCAACTGCCATTGTTGACTTTAGAATAACCCATATAATCTTAAGAGGGTAGATTTAATCTTTAGCGTAAGTTCTTTCCTGAAGGCGGCAGTTCGCTCACGCGCTTCAATGAGTACCCTATAAGCACATTTGATCTCACTTGATTACATTATACTTGAATGCACTTTAATAAACTATGCTGCTATCTGTTTACATCTCGTTGCACTTTAACATACCATGCTGTTATTCGTTTATTTTTGATCGCCCCCTTATTAACTTAAACTGCTATTTGTTAACTGCATAATTACACTTTATTATACTATGCTGCTACTGGTATGGACAATTTAGCCATAAGATCTGAAGAAGTGGTTGTTTTACATATTTAGTTTCTTTTATAATATGAGCATTTATATTGCTGACCATGCCACATATTACAAGTCTCTGTATATGTATTGCTTTTATACTATGTAATGTTTTTAATGTAATTATTTTTGCTGGTATTTGGATCTGTTCTTTTATGGATATTTTATATCCGAATAAAGATTTATTGAATTGAATTGAATTGAATGATCAAAACCCATGTGATTTTGACCTTTCTGCATTGCTCTTATCTGGGCAATAATTAACTTCTCCCTAAGCTTCTTTTGTTTCATCTCAATGTTGTTTCCACAATATTTTACAAAGCACAAAATCTCGTCTAATGGCTTACTTTGCCAACAAAGCAACTACTGTTGAATCATGTTACAAGTTTCAGGTCTCAAACCATGCACAATTCAGTAAACAAAATGTCCCACATCTTGTCTGCAATACTATTCAATCCACTATGCTGCTTGAAAACTTCGACCAATCTCACATAATAGGCATGCACTGATGATTCCAGTTTTTTGGTCGTTCTGTCAATCTGTTGCCAAACAATCTCTTTAGGGGGGAAAATCTTGGTCTTCGTGTGATTTATCACCTGATGGTATTTCTTCAATTCCACTGTAGATGATGCTCCTGTTTTAGGACCTCTTAATGGTTCTGCCTCAGGCCATTCTATAGAAATCTTACACTCGGTCCACAAATCTGCAGGTACTACAATGTCAAACAAGGTGTTTAAATCAATCCTCAAAACCTTTGAAATCTTCACAAATCTTTCCATCCGTCTGTGCTATTCCACAGGATTTTCTCTCAATTTTGGGAACTCATTAGCAAATGACAAAATGTCAGATCTCGTCCAAGGTACCTGGACATAACCTCCTCCAGGTACTTATCTCACAGGGAGCATCTGTATCTCCCCTACACTTTCATCAAAAACATGAGGTGGTAACTGCACCCTATATTCGCTTTGTTTCCTTCTTTTTCGACCATCTATTAGTGACATTAGTTCTTTGTTCTGCAATTTATTTCCTGGTGCCCTCCTGTTCTCAATGTCTTTGTCAGTAATGTTGAACCTATATGATTTTTGTAAAATCTTTGAATTTCAAATATTTATTACATATTTCTGAGCCAATTCTACCAATCTCTCATGTGTCAATTTTACTCATTGTGTAATGTCTTTGCAAAGAAACAATCATTCCTACTCCTGGTAAGCATCTAGCCTGAAGGACCAAGTGTTCCTTAAATCATTCCTTCTAATTCAACTTTCAATCTACTCATAACCATGAGCTGTCTATTTTCCTGAGCTGAATTTTGGACTGAACTTGAACCTGTAACCAAAATTAAAGAAGGTGCTGAACTTGAAACTGCAGTTTGTGGAGGAACTAAATTTATACTAAAAACTGGACTGAAGATGGAACTATTGCTGAATTCTGATTATTCAGGGTACTATAGCCCTTAAGCCATTCTACGAATTCTTGAGGAGTAAACCCTGATTACTCTCTTTTATTATGTAAATTTAAGCTTCCATTATTCAAATTTGCACTAATTCCGGGATGCACATTTAGTATGGATGTATCTGGAACTGAAATACCACTGATACAGTCATATCAGAGGCATGATAACGTTCAGGGGTTCCAGTTATTCTGAGGCAGCAAAAAGATAGACATCTCTGAAATACTCTGCTTCTTACATCACATTGTGTTGGATTTGGGACAATATTCATTGCAGCAGCATTACTGATTGGAATTGGAGCCATAGGTATATGAAACAGTGAGCTTCCCTTCAAATCTGATGAGATCCCTCATACTGTATTTACTGCAGTAGTTACAGTCAAATTGTGAACAGTATTTACCTGTAACCCAGACTTGCAAAGGGGCATAATAGGTCTAATAGTAGCCCGGAACAGTCAAAGTGTCTGGAGTACTTGAACCAATCAGGTTCATAGAAGCTGGCATTTCTGTCCTTCCACTCACAGGAGAAATGAGCATAGGCTCCTTTCGCACTTCAGGCATTATGGGAGCATTTGGTTACTCAGGATGTACTAGTATGTGTAACAGCTCGACTCTGTCTCATTGTAAGGTGGTGGACAATTAATTAATAAATCATTCAAAAATTCATCATTTTTTGTCACTATCTTCTTCTTTCACTGAGTCATTTTTGTCCATTTCTAAATGATGTGTTTTCTCTTTTCACTTGCCCTTAGTATCTTCCTCAACTTCTAGAACCATATACAATTGTGTTCCGTGTATTATATCTGCTCTCCACATTTTCTGTTGAGCATCCCATTTAGCTTCCACGTAATGGTCGATATTTCTCCTTTTGATGTGCAACCTGCTCCCAGGTATTTAAATCCTCAATTATTGTAGCTCTGACTGTAAGGTCTCATCTTTCTCTTTTCTCTGCACGTTTATGCCAAAACTCAAGCAACAAACATGGATTTAATCATTTGTCCATTATGACAGTGTACCCTGGCATTACCTCAGGTGGTGCTTCCACCTTTGCTCTGGCAGATATGGTCTCACCTTTCTTTACTAATTTCTGTGATGACTTAAACATTTTTCATTTTTATTCAATTCTATATTCCCAAATGATTTCTGTAAATCCAGGAAATTATATTCTCCCGCAATCCACCTGTTCAACAACCTCAATAACAGTGCAACTCTTATGAATTAGCCAACCAATCCCAGCACAGCTTTACACCAACCGGCCAATCTTAGGGTTGCACAATGTGACGTCAATCTCACTCCTCACAGCAGCTTACCCTCCTTCACAATCTTCATCTATGCAGTACTCTCTAAGCAAAATAACAATACAATGCAAGCAACAAATAAAACTGTCTGCTCCACTAAAGGAAAATTACTCTCTCAAGGTAACTAAGCTTTTCCATACTCACTCACTTGAAAGGAATCCTTGACCAGCGAGATCCCACTCTTAATTGATATAGTTATTACCTGTGCACTGGAGATCAACCATACCAACCGTTTAGCACACAAAGAGAACCCTAACCAAGGTGTTGTTGATAACATCTCATGGCCTATACCATAAAACAGCACACAACTTACTCGTTGTCTTTTACACTGAGACAACCAGTAGGTAAATATCTTTAGGTGTTAGGCCGCGACGGGCCCCTTTACAACTTCAGCTTTGCACAAAGTGCCACATTCATATATGGACTTTAACGATGTGGAATTGAACCTCTTCACTCCGCTCCACAACACTCAGCCATTAAAAAAAATATATATCTGAAGCTAAAGCAATAGCAACGCGCATCCCAGGTAATACTTCCACTTCTTTGCTGCTACTCATCGGCTCTATCCCGAATGATACTCCATCAGCACTCCATCAATCATTCTTTTGGTCAAACCAACAAAAAGAATTGTGGACTCTTTGAACTTGGGCAAAGGAATATTTTTGACACCCTAAAATCTCACTTCGCTAGGCAGAACCGTAGCTCTACTACCAGAGTTTTGTTGCAGTGCAAGCATGGTAAAACTTTTTCAGTATTATTACTCTCCTTACTACTCTAGCCATATTAGGCCTGTTAAGATTATACAATCTGCAGCATTTCCATTTACCACAAAGGCAATGATTCTCTGATGAATCTTTCTCCGCTAAAAGGATGGGTGGGAATTAGGGTGAGCAAGACACTACATTAGCTGTCCAATGAGGACTATAAACTGACAGCTAACTTACAAATTTGAAATAAGGTTTAAGTACACCACTCTCAAAACCAAGCTGTAGAAATAAAGAATGGCAATTGAAAAACTCAAACGCCTAAAGAAGGTAAGTCGCACTAGAATTATGTAAATCAAAACTTCTGCCACGGCTATGCAGAATAAAATAAGCAGAAGTTGATATTCTATACAAACTCACTGATTCTCCCTAAAATGCATTTAAATCATTAGAAAAATACCACAGTTCAATGGAAGAACCAACAAGATTCAATAATAGACTCAGACAGATATTACATTGATTTGGTTATTGAATGTGAGATTCAAAATTCATGGCAATAAACAGTCTGTTAAGTTAACTGGTTAAAATCATCACAGCTTGCAATATAATGGCAAACATTTAGGCCAAGATTCAATGAATGATATATCGCTTAAATCAACTTATAGAGTTATAGAGTCCCACTACCATCAAAGGCAGAAAGATAGTTCATTTATCTAACAGCTCATGATACTAGAGAAAAAAAGTCAAAGGATTCCCATTTAAACTCCACTAAGGGTGAGTCCATAAGTATGGGACAAAAGAAATAAGAAAAATGAAATGGTTCGACAAAGAAGGGTTTCAGTACATCAGCTACTGACTAACATTCGCAAAGGCAGTCCAAAAGTAAAACGCCAAAGAGAATAGAAAAATCGATCAATATAGTGCTCTGGTCTCAAATAGAAAAATAAAAATGGCGTTCATTAAGAGGCACAAATCAAGTGGCGTTGCCCCTTCTTTAGGATTTCTTCTTATAATGTCTTTGTATCAGTCCTAGTGATGTAGCTTCACACCACTTCCTGAAGATTGTCATGTGCTCAGATTCATACAATGTTACCTAGGACATTGTGCAACTACAAGATGGTTTCCCATGCTAGTCATGAGAACGGGGAAATTTAAAGTACACATAGGCCTGACAATGGTGTAAAAGATTACAAAGTATCAGTCTATAGTAGCAGTTGGGTGCTCGGCTCCCACAAGAACATTTCACTGTGAATGTTAAAGAAACATTTAGGAATGTCACATGTACTTGAACAAATAAAGTAACATTTACTAAGCTGCAAAAGAACCATTGTATTAGGCCAAGGAATAAATCAGCTTTAGAGTAAGAGCACATTTGAAAAAGGCCTCATGTTGGCATAATAATTTTGAATAACATAAACTCTAAATCAGTATTAAGTATAATGCAATAAAGCCATTTCATATATAAGATAAAGTAGAACTTTCATCAAGTATTATCACATAAAATGACTAAGGGTCTTATTTTAATCTCATATGATGGAATACTCTGTCATAAACATGACAGATATCCTATCTGCCATATTACAATCTCCATGGGATGTAATAGGATCATAATATGGCGGGGGGGATATACGCCACATTTGGATGGAATATTCTCCTCTGCCAAGATCTAAATCAGGCCCTAAGGTTAAAAATAGCCTACTATCACAATTTTCTTCCACTTTCACAAGCATATCATTTTCTAAATTCATATCACAAAAATTGATTTGAACTCTTTATAAACTATAGAATCTCTAGTATTATCAATTTAAATTTTAAAGTTCCTAACTAGTATTTTTACAGTTTTGCTTCGACTTTTCTACATGATGCATTCTAATGGAAAGCAATTGAAATTCTAGGCCACTTTATTAATAGCATATTATTTCATCAGCAAATGCCAATAAATGACCTTTTCAAAAGAAGTCTCATTAGTGCAATTCATTTATATATATTAGCATTATTTTGTGAATACGTTTCTTCATCTTTCAATTAAAAGGACGCTTTTACTGTGCTTCTACTACACTCGTCTCAGTTTTGTGCGTTTATGTGTCTAGCGTGTGCAAGGTACACTTTCTGCTTTTGGTGTCCGAAGCATTAAATGTGTTGTGAATTATGATTTACAAAATCATGCGTCATCAGCAGCCTAATTTGTCTTTTCTTGCAACATAATTTAGTCACCCTTGTCACATAATTTGGTCCTCCTCTGAAGTATAATTTCAGTGTCCCTGACTATAGGAGATATTTAGGACACACTATGTATGTCAGACAATACTCTGATGATGATATTATGGTGCCACACCTAGATTGCACACTAATTGAACACAGTATAAAATATTTGCATCGTCTATAAGTATTCTTTTTTACAAGTTATAATGTTGCTAGTTACCCTGTGTACTCTATTTATGCAATAGTGGCAATAATTAGGTGCTCTCAAACATGATAATTGCATGGAAACCCCACAAGCTGTCCCTAGTTAAGATAAAGCTATCAATTAGTGATGTGGGAAACCATCTTGTGTAGTGGCTGGAATTTGGAGGCTCTGTTTTGCTTAGAACATGTGTCTTACTAAAGCAGAATGTTATACTTAAGGAAGTATATTGCCCTGATCAGTACTTCAACCCCCATATTCTCTGGCTCCTGGAGATATCACTTTTTCCTTCCCAGTGGCACTTGTAAGTCGATAGTAACTGCAGTGAGGTCCACGCAGCATTAATAAGATTTATGAACTATTGTTTTATATGGATCGTGAGAGCAAGCTGCTTCCTGAGGCAGGCATATTTAAGAGCCAGTGAGTAAATCAAGACTGGCTTGGTAAGCATTTTAACTATTCATATTTCCTTATACGCTCCAGGCCATGTTTATCATTGTTTCACGCAATGCAGTTAGACAACTTGCTGCACTGAGCTGTGTGAAAGGGGAAGGGCAGGAATGTGCCATATCAATCAAGATATGGTGCATTGTTGCCATCTCCTTGTGCTTGTGCTCTTTTGGCTGCCTAGCACCAGTGCAGACACCCTGGCACCATGGAGAAAGGGTGGTTGTGTTGCAGGCAGCATTGTTTTTGTGCAGAAATAGACACCTTCCTGCACAAAAACAGTCCTTTGAAACTTTTCCTTTTCTGTCTGTGCTGCAGAATGCAGCACACATAGAAAGAGGAAAAAATAAATAAATAAATATATTTCTCCTTGTTACGCCTCTCCAGGGAAGGTGTATCATTTGGACGCATTCCCAGGTCTACCACTCATTGTAAATCTGGGAATGTGCCAAAATCCAATGGTGGCTGCGTCGAAACACCCACGCTTCACCAACCCATGGAATGCCTTCCCAGGGAAGAGTATTGCAAGGCAGCAACTTGCGCTGCCTTGCGTTACTCTCTATTTATTGTATGTATGTATGTATTTAGCATTTATAAAGCGCACTGTAACCCTACGGGCATCCTGGCGCTGAGACATGGTAAAAGATAAAAGCAAGCTACGAGGGGCTAAAACTACCGGTTACACTCTGGGGAAAAGCCAGGTCTTAACTTTCTTCCGAAACACCAGTAGATCCTGTATTAATGAACACCACAGGGCCACGCACCGTGACCTTTGCGTGAAGGGGTAAATCTCATCTAGATTTTGCATTGCCATTATGTTACCGTGCATGGTGCAAGGGCGATGCAAAACTTTGATAAATGTGCCCCTCCTTCTTTATCTTGGGTCAGCTCATTAAACATGCAAATTTCTTTTTGAAAAAAAAAAGGACATGGAATATTTTGTGAAATTTTAGAGATGACGTTCGCTGTGTAGTGATTCATACTGAGAAGATTCCATTCTATAAACACATTTTCTTTTTATATATTTACCCCTTAATGAATTTGTCTTTTTATATATCGTGCTAATGGATTGAACTTTGTGACAGATTTTTTAGAAATATATGTAGATTTGTAAGAAAAACATTTCCTCACTTCAGTAGTTTAACTAAATGGGCAAGTTGCCCCTGAGGCCCCTTTCTGTTATTCATTAGCACAGAGTGGAACTGTTGACTGCAGACCGCCACAAACATCCCACTCTGCTTTAAATTTGAAAGCACTTAGATAGCCAGCATAGCCAGCATAGCTACTAGTAAAGCTACTGGAGGAGATTGACTTAAATTCAACTTTCCTAAATACATATTGCCAACTTCTATTAATTACAATAACATCAATGAAACACAGCATTTATTCAAATGCAATACTTCTTATAGAGAGCAACATGAATTGTCCCGCTTGGATAACCTGAATATTACCCATGTGATACAATGCAGAGGCTAACACTGGTTACATTGCTAAGAACTTTCACTTTAAAGTCTCTGGGGCATATTTATGAGTGTTGCGGTTTAAGGCAGTGCAGCAATCACATTGGTGTGCTGACCTGCATCACAGGCAGTGGCGGCTGGTGACATTTGAAAGTGGCCAGGCGTAAAATGATATTCATACTGCACCGTAGCGAGCGTAGCGAGCGAGTCCGAACAACCTAGGGGCGGTTCGGGTTGGTTCTTCCCCCAAGAAAATGTTGAAATAATTGTGGACAAATAGTGCATTTTCAATCAAATTTCAGAAAGCAGGAAGGCTAATAAAGCAATTGTGAAAGTGCAGTTATTACATTAATAAAGAGATGTCATATAACATTGGTAGCTGCTTATTCAGTATAACCACAGAGCTTCATAACAGACTTTGAGATGCAATGCATTTCTGAGTACCTCCCAGATGTTTTTTATTTGACAAATAGCTAAACAGGTCGCAAACTAGCAGCATTCAATACATTGTTCACTTTTTGTTGATACGATCAGCACGTCTGTCTTTAAGAGCACCAAACTTTTCAATAACTTGAACTTTAAAGTCTGGGATTATTTTAACTAGGTCGCTCTCTATAGAGAGCATTGCTAAAGCATTCAGTCTTTCCTGAATCATGGTGTTCCTCAGGAATATCTTAATTCTGTTTCAGGTGGAAAAAAACCATTCATATTCTGCTGTTGTCATAGGAGTTGTTAGATTTGGTAGTCTCTAGTTAGCAGAGGTAGGTACCTTTGACAAATAGGGACCCTTGCGTCTAGTCAGGGTAAGGGGGTACACTCCTAAAATAACCCCTGCACACCCCCTTGGTAGCTTGGCACGAGCAGACAGGCTTATCGCAGAGGCAGTGTGTAAAGCATCTGTGAACACATACAGTAATCAAGTGACAACACTACTGATGGACACCACACAAGTTTTATATAAAAAATAAGCATTCTTTATATAGACTTATCACAAGGCCACAAACGACAAAAATCCACAATACTGTTCTTAGAATGGTAGAATTAGCTTAGTTCTCTGCGACACTCGGAGTTCAATGTACCTTAAGATGCGTAACACAAGACAACGAAAGTGTTGCAAGGACGGTGATGCGGTGAAGATCTGGTGCAAAGAAACAAAGATGACACTTTCTTCTTTGATGCAACACGCTTCCCGGTGATGTGGCGGCGTCTGCTGCGATGTCGATCCTCTTCTCCAGCGAGGCGAGATGTTTCCACATGATGATAGCCGCGACAGGCCCTGCGACACGCTTCCAAGTGATGCGGTGGCGTCTGCTGTGACATCGATCCTCTCCCCTCACGATGCGAGTTGCTTCCACAATGATGCGAGCCGTGACAGGCCCTGCGACACTCTTTCCGGTGATGCAGCGGCATCTGATGCGACGTTGATCCTCTTCTCTGGCGATGCGAGGTGCTTCGGCAACGATGCGAGCCACAACGGGCCCTGTGACACACTTCCCGGTGATGCGGCGGCATCTGATGCAACGTCGATCCTCTTATCCGGCGATGCAAGGTGCTTCTTGTGACATGCAGTCCCTCAGAAAGCCTCGCAAAACAGCAGGTACTTCCAAAGAACTCTTGGGGAGCTGGTGGGTGAAGTCTGTTGTCCCTGAGACTTCAGCTGGAGGCAAGCTCTTTTCCAAGCCCTTGGAGATCCTTCACAAGTTGAATAAAGTGCACACAAAGTCCTTACTCCTTTCTTTGGTAGTCAGGCAATCACTGCAGGCCAATCCCCCAAGCAGCACTTCAGCTTAGGGATAGTCTCTCCTCAGTTTCTTTTGGTTCCACTCCTCAGCAAAGGTTTCTTCTTGTTTCCCAAAGTGATCTAAAGTTCTGGGGTCTGGGTCCCCCTTTTTATACACAGTTTCTCTTTCTTCTCTGAAGACAGAGAGGCCTTTGCTTAGTCCAAACCAGTTCTTGTCAGTCCTGGAGCACTTTGTTGACAGGATTCCTTCTTTCCTTTCACAGTGCAGGGCAGAGACATCAGACGCACCACAGGAGGTGGAGCCAGCATTGTGGAGGGAAGGCACAGCCCTATTCTGGTCCCAGGTGCAACTCCTCACACCCATCTACATGGAGATCTCTCTATTCAGCCCTGTGCTGACTCACCCTGTCTCCTGGAATTTCCCCAGCCCCTGTCACTCAAACTCCAGACAAGAAATAGATAACCTAGCAGAGGCAGATTTGGATGGTTAGACAAGAAAATACCTACTTTCTAAAAGTGGTATTTTCAAACACAGAATTTTAAAATCAACTTCACTAAAATATGTATTTTATCATTCTGAGTTCAGGCACACTCAACTCGAATTTCTACCATGTTCCCTGAGTCAGTTAGGATTATAAGATGTAATAATCAAACTGCCCATTCTGGCCTATGGGGAACAGGTGGCCTTACAATAGTGAAAAACAAAAATGGCTGTAATTCACTATTAGGACATGCCACACACATCAGGGCATGTCCTACCTTATACTTACAATGCACCCTGCCCTTCGGCCTACCATGGGGTGACTAATATGCAGAAAAGGGAAGGTTTAGGGACTGGCAAGTGGGTGCACTTGCCCAGTCAGCATGGCAGTACCAGACTGCACACAGGCTCTGCAATGGCAGACCTGAGACACACTTTTGCAGGCTGCTTCTGTGGGTGGCACAACCCGTGCTGCAAGCCCACCAGCAGCATTTGGTTAACAAGCCCTGGGCACACTCAGTGCACTGTACTAGGCATTGACAAATAAACCATACCAACAAATCATAGAATCACTAATCCATACATCAATTTACAATAGAGAGCATATGCACTTTAGCACTGATCAGCAGTGGTAAGGTGCCCAGAGTCATAACACAGCCAACAACAGGTCAGAGAAAATATAGGAGGAAGGCAAAAAGTTCAGGGATGACCCTGCAAAAAGGGCCAAGTCCAACAGGAGTGGTAATAATGACTATATTTAGTAAAGCCACTGTCTCTGTAAGTGACTTTTCCATATTAAGTTTCTGAATTGAAGCCAACAAAGAAATGGCACCAGTGGCCTTCCGGTATACATTCATTCCGTACAGTACAGTCAACTCACTTTTCAGGTCCTCTTTGTTGAGCATAGGAGTAGCTTCCACAGCCTCCTTCAGAGCTTGCTCGGGGAAGGATTGATCATATTTTGCAAAGTGTTCACTTTTCAATAATGCGGCACTCACCAAATGTTTTGTGAAAGAAAAACAATCTTGTGCATGCACAATTATAATGTCACATATCTCCTTTGCAATTCGGACCAGACTGCTGATGTTTTTCCCGCGGTTTGAAACAGTAGAATCCTTTGGCAGTTTGCTGTCTAAACTGTCAACCCCATCTCTCACTTTGCTCACGCTGGTGACAAACATACTGGTATCTCTTTTCACAGAGACAGGATCTATGGCTCGTGATTGTAACTAGTTGTTTAATATGTCAACATAAAACATTATTTCATGAAAGAAAAACAGAAAGAACTGAAACTCTCTGTCTTGTAGTGTTCTAGCAAGGCCACGGGCTTCATTCTGACTTTTGTAATCAAAGTCTTCATTGGCTTCCATGGCGTCAAAACATTTCTCAAGGTCCTCCCTATGTTGATATATTAGGTTGATTGTACGTATGCCCTTTCTGATTAGAACTTGTTGATAGTCTGACCCTGAAGATGTTCCCATCAAAGAGGGTCGAGGTCTATGTCTGCATATACAACACCCATGCTATTTCTGAGCCATCTGGCACAAGGCCGCCATCTTCCCCTTCCATCTTCCAAGCAGTGAGCACCCCTTCCCTTCCTTTGCCATGTTCCACCTTTAACTTCCCTTTGTTCATTTTCTCTTGCCATTTGCCCATTCGTTTTCCCACTTCCCCTCTACACAATTGCCTCGATTTCCAATGCCACACAAGGCACTTTGTCGGCATGGTAAGCCGTTATTGTCAGAAGAAATGCACCCAATATGTTTGTTTAGTTCTTAAGTTTTGGCGCACATATTTGCGAGAATAGACCGCGCTACAGTTGATGGAATGATAATAACTAAAATGTGCGCCGAATTTTACAAATTGTCATCGTTTGTGAGAATGCATAAAGGAGAAGCATATTAAAAGTCATGACTGTGTGTAGAAGTGAAGAGAAGATTGTATTTGTTGTTTAGAATAATGGAGAATGTGGCTCCTTAGTGGGTAAGAGTCCCTAGTCACAGAGTATAGATTTTTTCATTCCTCTTTTAAAGTCGAGGTTTGAATGGGGCTGTTGGCTCCTTGGAAGGTTATGTAACCTGTGCTGAATATCCCTCGCTTCTCTACATGGAAGCACTTCAGGGAGTCTGAGATTATAAATGTAGTAGTGGAATTTGTAGTCCACCCCTAGTTTCCAAATAATTCTTGTCCACTGCAGCATCTCGCGGAGCCTGCTGCCATCACTGCCCCCCGTACGTACGATGCAATAAAGTATTTCACTGTGGCAGAAAAAGTCGGGCAAGTATTGGCAAAGTAAATGCACCCAGTACATAAAGTAATACACTGTGTATCGAGAATGCTTCTGCACTGGGCTGTTTCTGGTCCACTCTGTTTCCGGTATCACCCCGAAGACACGAAGACAATGCCAAACTTGTGCCTCCCTTGCGCCTCCCTTCCCGACACCCTCCGACTCTCCCCTCCCCCATTTTGAACTGTTTGCTGCCCACCCCCACTTTTCAGACAGCCAGGTTAACAGTGGGTATATAGGGTTACTTACAACAGGAAACAGATGTGGGTGAAAGGTCGGAAGAAGCAGAACAACAAGACGCAGCACACCCAGACACTAGAATCACTGAGTACACGAGGTGTGTCATGTGTGTGGCGCGGCCAGCTTCGACAACGTCACGTCATGGTCGTCATCATGAACGAAATGGCCAATCTCTGTCTGCATGGCTTCACATAAGCCACAGTGATTAGTCATATGTTTTCACCAAGTGCCACCCATGCGTGGCACCCAATGCCTATTATGCCTCAGAGAGGCTCAGACTGCGCGGGGTGAACACTTGCCTCTCAGCCAAGCCAGACGCTGCTCCAGCAGCGCCAGGATTGGCTTGAGCCGGGATACTCCACGCCCATTAGGAGATTGGGGGCTGCAGCATTAAGCAACCCTCGCTATTCTAATGTGCAAGCTAGTACACATGTTCAGGCTGGTCAGAAAAATGACCAGCCCAAAACCGAACATGCGCACTATTGCTGCTGTGCTTAGTGCGCTAGACCTTCACCACCCTTTAGTCAAACCCTGAGTGCTGCCGCAGCCCCACCCCCTTCAGCGTACTGCGTCCTGATTGCCTCGGACGTGGCCCGATGACCAGCCGGCCAGGAGTTAGCGTCAGTTATAGTAGCTCGGACTGATTTGTTGTAAACGATGAATGAGACCATGTGGCATTAGTGGGGCAATGCCCCAGCGCCCCAATGGATGCACCACCACTGATCACAGGAAAAGGGCATTAATGCGCTGTATTTATCCATTACAAAGCATTCTTGTCTTTTTGCCTTGTGCAGCTGCCATTTTGGCAGCCTACCGCCAATACAGGCACCTTTGTACCACAGTGCAAGTGTGCCTGGGTTGTGGGCAGGATTGTTTTTGTGCAGGAAGGGGCACCTTCCTGTAAAAAAACAATTATGTGAGGCATTTAATTCTTTCTATGTGTGCTGCAGAATGCACGCATACACATAGAAAGAGGAAAAAAAAATTAGGAGAAATAAAGATATGTCTCCTGATACACCTCTCCTGGCAGGTGTCTCTTTTTTTTTATGCATTCCCGGGTTTACAAGGCTTTGTAAATCTGGGAAGGCATCAAAAACCAAGGGAGTTGTGTGAGAACACCCTCGCAATGCCCAAGCAATGCCTATTCAGGGCAGAGTACGCAACAGAGATGGTTTGCTCAAAGCCATGCAAAGTGGCTTTGCGTGGCTTCATAAATATGACTTAAGTTTTGCGTCACTCTTGCACCATGCTGCGAAGTGCAAGAGCAATGCAAACCGGGTTATAACATGGTCCGTGACTGGCTACCCTCCCCTCCCAGCTTTCCACACCACCTTGACGAATTGACATAAGCAAATTATCTTTGGAAGGCGGGGGGTCAGGGAACCCCCGGCCGTATTTATTATATAAAACAATAAAAAGATGAATATCAACATTACTTCAGTTATGCAAGAATAAGCAAAATTCATGACATTAGATTTACAGTATCGTAGACAAATATCAAAGGCTAACCTTAACAAACGTCTAATACAGCGTGTTTCCTATCCGAATCTAACATCCTGCCTGAATTTTGCATTCTAACATATCTGGCCGGCACGGCAGACGCGGGGAGCGAGCCAGGAGGAAGAGGGCGCCCCCCCCGCTCCCCGCACCTTATAAAGGAGGCTGCCGATGCACTGGGGGCCCGCACCCCGATCGTCCCGCCCCCCTGCCCCGGAAGCCGAATGTCTGTTTCCGGGTCAGTCTCTGGGAAGACAACAACCTATCGGTGTTGGGGGCGCGCCGCGCGCGCCATCGCCCCGCGACACACCCCCAACACCGAAAGGCCGGGGGAGGGGGGGCGCTGCACCGCCATGTGGGCGTGGGGGCCGAGTGGCCCCCACTTTATAATATGGCCCTGTGTCTTTCAAAGGCCGCATGTAGGTGATCGTGAAAGGGTCCTCTGATAAGAACAAAATACCAGTTACTTTCCAACATTAGCTTAAGCATTACACCACCCATTTTTTTATAACGGTGAATAACGAATGGGGATACAGCAATAGGAGCCAAGATGCATAACGTACAGGACGCAAAAATTATTGATGCTTTTGTTTAAATGCCAAATCTAGGAAAATATCCGATTGTTTACATCGGTATCCTTTGGTATACCATCTGTTTTTTAATTATTCTACTGCATTATACCCTATTTTCAAAAATTGCAAAAATAGGTCTGCCTTCGCAGACCTGTAACCTTTGCCCACAAAGTCGCAAAAAAGGACTAAACAAGCAAGGAAGGAAGACAAAATGAGAATAAATGGTGCAATCAGTCCCGACTCCCTACACACGAATTCTGATTTTTAAACAGGAACATCCTGATAGGCCCCTGGGGTAATGTGATATCTCTCCATTACTCACTAAAGTATATTTTCCTGCTCCTTAACGCTTTCGCTTTCACCAGGCATACAGTACGAAAATGTTCTACGTCACAGATTCCTTGCGGCCTGGGGCGCTGACCAGAGTCAACTTTGAATTAAAATTATACGTCATAACCCATATTTTTAGGCATCAGGTGTGGATTTAGAGCAATGCACAGCTCATATACAATGGTGCGCCTTTTCGTTTCACTACGAAGTAAAGACTGGTTTTATTAGTCTTTACTCACACTCTCTAGCCCAACAATTTTATTTTGCGGCCTTCCCTTGCGACTGCTCGGGCCTTCCCAAGACAACAAGGCTCCTAAAACAAGCCGGCCCTTTCTGCCCATTTTAACAGTTTAATTTTTCTGTAATCTTGAGAGGGTCAGGACAGATTTTTTTTTTTTTTGGCTTACATTAAAGTGTACCTTGTTAACTAGGGGACATTTGGGGGTGGGGGGCCGAGAGGGTGGCGAAGCATTACTGATTGTCCACTGCAGACGGGGAGGCCGAGTTTCCATAGAGATAAGAAGGGAAAGTGCTCCATGTAACCTAATTGGTATGCATCTCCAGATCAGGTTCATTGTGCTTTTGCTAATGACAGGGTTGTCTCAGTAATAAGGATGGTGCACTGGAGAAATGTGCTGCCTTGGTATATTTTTCCCCCTGGCAGAAAACTACTTAGAGGCTGTAGTCATAGCAAGAGTGAGTGGCAGGCTGGAGAGGCTGCTTAGCAGCATATGGGGGAAGGCTGGCGCTCTGTGCCACATGCATATGGCTGCCATTAAACTCCAGCTTTGCGCTTTGTGTATTTCTGGTCCCGTGCCAGTAGGCCCACCTGCTGCAAGAATACTTGTAAAGCACAACTCAAAAGTGATTGAAAAGCTACTAGAATAAACTGTAATAACACAGTGCTTCACAGATGGGACATAATTGCAAGCTAAAGTGTACAGCCTCTGCAGTAATGAAAACACGAGGCATTAAATTAAATTCATAAGGGGGAAAGAAGGGGAAAAAAATAAAAATAACCGTCTGCTGATTTTTTTTCAGTTTTATTGAAAAAAAAGAAACACAAATGTCATTTTTTCCTGCCCTCATTAATCAAATGCCTCAAAAAGTTTAGTGCTACTTTGTTCAGTTGGACACAAAAGTAATGAATGCCTAAGGGAATGATGTCACCTTTTTTTCTTACACTGGGCAACAAGAAACAGTTGGCAGCCGCGCCCACGACGTCGACCGAAAGGGTCTCGGTTTGCAGATGAAAAGGGCGCGTTGCGTTTGTAACTTCCCATTGAAGGTTTCCGACGTGAAAACGAACAAACGAATCGGTTGAAAATCACATCATCCGCACACTCTCCCTCACAAAAAAGACAAGGACGAGGTATAATTAAATTTACAGTTTGTACTGTTTTTTTTTTGTATTACAGCAAGGCACACGCCCCTTTACCATTTAAAACAACGCGCGGGACTGTGTAAACACATTGAACTGCTTGAGAAATTCTCAATGCAGTTTTAATGAGTGGTAGTGCAGTAATAATGCATTTGCTAATCTGGCATGTAATTAGCTGTTCGGTGGGGACGAGTGTTATGGGAAGCTGAATGAACGCAGCGGGGCTCTAATACATTCTGGCCTCTCTAGGCGGGTTCTAGTGCTGAAGGGCCCGACACAGCCACCTTTGTTCGGCTCCTCTCACGTGGGTGGGCGCAACGCTGAGAAAGAAACATTTGTTTTGCGGCTCTCTCCGGAGTAAACAAGCTGCAAGAGGCTTTTTCTCTCCCCTTTTTACGTGAACCTTTATTCAACATTCTTGTCGCTCCAACTTTTGTTTGCAATGTGTAATTTTTAGTGAATCTATATTTTGTAAATATGTAACCTTCACTCTGTGTAATTATGGTAGTTATACATCCGTGCACCAGTTATTTGTCTCCAACGTTTGTTTGCAATGTGTACGTTTTAGTCAATCTATATTTTGTAACCCTCACTCTGCATAACTCTAGTAGTTATACGTCTTGTCACCTCTACTATGTCACCTGTAATGTCTGATCTAATTGTACTTCGCTCTATTGTAAAGCGCTCTAACGCCTCTAGGTAAAGTAAGCGATATATAAAATCGCATAAATAACGCAATAGGACCACATGCTCTCATACGAATTAAGGAAGCTTTGCTAATAACCATCACTGATATACATTTTCTACTGAAGTTCCCGCTTCTTTCTTCGAGATGTGATTTGGCATGAAGTTTGCGTTTGTGTTTTCGACTTATCACGTTTTATTTTAAAATGTCCTTTGTCCATTCGGAACCTGTTGTCTTCCTAGTCCCTGCCAGAACCAGTAGTGTGACAAAACATGAATGGACCCCCCCTGCAAATTGTGACAGGCACCCCTGTGACTCCCAAATGTCACAGATACTCGTAGTCTTAGGTTGAAAGGAGGTCCTCCGGAAGGGAAGGGGCCCTCCTGCACCACGGGGGCAGCAGGGCCCTGCATTACCCCCTTACAAGAACTTTGGGGATATGTACAATAGAAGTGGCAGAGTGAGGCGTTAGCGGTCGTGGCTTAACGCCTCACTGCGCCACTTCAGAAAGGCAAGGCTGCACCATATTTACAACAATATGGTGCATCCTTGCGTTTCCCCCTGCGATGGCGCTACACTTAGCAGTGTAGCGCCAAGACAGGCCCCCCTGCACCATAGTGCAAGGGTGCCTGTGTGCAGGGGAGGACTGTTTATGTGTAGGAAGATGTCCCTTCCTACACATAAACAATGCTGAAATGCCATTTTGTCACTTTCATGTGTGCTGCTTAATGCAGCACACATGAAAGTCACAAAACGGCATTTGTTTTTAAAGATTATTTATGTACAGGTAGGGGGACCTTCCTATAAATAAACAATCCATGGCATTTACTTTTTCCATGTGTGTTGCACAAGGCAGCACACATGGAAAAAGCAAAAACGAGGAGAAATAATGCATTTTTCCTCATTTTGCCAACTTAAGACCAGGTTTTACCTGGTCTTAATTTTGGCGCTGCCTCCTATGTACACTGAGCTTGTACATAGGGGGCAGCGTAAAAATCAATGGGTGTTGCGGTGGAACGCCCACAGCAACACCCACTGACCACCCCTTTCCAACCACAGCGTGAAAGAGGGCCTTATTTATTTACAAGGCTGCGCTTAATGCTTCCTTGTAAATAAGGCTAAGCCCCTATCGCCACTACAACGTCGATAAAAGTGACGTTGTGGTGGTGATAGGGGCTTGTACATATGCCCCTTTGTGCTTGGGTTCCATTTGACTCGTGACATTTCCCAGGATGCATAAATCTCTGCAGGGTGGCAGTGCTCTCTCTCTCTCTAGTTTGCCAAGGCATAGAACTTTCCTCCAGTCTTCTCACGAATCACCTTCGACTATTTGGCCATTAGTAAGCTTTGAAAACATGGCTTTTTAATTAATGAACCCTTGTTTAGTCCTCAGTGATTCTCAGTGCCAGCATGCCTTAGAGCATGTGTACTTACAAACCTTTCCCCGGGGGCCGCAAAGAACTCTCTGTGGCATGCTGAGGGCTGCACCAATGCGAGCGTGGGGGGGGGGGATGAAAGGTGGGTGTAGGGGGACGGAAAGCAGCCATCCCATGACTTCTGTCTGCCACCTACGCTCTATTCTCTTGCACCAAGAATTAGAGTCAAAGCATTAACTTTTAATGTAAAACATGAGAGGGAAAGATCTGGTGGCTGAATTGTAAAATGTAAAACTAGTATCAGTCCTAGCTTCCTCACTTGATGAAATTGTGTGATCCTAGACAATGGGTTAATTTTACTTTGCCTCCTATTTCTTCATTAACACATATGAGAGCCCCTTAAAATATCAGGATATGTACAGTACAAAACCTTCTTTTCTTCCTTATGGGTACTTTAGCTAATGTGTAAACAAAGTATGTCGCTTGTTCCTGCTCTTTCAAGTGAACAGCAGCTCAGGGCTGCTGTTCACTTGGGGGCCACAATTAGTGGTCAGGAAGGCCACATGCACCCCCGGGCTGTGCTTTGAGTATCACTGCCTTAGAGGATATCTTCGTCATCTAAAAATGTGCTAAATAAATAAACAAAAGTAGCAAGCTGTGTTTGACAGCCTCCACTGTCAAAGTCATGCATTCATTCCTCGAAAGTGTGACTTTGTATTTATATATTTTAGTAATTTCATATAGCACAAACTTGGTCCAAATGTATTAGAGCACTTTATTTGATCACCAGATCCATTATACAAGGTCAGATTCATTGTTTCTTTAGGCACCAGGAGATGAAGTGATTTGCCCAGAATCACAACCTGTTGCATGGACACTGGGATCTGAAAGTGGTTCTCCAATTTCAAAAGTCTGCAGTTCTAGCAGTGGTGTAACAAAAGCACCCGCAGCCCCGCATTGCATGGGAAACCCGAGCTCCAGGGGCCCCCTCTGGCACTGTGCACGGGCGGCGGAACCCTTGCCTGAAAGGTCCTGACTGGATCCAGACCATGGAGCCTCCACTTACATGTATTTTGCAGGGGGACCCCCTGAAGTTTACTTACGCCACTGAGTTCTGGGCCACAATTCCTTCCCTACTACTACTACACACTACCCATTCCAAAGCAAGGAGTGAACAAAGCACAAACCTATGTCACAGTTCCAACTTTACAGTTTATGGCTACATGAATATTTCAAACTTAGCTTTGTACATTTGTTTGTCCTAAATAAACACTCCAACAAAAAATGCTCTAATTCATGGTATATTCACATATGATGGAATAAAACTTGTGATGATGCCAGAAGTATCCAACCTGGAATATCTAACTAAATAGCCCGACCTAGAAACATATTTTCATATTTACTTTAGCACACAGCAAGGCTTCTGAAACACTCCTGCGACTGCTGTGAGCTCCCGCATCACTTGATCGACCAGACCAAGACACAAGCAACCATCCTTGTTTTCCAATGAAACAAATACAAAAATTGATCCTATCAAGAGTTGTGTCAAGAAAAAAAACATTCTTACACAGTCAGAAAGGATTGCTCTATCAGTGATAAATCTGCCTGACTCTCATCCTATAGCATCATGGAAGCCTGGGTCTTGTCCAGGACAACTGCCAGACATCTCTGGAGCCCACAGGCATCCTAATCTATAACAGTTCACTGTAGCAGCCTATGGGGGAATGGCCTGGACAGTGTGAGAAAGACGTGACTGCATCCACTTACTCTAAAACTAGATCTTGTTTGTAGCCAGTGGAAGTCTTTGTGAAATACCTTTATTGGTCTGAACAGCTCCATGAACAGGAGAGCAATGCATGATGAACTGATGCCCCACAAGACCAAGGAACCAAGTCACTTACCCGAAAGGAAATCTACAAGTGATTGTCCCAGGAAGGACTGCCAACAAATTTCATACACACAGAAGTAAGGGAATCGATGTAAGAGTTTGCTGTGCAAAATCCATGTCCTCTGAGCCCAGGAATGAAGCATCATACTATACTTAGGGGTAGAAGAAATGATTCTGTTCTTCAGCAATTGGCCATTCCTCAATATCAAATCCAAATGATCCCAAGAACATTCCAAAAAGTACTGGCATTCAGCCTGCAATCTGTTTGACCCATGCACCCACTGCTGGGTTTGCACTTGTATGATTGCTACATTTGTCTTCTAGCACACACACTTGGTTCCCTCCAAAACCTCAGTGCTACCCTCACCCTGTGGCCATACTATCTTCAATATGGCACCCTTGCCTTCCAAAACCTCATGGAGTTGATGTCCTGCTTTGCAGCAAACCTCAAATAAACCCCCCTTGTTCACATGAAGGCACCAAAAGGCTGCTCCAAAGCAAGTCCTAGATGTTGCCTGTGAAATCCAGATAAGTTGTTAACTGAAAGAAAAAAGTAAAAGCTAGAAATATTATTAGAGGTGAACACTCTTTAATACCCCGAGTGAAGGGCTGGACAGAATTTTCTTCTCATGAAAAAGAAATTAGCTTTCTAAGGACTGAAAGGAGGAGGGGAAGTGGAAGGAATGTTTAGTTTAAAAAGAGGACAGTAATCTCCTCCTTAGCAGCCTTCATTAAGGGAGCTAGGTTATCTGAATGAACATCACAGAAGTTGAAAGTACTGTAGCATTAGGTTTTAAGAGGCTGGAAGACAATAGGCTTAGGTGTTAGACTATTAAACCCAGTATAGAAAGAAGGCAGTACCCGAAATGGTTAACCATTAGATTCCATCCAATCAATGGCCAACAGACACTTGGGAGTGATTGTAGGTTCTTAGACAGATCTAAAACGGATATGGGGTTGAAGGTTGATAGGTCATTTATGTTCAATTTGGGGTGATCAGAGATGTTAGGACATTATTTACATGAGTTTGCCATTTTAGGCAGTGTTAGAATTGACAACAAATTTACTCTGGGAACCCATACGTTAGTGTCATGGTGTGACAGAGGAAAGGCGGTGTAGTCATGAGAGGCAGAGTTTGAAAAGCAGAGTCTGACAGTCAACATAGACTTTTTTTTAAAAGTCTGCTGCATATAAATTGCCAACAATTAATATGTGACGGTAAATCTGTTCTAAATTACTTAATTAATCACAAATAGGATGCAAAATATCTTACAGGGTTAAGACACCTGCTGCAGAGATCATCGTGTGTTCAACAATTTTGAGGAGATTATAATAGCAGTAAGATAAATATGTTGGTTAACGCAGCTCAAGGATTGTTCTGTGTTTTGCCCAATCACAATTTCGACTCATAAAGTAGCTGTGATATAATTCTCTGCTGGGGAAGGGTTGCTAAGGGACTTGAAAATTCTATGCATGCAAGACACTAGACAACAAGTGATGATGAATAGGTGCTTGGTCGCACTGAATTCGTTTTATTTGTCTGGCTATTGTCCAAGCCTGTCACAGTCTTCAGTGTCTCCACACAAGGGACAGATAACAAAATACGGAAACATGGAAACAAAAGGAAAGTCTCTGGGGTCCAACTTCTGTGGGGTGAGCCTCCTCGTAAGGTCTTTGTCAGGTAGGAAACATTCTAGGACCCGTCCTTCCCCATAAAGCACTCAGGTGGCCCAAAATAGAAACAAAGATAAAGAACTGGTCAGTCCTCTAGGTTAGAGGGATACTGTTATGCCCCTCCACTTGTGCAGGCCGTCACCAATGTGCGAGGCAAAAGGGGCTGAGGAATTACTCATAGACCATCCTCTCAGTCATGCAGTATCCCCCTTCAACCCCCTCCCTGTCAATTTCATTCAATAGTGTAATAGAGGCACTTGCCTGGAGCTACAGCCCTCCGTACAGCAAGGGGTATTGCGGAGTCCTGGCTTCCTCTTGGATGTCCGGATACACAGGCATCTCGTGAAAGGGAAGTCTCCATCTCTCTGGGTACTCCTCCATCCTCCGGGCTCCTCAGTGGGTTCTCCTGGGATCCTCCCTCGGTAGGTCCTCCTCTCTGGGATGCTTCGCTACCTCCGTCTGTCGTCCTTCTTGGTGTTTTTCTCCTGCGAGCTCGTGGTCTCCGTTGCTCCTCGCTCCAACGAACCCCCTCTCCGTCCACGCCGTCTTCCTTTTCTCCTTGCTCGCTGATTTCATGGCAAGACCGGAAGCGAGCATTATGTATAAATACTTTTATTGCACTACTCCTTGCAGCACTTCAAAGTAATACATCACAAAACCCAAAAACTCTAGAACATACAACGTCCAACATTATATAATCCAATACACAGCAGCCATCTTCCTCTTTTATTCGCTGCTCCTTGCAGATAAGTATACTGTGTGTGAGCAGGGTGACAGTTGGAGAATTATTTATGTTTTAAAGATGGTTTTTTTAAAGATAAAATGCTGTATGTGTGAGTGTTGATGGCTGATTGACATTAGGTTAAGGAACGAAATAATTTTTTAGTGTATGAGTACTTTTTTGTTTACCCAATTTATGGGTTACAATGGTTGTCTTTACGGAGGTAAGTATCGTTAATGTGAGTAGAATGTATATTTAATTTTAGGTGCTGCGGTAAAAAAAACAAAAACAAAGAGAGAAAATGATAAGTTTAAGAGTTTTACCGATATTTTGAAAGAGGCTTTCACGAACGCGAACATTGCAGCTCGCGAGGTAGGAAGTTCCGATAGGGAAAGGAAGGCCACGTTGCATCATCACGCTTTGTTTATGGGGACGCAAGGTGGCCATATTGCTGGAATACTAGAGCGCTGACTTGCGTGTTTGCCGAGCGCTCGCGCAGTGACAGTTGTTTCTGTCAGGATCAGCTTTGTGAGAGGATATCGTTAGCGATTTGTCAAGTTTTGAGAATACAGGGAGTTTATTTATTTGAGAGGTTTAATTCAGCACATTTATTGAGTAAATAGGTCTGCACTTGCTGAGCAAGAATGGAGTCAGCTGATGTTGCACAGAGCTCAATATCGAGTGAAGTAGATTTTAGGAGGATAGTGCAAGAAGAGATAAAGAGCTCTATGAAGGGTGTTTTGAGAAGTGTTATGAAGAGAAAGAGGAGAGTTGAGGAAAACTCAGAGGATGAGTTTTGGAGTTTAGAAGAGGAGGAAGAAGGTGAGAATAGACAAAAAGGCAAAAGAGCAAGGAAAGTAAGAAATGTAGAAGTGGGAATAAGGTTGTTAAAGAGAGGAAGTGGTGAGCCTAGCGCCACAAGGGATGAAGGTGTCCACTGCAGCACAAATGATGGTGTCCTTAGCGGCACAAAATATGTAAATATATCATTTGATGATAGCTCGGAAAAAGGAAGTGAAGACGAAGAGGACGAGTTTGTCCTGGATGACTATTTTAATGACGGTTGGGACATGGATAAAGACAAACTAGAGAAAGAAAGGAAAGAGAAAGGTTTGGTGAAAGATCCTCAGGGAGAGGATATGTTTAGTCCCGACCTTATAAGGCATCCTAGAAGCGCAGATTGGTGGCCTTTGCCACACGTTGCTGTGTGTTTATAAAATTTTGGATTAGGAGGCCGCGGGAAAAGAAAGCTAGGGCGGTGCTGAAGGCAGAGTGTTCTCGCCCAGTGATAGAGAGAAAGTGTTGTTTAACACCTGAGCTGGACCCAGACATAATAATTTTTTTATTTAAAATGGGTCGGGACCCGGTGAAGGGTCTTGAGAAGGCTTTGAAAGAGTGCCAAGACAGGTTACTCGATGTTTTGGGGCCTGTGACAAGAATTGTTGACATGGCGGAAGAGGCCAAAATGAAAAAGGTTAAAGTGGATATTGATTTATCGAGAGGATGGTCGCAGACGGCAATTTGTATGTTAGGTAATGCTAACGCAGCCATAACGTCTGAAAATCAGTATTAATGAGGATTAGTCCTAAGCTGGGGGACTTCTCTAAGAAAGGGCCTACGGATGATCCAAAAGGTTATCTCTTTGGTGAGAGTATGGTGAAGGGGGTTGGCAAAAACGTGAATACCTTCACCAGCTTAGATAAAGCACAGTCGTCCCTTAGACGAGTCTCTGGGAGAGGTGTTTTTGAGAGGGCTGGGGCAAGAGCCCGTTTCCCTGGCCGTGCTTCACCAAGGGCGCAATATCAATCAGGCGGAAGAGCCGCTTTCAGGGGATTTCAGTCCGCAATGGGATTTTTTCCCCAAAGAGGGAGAGCGGCTGGCAGAGGTCGCCATCCAAGAGGGCGGGCACAGTTTGCTCAAGGAACAAATTGTAAGTATGAGGACTTTTTCTGGTTCTTCCCCAGAAGGGGTAGGGGGAAGATTGAGGTTTTCCGTGGAGAATTGGCGAATTATTACAGTAGACAGCTGAGTTTTAGATACTGTAAAGGGTTTTGCTTTGGAACTAGTGGAATTCCCAGTTCAGTTGAAAGAACCAAATCAATTGGTATTCAAAAAAGAGTTCCAGAAAGTTGTAGGATCAGAGGCTTTAGAGATGTTGCAAAAAGGTGCAATAGAGAAGGTTTCAGGAGGATCAAAAGGGTTTTGTGAGTACTATCTTTCTAGTGGAAAAGAAAGGAAAGGGTTGGAGACCAGTAATACATTTGAGAGGTTTAAACTATTATATTGGTTTACAGGCATTTCAAGATGGAGGGTATCCATCTGTTGAGAGATATTGTGCAGGAGAACGATTGGATGGTAAAGCTGGATTTGAAGGACGCTTATTTCACAATTCCGATAGAAGTAGGAAGTCGAAAGTTTTTGCAATTCAGATGGATGGATCAGTTGTACCTATTTACTTCTCTTCCGTTTGGTCTGGCATCGGCTCCATGGCTTTTCACCAAGGTGTTGAGGCCAGTGGTGAAGTTTCTCAGGGAGAGAGGAGTGTGTTTGATTATGTACCTAGATGATTTTCTGATAATGTCTCAGGGTCAGGATTTAGTGAAGGATCAGTTAGTTTTGACGGTAGATCTTTTGGAGAGTTTGGGATTCATAGTGAACAAGGAGAAGTCTGTTATGGAACCAACTCAACAAGTGGAGTTTTTAGGTTTCGAAGTAGACACTGTGGAGAAGTCGTTAAGTTTACCGGAAAGGAAGGTGAAGAAGATAAAGTCGGAAGTGAAAAGTTTGTTAAAGAGGGAGAGAGTGGTTTTGAGATCTTTGGCAAGGGTGATTGGTTTGTTTTCTTCCTCAATTCAGGCTGTTTTCCCAGGGCCTCTTCATTACAGAGCTTTTCAACGGTTGAAGGCAGATGCTGTCAGGAAAGGTTTATGGTATGGAGATCAGGTGATAATTTCAGAGGAGGCTCGGGAGGAGTTGGTTTTGTGGTTAGAAAATCTGGAGGCATGGAATGGTCGTGCGATTTTCGGGATTTGTCCGGATTTTGTGTTAGAGATGGAGCAAGCCTTTATGGTTGGGGAGCATATCTGGAGGGTCAGGAGACAGGTGGAAGATGGTCTTTGGAGGAGAGTACAGTGCACATAAATGGTTTGGAGATGATGACAGGTCTTTATGGGTTGAAGAGTTTTGGAAAAAAGTTAAGGAGTTTCAATGTCTTGTTAAAGATGGACAGTGTGTCTGCGGTGCGGTATATAAATCGTTTGAGTGGAAGCAGATCGAGAAGCCTGTCCCAGTTGGTGAAGGAGCTCTGCATTTTTGTTTAGAAGAGAGAATTGGTTTGCAGGCGGAATATTTTCCAGGTCAGTGCAATGTGGTAGCGGATTGGAACTCAAGGTATCTGAGGGATTACAGCGACTGGAAATTGAATGTACTGATTTTCAGGAGAATATATCGAATATGGGGTCCTTTGGAAGTGGACCTGTTTGCGTCGAGGCTGACTTTTCAGCTGGATCGTTATTACAGTTGGAGGCCAGATCATTTAGCGGAGGAGGTGGATGCATTTCAGCAGGATTGGAGGATGATACGGGGTTATGCGTTTCCCCCATTTGTATTGATTCGGAGGGTGTTGTTGATGGTGAGACGCCAGAAGTGTCAGGTGGTGTTAGTAACACCTTTTTGGGCATCTCAGGCTTGGTTTCCAGGTCTGTTGGAATTGGCTATGGAGGAACCTTTATTGATTCCAGAATCAGAAGATGTCCTTCAAGGATAGGGAGGAGTGTTTCATCCTTTAGTTCTAGAGGGGGCTTTGAGCCTTCTTGTATGGAGGATTTCAGGGGAGGAGAGCAGTTCAAGGAACTTTCGGACCAGGCTCAGGAGTTGCTCAGAGAGTCTTGGGCCCCCGGTACAAGAAAGAGGTATTTTGGAGCTTGGAAGAAGTGGTCTTGTGGTGCTTGGAAAGGGGGTTGGATCCCGTGGAGGCATCTGCCATAGAATTGGCAAATTTTGTATCTGATTTGTTTGAGAAAGGATTGAGTTATAGGACTATAAGTTGTTATAGGTCTGCGGTTGCAGCAGGACATAGTTTGGTTGGAGGTTGTTCTGTAGGTTGGGAGCCGTTGATATGTAGAGTTTTGAAAGCGATCAAGTTGAGGAGACCTCCAAGACCTAGGTATAATGGATTATGGGATGTTGGTAAGATCATAAAGTTATTTGAAGGGTGGCCAGCTAATAAGTTTCTAAGTCTGAAGCAGTTGTCGGGCAAATTGGCGAGTCTTTTGTGTCTAATCTCGTTTAGAAGAGTGTCGGACGTAAGGGCTTTAGACATCAGTGGACGGTGTTTTTCGCCGGATGGGGTAATTTTTAACATAACTAAAAGGACAAAATGTATGTCAAGGTAAGTTTTTTATACAAAATTTGATGAACATCCTAAATTATGTGTGGTAAGGTGCTTGAGGGAGTATGAGGGACGAATGAGTGAATTCAGAAGGCATGGTGATGATCAACTTTGTTTTGATCTCTTTTGTTCATCCATTTAGACCGGTTACTTCAGCCACCATTGCGAGGTGGGTGAGGTTTTGCATGTCTGAAGCTGCTGTGGATTTGAAAGAATTTGGTGTGCATTCTGTGAGGGGTGCGATGGCGAGTAAGGTTTTTCTGTCTGGTGGACGTTTGGAAGAGATTTTGCGCGCTGCAGATTGGTCAAGTACGGATGTTTTTGCGAGGTTTTATTTGAAACCTTTGGGTCATGTTTCGTCTGTGGTTTTATCACAGCTTTGAACATGCATAATGCTAGCCTCCGGTCTTGCCATAAAATTTAGATTTTCCAAGTCTGTGAAGAGAGAATCTGAATTTCATTAAAGACACGGAGGCTAGCCTTATCCCTCCCTCCCTACCAGTTTGGGGGGGTTTGTGGAGTATTGAGTATTTTTGGGTTGTATTTCTTGTATAGAAATGTTTATTTGAAGTTGGTTTTTTCATGGATTTATTTCTGAATTTATATCAGAGATTCAGTAGATCGAGGAAAATTGGAGTTCTGCAACAGGAGTTTGTTTTGGATTTTGCTTCAGGAGCAGCTTAAAAAGAGGAAGATGGCTGCTGTGCATTGGATTATATAATGTTGGACGTTCTATGTTCTAGAGTTTTGGGGTTTTGTGATGTATTACTTTGAAGTGCTTCATGGAGTAGTGCAATAAAAGTATTTATGCATAATGCTAGCTTCCGTGTCTTTAATGAAATCCAGATTCTCTCTTCACAGACTTGGAGAATCTACATTCTCTGGGTGATGTTATCACGTGGCTGGCAGGCGTCTCTCTACCGCTGACATCCTCGTTTGGCTGTCGAGGGCTGGGCGCCATCTTGGAATTACCGGCTACCGGGTGCTCCATATCACAGTAGCATAGAGGCTTAATGTGCCTACTGCTGAGTACATCATGTAACATGCAGATCACAGACTTTTATTTTATCTGGATAGGTGACTGGGTTACTGCTTTTGACACTGAGATCATTTTTTTACTTCCAGTTCATAAGTTGCAAGCCTTCTAATATAGCTCAATGATCTATTCACCTGCATCAAGGTGCTGAATGCAAATTGTAAAGCTTGTGTTTTTATTTTTATTGTTTCTTTGTCTATCTGATATTATTCTAAGATTGCAAAGAATGGTTCCTTTGGGAATTAATAAAGTCTTGTCAGCACCGACAACCACAATTACTGAATTATGTTTTATATCCTGACTTTGCGTTTCTCCTGACCATTCACTCTTAACATAAAATGTCTACAAGTATGGATGATATGTGAATCATACACCTTATAAGGTGTGTGTAACGTTTCTTGTACATTGATTTACATGCTTGTATGATTTATTGTGCATCTTTGTGTAATGTAAAGTGCTCTGACATCCTGTGAAAGGATCAGTATCACTTTAAAAGAATTTCATTGAAAAAAGTAGGTGCCATTTACGTCAATATTTATATAATTACTTATGCTGACAGATAAATTGTGCATTCTTACAGTTTAAGCACATCTGTTATAGGGAGCTGAACAAAGTTAAAAACCTGTTTCAAAATCATGGTTTCTCTTAAGCACTTGTGAAGTGATAACAAGCTGTGCACCTTTTTTTCCCATTGCATTGGACTCAGGTGTTAGGCTCCAGATGATCCCAGCCATGATGATATTTGAACAAACGAAGTACTGATGGCCAGTGAAATCAGGCCTTAGGTTGGGCCACGTTGGAAGTGTAAATACATGGACAGGACAAATTCAGCATTTTTCTCTGGTATCCAGCCCATAATAGCTCCCCGAATGGGGATCCAGTGGGATCCTTCTACTTTCCAGGACTGACTTTAGGCCATATAAGGTCAAATAACACAATGGTCCTAGCAATATTTTTGTGAAAGATTCCATCGAGGCAAATTACAAGTTGCACTGAATGTGAATGTGCACCCAGTGTCCCTCTCAGGGGTTTTCTTGCACAGATTCCTTCTGCTAAATGTAGGACGCATCACACCCGAAAACTCTTTCAGAATCAGGGAAAACATGCTGAAATTGGTCCAATAAAACCTGCTCCCAAATGCTAATCCCCATTGCTGTTTCACAAAATTATAATAGCACAGCACGGGGGAGTAATTATCAGCAGACACAGGTGATTTTAACCATGGTAATTCTGACCTCCCTGCACCATGATACTTGTAGTCGGAGCCTTAGTGTTTAACAGGCAGTAGCGGCTGCTACCGGACGGGGTTGGTGAGAGAAATGTTATAAAATAAAGGCTTACCTTTAATGGCCAGCCACCGCCTCTCCTCCGTACTCCATCCTCTATCCTTGTCACCGTCCTGTCCCAGCTGGCAGCAGGAAGCCCCCAGGGACACTGGCTCCCCTGAGCCAATCACAATGCTGTAATGCAGCGCTGTGATTGGTCTGAGCGCCATGGATCAGCACTCAGACTAGAACAGGGAGACAGTGCATGTTCCCCAGCAGGCTGTGTAATACCGCCTGGTAGGAACATGCAAAGTGCGCATGAATTGTTTGGTCGGCCCAAGAGGGCCGGCCAAACAGTTCATGTGCACTTATGGATTTCACACCACTCCTCCCCTGCTCTAGCCAGGCCCGCTCCGCCCTACCACTGACTGCAATAGGGCAAAAAAAAACAATTGTAACAATACGTTATTATCATTTTATATTTCCTTTTGAGCAGTGGGGCGATGCTCTTCCGCCTTCGTGGAGGAGCCACCACTGATAACAGGGTGGAACACAGACTTTTTATGATTGGAATGTCAAGCCTGTTTATAAACAAAAAGTAGCCATTATACATTTTTTGTGCTGTAGATATTTTTATTAATTTTCATAAAGAAACCATAGAAACTCTATTACTATCACATTACAAAAATATACACTAGTCAGCATATTTCTAAAATATAAATGCACTTAGAGGTCAAACACTGGCAACATGCAAGAAACACTTTAGCAAATGCACTAATATAGTAAAAAAATATTTTTTTTATCATTAATACTGTCTGTGTATCTAACACTATACATATACATAGCCTTCTGCAGGGGCAGTGGGTAACTCAAACTCCATTTTTAGTATGGTCTTGGCTTCTCGCTACAGATGATGTTGTCAAACTCTAGGAAAGGATTAGTGAACCTGAAAACTTTGCACTGGCAAACTGAGTGCCACAAACATTCCTTGCATCCTTGCAGGGATGTGACGGATCAAGGGTAAATCCAAGATTATCCTGGTCTGGCTAAAATCACTGTGCTAATGCACAGGTCTTTAAGTAGGATGAGAAAACTGGAGGGATTTCCAAAAGGGGCGTGGCCTATGCAATTAGGGCGTGGCTTAAACATGTAAAGTAAAAATCTGTGCTTACCATGGTGTGCCACCCCACTGATATTTTGCTGCCTCTCTCTGTTCCAGATACAATACAACGACTAACATATACCTAAAACATGCTAGGACTAATGGCTGTGTCAATGGTCTTTAGTTGCATAAGTTAAACAACAGTGGCTTTGTTGTATATAATATTGAAAATTCTTCAGTTCTGAAATGATAAGACTCTGAAATATCTATAGTGGGTCTCTTTGAAGTTATATCAAAGCCTGGTGAAGGGTGGTAATCTACTGAGTTAAAAGACTTCTTTTTTCACTCTGAGGGTGAGGGGAAAAATGAAGAGCCCGATAGGGACCCATCTCAACACCGGCTTTTTAGAACTGCTGGTGCTGAGCATCAATAGGACCCGGTCCACTTAAAGATCTGCTACTGCCTAAAGTCTTACGATCCTTGGCAATGGGCTGCAAGCAGCATCATCCTTAGCCAAGCAAAAAATTCACTAATCCTTCTCTGTGCAAAAGGTCTGTGTGCGATGAGATGCAAACTGCCAACCGCATTAGTATTAATGAGATAGGAATTGTTTGTGTGCCTTATTGCAAACAATATTCAACAGGAGCTGACTAGAGAACCAAAAGCAATCCTGGCAAAAATGCTCAAACCAGCCCCACTCCTTGCTTCTTCTCACAAAATCTCTCTCTTTCCATACACTCTCCTTCTCTAGTCTCTCTCTTCTCCCTCTCTCAACGGTTACTCTCCACCTTCGTGCTCCCTCCCTCTCCTTCTGTCTCTCTTGCAGCAACCCCATGCTTGTTGCAAGTAACATCATGGATCTGGGGAAAGTGTCGGACGCACCAGAAGTGACCCTCTGCATTCAAACCTGGAATCCAAGGTGTCCACCCCACTGGAATAAAAGGTCTGTTCTGCCCTGATGGAAAATGTGGGATGGAGGTTTGCATTGGGCAGCAGACCTCTGTCCCTGCATTCAAATTCACCACGTGCCAGCATTGTAACCCCTCGCTCTCAAAGGGGCAAAGTTCACAAGGAACCAAAAAAAGTATCACATGGGAAATGGGACATAGGGTAGAGCATGATTTGATCAACAAGATCACTAGCTGCTCTTGATGGCGACAGCATTGATGCACTTAGTGTATGTAGTCTGACAGACATCGATGCCTTTGTAGATTACACTGTGAGACCTCATGAAGGAGGAATCACTGTTTGGCACAAACAACCCCTTATGACTCACAAGTGTTGGCAGTGTGTATATTCCAATTCACAAATTTTAACTTTGCATCTGCAAACTGTCATAAGTAGGATCAATTCCCATGGTGTATACCTTTACAACTTTTTTGCTACTCATTCATAGGCTTATTTATGAATGTTTTGTGTTGCCCTTGCACCAGGCAAAGGGGTGTGGGGTGAAGAAAAACCTAAGTCTGATTTCTAAGCCAATGCAAGGCAACCATGCACGGCCATACATGGCTTGATATATCCAGAGTAACACGACGCAAATCACAGCCTTGCATCACTATGCCCCAGGGAGTTGTTCCATGGGTGGAGCTTGTGTGTTGCCACGTATCCACCCTTGGATTTTGGTGCATTCCCAGATTTACCCTTACTGGTAAACCTGGGAATGAATCAAAATGCTATGCTTCCTCAGGTGAGGCGTACCAAGGAGAAATCTTTATTTTTCCTCGTTATTTCCTCTCTCTATGTGTGCTGCTTTGTGCAGCACTCAAAGAGAGTGGAAAACGACTTAGAGGATTGTTTTTGTTCAGGAAGGTGTCCCTTCTTGCACACAAACAATCCTGTCTGCAATGCAGCACCCTTGCACAACAGCTCAAGGGTGTCTGCTTTGGCACTTTCACACAGTGCTGCAAGATGGCTTACTGTGCTGCGTGAAAGTTTCATAAATATGCCGCTCAGTTCTAGCTCGCAATTACATCAATCTGAATGTTTCTTTTCTTGGGTTTAGTGGTAAAAATATGAAGTCCTTATAAGCCCAATGTAATTTTTCGGATTACAATAATTTTATATGTAAAATTTTGACTAGATATGTGAGGGTTATTTTATTTTGGCTCCTGACACTTTTGACTTTTATTTTAATGAGTGACACTCCTCACTATTTATATCTACAATGAATTACCCCACATGTATGATAAGTGATTTTTATTGTAAGGCACACCTTTTCATGCTTGGCAGTGGTCACTATCTAAAAAACCATAAATAAATAGATAAATACATGATTAAATAAATAATAAGTTCCAACATAAAAATCTGCCCCTTCTCTAAGTACAGTTTTATTGCAAAAATCTTGAATTCATAGGGGCATATTAACAAGGAACAGGGAAAATTAACGCTAAGGGCGCTTAGCGTTAATTTTTTTAACGCTCGCTATCGCTGGATAATATCGCCTGGTTATCGCGTTATTAACAACGCTAACCGCCTAGATGATAAAAAATCCAGCAATAGCAGCATTTTGGGAGGTTATCTCTGGTAATGCAGCAATAAAACTACAAGGATAGGGATATCCTTGTTGATAGCCCATGGTGGATTTAGCCATGCAATCCACCTCCCATTGGATTACATGGGTAAGTCTGAAAATTAGCAGACGTAAAAAAGCAGCGTTAACCGTGGTTAGTGCTGCTTTTTTTGTCTCTAACAGGGTTAGCATGAAGCTTGATAATAGGAGAAATGTCGCTTAGCGACGTTTCTCCTATTATTTTGCTCTGGAACGCCTACTTTGCATCTCATTAGAGATGCAAAGGGAAGCGTAGTGAAAAAGGGTGCTAACATGCGATTTTGCATGTTAGCACCCTGTTGTTGATAGGGCGATATTTGTATCTCCACTTCTTTGGCTTTTAAAGCCAAAAAAGCAGAGATAAAGCACTTGTTAATATACCCCATAATTTGTTGGCTGACCTCCTTTCCAGTTCAATTTGTAGAGAGGAGGAGCAATGTGAGAGAGTTGGGTCAAAAGTTTCATTAGCAAGTTTAAGCTGAGAAGCAGGTGGCGGTGGAGGCAGAATTTGCTACAAATGGAACAAAGTGGGCGGCTAGAAAGGTTCCTGGGCAGGTTGTATTTAGAGATAGGTTGGGAAAGAGGAGAACTAGGTAGTTCTCAGAGTGGGATGTTGTGTAGTTCCTATAAATCTATATAGGATCTGCTCGTTTAGACAACATAAACTGCGGGATTGGTGTCCCGACTGATCCCAGACTCCCCCACAGGATATGTTTGCATGTAGACCAGCTAGCTTACAGTGCCACTATGTGCCCCTCTTACCAAAGGGTGAATAGTTTCTAACAACTATCAAACATGAAAACCCTGACCCCTCAGGGATTGTGGAAACAGTACAGTACTTTTATTTCAGTCACTCGTGCTTTCAAAGGATACACAGAATAAATGATGGGGATGTGTTCAATAAGCATTTATTAAACCAGCGTCATTCTACAGCCATAAGACAGAAACAGATGTATACAGTTATAATCACCAACAGAGTAAATAGATGGTAGAATTCCACCAAAGTGCTAAAACAATGGATATATGCAGGCATATATATATATAGATGGCAGTAATAATGCATACTCCTATGATGCTAACCCGAACTAGATGTACCTAAATGTACCTAGCATGTATGCAGGTGTCTATCCAAGAATCCACAATACAGTAATAAAATATGACTTCCAAAAGGTTGAAACAGTTCTGTCCATAGCAAACTATAGATGTGACACTTTCAACACAAAGTACCTTGGATGCGTCAAAATCATAAATAAAAGCAGCCACAGGGAAGGTGATGTGTCTGTTCCTTACACGCAGGGAAGGTGATGTGTCAGTTCATTACTCCAGGGGTGGTGATGCATCGGTTACTTACAGCCACATAGGGGAGGTGATGTGTTCGTTTCTTACTGAAGGGGAGGTGATGCGTTGTTTCTTACTGTGCAGAGAGGTGATGCGTCAGTTTCTTACTGCGGCCCCAGCGTTGATATAGACTTGGTTCCCTGTACAATGCGTGAGGATCAGGGATGAGTCAGCTCTCTATGTGGCGGCGGCAATGGCGCTGCATTAATTTCTTCAGCCGCAGTCCCACTATGTGTTGGCTCTTTCAGCCGTACAGCAGGGCCTGCATTGGAATCAGTGCAGTGATCTCAGCCTTCGGAGATTGGTGCACTCGATGCGGCGTTCAGCGATTTCTCCAGTCAGCGGGCAGGTGCCTCGTGGGTTTCTTTGGCGATGTGTTGGAAGCAGGTGCGAATGCGTAGCACTTCTCGTCGTTGTGTTACTTTTTCCAGCTCCCAACAGCAGGAACAACATCCAGAGGCCCAGAACAGCAGCAGGCACCTCTGGGCAGGTCAGAACTCCCAGCAAGGAAGTTCAGGGAAGCTGAGGGTAAAGTCTTGGTATCCCTGAGACTTCAAAAACAGGAGGCAAGCTCTACTTCAAGCCCTTGGAGATCTTCCTTGAGCAGGGGACACAGCACACAGCAATGTCCTTGTCCTTTCTTTGGCAGAAACAGCCACTGCAGGCCAACCCCAGACAGCACACAGCAAAGGGGAAGTACTTCTCCTCAGTTTCTCCAGCTCTTCTTCTTGGCAAATGTTCTTCTTGAACTCCAGAAGTGATCTGTTAAGTCGTTTCTATCCCTGAGACTTCCAACAGGAGGCAAGCTCTACTTCAAGCCCTTCGAGAAAACTTTAACATCAGGATGATGAAAGCACAGTCCATCACTTTCCCTGCTCAAGACAGACCCAACCACTGAAGGCCAACCCTAACAGCACACAACACAGTGGCAGTACTATTCGTCCACCAGCTTTCCTGGTTCTTCTTCCTGGAAGGCTACTTAGTTTAGCAGTAATCTAAAGTTCAGGGGTCTGGGCCCCACTTTTTATAGCACAAATTCCTTTGTTCTCTGGTGGTAGAGAAGCACTTTGTCCAGCTAAAATCAGTTATATCCTCTTCAGAGCAGCTGCCCAGCAGGAGGTGAAGGCAGCATACTCAAAGACAGACCATGCCCATTCAGGTGTGAAAGAAATCTCCACCCCCTAACTCTAAATGCAGCCCAGGTCTATTCAGCCCAGCCCTGACTCATTAAGGAAAGGCAGGACACACCTCAACCCCCCATGGCTGTCTTGAAGAATGCATATACCCAGCCCCTGCCATTCAAAAGCCAGACAGTTAATCCAAAAACCAGCAGAGGAACACAGGATGGCTAAGCAAGAAAACACAATATAAAAATCATCTTTATTGAACAATGCATTTTTACATTCTGAGTTCAGGCATATTAAAATCCAACTTTCTATCTTGTTCCAATGGGAAGTTATATTTATATATAAACTCCCATTCTATCCTATGGGACAGATAGCATTTCAATAGTGAACAACGAAATTGGCAGTAGTTCACTATCAGGACATGCCACACACATCAGGGCATGTCCCACCTTTCACAAATACTGCACCCTGCCCATAGGGGTACCTTGGGCCTACCTTAGAGGGGACTCACATGTTAAAAAAGGGAAAGAGGGGCCTGGCATGTGGGTGCACTTGCCAGGTCGACATGGCAGTTCCAAACTGTGCACAGACACTGCAGTGGGATGTCTGAGTTACATTTACAGGCTGCTCATGTGGGTGGCACAATCAGTGCTGCAGGCCCTCTAGCAGCATTTGATTTACAGTCCTAGGGCACACAAAGTGCACTGTACTAGAGACTTAGTAGTAAATCAAATAAGCAATCATGGAAACACCAATCTATCATAAGAGTTTACAGGGAGAGCATATGTGTTTTTGCACAGATCAGCAGTGGTAAAGTGCCCAGAGTCATAAAACAAACAAAAACAGGGTCCCAAACAGGAGACCAAAAAGCAAAAAGTCTGGGGTTAAACCTGCTGGACAAGCCAGGTCTAACAATAGCTATTATGCAGAAGATGGTTCCTGCTGTGTTTCCGAGAATCCTCACGTATAATAAATGAGGCTAGTTTTTGGAGAAAACCACTTGACATTCATTCAACACCTAACTAGGTAAAAAGTCAGCACCAAACCTGTTATGTAGTACAATTGCAGGGTAAATGTAGGTGAAAGGTTAGGTGACTAACCAAGCCTATATTGGGGTACATTGTGAATCATAACACCCACTCCTCATCCGTTTGGACAATATACTACAAAATTAAAAGGGAATGTCCTTACAATCAATCATAAAAACAATGTTAATAAACTGTTCTAAAAGTTATAAAAATACTTAAAAACCTTAAAAGTCCTTTATATATGTTAAAAAGCAATAAAGCAATATAAGTCCTTTAAAATATGAACATATGAAGTTTGAGCAACTGAGTATGTCTGAAAGCCATGGTGCTCAGTGAAAGTGAGAAAAGAATTAAGGGGCTTATTAGGACCGCCCGCCATCCCTATGGTGCTGGGACCGGCCGCCAGCCATGCGGCGGTCCGACACCGTGAATTAGGATGTGACCGCCACCCTGGCTGTCGCATTCTGCATTTTAACATTGTGGCGGGTGCTGCTTACAGCAGCACCCGCTGCGATGTTAAAATCGCATGTCTGGCATTTCACTGCACCACATGGCAGGCACCACATTGTGCCTGCCACTTGGTGCAGCAAAATATGGTACCCCCAAGAGCACCCCCCACCCCACCGGGAGACCACAACAGGACCCCAAAGCCAATCCCTGCCAGCCTTTCATGGAAAGGCCTTTAACAATTGACATCCTAATATGGCTGGCGGTGCCTGCTAAGCACTGCCACCATATTAGAGCCCCTGCTCCGCCTGGCAGGCAATCGTAATGATTGCCTGCCGGCGGTAAAATGACGGACGGACTTTCCATCCGTCGCAATAGCCACTGCCATCGTAATATGGTGGTGGGTAATTCTCCTTACGATGGTGTAACGATTGCCACAGCCGGCCCGGTGGTGGCGATCGTTACATCATCGTAATGAGTTCCTTATTTATTTTTTATTCCGATTTTGGTTGTTTTGGAAAAAGGCCAAATTCTTCCCAGCACACAGAGAGCCAAATATTTATGTGTTCTGTGTGGGAGACGCAACATCACTGCTTCTTGCCTTCACAGAAGACAGTCCCCGTGGCACCTCACAGATCAGGTCAATCAAGCAAAGGTGATCTTCTACAGTTCCCACAGCTGATGCTGAGGAAGCATTTGAAACATCCAAAGCCTGTTTGCCTGTAGTAGAGCTGGTGCCAATCCAACAGGAGCGGAAGCATCCCGTGATCGCTCTAAGAATGCTGACCTCAACATGAGAATACGCTGAGGACACTGCACTACATGTGCCTTTAACGTGTCCAGCAATACATCTAAGTCCGGAGGCGCAACGGATGGAAGTGTTAGACAGCGGTCTAACACACATTCTTGTCAGCAGAATAAGCAGCGAAGAACAGGCAAAACACAGTCAATCCAGACTGGTCAGAATGATAATAACCAGGATTCACTTAGCTCCCGAAGTCGAGGTATGCCCAGATGGAGTACCATGCGGTCACGGCAATATCACTCCAAGAGCAATTTTCCATCTCTTTGGTGATTGGTACATCCATTGCTTAGTAGAGAAATAAAAATCAGGATTCCCACTACCAATAGCAAGATTAACAGAAGCCCTCCGAAAACACTTCCTAATACGGAGTGCATCAAAGCTGGAATCCCTCCGAAGACTGTGTGAAAGGTGCTAACAGTCTAGAGCCTATGGTCTGAATTAGGTGTGCTATACCCTTCATATCAGACATGTTGAAGATACGCAAAGTGCAATTTGTTCATAGTAGTGCCTGTATCTCAGCTTAGGACCATGAACCTGAAAATCAAAAGCTTCTCGGGCTGAGGTTAGGGGCATATCCTTCTGTAGAAGCATAGCTTTCAGTCAGCTCGGAGAATCAACCCATATAAAGGAAACATTTAATGAAGGCCATAATAGCACCTCCCTGACTGTGTGGGTCCGTGGAAACAATACTTGCATTTAACAAGTAACCCTAGAACTTACTGTGACTAGATATGTGATGCCTGGAAGCATCCCACAACAACCTTGATTTTTGAGCATTAAGTAACTCCCATTTGAGAGCAGCCTGAACACTGGATTAACCACAGCAGCTGGGGATCCCTTTAAAAGACAGGAGAAGTTTACAACTGAACCATTACAAGCCCCGTGAAGTATAATATCCCAGCAAATTAGAGACCCACTTAAAGAAGTCTCGAATTCTTTACCCATTGCTTCATACCTGCCTACCTGGTGGTATTCTAGGCAAGATTGAAATTGAAATGTTGTTACTGGCACTGTTATATGGCCATGAATGAACGATTCTGTGGACAGTGACTCTGCCATGGTGAAAGGTAATTGGTCCATTTTTTCAATGTGCAGCATTGTACATTTTGCATCTCTTTGTGCCATGTTGTCTGTCTTTCAGTTACATTATATGCAGAGAAGAAAGACGTACTCTTAATATATCGCCACGGCACGTAACCGTTAATGCGATTGCCAATGTTGTAGGATGGATAGGTTCTGTTCCATTATATCTATAGCAGAAGACACAATGTTGCCCAGTGAATAAATCCTGGATGTTAGTGTGGTCATTCCATTGCCAACCACTGCTAAAGCCTTTTAATAAGTTAACTCTGTCAATTTCACGCAATCTCTCTGCAGCTTCCTGTTAAGAGATTTTCCAAACTTTGTTGTATATATATATATATATATATATATATATATATATATATATATATATATATATATAATATATATAAGAAGCGTTTACGATGTGGTTTCCGGGGACCTAGCAAAAAAATCCCTTAAATCCATGTCATTTGAGAGTAAGGACAATTGTTGTTTCACCTGGGACAGTGTTGAGGTTCTTTCCAATCTAGGCATAACTTCCCAACACTCTGTGGTGTCACCATGCCTGGATGTTCTCCTTGTACATAGCGTAGGTCAAGCCTATGGATACTAAACCCCTCGGTTGCACCCTTGAATCTTGAATGACACCTATTTGTGTTGATAGGCTAAACTAACCATCCCTTCAAATTGGGGTCTGAAGAATTATATGAAACGTCATGCATGATGTCATCTAGTGTACCCTCGCCACGTTCTGTATAGTTTTGCCATTCCTCAAGGTGTGAAAGGGAGGGAAAATGAGGTGTGTAAAAGTCCATAATCTTGGCTAACTCAAGAGAGGAAGTCTGTTGCACAGTGACGTTCAGGAAAATAATCTGCTGTGGTATGAGGCATAGCTCTAAATAGTGCCTCAGTTACCTGAACCTTCCTTCTTTTGTTGCCAGACTGATTTTATGTCTATATTGTCTTTCCATAAGTCGAAACCCTGTTCAGACAGTTGGAAGATAACAGAATCAGAGTATATCTGTTTCATGTTGGTGAGCATATTTTTCTTGTGTAGGTGCAAGCTTATAATAATATGAGCGTAGATCTTATATATTAAACCCAGAAAAATAAGCAACCTTTTGTACAAACGTTTATGAACTACCTTTCAGTGGTGCAGGGCAATGTTCCCATTGGTGGTATGTGAAAACATTACGTGGGGTACTTGCTTTATGCATTAAACGATGACAATAATGTTGGTACCAATACATGGTGTTGAAATCAGATGTATCATCATCCATTTCATTTTTCGAAAATGCAGCAGACTTTTCTAAATCAGACAGCATACTATTTACAGTTTCAAAATCCCAATCATCAGTAAATGTACTGGAGGTGATGGGATCATTCAAATACATTTTAAATAAATGTGGTATTTTCAAAAGTTCAGTGGGACCAAATACATTATATGAAACCCTTTCCCAAACTATTCCTTCAGGAATGTGAACTGCTGTAATGTTCACAAAGAACAGGTCTCTCTGTTCACAATGAGATGACGTATGTGGTTTCAGGACAAGTTTACATGTGATACTGCGGAGTGTTCTGGAAGATAATGTCCATTCAGTAGCAAAAAAAAGACAGTCACTAAACCTATCCAGAGGACTAGGACCAGTAGACCTACTGCTATCCAAAGCTGTAGCCACGGTGAAACAAGGTAAGTATTTTTCAGCCAAAGGTAGAAATCCTGAAGTTGCTTTTTGCGGCAAAGTGGAGCTGGCGGTGAATCAGGTTCACTTGGATCCAGAGAGAAGCTGTCAATGAAATAGACAGATGCGGTTAGATCTATCTTTGGTAGCTTAGCACGTTTTGTTGAACTGGCAGATGACTCATTTTGAGGCATATTTGCATAGATGTCAGTATTAGGCCAAATTGAGATCTGTGTTTCATTTTTGCTTTGTTCGTCTTCAATTTCAACAGGCACGAGTTCCATTTCATTGTTGGTAACTCCATTACTTTGTGTAACAGACCCTTCAAGTGTTATTAGTCTTTCTGTCTGAAACTCCTGTATGGTAGTTAGAGGAGATTGGCGGCTACCCAGGAGCCCACACCGGCTTCTATACAGTATTGGCCACATAGTGTGTTTTGCTCAGATCAATGGAGATGAGTCTCTTTTCTTTTTTTCCAGCAAGAGGCGGACAAAGGACTGTTCTTGTTCCTTCGACAGCCAGTACAGGTACAGGCGTTCTGTAAGACGGCACCAGTTAATTCTTGTCCACAATCTTTTCACTGACCAGATCCCCGACATTTGGGACCAAGGCAGGTCTTGCTATTTCTGTTTTTACTTCCCCAGTAGCAGTACGTTTTACTAGACGTTGCTTTGTAGTGCCCGGAATTCAATGAGTTCCTGTAAAACAGTCAAACGGTTATGAATGTCAAATGTTTTTCATCCGCCAATGTGCTGCCACAATCGAGGTTGGGTACCCACATTCTCGTCCCAAATAGGATCTCATATGGAGTACGACTTCCTGGAGAACTTCTTGGCATGTTATTAAGTGCCCTCTAGACCCCATATAGGTGATTGACCAAACTACCACCGAGCCTAATACCCTTACTGATGTGGATTGCTTTAAGTCCCGGTTTTTCCACTCCACTATCGCATGTCCTTCGGGCTGATACAGAGATGAGTACCGCAATGCAACACCCAAACTTCCCATGGCTTCCTTGTAAGCCTGAGAGCTAAATGCAGGGCCACGGTCAGAATGCAATGGGCAAATTGCGTATGTCCTTATAAAGACTTGCAAATCATTATTAACATTTCGGGCATCAGCCGAGCACTGAGACCAAACTCACATGAATCAAAAGCATGAATCCACTGCCACCAAGATATACTTGTAAGCCCCATCAGATTGTAAGGGGCCGCAGTGGTCCAAATAGACACAGGTGAGAGGTCTGTCTGATATCTGTAGTGATTTTTGCAGTGGACGTGCTATGCTGGAACCCTTCATTTGCTGACAGATGTCACAATTGAGGACAAATGCTTTTGTCTTTTTTGTTAAACTTGGCCACCAATAGCATTGTTTCAATAGTGAAACTGCCGCAGTAATCCCTGCGTGTACTGAACACAGACCCTTGTGTGCAGCTAGAATTAAACCTAATCTGCGATCCATGTTTAGTATTGCTCTATCCCCCACTTCTGGAATTTGAGCATACAGAATATTTTGAGCATCTAACTTGTAGGAGGACTCAAGTGGAAAGCCTTTTCGCATGGCTGAGCTGTGTTTGCATGAAGCATTGATAGCTAACATTATGTCTCCATCTACTCTCATGTAGGGGTGGGCGGAATTTGCGAAAGTGACTTCCGCAAATTATCGCGAAAATGTTAAAAATCTCCGCAAACACGCGGAAATATCGCGAAGATGCGGAAGTTTTTTTCCTGCCCGTTCGCGGTATTTTATGCGTGGTCGCGGCTCGCCAACTTACCCATGTGGTTGCTCGCGGGCGCGACCATCTTGTTTTCACTCTTCTCGCGGTGCATGATCGTGAGAAGAAAGACGTGATCGCGCGACCAATGACATTACTGCGGGCGCGAACTGTCGCGAGACAGCGCAAATGGCTACCAACAATCCAACATCTCGTGGAGAACGCGACCGGATCAGGAAAACTTGTCGGCGAACGCGGGGATTCAGGTAAGGCGATCGCGCGCGCGCGAGAATGTATTATTTTACAGCGCGAGCAAGAAACAAATTATCGCTAAGCTGCGGAATGCGGAAATTTTGACACTTTCGCGCTCTCCGCGGAACACGAAAATGTCAAATTATCGCAATTTCCGCGAGCAGAACGGATATTTAGCCCAGGCCTACTCTCATGTGAGAACTAGTGAATGTAGCTACAGTAGGTGTTCGAACTGTTGCCTTGGTGGCTTCATCAGCCAATGAACTCCCTTCCATGTGCACACCAACGAGTAGATGACTCAGGGTATGAATCACATGAGTCTGCAGAAAGCCTTTTTCAGCTCTGCCACTTGGTCCAAAAGCAACTTGTCCTTTATTGTGCAACCTTTTGACTCTTTAAATCCATTTTGACCCCAATAGTTAAGATATTTATTGTATGACTGGACACAATGAAATGAATCACACACAATAAGTGTGGGGAATTCTCGATCTGTATCTTTTAGTGCCAGTACTAGGGCTTTTAGTTCTGCCAGCTGAACTGTGCAATCTCCTAGAGACTGTGTCTGCACATTGCTAGGACAGAACTTGCCATCCCGCATATGGCCCTTTACAATCATACATGCTGCGCAGTTTTGCTGTTTTCTTCCTACGTCAGGCTGAGCAGATCCGTCAGTGTAAATAATGTATTCATACTGATCTAGGGGCATTATTTCATTTGGGAGAAGATATTCTTGTTCGTACAGCAGAAATGCTTGAATTTTTAATGTAGGATCAAATATGTAGTCTACATCTGTTGCAGTGAGAGAATTACCCTATTGTATCCATTGTGAATGCAGTGGTTTTTTGTTTGGAACACTAGTTTTTGTGACAGCCTCTAAGGCTGGTTCCAGAGTTCATACAATAATTTGTTTCCCCTGTGCCAGTGCTCTTTCTCTCACTACAGCAGTCTGTATTGCTGTTAGAATTTTTTCCGCAGATGCAAAGCGCATCTCAGTGTTTGTGTACAAATGAGATTTGTATGCAATTGGTACTGTTTCGCCTTCATTGAAGGTCAGGAATGTGTATCCTGATTGACCTGCTATTACACGGATCACCAAATTTGTAGTGTTTACACGTGTGTGTAAGTGTTTGGAAGCTAACATGTCAACTTGTAAGGAACATAGGATTTCTATGTGCTCCCGTGTCCAATGGTAAACTGAAAAATCAGGTCTGAATAAATCATAGAAAGGTTTTACTTTTTCTGCGTAATCCAAAATGTATGTTCTGCCAAAATTTAGGAATCCTAAAATGCATTGTATATTTTTTAGAGTCTTTGGAGGTTGGAGCAGCGCACACTTTTCTAAAAAGTTTGCTGGCAGGGTTTTCCCTACACTCAAAAGCTCAGATCCCAAAAATAGGACATTGATATGCGCATTTTTTAAAGTTACATTTATAGTCCTCAGAGGCGAACCCCCAAATTCTGTTGTTCACCCTGGTCAAGTGATCCAATAATTCATCATCTGTCAGATAAATATCATCTACATAGGACAATGCCTCTTCATCAAAGGTTTGAATAAACTCTGTTACCCTTGCTGAGATCAACCCGGGGCTATTCTTATAACCTTGGGGCAGTTTATAAAATTGACGCAGAGAGACTAGGGCTGAGAATACTGGCAAATATCTGCTTTCAGGGACTATATTTAGGCAGAAGAATCCATTTGAGATATATAATATTGGTTTGCATTTTTTCTGCACAAGGTTATTCATCAATGCAGCACTGTGCTCATTCTGTACTCCAAATGTCTTTGTGCATATATTCAAATGCCTGTAGTCTAAAACTAGACAATATGAATTATTGGGTTTCATTACGGGAAACAAAGGATTATTCTATTACCCCTTGGTATTCAAGTTGATCTAAGATCTCCCTGACTTGTTTTTTTGCATCTTGTTTTATCGAGTATTGTCTCTCTGGAGTTGGAGTAGTTTTTACTGGGATTGCATGGTAAGGTGACTCAGCATCCCACCCTACATGATTGCGGTATAATGCAGGAGCAAGTGCTACCACCCACTCCTGTGCGTATGAATATTTTAAAGGTTGTGGAATGAGGTAAGATAATGCTGGTAAAATTACTGTTTCTCCTTTTGGACAATCCATAACAAACTCAGGTTGCCAATCCTTTTCAGCCAGAAAGATATTGTATTCAAAAGTCAGGTTCTCCCAAAAGAGACTTTTAACTTTCCTAAGTATTTCCCCCTCCATCTGCAGTGTTATTTCGTATAACAGGTGTGGTACACATACCCTAGTATCAGGTGCCTCCACCGTGATATGTTCATTCAATGCGGCTGTCACAAGAAATTCCATCAGGTTCTAGCGAGCTATTGTTACTTCTGCTGTGCAATCTAGCATCGTCAGAGCTCATTACCCATTCAGAAGTTGAGTCCTCAGCAGCCTGGGCATTTCTTATTTTAAGACCAGCTACTTTTTCTTTTTAAATTGAGGTTTGGATTTTGGTTTATCTTCTTTTTTGATACTATAGTCCGAAGTACGATGTGTATCTCTGGACTTTATTCGTTCTTCTGATCTGTGTTCTGACTGTCCTTCCCTCTCTGAGTTATTTGATGAACCCTGTAAGGAACGAGAGGAACGTGTATCAGTATCCTGATACCTGTCAGGTTTTTTAATATTATCACGATTTCTAAGGTTATACCTCCTTTCAGAGGGCTCATTTTGAGGTGACCCACCCCTATATTGTGATCTATTCTTCCTATTTTTCTGTTATGTTTTATCACATTTCTTTTTAGAAGAATCAGGTGCTTGCTTGGACTTATCCTTTTCAGGGCTACCCATTACTTGTGGTTTTGTTGTTCTAGCTCCCAAATTATCTCTACCTAATTTGGCATAGGTATCTTAGATAATTTTAGGTAATTCTTGCTCTTGTTGTGCAGGATTGCATTCCCTTTGGCATTGGCGTATAGCCACCGCTGCTGCATCACCTTTCATGTTTGCTAACATAATTGTTGATACCTGGGAAAAATTGCCTGATAATTTCATTCCCAAATTTAGAGCAGGTTCTGCTGCATACTCTTTCTGTATTTGTCTTAATAATTCTGGTATCACAGCTATTGAAGGGATATCAGGAGTTCTTGTGTCGATGGCAGCAAACCTGTACCCCAAGAGGTACAATCCTCTATCGGGGAGCTATCCCCATTGGCAAGCAAATTGTCAGTATTCTGTCTTTTTCTTGTGGGCCTGTGTGGAGAAACAGTGCCTCTAACTGTGTAATTTTCTGTGCTATCCAATATGGCATTTGGTCACGTTTAGTGGGTATTCTTCCCATAACCACATTCAGCGTTTGTGGGGTGACCTTAGTTAAGTCCCTTGTAGTTGACCTGCTGGTGTAAACCTTGTAGGTTGAAGTGTGAGTGTTCTCATAACAAACTGTCAAGTTTCTTTAAAATTGTATTATTTGTTTGTAAAGTGGATGTAAGTCTGCTATTGGCAATGTGTGAACATCTGGATGCGGCGTGTAAGCCGCTAGGAATGGCCAAGTTGCTCTGTCTCTGCTGAGCGGGCCGAGCCTTACTTTTCCCGTGGTGTGTGGGAGGGTGCCTTTAAACCAGTTTATATGCTCCTGGTAACTGAGCGGAACTTCAATGTCCTCGTACGGACAGTATTCTTCTGGTGTTTCATCCTGGGTTCAGGAGTGAAATGTCTTTGTGCGTGCTTCTGCAGGTTGGAATTTGACACATGAATAGAATACCTATGTCCTGAATGACTCATGTGCCTCAATCACAAATGTTATGGTCCTAACTAATGCTGGGACTACGAACTCTGCTAGTTTGAACGCAAGTGCATTTCTGACATTTTCTGAAATGATTATAGCACCTTCCTGCTCCCCATCTGCCGCTGCTTTCACATGTATTGCTGGCACAGCGTTCTCCTTGAAAGACATTGTTGAAAGAGTTTCAAGGAAAGTGAGATAAGGTTTTATGCAAAATAGGGAATTAGAATCCTTCAGCCTTGAATAAACTTACATCTAATATATAGGATATGCCTATTCAGCTGCAGACGATTTTTCCCTTCCCACTCAATACGTCTCTGAGTAGATGTGAGTAGGGATCTTTGAGAAAGCACTACTGAACTACTCAGATTTGACCATTAAATAAGAACCAAACCAACATTGGCGGCGCCCTGTTGTGTAGTTTCTATAAATCTTTATAGGATCTGCAGTTTAGATAGTGTAAACTGTGGGATTGGTTTCCACACTGATTCCAGACACCCCCACCAGATATGTTCGCCTGTAGACCAGCTAGCTCACACTGCCAATATGTGCCCCTCTTACCAAGGAGTGAATAGTTTCTGGCAACTATCGAACATGACAACCCTAACCCCTCAGGAATCGTGGAAACAGTACAGTACTGTTCGCTCAGTCACTCGTGCTCACTTTGTCTCAGAGTGATACACAGAATAAACAATGGGGACATTTCCTATAACCATTTTTTGAACCAGAGTCATTTTAGAGTAAAAAACGTGTGCTGCAACAGCCATAAGACAGAAACAGATGTATATGGTTCTTAGCACCAACAGAGTAAATAAATAGTAGAATTCCACCATAGTGCTAAAACAATGGATATATGCAGGCATATAAATACATGGCAGTAATAATGTGTACTCCTACAATGCTAACCCTAACTAGATGTCCCCAAATGTACCTAATATGTATGTATGTGTATAGCCAAGAATCCTCCTAGGATAAAGCCAACCCCATTACCTGAAGTGAGAAAATGAAAGACCCCTTCTTTGGCCTCGAGATGAACACCCCGCAAGGAATGTCAGACCACAGCGTCCTGGAGTATCAGCTTGCAGGGACTTCAGCATCTTGTGTCAGTGTGTCAGCATGGAAGTCTTTCTCCGCTGCCTGCCACATCAAAGATATGGTGTTTAAATACCCAAAAGGTAGCCTCAGGATTTCTACCTTGCTGTGTCATGTCGGCCAAGGATGACGATAGTGATAAACCTTATACATAGCTTTTATGCAGAAGATGATAATCCTGCTGTGTTCCTGAGACTCCTCATGCATAATAAATTAGGCTAGTTTTTGGAGAAAACCCCAAGACATTCATCCATCACCTAACTAGGTAAAAGGTCAGCACCAAACCCGTTATGTAGTACAATGGCAGGGTAAATATAGGTGAAAAGTTAGGTGACTACCCTGGCCTATATTGGGGTACATTGTGAATCATAACAGGAAGGCAGGAGAGGTGGGTGTACATTTCAAATAGAAGATACTATTAGTACCCAGACTCCACAGTGGAACAGATCGCATTTTCATGTTTGGACTCACACGAATTGTATTTAAAATCCTCTTTAATGGCAAAGTCAGGTTCAGATAACAGTTTTAAAAATGCAGCTTGTTTGAAAATTGCAAAAAGAATAATTGATGAACAGAATGTCATATATTCACCCCAGTACTGAGATCTTGGCCTAAATCCATTGCTTTTTTGCTCACCATGCCATTTCAGTTTGAACCCAGCCATATACAAATCAGTCTTGACCCTGTGCCCAATGGGAACCATCCAGCCCGAACTGCCAGGCCAGGTCCTCCCCGGACCGGAACCAAGCAACCTAGGACCGGTTTCATGGTTTCACCCCTCATCAGCCAGGATAGCTTGACTCCAGTGGCATGGAGAGCACGGGACCCACTTCTGGGCATACCCGTCCCACTCGGGGTGACAAATGCAAAATGAATAAGTGATGAACAGAATGGAGAACAATGTTGTACATTCACCCCATTACATAGATCTGGGCCTAAATCCATCTGTGTGTCATTTACTTTTTTGAAAGTTTTCCAGCCCTACACTTTGTGAGGCTTTCTATGAGTTTTTAGCTTCCTGGAACTGTTAATTGCTCCCCCATCAAAAATGCATATAGGCCCAGACAGTGAGCAATAGGACCTGGGTGCAGCTGGGAGAGAGCCATCCTGCCAGGAGGGAGAGGTGGACCTGTATCCTATCCCACTTATATTTCAAAGGGCTGTCTTCACCATACTCACAGAGGAACTTGACACCAAGCTTTTGTCACCCTATACCTCTTCGAGCCCGGGCAGAGAAAGAAAGGGGAAAGAAGGAACGTTCCAGAACAAGATGTAGGGGTGGACTAGAAGTTTTCCTCACTTCAAAGGGTGGTACCAGATATAAATATCAGATGTCGTGAGCCATTTAGCAGTACACTCCTGGACCCATGGACATTACAAAAGAAAGACTGCCTTGTTATCCAGAAGACTGCCCTTTTCCTTGAGGCCTGCCTTGTTCTCTGAGTATTATCCTGCTCCTTGGTGCCTCCGTTTTCCCCCAGAGGACTGCACTGCACTGTTGCTTGCGGCCTAACTTGTTCTTCAGAGGACAGTCTTGCTGACGGAAGCCTACCTTGTTCTCTGAGAAGGACGACTGAGCCTGCTCCCTTTATCCGAGGGTAACCGGAGTGACTCATGAGGTTAGTTGGCTGATCTCCTGTTCTGAGCTACAAGGACACAACAAGCTCCAAAAGCCCCCAACAACTGCCCAACTGACCTGCTGCAACTAGCTCTTCCTGGACCTCCATCTGACCTGAACATAGACCTTATGAAACAAACAAAGGTGATAGTGGTCAAACAATACTGCTTGCACCTCACAGTTTCAGGATAAGTGTAAACAAGCAAAAAAATGGTGTAGCGTGTGCTCAAATGGACAAACACGAACTGTGGGGCCTATTCAGAGACCTAATCTGAAGTAAAATCCTAAACTTACTACTTTTGGTATTCACAGAAGGCATTTAGTAGTGGTAAAGTTAGGACTCCTAACTTTACTACGCCAAAATGCCTTCTGTGAATACCAAAAGTTGTAAGTTTAAGATTTTATCTCAGATAAGTTCTGTGAATCAGCCCCTGCATCACCAAAATAGTGTTGCATAAATATCAGGAAAACGCTATCAAATATTCATAACATGATAAACATTTTCAGAGCACCACGATGTTGTTACCTAAGGTCAGTCTATCCGACAGGTTCAAAAGGCATTGTTCAAGTAAACAACGAATAAAGTTCAATGGGTAAGGGTCCAAAGTATGAGAAACATCTGTTGAATTTGAACATCCAAAAACCTTTATTGTTTCTTTGAGTACAGTTTGGATGAGATCCAAAAATGGTTCAGACGACACGTGTTTCATCGTTTGACGACTGTTTCAAGGCTGTAAGTTTTAAAAACGTATATTTTAGGACCACCATCCATTTAGAAACATCTTGACTTAGTTACAAAAAAATGTAAATAAGTAATTTGTGACAAAAACAAAACAAAGAAACTATCAGTTCAGATACCAGTTTTATCGAATCATGTTGCATATTTGCATCCAAGAGAGAAAGATAAAAAAAGGAGAAAGGAATAGTCAGTGACAAAAAAGAGACCCCAAGAGAAGAAAACTATTTTTACAGTGTGATTATAATAGTAATTTGAAAGCAATAATAAAGAGAAAAAGCAGAAAAGTTCAGTTTCCCATCAACTAAACATTAAGGTTTAATTTTTGCCAATCAATGTAGACTTGTAGATTGGTATGCAACCGGTTACCCTTTTATTGATCAATATCAAATGAATATGAAATAAAACAACTAGTTATCATATTACTTGACAGATTTTTACATACATCTCTTATGTGTGTGGCGTTGTATGTTATTTTAGCTTAAAAATATGGTCTTTTTCCTTTTTTTCCAGCACAACTTCCCACATAATATTATGGATATCACTGGATTCCTTATGAACTACTGTGCTCTTTAAAATTGGTCCATAATCTTTTGACTCCAGTCCTCGAGGCACTGAAGTACATGTTATTGATCAGTCAAAAAAGGAGAGGGGAGGACCAGGAGCCTGTTGAGGTCCAGTGTCCGTGCTCCACAAATGAACGTTAAATCATAGGGGACACTGTTCCGAGAGTAGGGTGCAAAATGTCACCCACTCATCAAGAGGAAAGATATATAGTAGAGTAGATAGTGAGAGGAAGAGGAAAGAGAGAGAGGCAGAGGTACATCCCTGGTATCAAGGATCCAATACCAAAGGGGAGGGCCAAGTCTTTCCTCTTTAGTAGCCCTCACACATCCCGAAGGATGTCATGCTTCATCACTGGGCCTTTGCTCCTCGTCGGGCCAGCTCTGCAATGCCCGACGGATCCCCGAAGTGTCATTTTCATGGAGATCTTTTAAGAGAAGAGCCGTCAGGTGAGTGTGGGTGTGAGGGTTAGATCCAGGAGTGGAAGTGGTGAAGTGCGTGCAGTGAGAAAAGCTCAACATTTTAAATTAAAACTACCTAGGGGTGTCCACAAGAAAACTTTAATCGCATGGTACCCCTGGTAGATTAAAAAAACAGAAGGTTAGTGGGTTACTGTGAGGCTTAATGAGCCCAGGTAACTATTAAAAGGTCGACTTGTTTCACGCCTGGTTTGTCTAAAATGATCAGTGGCGTTTCTTCAGGACCTAGCTGATGTAATGGTGGTGCACGTGAAAGATGGGGTTCCAAAGTGAAAAGGTAACCCGCAGAATAGAGAGGTACTTAGGGGTTAACCACAGGGCTAGTTGCCTTACTATGTAGTTAAAATCTTGACTTGTAGATATACCCTAGACACAAGAAGTACCGTTTTCACAGGCAGTCACTAGTAGAGGGTAGGTGCGAATGAGCCGGCACCCAACGAAACCCCAATAAGGTGCGGGCCACCTGCGGAAACTAGCTTGGGAGACTGTTCCCCTTAACCTGAGGACATATAAACCTGGGAATGCATCACAATCTTATGCCTTTCAGGTGAGGTGTAACGAGGAGAAATATCTTAATTTCTCAGTGTAACTTCCTCTTTCTATGTGTGCTGCATTCTACATCACACATAGAAAGAGGAAACACCTCTCCAGATTGTTTCTGTGCAGGAAGGTGCCCTTTCATGCCCAAAAAGAATCCCATCTGTAATACAAGCACCCTTGCACCATGATGAGGGTGCCTGCCCTGGCTCTAGGCTGCTGAAATGTTGCCAGCACAGGGAGAAAAAACAGGAATGCACCATATTGGATAAATATGGTGCTTTCCGGTCCTTACCCTGTGACGAAGGGCAGCACAGCAAGGTAACTTGCTCTGTTGCCCTGCAACACCATTCTAGAAAATAGGCCCTTTAGTGTAGACAGTACTTCACTTCAATGTCCACGTGCTCCATGGTTGCTGGTAGAGGACAGGGGTGGCAGTGGAGGGAGGCGGAGCAGGGAGACAAAAAACAAAATGTAAAAAATCCACTTACCTTTTGCTGCTGCCGATCTCTCCCCTTCGGTCCCTTCGGTCCCTTCAACCACCTTCTCCTCTGCTTTTGTAGCAGAAGGAAGCAGAAAGCACACAGGCTCCCTACTCTTAGCCAACCACAATGCTGCTATACAGTGTTGTGATTGGTCTGAGTGCCGTGGTTCGGCACTCAGGCGGGGACTTTGAGGCTGTGTAATGCAGCCTGGTGTTGAAGATGCAAAGTGTGCGGGACTGTTTGGATAGCCCAAGAGGGCCGGCCAAGCAGTCATGCACACTTGGAGTGGGCAAATCACTCCTCAACCGTAAACCCTGCCCTTCCCCACCCTACCCAGCCTGTAGTGAAAAATACAATGACAATATGCAGGTTATTATCATTTTATTTTTCTGCTGCACTGCTCCTAAAACAGTGGAACGATGCTCCTATGCCTGAACGGAGGAGCCACCACTGACGAATGAAAGTAACCTGTACTGCGGATTACTATTTAATCCATTCAAATCTGCTCTGTTAACTTTTAGAGTGCATAAGTCAAACTTTCTTGTGTACACACAGAACAGTTATGATCCTTTCAAAGTAAATATGTAGGCCTAGATCTACTAACACTTTATGCCCGGTTTCCATTACCTTTATAATGCAAATCGAAAGCAAAGAGCTATGCTGAGATTTACCACACAGCCCAAATCAATAATTGCTTTGGACAGTTTCCCATAGTAAAGCAAAGTTATGCTATACTCTCTGATTTGCCTTACTTTATGTCAAGAGGGTGTTCCATGGGTTTTACTGGGGAATTTCCATGTAACCACCCAAATGGTTTTACACAAATCCCTATAATACAAATATTCATAGACAGGGGTTTGCACCACAGATTTACACCTTCTCTAGGCAGGCGTAATAAGGGGAAACATTCACATATATTCTTGTTTTTCCTACTTTGCATGCATGCTATATTGGACAGTAAACACACACAAAGAGTGGCAAACATGATAAAAGATACGTTTTGTACTGGAGCGTTCCATGCCAGTACAGAAACTATTCCTTACAGAGCACACGTGACCTTGTACATTAGCACAAGGGTGTGTGCAGTGGTGCTTGGCAACCTAAAGTGTTCCACTGCTGGGAGAGATGAACAAATGCCATATATTTGAGGATATGGTGCTGTCCTGCTCTCTCCCTTTCACGCAATATAGCAACTTTAGCTGCTGTGCTGCACTGCATTATATAAATTTCTCTTAAATCCAGGCCACTGTCTTTTCGATGAAGGATGCATATGGAGTCTGTCATTCTCTTGGCTAACTTGAATCAGTGTGAAAATCTATTTGTTTTTTGCTAGTAGAGAGAGTGTAAGGAGTGCCAGTCCTGTTCAATTTTTTTACATATCACCCTACTCTGAATGTCTTTGGTACTTGCATTTTTAAAATATAGCACTGATTCCTCTGCTTTTTGTTTGGGGCACGTGAGCACAATTATGCTTGGGTCGTGAGTGGAGGAGTGAAGAATGAGTGATGTCATCTTTATTTGTGCCAGAAACCAGTTTCTGAAAATCGGAATGACCAACACTGCTCCCCAATTGACTGGAGTTTGGAAGTTTGGAAGAGGTCATCAGAAGAACCAGACATGTGATCGGGTTGTGTGCTTATTGATGCCTGTTATACTTATTTTTGTATATGAAAGGTAAAGAGAACAATAGATAGATAGATAGATAGATAGATAGATAGATAGATAGATAGATAGATAGATAGATAGATAGATAGATAGATAGATAGATAGATAGATAGATAGATAGATAGATGGATGGATGGATGGATGGATGGATGGATGGATGGATGGATGGATGGATGGATGGATTGATTTAGCAAATTAGTTGGAGTTTGGTGTATAAAATGAAGGGTATAACCGTTAAAGACATCAGTCATTCAAATCTGAGTCAAGATTTAATTTTAACGGAGAACATGGCGGCGGTCGGCTGATCGCTGCAGCGCTCCGAAATCAGGCTCCCGATGTGCTCTGCTTAGACGCTTGTAAATGCACGTCTAAAATGTTTCCCCGTAACCCGGAGTGAAGGATTCCTAACCAAGTTCATTTCCTAAAGAAAAAGCGAGTGTTGGTAGGAATCACGGAGTGTTTTGTGTTCTAACGATCTTACCTAGTCTCCGGCTCCGCTCAGTGTAGGCGGTGTAGGCGGTGTAGGCGGGCTGCTTTCCCTCTCTATGACCGCAGGTAGCGAGTTTTGCGGTGGAGGCAGCGGCAGTACAGCGGGGTTAGAGGGTGTTGCCCGCCCCAATCAACATGTATTACCAGCTGTTCTAAAGTTAGGATTGTGGTCCGTAGCCGCCCTGGAGCTGCGCCGAGGGAGGAAGGCGCGATGTTTGACACTTGCTGCGTGTAATATTTCTTCCCAGGCTCAGAAGCTCAAGTATATTTCTCGAGGTGCGGTGGAGGGTGAAGGAGGGGTTGAGTGCCCGGCGGGCGCGAAGATCGTGGTAAGCGGCGAAGAGGGGGGGGGGAGCTCCAGGAGGAGTTAGCTACAAAGTGTCCACAGCCATTACTGCAGTTACAACAGCAGTCGTCTAAAGGCAGAAGCTCACGTAGAAGAGGTAAGGAGCCCATAAATGTAGAGTGGAAGAAGCCTGCTCCTACCTCACAGGTAAATCTGGCTGATTTGGTACACGGCGGACCCTCATCCTCTGAAGGTAAGAAAGCCTCATCTTATTTGTCTGTGGAAGTGAAATCGAAGGGTACAAGATCAAATGGGGTTAGAGGCAAAGCTAAACATAAAAGGGATTCAAGTGTGCCACCTGATTTGAACTCGAAGATAACCCCGTCTCTGCGCTCATATTTTAAAGTCGTACCACAGGTGCTTCGTTTGACGGAGGCTCAGGGCATGTCTTCTTTCTCGACAGCAATGGACACTGGCGCTAAAGGTATGCCCGTTTCGAGTACCCTAGGTGTTATGGGAGTTCCAGCTACAGACTATCTTTCTGCCTCTTGTGCCCCTTCTGGCGGAGACTCTGGCCCTAAGCTCACTTCTGAATGTGTTTTGTCTGAGGTGGATTTGATTCAGCCAGATTTAGAGACCAGTGACTCGGTTGAGACTCTCAAGCCTCAGTTTCCGGGGGGGGGGGATGCCATGGTAACGCAAGTGAAGTAGGGGGGGCAGGAGATTCTGCTACTTTCGATACGGTAACCCCAGTGGATTCAGATACGGGGGGTGTAATCTCTGCGGCTTCTATTCTGGCAATGTTCTCAACCCTGTCCCGTGATATTAAAAAGGGGTTTGAAGAGTCTTCTGCTAATCAGGCGGACATTCGGAGTTACTGTGAGTCCTTAGACAAAAAGATCGATGGGTTAACATCTAGGACAGGGGAGCTAGAAGATACGGTTGCTGCGATGTCTATCTATTTGGACAAAGCTAAGGAAGACATTGTCAATCTGCGAAAAGAGGATCAGGCCCTACTTGATAGGATGGAATTATTGGAAAACAATGCCAGGAGAGCCAATATACGCATACTTAATGTGCCTGAAGGCTCTGAGGGTTCTGATGTTAAAAACTTTGTGGCGCAACTGTTAAAGGAGTCATTATGTCTCGATAATTCTCTAGAGGAACTGACCATCGACATTCAGAGGGTCCATAGAGATCCGTTCAGGAGAAACCCACAAAGATCTAAACCTCGTAAAATCTTGGTTAATTTCCATACCTATGCACTCAAAGAACAGATCCTCAACTTAGCCCTAAAACAAAAATCCCTCCTTGGAAAGGGATTTACTTTTCTCATTAGATCTGACCTTTCTAGGGTCACGTTAGAGAAGCAGTGGGAGTTTGGAAGGCGGCTTGAGGCATTTAGAAAATTGGGGGCAACGGCTCAGCTGGTGTTCCCTGCAGCCCTGAAGGTGATGTTCAACAATAAGATGTTTAACATTAGGTCAGTGCAAGCCGCTGACGAGCTCCTTTTGGAGTTGGGCAATAAGGCAGCTGGTTGATATGTACCTTGTGTAAAAATTCAGATCAAATAATAAATGGGCCCCTGAGTGTTAAAACATATTAGTAGATTGTAGATATTGAATTTAGTTTTTTTTCACATTGGCTGAGGTAGTATTTGCTACAACACAACTACCACGGGGGAGAGAGAGGGGAGATGGGGGAGACTGGAAAAAAAAAAAAGAGGAAAAAAAAAAAGAGGAATGATGGAAGGGGAAAAAAAATATATATATATATACTTTTGGTGAAGGATAGAAATTTTATTCGGTTTTCTCTGCTCTTCTCCTATCTCCTTTCTTTGTTCTATCCTTGCTGTATTTACAAACTCCCAGATACATATACCGCATTCACAGATTTTGTTAGAACATGTGTGTAATTAGATTACTTTTTGAGGGGGGATTGGTTTAGCGTCAGGGGAGGGTCACGGGAGCTTGAGATGGGGTGCTATCTACTGGATCTGTTCCGGTTGGATACACCAAGGGTTCTCCATGGGTGGGAGGGGGGTGTGGGGGGATACAGGGGTCACGGGGTAAAATGTCTTATAAAATTCCTCATGTGCCAACCTTGTGCATTATTGTATTCCACTGGGTGTAGGATAATTTCAGATATGCAACTATCAGATAGTAGCTTAAGTCTCTGGGTGGAGTTGAGAGGCATTGAAGACAAATGGCTAATTTAAAGATAATATCCTGGAACGTAAATGGCCTGCGTACTAAATCTAGGGCAAGGAAGCTACTTCAATATCTTCGGGATTCTGAGGCACAGCTGATTATCCTGCAAGAGACGCATCTGGTCCAAGACGAAATGGATGCGTTAATTAAGGAGAATAAGTGGATCGACTTTTCAATTTCTACTTCCCAGTCCTTGACTTGTAGAGGAGTTTCAATTATCTTCAAAAAACAGCTCAGGGCTAAAGTGTTAGATTTTAAGGTTGACCCAGCGGGTAGATGGGTGATTGCCTACCTGTCTATTTTGGGTAATCAGTTTACTATTGTGGGGTATTATGGTCCTAATCAGGACGATCCGTCATCTTTGGAGGCAATTTTTTCTCACCTTTTGTCCCTCCCAGAGCCTGTAATTTTTGCAGGCGATTTTAATATCGTCTTAGACCCCACTCTTGATAAATTGCATAATAGTCGATCTCGAATCCCATCAAAATCTAGATCCTTTTTGCTTAGTGAAATGAAGCAATACGGCTATGTGGATATTTGGAGGTTGAGGGCAGGTGAACAGTTGGGTTTCTCTTTTAGAAACCAAAAATACCGCCACCAATCCAGAATAGACTTTGTATTATTGAGCCATACCTTAGTAGATTCTGTTAAAGATGTTAAATACCTCCCGTCACATTTATCAGACCACTCGGCATTAACTATGGAGCTTATTTCGATGCAAAGTTTGCCAGCTAGAAGTTGGTCCTTTGATCGCTCCTTACTTTCTCACCCGGATGATATTCTTTTTTTTAAGTCTGAGGTGAGTCACTTTTTAACAACAAATGTAGGATCGGCAAGCATCGGAGTGGTGTGGGACTCTCTTAAAGCTTTTGTGAGAGGTCTTATTACAAACAAAATGGTTTATAGGAGGAGGCAATACAAAGAAGCAGTGACATCGGTGGAAGCAGACATAGCTAAGACTCAGTTAGAACTAGACGCTGATTCCACTACAGCAGAAGATCGCTCTCTTTTGTCTGGTAGGTTAATTTCTTTAAAAGGCCACCTCGCTTCCGTCTTAAATCAGCGAATACAAGAAAGATGGGAGGCCAGTAAGCTCGCACATTTTCAGTATGGAGAAGGAGCAGGGAAGCTATTGGCATGGAAATCCAAAACAGATCAAGTTCGTAATAACATCAAGGTGATTAATGTCAATGGCTTCCCTCTCTCCCGGGATGAAGATATTAGATCCGCCTTCAGAGATTTTTTCCAAAATATTTATTGTGAGGATAAGAACATCAGCTCGGTCAGAATTAAAGACTGGCTTAGTAAGATCACACTTCCAGCGATCTCTGAGGAGCAAAGTGAGAGGTTGGATAGTGTAATCTCGGAGGAGGAAGTCATCAAGGCTATACATAATGCCAAAAAAGGGAAGGCGTCAGGTACTGACGGCCTACCGGCTGAAATCTATAAAGTCCTGGAGCAGGAACTTGTCTCCTTCTTGGTATTACTGTTTAATGACATTCTACTGGATGGTGGTCGGCCCCGACATCTTGGGACAGTGCGTCTATCACGGTAATCTTAAAACCAGGGAAATCGTCTACTGCATGTGGTTCCTATAGGCCAATCTCCATACTGAATGTCGACTATAAAATTTTTGCCTCAATTCTGGCCAATAGACTAGCTTCGGTTGCCCCCAATATCTTACACCCGGATCAGAAAGGGTTTGTTAGGGGGAGACAGCTACATGAACTAACTTTCGATTTAATAGGGGCTATCGAATTGGCAGTTTTGGAGTCCCTCCCCCTGGCGGTTCTTACCTTGGATGCCACCAAGGCCTTCGACAGAGTTAATTGGTTGTATCTGTCGGAGGCCTTGGCAAAGTTCAATGTGGGAGCTGGGTTTCGCCGGGCAATTAGTCTATTGTATCAGAATCCAAGTGCCTGTGTACTGATTAATGGCATCTTGTCTGACCCCTTCAACATCTCGAGGGGTACGCGACAGGGCTGCCCACTTTCCCCACTTCATTTCGATCTCTACGTGGAACCATTCGCTCAAAATTTAAGAAACAATGTTGACATCAAGGCGTTCACGTACAGGGGTTGGGAAAGAAAAGTGGCCCTGTACGCTGATGATATCCTTATTTTCACCTCTGATGCCCGTACGGCTCTCCCGAAAATAGTTAAGCTAGCCTCGGAATTTGGGGTCGTGTCCGGGTATGAGATCAACGCTTCTAAAACCGAGATGATGACATGGGGTATGGACAAGAACTTCTGTATCTCGGGTATTCAGCCAGAGAATAAATTGAGATACCTGGGCCTCGATATTGTGGAAAATATAGATCAAATTGCAAATATCAATTTTTCCAAAGTAGCTAAGGACTGCCGTAAGTTGCTTCAGTCCTGGTCCCATCTTCCTCTGTCTTTATTAGGAAGGGCTTATTTGGTTAAGATGGCTATTTTGGCAAAGATTTCCTTTCTTTTCAATACTATCCCTCTGTACTTCGATCCAAACCACATTAAAACTTTTCAGGCTGAGATTAATACTTTTATCTGGAATAAACATCTTCCAAGAATTTCGTGGAAAAAGTTAAGGAGGCGCAGGGAAAAGGGGGGGCTGGCCGCACCTGACATCCAGGTCTATGCCTGGGCGTTCCAGTTGTCTCATGCTAGGGTGTTGCTAAAAAAAACATTGGAGTGTGGGGTGGGAACCCTATACACTACTCTGCTTAGGGGAGAGCCAGTCTGGGTTCCTACTGAAATTCGGAGATCCCAAGTTCTTTAAAAAAATTAAATTGAAAATTCTATTGGGAATGGCAAAGACTTGGGCCCAGGTATCCAAATCTATCAAAATAGGGTACTATAGCAGTAGAACTCCCCTATGGGATCTCCCTGATAATCCATCTTGGTTGGGAGACTCACTTGCAGCACCCATTAGAGAGGCAGGTTTGGAGGTCTGGGGTGATCTATTTGTTGAGGGGGAATTGCTCTCCTCGGAGTGTTTGAGTAGAAAGATTGGCCCTGGCCTTGCTAGGCTAAAATATCTGCAGATGGCTAGCTGGTTTCGTTCCTATTCTGCACAGCCCTCTCGTAAAAATAAATTCCCAGTAGGTGGTTATAGTACCCTTATTACTCTGTTAATTGATAGACCCCCTGCTAAGAAGGAGATCTCGTCCTGGTACAATCTGATTTTGGATGAGATGGACGGATTATTTAAACTTCCACAGGAACTCTGGGGGGCTGACATATTAAGTAATACTGACTTGCATGAGGTATGGAGAACATCTTGTAGACTGCTGTGGGATGTGGTGAAACCGGCGTGGTTGCGTAGGAACCACATCTTTACTATCCACAGAGCATATTATTCCCCCCTTCGACTTCTAAATTTACTCAGGGGAATATGGTGGTGTGCGCTAGATGTGGTCTCCTAGCAGCCTCTGACATCCACATGTTTTATGAATGCCCCCTTCTGTCTCAGTTTTGGGAAGACATTTGTAAGATCCTGTCGTCCTCAATAGACTCCAGAATAACTGTACATCATCAGTTGGTGATCTTCGGAGTCTTAGAGGGGGTCTCCAGCTCAGCGAAGAAGCTAGTATTTTACGCTATACTACTGGCTAGAAGGGAGATATGCAGAAAGTGGAAGGATCCTTTACCTCCCTCTATCAATGATTGGTACGCCTCTACCCTGCATGTTTCTAAGCTGGATTTGGCTAGAGCTGGGAATCCAGATAAAAGATCATTTTGGCATCTTCTTAAATGGGATCAGTGAGACTCTGGGTTTTTTTTTTTTTTTTTTCTCCCCAGGTCCAATGATTAAGCCATCTATCCAACTGCTTGGCATAAGCGGTACTTTGATTCCCTTTTTTTCAGCACTTGGGTAGCACCCTAGCTGAACTTCTGAGGTTATGGTATGGCGGTCGCTGGTATGTCAAGCTCTTTTGCTGTGGGATAAGGCCCCGGCTCCATGACTATCCCTCCGAGTTGGTATGAACTGTGTCAGCATATTGCTTGTAATCCGATTGATCGCGCATTTATAACCTTGGTGGCATATGAGGCCAGTTCTTTGACCCAGCCTGGGTTGGGTTGCTGCTCTATTTATGGGTTATTATTTGTTTTTTCTCTGCTTTTCAGTTTGGATATCTTGTTCCGCTAGGTTCACTAAGATTTTTCTTGATGTAATACTGATTTACTACTGAAGGTCTCACCGACTCACAGAAGAAAGACTTTTTATTCAATCTTATTGTATTCATTTTCACAAAAGATGAGTAGTCCCCAAAATAAGAGCTGAACTCAGGGGAGGTGTGTATCCCCTCTGAGAACATCTGACTGTATGGGGTTATCCTTGTGCCCAAGTGAACTGGTTTACTATTGTTTAATCTCTCTGTGGAGAAAGTCTTACAACAACCGGTGAGTGAAATGAATTCCAGAGTGTGCAACATGTAGGTGCTCTGTTCAAGATGATGGGATTACAGTAGACTCCATGGGTCTGATAAATGGAACCAGGGCATGTACTAAACTCAGCTGCACTCTTTTGGTAACATTTATGAAATGTGTTGCATTGTTACGTGAAAACAGCGATGCAATACTTTTCAGTGCGCCCTCCTTTTGACACAATAAATGCGCTGTATTTATTGTATGGCGCACCATGTCGCAAGGAACGACAGATATGTCAGGAATCCTGACGTATCTGTCGCCGCCAAACCCACGCATTGCTGGAGTTGTGTAATACATGACGCAACTCCAGCAATGCATTGGGGAGGTCTATTCCCATTGCATTGTGTTGCCCTTACGACTGCTGTGTGTCCTGGAGTGGGGCAATTAAATCAGACAGATTTCACTGCGCCACTTCTCTGAGGCTTCTTCAAGTAGGAACGCCCACCCTGCATACGTTATACCTGACGCAGGTAAAATGTAGTGCAGGCCTTTACAATGTGACCCATCTGCTTAGATACGTCACTTTGTAAATATGGCGTAACATGGCCCATTATCTACGCCGCCGCTGTGTCACAAAAAGTGATGCAACAGCGGCATTAAAATGTTGAAAGCCTTCATAAACAAGCCCTTTATCTTTAAGTCAAAATTTCGACTTGGGAGAGGCAGGATTCCTTTAAAGAATAATTATTCTTTCTTTCCCCATAGGTGTGACTGAAATAGTTATTTATAATAAATATGTTTAGTGTATGGAATAATAATACAGAAAATACCCTGTAGTAATAGGAGAGTTTCTGTGATGATTTTTTTTTTTTTGTAAAAAGTTTTTATTGTTTTTGCAACAAATACAACCAACAGCGATAGAATCCGACCGTATATATATTACATTAGATAAATCACCGTGCACAGTTAAACTTATTTCAGATAGGTCCAGGTCAGATACTTGACAATCACCATCATCGCCCACCCTCCCCTTCACCCCCTTAGCCTCCCTAGCCATCCGAATCAGAGGATTCCCCATCTGAAAGAGGTGGTGGATCACATATGTTACCCCTATACTTGTTCCATGCTCCCCACACTCTGACCCACTTTCGAGGACAGCCCCGCCTGACAAAAACGGAGCGCTCAGCAAACATAGCCCTATCCATCTCGCTCTTCCATGTTGATAGCAACGGCGTCTCCACCGCTCCCCATTTTTGGGCTATGTTCCGTTTGGCCGTCATGTTCCCAAGCGTCACCCAGCCCTGCGCCTGACGATTGAGATCTGTGGGCTCCCACACATTCAAGAGACAACGCCTGGGCTCTGGTAGCAGCGACACCCCGCACACCTGTGACATCGTGCGCAGCACTCGCCTCCAGAATAGCTGGAGAACGGGACAGTCCCAGATCAGGTGATAGAAGGTTCCCTCCTCCCCGCAACCCCGCAGGCAGAAGGGGTGCGGCGCTCTACCCAGTTTATGTAGCAAGCACCTGGTGAAATATGAGCGGTGCAAAATACGAAGCTGCACCAGCCGCAGCCTCGAGGGTATACCCGCCTCACGTGGCGAGGCCAGCGCCTCCCGCCAGTCTGGGTCATCAAATTCGCCGACCTCGCCAGCCCACCTCTCCCTCAATAGTCCCATAGAGTCCGGCAAGTTGTTGACCAATTTACGGTACGTGAAGGACGTGGCCCTCTTAGGCATGTATTCGGTCAACAACCTGTCCTCCAGTGGGGATGCCTCCGGAACCTGCACACCTGGGGTTAACTGCGTCTTCCGGGCATGTTTCATCTGTTGATAGCGGAACCATTCCGAGGGAGCTAGCTCGTATTGCTGTTGTAAGTGAGCGAATTGGACCACCTCCCCTTTATGTACCACGTCGCCTACCACCGAGATCCCGATGGCGTCCCAAGCATCAAAGCCCTTGCTGTCCCATAGCCGCCCCAGTCGTTTTGTATCCCAGAGAGGCGTTAGCTTCGTCAGAACTCCCCGCCAACCCAGCCTGGCCTGCGCCGCATGCCAGAGAGACACAGTCTGTCGTAGAGGGCCGATCAGCTTCGGGGCCAACCGGGCATCATATAGTGGAGTTAGCAGACCCCTTTCACCCAGTATATCCCTATCTGCCTTAAACGCGGGGTCTGACTGGGGCGCATGGAGCCAATGGTTGATCACCTTAAGCTGCGCCGCCCAATAATAGAGCTGGATATCTGGGAGCGCAATGCCCCCGTCGTACCATCCACAGACCAGTTTTGCTTGTGCAATGCGTGCCGGTTTGTTGCCCCAGAGGAGGTTGGAGACCTGCGCCGCCACCGCACGGAAGTAGGTCGGGGGCACCGGGTATGGAGTATTTTCCAGCACATAAAGAAACCGCGGCAGGGCCATCATTTTAAAGAGCGCCGCTCTCCCCACCAGGGTCAAGGGCAACGTTCCCCAGTGCTGCACATCTCGCCTGAGGCGGTCCAATAGAGGGCCCAAGTTGAGCCTGTAAAATTCCTGTTGCTCCCGTGTAATGTGCACCCCTAGGTATTTAAACGACCCCTCCGCCACCTGTATCCGGCAGCCCTCCGGCAGTCGAGGGGGGGGCCCCGCAGCACCAGGAGGACCGACTTCGACCAGTTTATCGTATAGCCGGATGCCCGGCCAAACACCTCGCAGATGTTAAGCAACGTTAGGATGGAGCGCCTAGGGGAAGCTAAGTAGAGCAGTATGTCATCCGCGTAGAGGGAGACGCGGTCTTCCCAGCTCGGCGACCAGCGGAGGCCCCGTATCATAGGCTCCCACCGTATCCAAGTCGCGAGCGGCTCGAGCACGAGGGCGAAAAGCAGCGGCGAGAGTGGGCAGCCCGGACGCGTACCCCGCCCCAGAGGGAAATCCTGCGACATATGCCCATTGGCCGCAACATGGGCCAGCGGCTTGGTGTAGAGGAGCCGGATCCAGGCACAAAATTTCGGCCCAAACCCCAGATGTGACAATACCGCGAAGAGAAAGGGCCACTCCACCATATCGAATGCCATGCGGGCATCAAGAGATAGAATGACAGCTGGTTCTTGCAGCCGGTCCACTCGGGCCAACACACCGTGTAAGCGTCTTAGATTGTGCGAGGTACTTCTCCCCGGCATGAAGCCCGCCTGGTCCGGGTGCACTATGTCAGTCAAATGAGGCGTGAGTCGGAGGGCCAACAGTTTCGCCAGGATCTTGGCCTCTGCATTAAGCAGCGATATGGGGCGATAGGAGGCACATTGGTCCGCCGGCTTACCCGGCTTCGGTATTACCACGATGGTGGCCGTCCGTTGATCTACGGGAAGCTCCCCCACCTCCAGGCTGTGTTTGTACATATTCAACAAGTGTGGGGCCAACATCTCAGGCAGTCGTTGATATAGCTCAACCGGGACGCCTTTGGGACCCAGTGCTTTACCGGGCTGCAACGCAGCAATGGCCACCTGTAGCTCTGCGACTGTGAGGTCGGCCTCCAGGGACTCTCTAGCCTCAGGGGAGAGCGTGGGCATCCGTAGGTCCTTGATATACGACAGTGCCACCTCCACCGACATGGAGGAAGTGGAGGAATATATGTCACGAAAATGCCCAGCTAGGGTGTGCACTATGTCTCGCGGGTCTGACGTTTTCGACTCCTCGGCAGTGACTAGCTGCGCGATCCATCGGGCTCCGCTGTCGCGCCTGTCCAACCACGCTAATAGTCTGCCGGTTTTATCGCCTACGTCGTAGACCGTGTGCCGCGAGGCCTCAAGTCGTTGTCTAACACGGTCTGTTAGGTGCTCCCTGTGCTTCACCTGAGCCAATCGCAGGTCATGTGAGGCTTCGCGGGAGGGGGTTTCGGCCTGGCGTGCCTCCGCAGTCCGGAGCGCAAGCTCCAGCGACTGCAGCTCCGCTGTCTGCGTACGCTTATAACCTGTGATGGCAGCCATTGCCTGGCCTCGCAGCACCGTCTTGTACGCCTCCCAAAGAATCGTAGGGGAGTCGACCGACGCAGCGTTTTCATGAAAGTAGAGTTTAGACACCCGTGCAATGGTTTTACCAATCTTCGGGAGTCGCAGGTAGCTGGGGCGTATCGGGTATACGCGGCGGCGCATTAGGTGAGGACTATTGTAGTGCAAGAGGATCGGGGAGTGATCAGAGATGCCCCTGGGTCTAATGTCAATACTGGCAACGTTGTGAAGGCAACCGGGGGAGCCCAGAAAGTGATCAATACGGGTGAGAGTGTCGTGGACCCCGGAGTGGAACGTGTACGAGTGCGTCTCTGGGTGGTACCATCGCCAAAGATCTGTGAACCCTAGCGCCGCCGTGAAGCCCGCAAGTCGCGTCGCGCCACTGCCGCGCGTTCGAGGCGGAGACCGGTCAGCGTGGTCATTCATCACTGCATTAAAGTCACCCCCAAGTAATACCTCCCCCTCCGGTAGGGTGAGGAGAAATTCACTCAGCGCCGGGAGCGCCGCGGCATGTAACCCGGGAGGGATATAGACCAACACTACGTTGTAGAGATGTCCTTCCCATTGTATGTGGGCAGCGGCGAAACGCCCGGCCCCATCCGTATGTGTACTAAGCACGATTAAGCGGGACTGTTTGCGCAGCAAGATGCCAACCCCCCGGGACCCAGAGGTGAACTCAGAGTGCACCACCATCTTATACCCCCAGCGGTCCAGTGCTCTAGTAGCAGTGCCTGTGAGATGGGTTTCCTGAAGTAAGACCAGTGCCGGGGCACATCGTTTGATACTATGCAGGACCAGGCCCCGCTTGATTTTATCTCCTAAACCCCGAACATTCCAGGTAAGCAATGTGAGGGGCTGCACCGGGGTCCTGTCAGTGTCAGGGGCTACCTCACTAAACAAGTTTAACTTCACGGTGGGTGGGTGAAGCGACAAAGCAGGAGTCGGATAGTGCAGAAGGCAACCCGGGTCGTGTGTTGAGCATGTGCGTGGTGTAAGTCTGAAGGCCGTGTCCTATATAACCAGAACAAAACAACAAAACTAAAGAACATACCCCATCCCCCCGCCCCCCTCCCTGCCTCCCTGCCATACGGACTCAGAACTGCCCGCCACCCCAACTCAGCAGAGTGCTCGATCCCCCGAACCCCAAACAGTACTTGCGCTTTAAGGAGCGTGGAGTCCGAGGGAGACCAGGACGTCCCCTATCCCCAGGTCCCAACGTTCATGTCCCAAAGCATCTAACGTGTGGACCACACAGCAGCAGCGGTCCCCGGAAGAAAGCCCCGAACCACATTTCGGGAACGATATAAGCAATCACGTCAACCGGTGGGCTCCTCCTCGACCTCTTCAAGGCGCCGATCTTGTACATTAGGATCGTCCGCACTCCCGGGGCGCCTTGTCCCCCGGCTGGAGCGCCGTGCACCACCAGCCTGGCGCCACCCCTCCAACCAGTCATGAGCCTCCTCAGGCGTGTCAAAGAAGAGAGTCTTGCCCTCCGCCGCCACACGAAGACGGGCCGGGAAGAGCATTGCATATGGAAGTTCTTTGGCCCTCAGTTTCTTCTTGACTTCCACGAAACTCCGCCGCTGCGCCGCCACCGCAGCCGTATAGTCCGGGAAGAAGGACACCGTGGAGTTCTGTAGTTTGATAGGTGGTGCCACCCGCGCCGCCTGCAGAATGGCGTCCCTGTCTCGGAAATTAAACAGGCGGGCCAGGACGGGCCTCAGAGGCGCTCCCACCTTCGGGCGCCCTCCCGGTACCCTATGTGCTCGCTCCACCGAGAAAAACGCTGAGAGGCCCCGGGGCTGCAACTTGGATTTGATCAGTTCTTCGACATATAGATCCATGGCCGGGTGCCCCTCACTCTCGGGAATCCCAATAATGCGCACATTATTGCGTCGAGTACGCCCTTCCTGGTCATCCAACCGGGCCGCCATACGTTTGTTCTCTGACTCCAACTGCGACACCCTCTGCAGAAGGCCTTTCGAGTCCTTTACCAGAGTCTCCGTTACCTGCTCCACCTCCGCAACCCTGGCGGACATTTTCTGGAAGTCCGCGCGGAGCAGGGACACGTCCGTAGAAATCGTCCCCACCGTTGATTGTACCTGTGTTAAGGCCGCCATAATGTCCTCCAGCGTCACCTTCGGTGCGTCGGTGGTCGCCGCCATCTTCTCCTCGCGGCCGCTGCGGTCGGACACCGCGGGGTCTTTGGCATAGGTGAATTTATCGAGCTTGCCTTGATGGTGCCCCTTGGTTCCCTTCCCACTCATGGCGCGGATAGAAGATGCCTCTCAAAGGACCCTCCCGCAGCTCAGCGGGGAGTCGACACACCAGGGTTCTTCAGGCCGGGCCTGAACTCCTCAGGCAGCCCAGGGAGCGCGCTTCATTTCAGGTCTTCCCCCAAGGGGTGTTGCGGATCAGCCGGGCCAGTTGCACGCCTCAGTGGGGGGCCCAGGGCAGGGTCACAGTCCTCTGTGCGTCCCACCGGTCCCCACAAGCAGCGCAGGCTCGAAGAAGCCCCTTCGGCATCCGATATCAGCCCTCCAAGTGCGGGCGTGACACTCCGGGGAAGTAGTGGAGCCCACGCCTCGGCCCCGGCGCCCCGGGCAGGTTCGTCGTTGCGGGCCGATCGAAGTCAGCAGACACGATTACGCCTCCCTCACAGGAGCACTCGCCTCATCTCCGCCCCGGCTGCCTCCGGTAGCGCCGCCGTCAGCAGTTGCGTGCAGGTGCCCAGCCTCCGTCTTCGCCCCCGGGTCAGGCCGGTCTGGTCACGCCACGCCCGGGGTCACCCCGTCACTCGAGGCCCCGGTCGCACACGCCGAACCAGGCCGCAAAGTTACGGATCTTGCCGCTTCCGTCCCAGACGTCTGAGGGACTCGGGAGTTGGGTCTGGGAGCGCCGCCGTGTGTCCGCCTCCGTTTCTGGACCTGTGGGACCGGATTAGTGCGCGGATGAATGACGGATGAGCGGGGAGTCGATCTCTTCCCCGGAGCCCAACTAGGTTGCGGCCATCTCGCTTGGCTGCAAGCCACGCCCCCCTGTGATGATTTTTTAATGTGTCATCAGCAGCACGGTGGACGGGCTATATTGGTTTTGTCGGACACTTGTTTACTGGTGGAAACACTTTTTACATCTAATGCCACAGGCTCAGGAGAGCCTTACACTTTGGAAGTAAGCATGTATATCTTTCTCCTGCATGTATGTCTATATCTATTGTTATTTGGGCTCTTCTGATTCGTATTTGCAATTTCAAATTTCAATCTGGACCCTTATTGGACTCTTGTTTAATACACTCTTAAAATTACTTCTCCCTCCTGCTTGCTACTCTATAGAAACATAATAATAATACTACTAATAGTAATAAGGATACTACTACTACTACTACTAATAATAATAGTAATAATAGTAATACGTGTTATTATTATTTTTAAGAAGAAGACAAAGAATGTAGTAATTATTCCTTCTTTGAGGCATACCTGATACCTCAACAAATGTATAGTAACTACTGTTTCTTTGAGGCACACCTTTGCCGGCTGAAGTTTAAAATACAATCAACACACCACTCTGAATTGCCTCGTTGTTTTCCCCAGTAAGTCCATTTAAAGTCCAGCATTATCTGAAACGTTTTATAAGAATGTTTTGCTCTTAATACCAGCACCAGATGTGCTGTATTTATGCAGAAAGTATCTAGGGTTCCTTTGCCCCTCGTTTCTTGTGTTAGTCATTGTTGGATTTGAGGATGACGTATGGGATGTACCTTGTGCGTACATATGGTGGGGTAGGTGGTGTACCCCCTGACTGGTTTACAAGAACCCTGATAAATATTCATTCATACTGTGTGAGTCTATTGATTAAGTTATAGGACTCTATTGTTTAGGAGAAACCCTCCTTCTGCACCCAGGTCTAGAACTAGGTAAAGGTTCAATCCTAAAGGCTTGTTGGCTAATGTAGGTGACGGTGTATGATGTTACCCGGACCTATATTAGGGTACCTATATGAAACATAACACCCACTCCTCTTCGGAGCAGTCAATAATGATAAAAATCTTAGCGAACTATTCCCTTTACTAGGTAGTAACGCATAAAAACTCTCAGTGAGCTTTGTAAAAACTATGTCTTAAAATCATTTTAAAAACAGTGTAAGAGGGGAAAAATTTTACTTCAAAAATCAGTTTTTGGGAATTGTCACTTAAGTCGCAGTTCTAATTGAGTTTTTTTATATAATTCGAACTCCTACAAGCGTCAGAAGTCCATGTTTTTCCAGCGAAAGTGTAAATTTAGAGGAAATGTTCCAAATTTAGTTGAGTTTTGAAAAAGGAAAAAGGCCAAATTCTTTCCCAGCACACGCTGAGCCAATTGCAGATTAAGTGTCCTGGCTGGGAGACACAACATTGCTGTCGCTCGCCAGAGAACTTCAATGGAGCATAGATGATATTCAGAGCTGCCAATAGCTGGTGTAGAGGCAGCCGGTGCTGTTGCCGAAACCCAAGTGCTAGAGGAAGAACTGATGCTCAACCCTGTTGTAAAAGGCACCTGCGGATTCTAGAAGAATGCAGCCATCAATAAGGGAATGCGCTTGGGACATTGCGGAGCATGGGCACACAGGGGTTTCAGCCTGGTATTCAAGTCCACAGGAGTGTCCGATGCAAGTGTCAGACAGAGATCCAACAAGCATTCTTTACCGCAAAAAAGGCATTGAAGTACAGATAAGATGCAGTCCATCCAGACTGGTTTAAATGATAGTAACCAAGAGGCGCTCAGTTCCTGTAGGCAAGGTTTGCCCAGATATTGTGCCATGCGTTCACGGTACTTGCGCTCCAGGAGTGCTTTTTATCATCTCGTTGGTGATTGGGCCGTCCATTGCGTAGCAGAAAAATGACAATCAGGATTCCTGCTATAGAGAGCAGGATCAGTGGGAGACCTCCAAAAATGCTTCCCAATAAGAAGTGTATGACATTTGGAATAACTCAGAGAATTTTCTGAAAGGTGCTTAGAAATCCTGACCCTATGGTCTTAAATAGGTGTACAATACCACTTGTATCAGACATATTAAAGATACGACCCAACATTTCTGCGAAATGAATGGGACAGTTTGTACGTATAAGTGCCTGTATCTCAGTCAAGGTCCTTGCGATTTGAAGATCAAAGGTCTCTCAAGCAGAGGTTAAGGGTATCGTTTGCTGTAAAAGCATGGCTTCAGTCTGCTCAAAGTTAGGCCTGGGCTAAAATTTCGTTCCGTTCGCAGAAATTGCGATAATTTGACATTTTCGCGTTCCACGGAAAGCGCGAAAATGTCAAAATTTCCGCATTCCGCAGCTTAGCGATAATTTGGTTCTTGCTCGCGCTGTAAAATAATACATTCTCGCGCGTGCGCGATCGCCTTACCTGAATCCCTGCATTCGCCGACAAGTTTTCTTGATCCGGTCGTGTTCTCCATGAGATGTTGTATTGTTTTTAGCCATTTGCGCTGTCTCGCGACAGTTCGCGCCCGCAGTGACGTCATGCGTCGCGCGATCATGTCTTTCTTCTCGCGATCATGCACCGCGAGACAACTGAAAACAAGATGGCCATGCCCGCGAGCAACCACATGGGGAAGTTGGCGAGCCGCAACCATGCAGAAAATCTCGCGAACATGCGGGAAAAAAACTTCCGCATCTTTGCGATATTTCCGCATGTTTGTGATAATTTTTAACATTTTCGCGATAATTTGCGAAAGTGGATTTCGCAAATTCAGCCCACCCCTACTCAAAGTATCAATTTGTATAAAGCAAACATTCAACAAAGTCCATAACGGCGTTTCCCTGACTGTATTAATTAGGGGAAACAATACTTGCATACAGCAAGTAACCCTGGAGTTCACAGTGACCAGATAGGCAATGCCCGGAAGCATCCCACAGCAACCTTGATCATCAAGTAACTCCCTTTCAAGATCATCTCGAATACCAGTGTAATCACGGCTGCTGGAGTCACTTTCATGTGGCAGGACAAGTTTGCTACTGACCCATTACAAGCTCCGTGCAGGGAAATATCCTGGCATATGAGAGAACCGCTCAAAGCGCTTTTGCAGTTTGTACCACTTAGAAACACTTCTCGATTACCAATCCGGCATCAAAATCTGTATGGTAAGTCCCAAGATTCCTTAATGTATTCCTTACCCATCTTTTCATATTTGCCCACCTGCCTTCGCTCAAGGCAATATTGAAACTGAAAAGTAGTGACCGGTGGAGTTATGTGGCCATGGATAAGCCACTCCGTAGACAGAGATTCCGCTACTGTAAACGATAGTCTGTCCAGTTTTTCAATACGCAGCATTGTATATTTTGCTCCCCTTTGTGTCATTTCCATCTATTTATCTGTTAGATTGTATTCTGTAAACAGAGATGTACTGTTGATAAAACGCCAAGGCATATAGCCTGCACGCAAAGATTGTAGCGTCCAGCTTAATAACATAATAGAACATAACTGAGATTGCCCGTGTTGTAATATGGCTAAATCCTGTTCTAGTACGTCTATCGCAGGAGATACAATGTTGCCTAATGGATATATCCTGGAGGTCAAAGTTGTTAACCCAGTGTCCACTACCGCGAATGCCTTTTCTAAGTTAATACGTTCTATTTCCCGTATTCTCTCTGCGGCCTCTTGTTGGGATATTTTCCAAATTTCATTATAGGTAGCATAAATGGCAGCATATATGAAGCATTTCTGATGGTGTTTCCTGGGACCTAGTAAAAAATCCCTAAGATCCATGTCTTGTGTGAGTAAGGATAAGTGTTGTTTCACTTCTGTGAATGTTGAGGTTTCTAGCCAATCAAGGCACAACTTCCCAACACTGTAAGCTGTCACTACCCCTGGGTGTTCTTTTTGTACATAACTTGGATCTGGCCTATGGATACTAAACCCTTCGGTGGTATTCCAGAATCTTCTCTGACATCTGTTCCTGTCTAAGGGCCAAACCAACCATTCTTTCCAATTAGGGTCAGATCTATTGTACTGTAAAATGACATCTATTGTTGCCTCTTCTTGTGAAGTCAAATTTTGCCACCCCTCCATCTGTGAGGGTGTTGGAAATCGAGGTGTGTTCAGGCCCTTGTTCTAGGCTAGTCCAAGACAGGTTGTCTGTTGCACATTTAGAAATATCATCTGCCGTGGAATGAGGCATGCTCTAAATAGTGCTTCTGTTCCCTGGACTTGCCAGTCTCTAGAACCCAAGACTGATTTTAAGTCTATTGCACCCTTCCATAGGTCAAAACCATGTTCAGACAATTGGGCAATAAAGGAAGCAGAGTAAATCTATTTGGTGTTTGTCAACATAATTTTCAGTGCAGATGTCGTTGTAACCTTATAATAATATGAGGTCAGGTCAGTGTTGTTAAACCCTGGAAAATATGAAAATTTCTGTGCTAATGTTTGCAAACTACTTTTTGGTGGGTTAGGGCAATTTTCCTACTGGTGGTACATAAAAATATTTATAGGTGATATAGATTTGTGTAAGAAATTATGACCATAATGTTGGTAACAGTACAAAGTGTCATAATCTGAAGTACCTTCTAACATTTCAGTGTTCGGAAATGCAGCAGTTTTTTCTAAATCATACAAAATGTTATTAGTTTCAGAGTCCCAATAAACAGAAAATGTTCTGGAGGTAATGATATCACTTAATGAAATTTTAAATACATGAGAAATTTTAAAAGTTCAGTTGGACCGGATATTTCAAAATCAACATTGTACCAAATTATACCGTCCGGTATAGGAACTGCTGCAATGTTCACTGATGAAAAGTCTCTTTGTTCACGATGTGAGGACTGATGTGGTTTCAGAATCAAATTCACTTTTTGGGCTTTCGAGCTATGTTGAAGGTATCTTCCATTAATAAGCATGCTAAAAGTTATAACTAAGCCTATCCAGAAAAGAAAGAACAATATCCCAGTAATTACCCAGAGTTCTAACCAAGGAGATACCAGGTAAGTCTTTTTGAAAAAGTGCAGAAAGTTCTTGACTTGTTGCTTGCAAGTTTGTTGGGCTGGTATCATTTCTGGTGCACTATGGATCCAAAGAAAATGTATCACAGTTTATGAAGTAGCCAGAAGCAGTTTGATCAATTTTTGGAATTGCATCGGGGTTTGTTGAAATCGCATTTTGCTCTTGTCAAGGCATGTTGGTGTAGACGTCTGTATTTGGTCTAATCACAACTTCTGTGTTACTTTGATTTAAATTTTGAAGTCGAACTTCAGGTTCTAGGGGAACGAGTTCCATAGCATTGTTGCTTAGTCGTTTATTCCGTACAGGAGGCTTTTCAAACGTGATGAGTCTTTCTGTTTGAACTTCTTTTATTGTAGCTAGAGGAGGGCGTCTGCTACTGTGGAGTCAACGAGGCCTACTGTTTAGTATCGGCCACATAGTGTGGTTTTATTAAGTCGATTGAGATGAATCTTCTCTCCTTTTTTTCCAGCAAGAGGCAGCAAAAGTATAGTTCTTGTTCCTTGAACTGCTAGACAGGTACAGGTTTTCTGTATGATGGTCCAAATTCTTTTCGGTCCGCTATTTTCTCTCTGACCAGATCCCCGACTTTTGGGATTCATACAGGTCTTGCCGTGACTGCCTTGACTTCCCCAGTGGTGTTTTTTTTTAAGTGGACGTTGCTTTGTTGTGTCCTGGATTCATTTAGATCCTGTAAAACAACCAAACGATCATGGATATCAAATGGTTTCTCATCCACCAATGTGCCTTCACAATCAAAATCAGGTACACACATTCTCATCCCAAATAGGACTTCATATGGAGTGACACCCCCTAGAGAAATTTGCTGTACCCCGCAGAGATGATTGACCCAACTACGAATCTCTGCCTAATATCCTAGCTGTTAAAGATTGCTTTAAGTCCCAGTTTTTCCTCTCCACATCCGAATTTCCCTTAGGATGGTATGGAGAGGAGTACCGCAATGCTACACCCATACTTTCCATGGCCTCTTTGTAAGCCTGAGAGCTAAACGACGGGCCACGATCAGAATGTAACGTGCCAACTGCGTATGTCCCTATAAAGACTCGCAAATCTTTGATAACAGTTCGAGCATCAGCCGAGCGCTGAGGCCATACCCATAGGAATCGTAAGCATGAATCCACTGCAACCATGATATACTTGTAAGCCCCATCAGATTGTAAGGGGCCGCAGTGACCCAGATACACACATGCAAGATTTTTATCTGATTTTAATATTGTGCTAGGTGTGTTATGTTGGATCCCTTCATCTGTTGGCATATGTCACATTTCAAGACATAGTCTTTAGTTTGCTTTGTTAGGCCTGGCCACCAATACCGCTGTTTCAGTATTGAAATGGTCGCTGTAACACCTGTATGTGCAGAGCTCAAACCTTCAGGTGCAGCAATAATTAAACCTTGCCTACAATCCATATTTGGTATTACTCTGTGCCCCACTCCAGGAATCTGAGCATATGGAATGTTGTTCTCATCTAACTTGTAGGATTACTTGGGTGAGAATTTCTATGCTACTGCAGAGCTGCCTTTGGATGAAGCAATAACAGCCACCATAATCTCACCGTCTATTCTAATTTTTGAACGAGTGATTGCAGCTACGGAAGGCATGCGTACAGCCCCCTTCGCCGCTTCATCAGCCAATGAATTCCCTTCAACATGAACGCCATCATGTTGATAACTCAGTGTATGAATCACATGAGCCCGTGGTAGTTCGTTTTTCAATTCAACTACCTGTTCCCATATCATTTTATACCTAATTGTGTCACCTTGTGCATCTTTAAACCTGTTTTGTTCCCAATTATGTAAATATTCATTGTATGACTGCACCCAGTAAAAGGAATCACACACAATTAGTGTGGGGAATTCATTATCCGTATTTACAAGTGTCAGTATCAGTGCTTTTAACTCTGTCAACTGAGCCGTGCAGTCTCCTAGAGATTGCTTTTTTGTGTAACTCGGATGGAATTTTCCATTCCGCTTGCAACCTTTAACGATTGCACATGCTGTGCTGTATTGTTGCTTACTCCCTATGGCCGATTGAGCAGATCTGTCAGTGTAAATAATATATTCATACAGATCTAGAGGCAAGAGTTCACTTGGTAGAGGATATTCTTGTTCGTATTGCAGAAATGCCTGTGTTTTTAGACTTGGATCAAATCTATATTCAACATCCGTTGCAATAAGAGAATTAGCCCATTGTATTCATCTCGGATGTAAGGCTTTTGCATTTGGAATGCTAGCCTTTGTAACATCTCCTAAAGCTGGTACTGGTGTTACAACAATAATGCGTTTTCCCTGAGCCAGTGCTCTTTCTCTTACTACAGCGGTCTGAACTGCTGTCAGTATTTTTTCTGTTGAACTGACACTCATTTCCGCGTTTTGTGTACAGGTGTGATTTGTAAGCAATTGGTACCGTTTCGCCTTCATTGCAGGTTAAGTAAGTGTACCCGCATTGACCCGCTATTACACGGATCACTAAGTTGCGTATGTTTACGCGTGTCTGTAAGTGTTTGGAAGCTATCATGTCTTCTTGTAGTGAATGTAGGATGTTTGAGTGTTCCTATGTCCAATGTCTAACTGAAAAGTCAGGTTTTATTAAAACGTAGAAAGTTTTGACTTTTTCTGCGTAATATATGTTCTGCCAAAATTTAGGAATCCCAGTATTGATTGCAGATTTTTTAATGTTTTTGGAGGTTGGAGCAGAGCACACATTTCTAAAAAGTTAGCTGCCAGACTTTTTCGTTCACTTGAAAGCTCATATCCTACAAAACAGGAGACTGCGGTGGGCAATTTTTGATTTCTTAAAGTTGAACTTGTAACACTCTCAGAGGCGAATCCCATAATAATGGTGCTCACCCTGGTCAAGTGTCTTTTTAAGTCATCATCCGCCAGATAAATATCATCCACATAGGACAATGCTTCCTCATCAAAAGTTTGGAGTAACTCAGTTACTCTTGCAGAAAATATCCCCGGGCTGTTTTTATACCCCTGGTGGAGACAACAAAATTGTCGCTGTGACCCCAACGCTGAGTATGCGGTCATGTACCTGCTTTCAAGCACTATATTTTGGCAGAAAAATCCATTTGAGATATCAAGTGTAGTTTTGTATTTTTTCCACACAGTGTTATTCATTAATGCAGCACTGTGGGCATATTGGACAGCTCATGTCTTTGTGCATGTGTTTAATATTATCCCCATTCCTGAGATTATATCTCTTTTCAGAGGGCTCCTGTGGAGGAGATCTACCGCGGGATTCTGGTCTCTTTTCTTTTGTTGTTTTTTATTATCCCACTTCTTTTTAGAACAAGCAGGTGTCTGCTTGGAAGTGTCCTTTTCAGGACTGCCCATCAGTTGTGGTTTTAAAGCTTTTCTACCTAATCTGTCCCTGCCCAATTCTGCATATGCAGTTTCAATTATTTTAGGCAGTTCGTGTTGTTGATCCAACGGACTGTACTCCCTTAGACGTTGGAGGATTGCCACAGAAGCTGCTTCCCATTTAACATTAACTAGTAATATGGCTGATACCTGGTCATATTTATTTAGTAACGTCATCCCTAAGTTCAGAGCAGGCTCTGCTCCGTACTCGTTTTGTATTTGTCTCAATACAACTGGTATCACAGCTAATAAAGGAAGACCATGTGTTCTGGTATATATGGCAGCAAAGACTGTACTCCAAGAGGTGCAATCCTCTACTTGTGGTGTTATCCCCATGGGCAAGCAGATTGTTAGGATTCTGTGTTTTTAATACGGGGTAGTATTCGGGAATACTGCCTCGAGCTGGGTTATTTTCTGTGCTACCCAGAATGGCATTTTTTCACGTTTTGGGGGAATTTTGCCCATTACCGCGTGTAACGTTTGTGGTGTGATTTTAGTTGCGGTACCCTAAGATTGAGTTCTGTTTGTTGCAACTGTTGCTGGTTGGACTGTGAAAGTCCTCATGACAAATTGCGTCAGGTTTCTGTGAATTTTATTTAAATCTTTGTGTTGTATGAGTAAGTCTCCTTGTGGCATTGTTGCAATGTCAGGATGTGATGAGTAGGCCGCTAATATTGGCCATGTTGCCCCCTCTCCTCCGAGCGGGCCTAATCTTGCTTTGTTTCTTATGTGGGGTAGGGCACCTTTAAACCAGTATAAGTGTTCCTGGTACGTGAGTGGAAGCTCTATGTCCTCGCACGTACTATATTCCACTGGTGCATCTCCTCCTGTATAGTAGTGAAATTTCTGTGTTCTTGCATCTGCTTCTGGGAATGTAATCCACAAATAGAATACCTCTGTTTTGTTTGATTTGTGTGCCTCAATCACAAAAGCTACTAAGCCACCCCTAGCTGATAAACCATTTTCTAATAGTTTCAGGGTGATTGTATGTCTGAATTTAGGTGCAATTTAGATTGTGTTTAAATCTTCTTCTCCTGTTGAGAGGCGTCGATCCACCACTACGTTATCTTCGCCCTCGGTCATTTTTGTAAGAAAGAAGTTTGTTCAAGGGAACTAAGGTAAGGTGTTATGCACAATTTAGGAACAAAATGTCCTTCAAGCTTGATTATCCAGCAGCCACTAAATAGGATATTACGCCTACTCAGCTGTGGCAGAGTTTGTGCCCTCCCACTCCAGACGTCTCTGGCGTTTTGTGAGTAGGGGTCTCTGAGAATTAGCACGACTGAACTACTCAGATTCTACTGTTAAATAATTACCCAGCCAATGCTGGTTGCGCCATGTTGTGTAGTTACTATATTATCCATACAGGACCGGTGCATAGAGATAACATGAACTGTGGGTTTGGTGGCAGACTGACTCTGAGCACCCCCACCAAAAATGTTAGCCTGTTTGCATTAGCTAGCTCACAGTGCCACTAGAATCTCCTCTTATCGGGGAGAGAATAGTTTCTGGCAACCTCAGAACATTACAACACTGATCCCTCAGGATCGTGGAAACAATATACTACTTTTCACTCAGTCACTCATGCTCACTTATTCAGTCTCAGAGAGTTACACAGAAGAAACAGTCAGGCGTGTTACCATAAGTATTTAATGCACTGTTGTTCTTCTAGTGTAAAATAGATGTGCTGCAACAAATGTTAATCTAACAACAAAAACAATGCCAATACTGACACTTGATCAATACTTCACTCATACCAATCACACGTGACACTCATAGTGATTGTAAATCATAATAAATATGTTTTTAATTCTTATTCTCTTATATTACTTTTTAGATATTTTTAGAAAAGACAGCAAATCAATCATGTTATTATTTACATGAGCGTCATAGAATTTTTTGACCACAATAACGTTACAAACATATAACATCAAATATGGCTATGGCTTTGCCAAGGCATCCCTTACACCACATCTTATACTAAAAAATATTTACACAATGTGAGCAAGCTCAAAATCCGTGAAACATTAAAGAAAAAAGAAGATGAAAAAGTCAGAATACCCAGGGGAAAGGTCAGAAAATAAGAGAAATCATAAATTAAAGCGACACAGACCCAGGAAGGGATTAGACCAAACAGTTATGCATTCAGGTCATATGAAACTTAAATTCATAGTTAACACACTGTTGTCTAGACCTGATACTCTTAATTTTACACAGAATACTTGTTTGGGCCTAGTAAACGGTCTGCATGTTTCAAACCCACTGATACTGTGGGGTTATCCTCAGGACCTGGAGATTGAGCTAAAAATAAAAGAAAAAAGAAAAAAGTGCTTGTGTTACCATTGCCTAATCACTCAACGAACAAACCTATTTGCTCCATACTTCCAACTTCTACCAAGGTACCTTAAGCTCTTCCATTTGATATCCAATGTGACTCTTTCCAATTCGCCATATCGCATTTCAAACCGGGACTATCTGGTTTGTCTTGAGAAGCTTTTGCAACAAGAAGAAAAGAAAGGAAAGGAAACGTGGAAAGTGAGAAACCGGACTTCTAATTATAGTGCTTTTGACTCTGCACAACGTTCGTAGCTAGGGTCCAAAGCTGTTTTTACCTTAACGTAATTGTATTTGGGCATGAAGAAACATCTTCGGCATTTCGACAGAATTGTCTCAAACTGTCAACAATCTAAAGAAAGAGCAATCAATGAAATGATAGCCTGAACCATCACTATTTGGAACTTATTTGTTGCTTATGTTAGACAGTAGCAGATATATATGGTTAGCAGTACAATGAATATAAAAGGATAGTACAGTTCTACCATTTTGCAATAGTCATGAATACATACATGAATATAAAATGCATGATAAAAGAAAGCATCTAGGGTTCATTTGTCCCTTGTTTCTTGTGTTAGCCATTGTTGGATTTAAGGATGACGTATGGGATGAACCTTGTATGTATATATGGTGGGGTAGGTGGTGTAGCCCCTGCCTGGTTTCCAAGAACCCTTATGAATATTCATCCATACTGTGTGAGTCTATTGATGAAGTTATAGGACTCTATTGTTTAGGAGAAACCCTCCTTCTGCACCCAGGACTAGAACTAGGTAAAGGTTCAATCTTAAAGGCTCGTTACATGCAGTATGAGGGAGCTAATGTGTGAAGGTATATGATATTACCCTGGACTATATTAGGGTACCTATATGAAACAGAACAATACATCTAATTATCCCCATTGTGAGGCATATAACAATTTGGACTATGCATAGCTTTTGCTTTCCCCAGACATTATCCTTTAAGAAATTTGGTAGAATTTTTGTTTTAAGAGCAAGTGAATAAAAAATAAAAATAAACCACTGCATAAAGACATTGAACATTTGTAATTTATTTGCATTTGATTTGATCCGTAACCCTTGCATTTTAAACCCCCAGTGCCTCCCTGTATTCTGCCAGCAAATACCCTGAGAGCCAACCCCATCTCCATGCCTAAGGTCAAGAACCACCCCACAATCGTTCTCACCAATATGAGTATGGGGATCAGGTTGGGAGGATCTTGGCATACCAGGTTGCAGATAAAAAAACTAAAACGTGAATATACGCGATAAAGGGTAGAGATGGGTGATTATACACTTCCCCTGACTCAATTCTAGAGCAATTTACCCAATTTTACATGGAGCTCTACACCTTGCCCTGTAACATAGACAAAACTGCACTGGATGATTACCTACAATTTTGTGACCCTCTACCTCTGAGCCTGGACGCAGCTGATCTGCTACAACAAGATATTACCAATGAAGAAATTGCATCTGCCATGGCAGCGCTGCCCACCGGCAAGGCTGCCGGGGATGATACTTTGCCAATAAAATTTTATAAAACTTTAAAAAAATTCTATTCTCCTGTTACTTCATGATGTTCTACATCAGATAGGGGAGCGTACGGGAGCACCCAAATCTTGGGCTATGACTAACATCATTTTTTTTTTCTTAAAAAGGGGAAATCTGCGGACAATTGCAGTTCCTATCACCCAATATCCCTCATTAACTCCAACACTAAAATCTTCGCCAAAGTACTGGCTAACTGGCTAGCGCCTTCTATGCCAGATCTCATATCGGATCAACAGCATGGGTTTATTATTGGTAGAGATACTACTGCTCATGTTAATACAGCTATAACAGCATTCGATATCACTAAAAGGACATCTCGGAATTTGGGGATGGTCCTTCTAGATGCTGAGAAAGCATTCAACCGCGTCCTGTGGGGTGCATTATGGGCAACATTAACCATTAACGGTCTACCAGGCCGTTTTTTTAAATGGATCTGTGCGCTATATATCAACCCATAGGCTAAACTTGTGTACACCAACCTGCATTCTGCTCCTTTTTCGATACGTCCTTTTACCCGGCAGGGGTGCCCGCTTTCCCCTATGCTGTTTGCTTTATATATTGAGCCATTCAATAAAGCACTGAATCGGCATATTTGTATTACTCCATTTAGCAATGGGACATGTCGACTGAAGGCTATTGCTTATTCCGACAATATTGCATTTTTTTTCATCTGATCCAGCAACAGCATTGACTGTAATTCATGAAGAAGAGAAAACTTATGGCCATTTCTCAGGGTATAAGCTCAACTCCCATAAAACTCAAATCCTTCATAGCTCAGATTTGCCTACACCTATAACTGGTGGCTGCGCTGTTGCAACTTACTTGGGGGTTCGGATTTCTGCTACTATCAAACAAATATGGAGACTTAATTACAAGCCATTACTGCACGCGGTTATACAAAAGTTGAAGAATTGGAATAAACTTCCAATAACCATTATTGGCAGGTGCAATATAATTAAGATCACAATTCTGCCTAAGTTTCTATATTTGTTCCGAGCTATCCCAATACGTATCCCCAACAATTTTTTCTAAAAATTGGAAGGGGCTATCAACAGTTTCATTTGGGGCTACAAGCAAGCACGTCATACGCTACGTCTCCTTAAACTCCCCTAAAAGCTGGGTGGATTACAACTCCCTGATTTTAAACTTCACTTTTGGGCAGCATTTACCGGGCGTTTGCAAAGTTTATTAACTGACAAACAACGCTACTTTGGCCTTTCTCTTGCATTGGGCACAGACAGCAAAATGTTTCTAGATACCAACTATTACAAAAGCGTCTGTTTCAAGACTATTAGGGACATGGTCTGTATATGGCACAAAATTCTCGATTATTGCTCATTCTCTTTCGAAGATCTCACTCAACATGACTATTTTAAAATTATGGAATAATCCAATCCTCCCAAGTATATTTCATGATCTCACTGCTCACAGGTGGGAAAGCTGTGGAATTGAACGGCTTTGCCAGCTTTATGATATGAACAGCTTTTGTACCTTTGCATCTTTACAATCTGCCTATAAAATTCCACAAAAATCTTTTTTTTAAATATTTACAAATCAGAGACTACTTCTTAAAACGACAACGGCTGCATCTTCCACATTCACATGAACCTCTCACATATTTTTTAATCTTTCACTTAAAGCCAGAATTAGCTAAATATATTTACAACTCTGCTGTTTCAGGAGTGATGATACTAATCGTTTAGCTTTCAAATGGAGTCAGACATTAAGGTGCCGATTACGATCCGGTAAAAACCGGGTACGAACCGTCGGTCGGAGCGTTTTCCCCGTCCGACTCGTACCCGGTCGTAAAACTTTACAAACATGGAATTACGATTCGCACGGAAACACCATTTCCGTACAATTCGTAAAAAACACCGACCGACGAAAATATACATACGAATGTGATCCGGGAATGCTGCGACGTGACGTCGGGACGCTTTCAGGCAGCGTTTCACGACCCAGGAATTACGATTCGAACCGACAGCAGTCCGGACGGCAATATTTTCACGGCACCCAAAAAGTGCCGGAAAAGCGAAGTACGGCGCGAATCGACCAGAGTAGGTGGCCCGGTACGCACCGTACCCCCCCCCAGCCCCCGTACGTACGCGCCGACCCACCCAGCCCCCGTACGTACGCGCGACCCCCCCCAGCCCCCGTACGTACGCGCCGACCCCCCCCAGCCCCCGTACGTACGCGCCAAACCCCCCCAGCCCCCGTACGTACGCGCCGAACCCCCCCAGCCCCCGTAGGTACGTGCCGAACCCCCTGTATGTACACCCGTGTACGTGTCGATCCCCCCGTGTACGTTCGAGTCGAACCCCCGTGTACGTTCGAGTCGTACCCCCCCGTGTACGTTCGAGTCGTACCCCCCGTGTATGTTCGAGTCGTACCCCCCGTGTACGTTCGAGTCGTACTTCCCCCCGTGTACGTTCGAGTCGTACCCCACCGTGTACGTTCGAGTCGTACCCCCCCGTGTACATTCGAGTCGTACCCCACCCGTGTACATTCGAGTCGAACCCCCCGTGTACGTTCGAGTCGTACCCCCCCGTGTACGTTCGAGTCGTACCCCCCCGTGTACGTTCGAGTCATACCCCCCGTGTACGTTCGAGTCGTACCCCCCCATGTACGTTCGAGTCGTACCCCCCCGTGTACGTTCGAGTCGTACCCCCGTGTACGTTCGAGTCGTACCCCACCGTGTACGTTCGAGTCGTACCCCCCGTGTACGTTCGAGTCGTACCCCCACCCGTGTATGTACGACTCGAACGTACGCAGGGGGTTCGACACGTACACGGGTGGGGGTACGACTCGAACGTACACGGGGGGTACGACTCGAACGTACACGGGGGGGGTACGACTCGAACGTACACGGGGGGTTCGACAGGTACACGGGTGTACATACAGGGGGGTTCGGCGCGTACGAACGGAGGCTGGGGGGGGTCGGCGCGTACCTACGGGGGCTGGGGGGGGTCGGCGCGTACGTACGGGGGCTGGGGGGGGTCGGCGCGTATGCGGGCTTGTCTCCATGGTTGCTATGGGAGTTCGGTGCGGACGGTGTTTTTTCCATCCGGTTGTAACCTCGGACGCACGGGATGGATCGTGATTCCTCGGTTGGACTTCACCTTTCACATTTGTACGGTAAATCGTACGAGGACGTGTCGGACACATTTTCCGACCCGAGGACATGTGGGGAATGATTCCCAATGCGGTTCGTATGGACTTTTTACCATGCGAATCGTGATTGCCAGTTCGTACGGCACTTGTACGATTCGTACGTTAAAAAGACCGGATACGAGTCGCACGGGGAAATTTTTTACCGGATCGTGATCGGCACCTAGGTGTCACTACGCATACTTCTGAGATTGTCTCAGCTTTGGACACTTTAGATAATTCTATCCATTCTATAAGCCTAAAGCTGCAACAATTCCAAACTATTTGTGTGCTTTATTACACTCCTGAAATGATTAGTATATGGCAACAAAAGGCACAGAGGCTTGTGGGAGATGGCGTAGATCGATCATGTTGCCATAAGTGTGGTCCTATTGCAGCCAACATTCTCCACATGTTCTGAACTTGTCCTATGTTAGGTGTTTTTTGGGGGAAAGTTACACAACATATTGATCAATGTTTGGGTTCTAATTTTTTTCTCACTAACAAAGAGATCATGGTAGGACTTAAGGAGAGTGATAATCATGTCATGAGAAGTTTTTTATCTTTTGCATTAGTTGCTGGCCGCCTCTGCATCGCAAGGGCATGGGTAGCGCTTGACTCTCCTATTTTTTTTTAATGACTTGCTCTCATGAAAGACATATATGAGAGGGAACGGGCACTGGCCAAAACTAGAGGTATGCGCTCACTGCAAAAATGTGTCCGCAAATGGAAATTTTTTGTTTGATTCTCCAGACATATATTGTTATTTTTCTTCCTTTCTTTTCCTCTTCTTTCTTTTTCTCTTTCTAGCCTGCTTGATATGATAATCTGCTAATGTATGCAATTGATAGTTATTCTTCTTTTTTTATTTACTTCTTTTTATGTACCCTCTGTATTCAAAAATAAAAAAGAAATAAAAAAAAAACTTAAAGGAATCTTTATGATGAATTAAAAAAAATAGAAATTAGGTATTTTAATATCCAGAGCTCTACACCTTGCCACATTCATGGATTCATTGCCCAATCCATTACTGAAACTCCTATCCATATTAAATATCACCCAGCCTCATTCATCTCTGTAATACTTTCTTTGTATATTGGTATACTTTGTACTTTGCTTTGTTGTTACTTGAAACCAATAAAAACGATTTAAAGAAAAGAAATTGGTACACACAGAGAGAAAATAGTTAGGTAGGATTAACTCTTCGATTGCATATCAGTACGTGGAAAAAGAAAATAAAGTCTGATTATTACAGAGGACTTGAATACAAAAATATCACTCCACTGGGCATAGATTTTCTATTTTTAACTCCAAGCTGGTGATATTGTTCGTAAATAGTATTTAGGCCACTATATTCTGGCCCCATAAAAGCCCTATTTTAATAAGCTACAAAAATAATGTCAGTTTGGACACAATTTCAATTAATTTTATTTATATTTAAAGTTTTATAAAGCAGTGCTTGTTTTCTTTTGGTTAGTTCAGAGTGCTGATAGTTTTACCAGCAAAGTTTACTTGAGAGAACTTGGGAATGTTAGAGTTTGATTGTGTGAGGTGAGTTGCTTGTTCATGGTCTTCAGCCACACCCCTTATGCTAATTATCTTTGGATATTGTGAACTTTGATTTTTAGTCTCATGGAGTGTCCTACTGTGAAGAGACCCAAATGCATTCCTATCTTTGTAGACTTTGACTCTATAATGGCTCTCAGCGCAGACATTCTACCCCGAGTATGGAGACCCCTCCATGACTGTCGGTCTCCGCCACGAGTGCAGAGGCCCTTTGGGAATCAGGCCCTCAGAGTTTAAGGGGTCAAACGCTGTGGTAATAGTGTTTCTGAAATTACTGATATCTGCAGGCATCATACATTTGAGGTGCAGTATTACTGTAGTAATCTGGGTTTAACCTACGAAATGAGGATTAACTATAGGGATCAGTGTTTGTAAATTATTAGAGGTGTGTTTCTCCATTTTCTGAGCACTCTTCCCAGTGCACATTTTGCTAGGTTTTCCTGGTGAAGCCTGCACAGGGAAAGGAATATGTAAGTGCACTGTTAGTGAACAAGTCTTTATCTCATTTCAGACAGTAACTCTGATTATCACCTAATCAGTATTAACATTTTACTTGTAACGATGGCTTTTGCAGCCACAAACCTGCAATGCCACATATGAAGGTGTACGGAAATATACACCTATGCAATGAGCCACTGCTGTAACAAGACTTGATGGGGTGCCCCCCGCAAGGGACATGGAGGGGCCCAGGGACGGATTGGTACTGTGGGCACTCGGGCATTGGCTGAAGAGCCTGTGTCTCAGTGCCCTCTGTGGGCCGTTTTTTTCTCCTTTCCCAGTCCACAGAGGGCACAGGACAGTCAGAGTATAGCAGCCTGGCTGGGCGTCCATATGATGTGGCCAGTCAGCTATTATCAGCTGTGGCCTCTCCAGGACCCCCTGCCCTGCCAGGCAATTATGCTCATGGTGTGCTGGGGATCGGGTGATTGTGTGCCAGAATCGGCCTCCCTGGTGGCCAGTTGTTGTTCCAGCCATTGAACCATTTTCAGCTCGTCCTCCCTGGGGCCCTGGCAGTCCAGAAACAGTGTTAGCATTTGACACCTCACCCAGTGCCCCAGCAGCAGCAGTTTGTTATTTAAAAAGACGACCGGCTTGCTTGTCTTTCTTTTGGTGCATAGCAGGGCTGGCAAATTCTGTGTGGAAGAGGGCCAGATATGTCATTGGCCTGTCATGGGAGCAGGAGGACCTTGTGGCTCCACAATTACCATGGAGGCATTTTTTGCCTCGAGAGAAACGACCAGGAGAGCCACAGCATTTACTTTTACATTTCTGACTGTGCGGTGTGCAGGGAAGGACCCTGCCAGTGGTAAGCACTTTAAGTACATACAGCCTGCCATTGAAATGTCATTCTATGCTGTCTTATATTAAAGTCTTTAACTTTGCGAATAAAAAACTCTGATCTGGTTCTCGGCAAAGATTGTAAGAACCCTTAAAGTAATTCAAGACAGACACGCAGTCCTCTTTTACATTATACCCATTTTGGATCATATTAAATGGTATGCTCCCCTAACCTGTAGTAGTATTTATCGTTTTCTCTGATGAGTTTATGTAGTTTGAAAAAAATGCATAGTTAAATATGTGAGTAGAGGGGGCGCCAAGAGTGGTTGTCGCACATGGAGCCACCATTTCCAAAGCCGGCCCTGGGGCCAGGTGATGTTGTGAACTCATACCATCTTCACCTCGAATGTGGGCTACTTTTTTCAGCAGTGCCCGGGCAAAATTGTGATCCCAAGCTGACCCTGGAGGGGCCACCTCCAGACTTAATCAGGAGCTCTCGGCCAGAGTACTGTGCTGAGGGACTCCTTAGGGCTTGGGTGCCCCCTGAACACTAGGACTGCAGGGTCCTGTGCTACGTCACTGCCATGAGTTGTCCAATAATCTACAACACAAAAAGGCTGACTCAACAGATTTTAAGGAGTAGAACAAAAACGTAGACCAATAAGACGTCGTCAGCATGCATTACAAAACTTCACTAAAAATGTAGGGGCATATCATGAAGGCCCCACGATAAAATTATCGCTGCTTTAGTGTCCGTTTTTGGGCGAAAAGCAGCGATAATTTTATCGCACTATCAACATGGACACGCTAACGCGTGTTCCCATGCCTCAGCGCCGGTTTCCCTAACGCCCATCTTCGCATCGCAAATGAGATGCAAAGTGGGCGTTCCCTGCCAAACTAACGTGGAGAATGTTGCTATCCGATATTTCTCCAATTATCAAGGATATCGCTAACCTGCTTAGCGATTATAAAAGTAGCGCTAACCGCGCTTAACGCAGGTTTCTTTACGCCTGCTTGCAATCTGACTTAGCCATAATATCCAATGTGAGGTGGATTATATGACTAAGTCCACCCTGCACTATCAGCAACGTATCGCCTGTCGCTGTGCGATTATCGCTGGATTTCCAGCAATAATCGCACATTTTACAGCTATCACTTAGATTTTTATCGCTTTGGAGATAAGCGTTGCTGATAGCGCGCTATCTCCGCGATAAAATCCAGAGATAGCCGGCGATAATTATCGACGCACTAAGCGCGCTTAGCGATACTTATCACCGGCTGTTGCTGATATGCCCCGTAGTTGTTAGTCGGGTATGAAATATTTGTGATACATAATTATGTTACACACACATTTTCACTGGGTTAGAAAAAGTGGTCATAGCCTGTTGTAGTGTGAATGTAATGCCTTAGGACATCTAATGCAAATGTTGTGTCATCCAGAAATTAGTAGTTTGTAGAGCATTAACAATTTCGCAAACATACATTAGCACCTAATTGAGACACAAATAGCTATGGGGTCAGTTGATTAGAAAACATAGCGAGGTGCATCAATCAAACACGTTTTTGAAGATGTGTGTAAGAAAGATCGCCTTCTATGTTAAAAGTATTACCTAAAAGGAGGAAACAGTACAGAAAAAAATAGTTTCCGCTTTTGCAATTATGTTGAACTTACACTATATACATTGTATTCAGCGGGGACATTCATATCGTGAATAATGATGTATGCATTACTACTACACATGTACATTACACTAGTTTCGCATTACAATGCCTGTGAATAGGGATAAGATTGTAAAGAATGTGCCAGTTGTAATTTATGCTTTGCATACTTTTTAATTTTATTTACATTCTTTTGTGAATAGGCACGCATGATATTATTCTGAAACGAAATCCCTGAGGTGGAATGGAATACACTAATGAAATTCGATCGGATTCATTGTTTCAGCACACATTGGACAGCTTCCAGGTACCAGTACACGAGAAGTTTGGGTTGCTGCCCCCAATCACAGGCAGACTGACAGAACTGATGAGCGGTATTGCTACACAGCTGTCATGCACCGAGAAAAGAAAAACCAGGGTGGAATGGAGCCAAAAAGCATTCTGAAGAAAGCACGGAAGCTAAAGTGAAACTGCAAATAGCAGAGGAAATGAAAAAAAAAATAACCGAGAAACGAGCCAGTAACCCCTTACGTGCTACTGTTTTTTTATGTTCCCTGCCCCCTAGCACTAAGGCCTTTGTTGAGGTTTTTCCTTATAGGAATACTATTCTAAAAAATATTCAATGTGATCAAAGTTAATTGGAATCTCGAATCACATTTAATATTATGGGCAAAATATGATGATTAAATGTGTTTTCTTCATTAAAGTTGTGTAAAGAGAGGAAACATTTTTTTTATTCACAGACTTTCTGCTGTAGGCAGTTAATGTACCGTTTTGATGACCTGCACTTGGTTGGTGAATGGATACGTGAAAATATTCGACAAAAGACTACACATTTCTAGTCTCTACACCTATTAATGATTGCATTACATTTTGTTGCCACCTAAACCTATCCAATAACCTGCCAAATGAAAAAATATTTTCATATCAAGAAGGGCCACATTTTTTGGAAAGTGAGATAAGACTGCGATTTCAAGAAAAGATCACATGCATACCTCAAACTAAGGAGGCAATAGCATAGAAATAGCAGACATGCAATTCCAAATAGAGAGCATAAACAACCATCTCCCAAAAAACTATTAAGACTGACATACAACCTTCAACACACAAAACTAAAAATACACTGAGCAGAAACCAAGCATTTACCTTCGTAAGAACCAATTCCAGTATTTACAGAAACCTGTGGAATATATGAGATCAAGTTACCCCCTATATAAATCCCGCCAAGGACAGCATAAAAGCTCAATCAGTCTATACTGATTCAACCAAGTGAAATATCAAAAACACACAAAACTATTAACACAGCCTGAAGATGTGCCAAAAATGTCCTTCAGTAAAACCAATAACCACCAATCTTTGCCTCCTGGTGCCAGCAATAAGTGTGCTAAATAGGATCTTGTGAATTTTAAGACACCTCATTAAACAAAGAGAAAGACAGAGAGAAAATGCCTGCATCATTCTTGAAGGATGAAATGGTCTTTCAATATCCTTATTTAATTAGTCAGGCACCGCTGGCACAGGTAAGAACGGCGGGGCAAGGCGGGGCGGAGGGGTGGGCAAGACGACAGTTGACGGGTTAAGTAAAATTAAATTTAAAAAGAAATAAAACCACTTACCCTGTGTTAGCTGCATCTTTGAGTCGGTGATGCGGCGAGCACAAGGTAAATGGTTTAATTAATTGTTTTATTTAATTTTACCTAACCCTACGTCAGTCTACTTCCTCCCCACCGCCCGCCCCACCCCGCCCCGCCCCACTGCTCTTAGCTGTGCCGGCCGTGCCTGTTATTAGTGTCTTTGAAGCAAAAGTACTTTTCTAAGTAATTTACCAACCTGTAAAGAACAACCAGACACAATGTTAATTTGCTTAAAAATTCACTCTAAACTTGTTGAACAATTGTCAGATATTTCGGGCCATATTTATGACGTGGTGCATGTACGACAGCAATTGAAAAATGAGATTTATAAAGCCACGCAAGTCCACTTCCCATGACCTGAGTGGCTTCCTAAATCTTGAGTAAAGCAATGAAGTTGTAAACCTGGGAATGCATCAGATAGATACATCTTAGCAGAAGAGGAATAACGAGGAGAAATCTGCCTCTCAGGACTGCTTTTGTGCAGGAAGGTATCCCTTCCTGCGTAAAAACAATCCCGCATACAACACAGACACCCTTGTACCATGGTGCAAGGGTGCCTGTGTTGGTGCTAGGCTGCCAAAACGGCGCCAGCACAGGGGAAAAGGCAAGAATGTGCCATATTATTTTAAGTACTGCGCATTCCTGCCCTTTCCCTTTCATGCAGTGCAGCGCAGCAAGGTGACGCTGCACTGCACTGCGTGACAATGTTATAAATATGCTCCTTGTCATGTAGATCTGTATGACAGAGAAACCTGCATCAGCAAGTTCATTTCTAATGTCGTTTTGAACCAGGCACTAACAAGGACAAATGTTTTCATTTTTCCAAGCACTTCACACATTGCATGTGTGCTGACTGTTGGTAAAACACACATGGAATATGGCGAATGTTTAAGAATTTGTCTAGGTACAGGAGTTTCTTCTGGAAGGCCATACGCCAAGGTCAAATCCAATGCTAGACTAGCACCCACTCACCTCCCCACCATCCTGTAATGGTTGTGCATGGTGTGAAGCAGCCTATTTATGCTCTACCACTGAGGTGGCGAGGAGTAGCAGATAGTTTTTGAATAACTATGTCTGCTCTTTCCACATTTGGGGCCTCGTTTACATTGATTTAGCATAGGGCAGCACCACAAGTGTTTTTTGCAGCGCTGCCCTACGCCAAATTCAAAGGGCAGAAATGCACCATATTTACGAGATAAATGCATTTCTGTCCTTTAAGCCAGAGCCGGAGCACAATATGGTGCCTAGCGCCAATGCAGGCGCTCTTGCACTATGGTGTAAGGAAGCCTGTACTGTGGGAAAGACTGTTTTTGATGCTTCACATACTCCTAAATACCTTTGTGAATCAGATACTGAAATGTTCAACTTTCTATTGGAAAAAGTGCAAAGGAGGCAATGTAAGAAATTGGATAATTATTTGGGGTGGGTGACTGCCTATTTCAAGGAAAAATCACAACTCTTTTATGATGTAACCAACCAAGTATTTAAATTACCCTGTCCTCAGCCCCCTGCTATCTCAGGCACAGAGCCGGCACAGTAAACGTAGGGTAATGTATTAATTATATATGATGTTCCAAATGAGTAGTAAAGTCAAAATGCCAACTATACAAATAACATTTAATAAACAGAATGACACAAAAAATGACAAACATCTAATAAGCAGAACCAGACATATGATTTTTAAAGTTTTGAGTGGGAATAAGTGCCAATGATAGTCTATGGTTGCAGTAGACTGGGACCTAGGCACATTTTCAGGCTGAACACAATTGAGCATCACTCAGATACACCAACCAGGTCGTACCAGTCAAAGATCTTTCCTTCTCACTCAGTCTTTTAGGTTCCAGCTTTTCAGGTTTCTGGATCAGCTCCTCTGGGTCACTAAGTTGGTAACAGTTGCTAATGATCAGTAAGGCACTCTAGGGAAAAGGCCTCATGCAGCTTACTGTAGCCACACATGAGGTCGGCTGACTGACCTTTGGAGTCCACTTTTTGTCCTGTTTAGAAGGGAGCAGTTCCAATACTTCAGGGCACCTCTCAGGTCACAGACAGCTGGCCAGTCCTCTTCTGTTATGCTCCAGTTTTAGAAAGGATTCTGAAGATGGTGCCTGGGATGGCACATTTAAGCCTGGCACCACATGGTGGGTCGGAATGACTCCTGACCTTTCCTTAACCAGGGCGGAAAAGATCCCAGAGGAAAGCCTAGCCACTTTTGCAGAGGTTCCTGTTTATCATACTGTAAACAGACCCAAAATGCCATTTGTCTAGACATTTTCCAGATGGTGAAAGTCTCTGGCCACAATAAACTTGGGCTCTGAGGCCTGGGGTCATGTGTGGGAGTGTTGTAGGGAAATCAACATTGTCCTTATGAACTAATACTAATATAAATATTGAAGCATGCACTGTGCCCACAACAAGCAACTCAGAGACAGAAGTTCAGTAGTACAAACGCATGGTACTTCAGCAACCAGACCGGAGTTACAAAAGATTTCTCTTGACATCTTGTTCTCTTCCTTTCAAGTGTGCCAAAGGTGACATGTTATTCAACAGAAATGTCAAACAGGAGTTGACACTGTGGTGTCAAAAGGATGCCCACAGCCATCATCCTGCATGTTCTGTTGAGCTCAGAGGAGCTGTCACGGTGGTATATTGTTTGCTGCAGGCAGTCATTTCACACCTTGTTCACACCTATTCAAGGCTGAGCACAGGCTGCAAGATGGCAGATAGTAATGCTAATTAGCATTCTGAAAGCTCAGGCAATGTGGCTTTCATTGGCCTCATAGATATGGGTCTGTACTCAGTGACACTGGAGGTTCATAAAAAGTGATGCAACAGCGGCACAAAGGTCTGATACACAAAGTAATGCTTCACATACTCCTAAATACCTTTATGAATTGGATACTGAAATGTTCAACTTTCTACTACACATTTATGCCTGGCACCACGTAGTGGGTGGGGATGACTTCTGACCTTTCCCAAACCAAGGTGGAAAAGATCCCAGAGGCAAGCCTACCCACACTTAAGGTTCCTGTTTATCTTCCTGCAAACAGGCCCAAAATGCCATTTGTCTAGGCATTTTCCAGATAGTGAAAGTCTCTGGCCACATTAAGCTTGGGCTCTGAGCGCTGGGAGTGTTGTAGGGAAATCAACAGTGTCCTTCCAATCTAATACTAATATAAAGATTGAAGCAGGCACTGTACCCACAGAAAACCCAGAGACAGAATTCAAGTAGTGCAAAGGCATAGTCCTTCAGCAAACAAACAGGGGTTACACAGGAATTGTCTTGACATCTTGTTCCCTCCCTTTCCTGTGTGCCAAAGGTAACATGTTCAGCAGACCTGTCAAGCAGGATTTGACATTGTGGTGTCAAAAGGATTCCCACAGCCACCATCCTGCATATTCTGTTGAGTTCGGAGGAACCTTCACTGCAGCCTGCTCAGGTAACTAAAGGCTAACTTTCTAAAAAAGGTACCTTTCCATAGTATATATTAAAAAATCGACTTCACCAATGAATTGGATTTTTAATAGTTCATAAAAATAGCGGTTTAATTCCTTTCCTGAGTTTGCAATATTAGGGCCTGATTTATATCTCGGCAAAATGGATACTCTGACGCAATGGAGATGGAGTATTCATACTGCTAACACTGTGATCTGCTCCCCAGATTTGAATGCGGGCAGAACTTTGGTTTAATCACAGCGGAGACTACTCCATCTCTGCTGTGATTAAACCCCTCTTACGATCCGACAGAATAAGGCCCATCACAGGTTGACCTCTAATTCAGCCCACCAAATTTAGATGGGAGGAATTAGAAGGCAGTTTTGAGCCCATCGTCAGGAAAACCCTGATGGTATGGGGCAATGAAAACTACAAATTGCTCCCCTGGCCATGGGAGAGGACTCCCATGGTGAGGGGAGCATTGCCTTTTTTATTTTCAGAATAAAAATCCCACTTTGTGATTTTGTTTTTCAAAGTAAAATAGATCGCCATATGGCTCAATCATGCTTGATGGAGCCGGGCATTAAACTGTAAAAAGGAGGGCCGACTGGGATAGCAAACCAGCTCTGGCAATTATGTCCGAATGGCCCGGGGAGGCGGGGGCAAAGCGGGGTTGGAGGGGAACTGCTGGCAGGACCACTGCTGCTGTGCTTATGTTACAAGGGGCCAATTTTGCAGCACTGTAACAAAACAGCCCCCTCTGGTGGAATACCATCACACACCCTTCTGGCCCACTGGAGAAATGCCCGGTGCCCGCTACGGCCAGTCGGGCCCTGGTAAAAAGCATTGATAGGAACCACTGTAACGGCAATTCCCAATAATGCATTGAGAAATGACTGGTGGCTTGGTGGTCATTTAAGAATTTGTGGGCAGAGTTGCAGTCAAGGCAATAGGGTAAATTACTCAAACATGTGTTGAGCAAATAATTAATCGGCCCTCAAGTTTATTAATCAATGGACAGCTAAGCCTGCAAAAGTGAAAATAGTTGTTTGCGCCTTGTCACTGAAGGGACCTGGTAATATTCATTTTCTACATGTCCCACTTTTAAGTACCATGCACCATACCTTCTGGGTCAAAAGTATATTAGTGATAGAGAAGGAGACTTACCAATATTTAAATGGGAGGTTTTTACCTTCCAAAAAGAATCATTTTAGCAGGTCATACTCTAGGTATTACTCTGCAGCAGTCAGGATAAAATGGTAGGGCTAAAGCCATATTTGTTTTGTCACACTAGTGGATAGCACAATAAGTATTGTAGTCCGCAGGTGATAGTTAACTTTTCATGCCATGTGTGCATTTCCACACCATATACTATAGCCTTATATAAAAGTTAAATAAGCAAAACTAAAATTAGCCAATTTCTCCATGTGGACATACACTGGGCACTGGACAGAAGTGCTTCAGTGTGCAGAGTCTAAAAACAAGAAATAAAATAGGGATCAAGCTAAAAATATGGGGGGCCGAGCAGAAAAGGTGGATTTCCTACAGGTGGCATTCTTTCTATTTTCACTAACACTATATGAATGTTTCCGTTTTATTCCAATCTTCAATGTTTTGGAAGAGGGGACATTCACAAAGGCATTTCAGAGTAAGTGGATTAGTACTACAGTACTATTTATTGTACTAATAAATACCTTTGGGGTTCGCCTTCCAAGTGTAGCAATCTGGAGAGAACTGTTCCTGATATTTTTCCTGGACTGCGGGTGGTAAACACACTTTGTTTCATAGAGAGATTTCACATCTCTAAAAACTCTATCCACAGGAAGAGCCTGCAAGCAAACTCACAGAATGTGGAATTGTGTTTGGTTATCCTGTTGTCATTGACCTAAAGACAGATTCAGGCTTTCTAGACCCTGCAGGAAAACAATCTACCCTGGAAGCTGCCTAACGCAGATAATGGCCTCTAGCACAGCACCAACATTTGAGAAGCATGTTTGCCTGCCTGTAACCATTGTCTGTTCCTCAACCCTCTACAACATAGCCTCTCAATAAGCAAATACAACCTTGTAGAGCCCATGCCAGATATAGTTTTGAGATGAATCCCTTGAGAGGATTTTGAGCTCCATGAATTGTCAAATTGTGACCTTTTCATTTTCAAATTGCAACCTCCTTCTCTACCCTAATGCACATGTGAGTTAGCCTAAATTTTGCTTTGGTCATTCTAAATAGGGCCATTGAGACACCAATCCATTTTCGGACTTTCCCATCACTTCTCATTAATATTCATTACTTCCCATCCACCTTTGTAATGGTTACTCCATTTCATCATATTGAAAATTACAACATTTAATTGTCTATGGTTTCATTTATTCAATTCTTCACTATTTTTGGCAGCTTTTAGCTAATGTAATTTAAAAAAAAAATTATTTTAATCTTTATTCTAGGCCTTTGTGAAATTCTGGTTACTTAAGTTAAATCTGATGTAATTTCTGGCATTTCACATTAAACTTTTTACGCAAAATGGCTCAGATTAACTATTATGTCACATCATGTAATTGAGATGTTGTTCGGCAAAAAATTGTATTGTGGGAGCCTGAAAACAATGCGAAAAAATAAAATACAAGTGCTATTGTTCATGTTTTGATTTTGTACTATTTTTTTTAACACAATATGTTTCATCATGCCCAAAACAGATGCCAAGATACATTTCACACTAACAAATAGTTTAAAATTCCAGCCTGCCGTTTTACATTTTGCATAATGTCACATAATATTTTGCCCATTTTGCTTAATTTCCTCATTTGAACGATACAAATTTCATTCAGGGTTACTGTATTCTTTTTTTTGTAAATACATTTTTATTGTTTTCTTATGAACAAAACAACGTGACACTTGATTGTACAGTTTTCCCGTATCACCTGACAATACAGTATACCATTTTACAACCATGTAACTGGAATCATTTCTATACAGTTCCGCATGAGTGAAAGCGATACCCCTCGCACCCGTCTCCAAACCCACCCCATCAGTCTGGGTCAGAGGCATCATCATCTGGCACTGGCGGCGGGTCGCATATTCCACCTCTAAATTTGTTCCATGCCCCCAACACCTTGTTCCATTTACGGGGGCATCCCCGCCTGATGAATGTTGATCGCTCAGCCAACATGGCTACATCCATGTCCCTTCCCCATGCGGACAGCGAGGGCACCCCCACCGCCCCCCATTTTTGGGCTATGTTTCTCTTAGCTGTCATTATCCCCAACGTGGCCCAGCTCTGAGCCTGGCGGTTAAGAAGGGTTACTGTATTCTTTAAACTCTGTTGTTTTTTGAATTGCTGATACTTTCAGACTTATCATCTCCCTAAGTTTAAGGCTTCACTTTTATAAATGCTAGTAAAGGAAATATTTTATGACATCTCCACCCATCCCGACTAATGCCATCTCATTCATTCTGAGAATAATTTTAGTTTCAAATCTGTAATGAATCCAGCATTTCAAAATCATAATGGAGAATGTCAACTATTGATCAATTTGAATGTATAAAATTCAAACCCATACCAAAGGAAAGCAAACAAATAGCCCGTGCCCTTGTGGAAAAGATCATCTCCAAATCTCTTTTATTTCAAAATGTCGTGTTTGAAAATGGAGAGCTCTCACATTTGGATATTTATACACATTTTTTGATTTAAGTCGCCCACTTTATGGATAGTGCAACTTTTACGGCATTGAGATTTACCTGACTGAATGGACTTTATTTGCTGAAATGTTTCCAATAGTGACAGATCAGTGACTTAACTAAGTAGTATCTTTATTACGGAGTCTCCCCGTGTCATGGCAGAGACTCCACACATAAAAAGATGGGCAGTTGTAAAGATACTACTTGTAAAAATCCTTTCTGAATTGCAAAAAATCTTTAACTTAAAAGTGTTAGTTAACCTTTGTGAATTACACACTTAGACTTCAGGTCTAAGTTTTTCTTTGTGAATCAGACCCTCAGTGTTCATCTGTAATTTTTATTTTCTTTCATTTCATTTTAGAGTCTAGTTATTTGCATTGTTTTCCAAGCTTTAGCAAGTAACTTTGATAAAGAAAGTATGTAATAGGTTAAAAAAAATATTTAGATTGTTCCTGGCATTTTTCAGGAAGGAACCAGTGTATTCTATTACACCTGCAATAGATGGGGCAGTCAGGGTAAAGGGTTTAATGTGTTGCTCAATTCCAACTAAAGTATACAGAGTAAGTGTAATGATAGGTCAGTGGGAAATGAGGTGTCCATTTCTTTCATTCATAGTTTTGATATAGCACAAACTTGATCCAAGTGAATTAGAGTGTTGTGCACCGAATTGCATTACAGGGGCAAGGAAAGATTAGTGATTTGCCCAGTGTCACAGTCTGTTGAACCTATGCTGTGACTCAAACCAGGTTCTTACTTTCAAAATTGGCAGCGCTGGCTGTCAGGCCATATTTCCTTGCATGTACAATGCAAAAATGTAGAATGGATAGAATTCTACATGTAATTCAACAGTGGTTAGGTATTCTAATTAGCAGAACAAGGATGTTTTGAGGGTAGTGGTGCCCTCCACTGTTTCCATTGTCTTAGAAGGATTTTGAGTAAGCCTCAAAATCCTTCTAAGACACAATGTCCAGGATCTGGGTAAAAAGTATGGAGGCAACAGCAGTCACTGATGTTTCAGATCCAGTCTCTCCTTCAACAGAGAGATCCAATTAATGGTTAGTTAAGTACCTAAAATGGGAAGAGATTCTGGTAATAGACTTCCCAGGGTGCAGGGCTGTCACCTTGTGTCCCATGGCAGACACCACTTGAAAAGGTTCTGCATCAAATGAAGCATCAGGTTTTCTTCTTCTCATTTGAAGGGCGAGTGCTCAATGTTCTTTTTTAAAGGCAATGCTTTTCACATGTCGTCTTTTGTCAGCATATGCTTTCATCTTTTGTTTGTTAACCAAGTCCTTTTCACAAGTTGCTTTATCATTTTTCTTGCTCTGATTGGTCGATTGGGGTAACTTGGTGGTCATTGCTCTCCTGAACTTCAATGTCGCAAGACTTTCACCTGTGGTCGAGTAAGGTGTTGAATGATAAGCTCTCAAAGTAGAACTCAGCACAGTTTTTTTCAAATTGAGCTTATCTAGAGTAGCACGCTGCACTGCTCTCTTTAGCATATACTCATAAAATGTGAAACCAGTCCGTTGGTCTGTGGCCACAGAGGTGTGCTCTTCTGATGCTTTATATTCAAGTGCTCCAAGTAATCTTTGAACTCTCGACTATTGAAAGGTGGGCCAGTGTCAGACTTCACTATGGCTGGAACACCTCATGTTGCAAAGATGCCATCTAGTCTTTCATTGACTCATTATTGAGTGTTATACGAAGATATACATTTAATGAAAATCATGATTGTTCATCTACAATCACCACGAGATGATGTTCATTGTATAGTGGACCGAAAAAGTCAATAGCTACTTCCTTTCATTAATGCTTCGAAAGTTCTGACATGTTCAAGTTATGGTGAGTAGTTTTTTGTAGAAAGACAGTTGCATAGATGACAGGCCTTTAATTCCCTTTCAACAATGTCAAGATGAGGAAACCAAACTTAGTCTCGGACAGCACGATTTTATGATTTCCTTGATGGGCTACTTTAATTATTTTCTGTTGCAGATTCTCCGGTATCAGGATTCTCGGCCCCCGTAGTATACCGCCTTCCTCAGTTACGGACAGTTCATCCTTGCCATTTTTCTATTTTTGATACTCACCATCACTGGTGAGTGGTGTGCTGGTTCCATGACTGATGTGTAAGTAGAACCTTCAACTTTACCATGTTACCATCATGGCACGTGGCAGTTATAATCTGGGCTAACTAAATGGCAGCTGGTGTGCTTGATATTACAATGAAATAAATTTGAGCATCAGTCATCTTGGAGGAAGTACCGTGATCATGTATGGGCTCTCTTGAAGAGTAGTCAGTTGTGTTCTGGTCCTTCCATGTAAGGTGCTGGCTTCTGGATCTTCCTTGATGACTTTATGCTCACTTGATGATGTCATCAGTGATGTAATTTGAGATGTCATTAGTGATGTCATCAGTTATGTCAATGACCATATCACTCATGATATAAAATGAGTGAGATTATAAGCAGTACATTGCGGGGGCGTAAGTTATGTTTAGCTCAGGTAACTATAACTGCTGAAATTCACTGTTTTATACGAGTAAAATCTGAGCCTAACTATAACAATCCTGTAAACCTTTAGTTTTCAGTGAATTTCTAAGGTTTTTTAAATTCTATTTCCTAACTATAACAACCCAGTAACCCTTGTTTTTTAAGTGAATTTCTAAGGTTTTTCGTATAACTTTTCTTAACTATAACATCCCTGCAACCTTTGTTTTTTAAGTGAATTAAGTAGTAGTTGAGTAATGGAGAAAAGGAGCTGGGCCTCCGACCAGCACTGAATCCTCATGTGTCAGACTTACTGGAGGTAACACAAGGGCTTCAGAACCCCCAAGAACCCTCAGAATCCATCAGGACTCCATCCCCTAACCAGCAGTGTACCAGGAGGCATGTTTGTGGTGGAGAAAGCAGGTGTGGCCTCCAAAGACCACTCAACAATTCTGTGGTATGGGACTTACTGGAGGTAACAGGAGGGTTTGTTGGCCCCAAGGACAGTCTAGAACCAAGGGGACTTCATCCCCCAACCAGCGGTACAGCAGGAGGCATGCTTGAAAATGGGCGAAAAAAGGGGTGGGCCTCCGATGACCTCTCGGCACTCCCACTGTGTGGGACTTACTGAAGGTAAAAGGAGGGGTTGTTGGCCCCCAAGGAAACTTCATTCTCCAACCAGTTGTGCACCACGAGGCCCCTTTGCAGAGTGATTGATAAAGGGCGTGGGGCCTCCAGTGACTTCCCCCAGACCCGGCTATTTATTTTTATTTCTTAATTTATTAGAGAAAGGGGGCTGCCTGGCGCCTCTTTCCTGGGCTGATTTCATCCCTGAGACCTCCATCCCCCAAGGCCGGGCCTTTCTGAAATGGGGAGGTGGCTGCATGGCTGCCCTCCCCTGACAAACTGCAGCCCAGAGGACCCATCCTCCAGGACAAGGCCTGTTGTATTTTATATTCTTAATTGGGGCTGGGGCCGTGCAGCTCTTTCTGTGGCTGCCCCAGAGCACCCATTCTCCACTGGGGGAGCCTGAGGGCCCCCAAGGTGCCTGCCAGCTCCCCACCTCCTGCGGGAGCCGGCACTGCTTTCAGATAAAAGGAGATGCTAAACATGCAGCTCCATGTATTTGAAAGCAATTATGCTCTGTTTACAGCAATCAAGAGCACTTCTGAGCTCTCACTTGCTGGAAGTAGATCATTGCAGTGGCTTGTTGGGAGCGGTATAAAGCTCCCGACAAGCCACAGCAAACAGCTATGGGTCAGCCCTGGAGAGGTGATGGCCCCAAATGCTGAGATCAGCTCCCTCACATTTAAAAAAAAAAGAAGTTGGCCTCAGGCAGGTGGTAGTCCCAGGGGCCCAGGGGTTTCCTGAGGCTCCCTCATTACAAATAGATTGTGGCCCTGGGGAGGTGGTGTCCCTTGGGCTCGTGGTGGTCCAAGCACCCCCTAAAACAATGCATAAGCCCCGGGGAGGCGGTGGTACCGAGGGCCTGGGAGGTCCAAGAGGCCCCCATTTAACAATGAATAAGCCCCAAGGAGGTGATGGCATTAATAAGTCCCAGGAGGGGTGGCTCGTGTACCCGTCCCCACCTTAATTTTCAAAATGCCACTCAGGGGCAAATTATTATTATTATTATTATTATTCACTTCAAAAAACAAAGGTTACAAGCAAGTTATAGTTAGGAAACAGAATAAAACACCTTAGAAATGCAATGAAAAGTTAAAGGTTATAGGGATGTTATAGTTAGGCTCAGATTTCACTCATACAAAACCATAGAAATTCAGCAGTTATAGTTACCTTAGCTTAACTATAACTTATGCCCCGCAATGTACTGCTTATGATCTCACATATTACATCACTCATGCCATGGTCAGTGACATCACTCATGACATCTGAAATGACTTCACTGATGACATCACTCATGACATCATCCAGTGATTGTAAGTGTTTTCTAAGAGCTTATGAGTGTTAAACATATGTACTATGCTACTACAAAAATAAAATTAGTATGCTTGGTATACTACTAATGAGTGGTTCTACTTATGTAAACATTATGTGAGTGACTGTGTTACTCTGTGGTTTCCCTGTGTGAGTGAGTGTCTGAGTGGCTGTATGGCTTCCAAGGCTTATCTATGGCTTCCACCAGGATGGGGAGGATACTGCTATATGGGACTGTCTCTTCCTCACTTTCGGGCCAGTCCCGCTGACCTTGGATTTGGTAAATTACAACCTTTTTTTGGTCGTCACAAAAGGGATAGCTCAAATACTTTCTTAGTAGACCAAAAAGATACTGCTGGGCAACAGGCTGGGCAACAGGCTTATGACTTTGGATTGGGAATATTACCTATAAATGGGATAGCCTAGTATTCCCGTCATATTAGGAGGTGGGGATGATTATTAGAGGCCACAATAAATTAAACAATATTGGCCTTACATAATATAACAGTACAAATAACTTCTATGTGTTTTTCATATTGAATGTTGTATTTTTATACCAGACAATACAAAAAACGTACATCAAGTTATTGAAAACATGCATAAAATAGTCCAACAGGTACATGCATTTGCCAATGAAGATATTTCCTCCCTTTGGAATCGTATTGCCTCACTTATTACTAGTTGGTGCTGGAAATTACTGATGATAGCGATTGAAATAGGGAGTATGGTGTTATGATGTTGTCTGTGTATACAATTCTTGCCAATGTGCTGTGGTATGCTGGCAACAATTAGTTGCCCTTCTTCAACATATATATGTCAAGCAAATATAGTAATGGTCCAACAGGAGGAAAAGTTTATATTAATGCAAATAGACGAAAAAATATTTAGCAGCAAATAATTGTGAACAAAACAGCTAAGTGGCTGATTACAAAGTCATTTGGAAAGTCTCCGAATGGGAATCGGTTTTGCTGCATTCAAATAAGAACCCTTGTATCCGAACAAATCATACACATTTCCCAACGACCGGTTACAATGCCTGGAAACCGTTTGAGCAGTCCGAATCAGTTACGAAAGGCATTCGGACAGCCTGAGACTTTCAGAGCCAATTCATACAGCTCTAAGGACACGGTTCCCCGACGAGTGTTTACAATGACCGATTCGGACAGCCGTTCTGATTCGGTCTGCCCAACACGAAACAACTGTTGTACTTTGTCTTTGCATTCCTGTTGCAGGCCCCCCTTCACCAGGATATGCCATTAAGATCAATGGGCTCACCCTGTTTCCCTTGGAACCTGGGTATGGATATATAAAGCTACAATTGATTCAGTTGGGTAAGCACTGAGAAATGCTTTTTAGAACCTTAACATTCCTTCAAAAAAGCAATACACATCAAATGTATACGTTCATCATGATTAACAAAATGAAATGCACCACACCTACAACAATTTACCAAAAATATATCATTTTTTGTTTTTTTTAAATTGATTTTCTATCTATCACATAAACATCTTTACAAAATCAATTGATACAGGCTGTCAGACATAAATCATAAAAACACAGTAACAACAGTGGCTTTTCAAGGCTCGGGGAGGGGGCCCCAAAGGACCCCCTCCACTTTTGATGACAGCCTTGACTCAGGGGCCCCCGGGGCCTGAAATAACTCTCCTTTTTTTGTAAATTTTGGCCCTGAGAGTGGGCTCCCCATGGACTGTAATCGTTCAGGGAGGGGGGTCTTACAGCTCCCTCCCCCTTTTTGATGATTTTAGCCATGGGGTGGGCTGCAGGGGCATATAATGGCTTGCAGGGGGCAATTAATGAAAGAAAGCAGCCCCTGCTGCAAATTTTCTTTTCAATCCTGTAGGAGTCTTGCGGGATTTCGGCAAAAATTGTAATTTTGGGGGGGTTTTGGCCCAGGGGTGGTTTCCCCGCAATGCACTGCTTATGACCTCACGTATTACATCACTCATGACATGGTCAGTAACATCACTCATGACTTCACTCATGACATCTCAAATGACATCACTGATTACATCATCCAGTGGCTTTGAGTGTTTTTAAAAAGTTTATGAGTGTTAAATCTATACCCCAAGGTGTATTGCTGAATCAGTGGGTGTTTGAGTGCCTGTATGGATGATTGAGTTGGTGCATGACTGACTGTATAAGTGAGTGATAAGGTTTCTCAGTGAATGTATGGGTAAGTGGCTGGTTGTGTAAATGTTTGTATCAGTCTGTCAGTTGGGGTCTAAGGGGTTGCATGGTTGTGTGAGTGTGTTTTTTGAGTGGCTGTATGGGTGACTGATTGGTTGTGTGTGTGCCTGTGTGCGTGTCTGTGTGGATTGGTGAGGGATGTGTGAATGCTTGTATGGATGAGTGAGCAGGTGAGTCAGTGGCTGTATGGGATAGTATGTGTGTGTGTGTTTGTGTAAAGGACTGTATGGGTGACCAAGTGTATGTATGGCTGTGTGGGTGAGTAAGTGGATGTGTCAGTAGTATATGGGTGAGTAACTGGGTATGCAAAAGGCAGTACAGGTGAGTGATGGGGTATATGAGTGACTTTATGAGTGAGTGAATGTGAGAGTTGCTGTATGGGTGAGTGTGTGCTTGTATCAGTGACTGTATAGGTGATTGAGTCAGTTTTAAAATATGTATGAGGAAGCAAGTGAGTGTGTGTGCAATGGCATGGGTAAGTGGCTGTGTGCTTGACTGTATGGGTGAGTGAGTAGGTGTGTCAGTAGCTCTATGGGTGACTGACTCAATGTGTGAGTGGCTATATGGGTATATAAATGGTTATGGCAGTGGATATATTATCGAGTGAGTGGATGTAAGGGTTGCTGTATGGGTAAGTAAGTAGATTTGTGTGTGGATCTTTCAGTCATTGAGTAGGTGATAAGAACTGGTATAGGTCTGTGAATGGGTTTATGAATGGTTGTGTGGGAGTGGGTCAGAGGCATAGCTAGAGCTTGTGGCGCCCGGGGCTATCCCTCAGATTTCCGCCCCAGGTGGGGTGCTGGGGAAAAAGGACAGCGAGCACTTGAAAGAGGTCAGAGAGACACATAGTATCGCCACTAATAGTTACCTCGATCATGCAAGTTACATGCACATACATGACACAGTCCAAGGCTACACAGTTGAATACACCGTTGACTGGCAGTACAAAAGAGCACACACAGACTGCATGATCTATCTGGGGACTCAGAAAAACCGCATGTGACATCCATCAGAGAGCTGCGTGAACAATTACCTGGTAATCCCCTTAGCACAATGCAAACATGCACACACATGACACTGTTCAGGGATCCATCATCTACAGCTGACATTAAATGAACATTCATCATGGTCCCCCGATGAAAGCAGTGCACTTTGTGATCTGCATGATACATGTTCTTTGCAGCAGGCACATTAACGCTCTGTGCTACCTTTCCAGGAGTCAATCCTTCCACTAGACAAAACTCTGATCTAACTCTAGGAAGAACATTAATCACCGAAGTTATCATGACATTTTTATTGTTTCTGAAAATTGGTGGAGGCAAGGAAGGACGTTACAACAAACAAATGATGGACGGAATGCTGACAATGCATACATTCTCCCCCAGTCAAGAGATCTGGGTTAAATCCATCGTTCTTTTGCCCACTACACCACCCCAGTTTAGACATGGCCATATGCAAATCAGTCTTGACCCTGTGCCTCATGGGAACAGTCCAGCCCGAACTGCCAAGCCATGTCTTCCCTGGACCGGAACCAAGCATCCTAGGACCGGTTTCTGGCTATCAGCCGTCATCAGCCAGGATAGCTTGACTCCAGTGCTCAGGCGTGAGTCCCGTGCTCTCCATGCCACTGGAATCAAGCTATCCTGGCTGAAGAGGGGTGAAACCCCGAAACCGGTCCTAGGATGCTTGGTTCCAGTCCAGGGAGGACCTGGCTTGGCAGTTCGGGCTGGACTGTTCCCATGAGGCACAGGGTCAAGACTGATTTGCATATGGCTGGGTTCAAACTGGAATGGCATGGTGAGCAAAAAAACGATGGATTTAGGCCCAGATCTCTGTACTGGGGTGAATGTATGACATTGTTCTGCATTCTGTCCATCGACTGTTGTTTTTGCATTTGTCACCCCGAGTGGGACGGGTATGCTCAGACGTGAGTCCTGTGCTCTCCATGCCACTGGAATCAAGCTATCCTGGCTGAAGAGGGGTGAAACCCCGAAACCGGTCCTAGGATGCTTGGTTCCAGTCCAGGGAGGACCTGGCTTGGCAGTTCGGGCTGGACTGTTCCCATGAGGCACAGGGTCAAGACTGATTTGCATATGGCTGGGTTCAAACTGGAATGGCATGGTGAGCAAAAAAACAATGGATTTAGGCCCAGATGTCTGTACTGGGGTGAATGTATGACATTGTTCTGCATTCTGTCCATCGACTGTTGTTTTTGCCGGAGGCAAGGAAGGAGGCAGCAAGTTTTGTTTAAACCATAATATACTTGCAAACACTACGCACCCACCCGAAATAGGTGCGGTCACACCATTCGCACCACCCTAACCTGCTCAAGGTTCATGTGACCTCAGTGACAAAGTCACAGTGACTGGATCTCTGTTGCTCAAGGGTGTGCTGCTTCTTAGGCCTGCCCGCAAGACTGGAGATGAACTTCAGTATGGATTGTGGTGGACAGGCCTTCAAGGTTAACCCACAATTGACACCACTAGGGTACACCTGCTTGTGCTAAGACATCAAGCCTTCTAAGGTCTAGCATGGGAATATGCTCCCTTAGTAGAGTGGTCTGGTGGACTGGTCATGAAGGCTGAACCCGGTTCCGCAGTTCCAAATTCGACAGCTCTGGCCATAGTGCCACATCCTCTCCCCCACTGAACACCATACTGCCCGCAGCCCCACTGAGAGAAACTCGCACTGCCTTCAGCTACAACTTAATTGTGCCCGCTATAAACACTTGGAGGTGGCTCAATTCAAATTATGCACTTGCTAAGAGTAATATGCTGCCTAAAACAAAAAAGTAAAAGCAAACACTCATAGGGAATGCAAGATTAAGTAAAGCATGTGAAATGTAAGCAGAAACAGCATGGTTACCTTAACGATCTCTCACTCACTATTCAGAAATCAGCAAGTGGTTTTACCTGAAAAGTTAAGGACATGACTACAGGGCCCTGAAGCGAACTGTTTCAATGTCCATTGCTTATATCCTTACAAAACGTAAGCAGCATGGTTTAAAAAGACCACATCCATAAACACAGAGCCATGGTACAAATTTTGTTTTCCAATCCACCCATCAACCAGGTATTGCAGTACCTCCAGGAATGGTAGAGTGTTTTTCTTTTTTGGATCCATTTCACAGGGAAGCAACTAAATGAAAGAAGGAAAGAGAGGTTGTGAACCGTTTCTTCAAGTCACGGTTTTCAGTAAGTGAGGAGCAAGACAGAAAGAGAGGGAATAATAAGAAGAGAGGGGGGGGCAGCTGCCAGCACAAAAAAGAAGAGGACATTGTCTGAGTCCTATTCCTTCTCTGCCCATCCCCGAACGTCCATGAAAGCAAGCTGAGCCTTATCTGAATGCCTTTGCTATTTCTGCTGTCCCGGGACACAGTTTTGAAAAGAAAAAGTAGGGGAACAGAATCTTTTTAATAAAAGAAGTAGGGGCACACCGTGCCCTTTTGATCCCGCCCACTTCGACCACTGCCTGTACTGCACCTGCCCCGTTTGTGCGGCCGTGAACGAAGGGCCTTGTCCTAGACAAAAGATAAACTTAAGTATCCTCGCTCACAGATCTGCTCAAGAGGCTTTGAGGGCCTCTACCCTAGAGGCTCCGGAGTCAGCAGCAACCCCTCTGACGTTTAGCTGCAACTTTAACTTTTTGTGTTTAGATTTCTTTTATTACATTTCAAAAACAAGTCAACTTTAACTTTTTTAGCTCAGTCTTACTCTTACCTCACTCCATTGTCTCTATGGCACTGGAGGGGTTGGTTCATGCAGCAGCCACTAGCCAGCAAATCGCCCAGCACTGCCACCCAGAATTACTCCTCATGAGAGGGCGTAGTGGTGAAGCGCGTGACACGTCACTGCTACGTTCTGATTGCAAGATGCAAGGGCTGGCCAAAAATATGCCCAGGGCCGTCATTGGGTAGAGCTCGCGCGCTTCACAAGATTGATGGCCGTGGCTGGGACGGACCAACAACATTCCACTGCAAGCACTACGGTCGCGGGGGCAATTGGCAGCACAGCACTGTAGGCGCAGTTACAACTGACAAGCAGGTCAGGTGCACTTTGCCGCTTGCTTGTTGCAGTTTCAAACAGGGCCGCACGGCACTGGTGGCCCATTGCGGCGGCCTTTATAATTTATTTGGGGACACTGACACACTACTGTGACTGACAGTAGTGTCAGTGAGTGTCCCCCCAAAAATTATGAAGGCCGCCGCAACGGGCCACCTATTGCCGCGTGGCCGCTCCCAAAATAGTGCCGCCTGGGGCGTACCGCCCCCACCGCCCCCCCTATCTACACCACTGGAGTGGGTGTATGAAAGGTTCTATGTGGGTGTGGGTGAGTGAGTGTTAAGTAGTGATTTTGTGGACAATGTCTTCAGTGATGTCATCAGTGATGTCATTTGAGATGTCATCAGTGATGCAATCAATGATGTCACTGACCATATCATGAGTGATGTAATAATTGAGGTCATAAGCATCGCATTGGAGGGGCACGAGTTATATTAGCTCAGCTAACTATAACTGCTGAATTTCACTGGTTTTGTACGAGTGAAATCTGAGAGCAACTATGATCTCCCTGTAACCTTTAACCTTTGTTTTTTACAGTGAAATTCTAAGTTTTTTTAAATTCTACTTCCTAACTATAATGTCCCTGCAACCTTTGTTTTTTTCAGTGAATTTCTAAGTTTTTTTTTCACCTGAAGTAAGATGCACATCACAATACACAGTAAGGGGGTAGGGTTAAACACAGGGCCTCACCTTGCACTGTGCTGCTCCAACCCAAGCTTGCTACTTATGCCCTCCTCCTCCTTGGCATCCACTGTCTATGACCATGCTCCCTCATTACAGCCACGTGTGGCCATTGTTCTGCCACTGCTCTTCCTGCCTGCCCTAAACAGTTAACTTGCTGCCCGATCCACATACTCCCTACTCTCTGTTCTCTGAGTACATCCACCAGCCCCTCCTTCCTGCCCTGCATGGTCCGATGTGCTGCTACTCACTGCCTTCCATTTAGCTCAATGTCTCTGCCCACTTCTCCTGCCCTACGTTTCCCAATTCTAGACAGCATCATTGTCCTCTTGCTTAGCCTCTGCGCTTATTTTGCTATTCCTACTCTCCTCCCCTGCCCTCCAATGTCTGTGTGAATGCCCCTGCTCCCTCTTTTCTGCCCACCACATTCCATGGACCTGCCACCCTCCTATCTACTAGCAAACACTGACCCTTCTACCTGCCTATTATAGTCAGATGGCTGTCACCTGTCCTTGCCAACTCCATCTTCATTGTCCAAGTTCCATGCCCCTATCCCCTCCCACCTGTCCTCCATAGCCCATTTTGCTGCCACTACCTTCTGCCCTCCATGCTCAGTTGTGCTGCAACTGCTCCTCCTGTCTGTCCTGCATGGTCTATTCTGAAGTCTCTTCCGCTGCGCTCTTTTGTCTGTGTCCAGCCTTTACCCCTCCCTTCTGTCCTCCATGTTCTTTTGTGCATATCCCTGCCCCCTCCCTCTTGTCCACCATGGCTGGTGTGCTATAACTAACCCTCCTGCATTGTCTTCTGTGCTGCCACAGCTCCTCCTACCTGGCCTGTGTAGTCAGCTTCCTGACTCTAACTACCTCCCACCTTCCCTCCGTTGTCTCTGTGTATGACATTATAATCTCACTGTTGCCCTCAATGGTGTGTTGTGGTTCCAGTGTCCATCCCACCTGCCCTCCAGTTTTTCAGCTTGCTGCTCCTGCCCCCCTGCCACCTGCCTGCCGGTTTTCATGTGCAGACAATCATCACTTCCCTCCTGCCTTTTATGGTCTGCTGTCATTCCCCTGCCCCCTCCCTCCTGCCCTTCATGGTCCATTATGCTGCAGCTGCCCCATATGTCTGTCCATTATGGTCAGCTTGCAGCCCTTGCCTCTTTCCTCTCTACTTGCTGTGGTGCATCTGCTAGGGGTGGGCGGAATTTGCGAAATTCACTTTCGCAAATTATCGCGAAAATGTTAAAAATCTCCGCAAACACGCGGAAATATCGCGAAGATGCAGACGTTTTTTTCCCGCCCGTTCGTGGTATTCTCTGCATGGTCGCGGCTCGCCAACTTACCCATGTGGTTGCTCGCGGGCGCAGCCATCTTGTTTTCAGTTGTCTCGCGGTGCATGATCACGAGAAGAAAGACGTGATCGCGCGACGCATGACGTCACTGCGGGCGCGAACTGTCACGAGACAGCGCAAATGGCTACCAACAATCCAACATCTCATGGAGAACGTGACCGGATCAGGAAAACTTGTTGGCGAACGCTGGGATTCAGGTAAGGCGATCGCGCGCACGCGAGAATGTATTATTTTACAGCGCGAGCAAGAAACAAATTATCGCTAAGCTGCGTAATGCGGACATTTTGACATTTTCGCGCTTTTCCGCGGAACACGAAAATGTCAAATTATCGCAAATTCGGCCACCGAAACGAAATTTTAGCCCAGGCCTAGCATCTGCATGGCCCTGTTCTCTCCCTATTGCTTTCCATTGTCCGTTTCCTGAACTGCTGTCCCGCTTGCCCTGTGTGAGGTATTGTGCTGCTGCAAACCCTGACGCCTGCCCTGTAAGGTCCGTTTGGTGCCCCTGCCCATCTCCCTCCTGCCCTCTCTTATCCGAGTCCATCTCCCTACCCCATTTCACCTGCTCTTTGTGATCCAATGTACCAAACTTGCCAACATTTTCAACTTGGTAAGAGGGAGATTTTGAAAAAAACCCAGAGGGGTTGATTTTCCCTATTGACATACATTGAAAAAGAGAAGATTTTAGGCCAGAGACAAATAAAATAAAGGCTATTTTTGGCTTAATTGTCTTTTATATTGTCACAACCTTTCTTGCCTCTACTGCATGGCTGGTTTGTTTCCCATGCCCACCTTTTCCCTACCCTCCATGGTCAGTTGTGCTGCCACTGCACCTCCTGCCTGCACAGCCTGGTCAACTTGTGACCTCTGCACCTTATTCTATGAGATGGTCTTATTCCCATAGAAATTATGGTTAGTGCTCTAAACAAATAAAATGATGACATATTTTCTGAGTTCTCAAATAGCAAAACTGAACTTTTAAATTATTTGCTATCTTTATGCTTTTTTTTAATCCAGTTGATCACTTGATTATATGTTACACTTAAAGGAGAGGATATGGCGTTACAGCCTGTTAGAACTGGGGGTCTCTAATTGGCAGAGGTATGCACCTTTGTCCAAGTAGTGACCCTTGCTTCTAGTCAGGGTAAGCGGGATACACACTTAAGATAACCCTTGCTCACCCCCTTGGTAGCTTGGCATGAGCAGACAGGCTTATCCCAAAGGCAATATGTAAAGTATTTGTACTCAAAACACAAAGTAATACAGTGATAATATCACAAATTGACACCACGCCAGTTTAGAAAAATAAAGTATCTTTATCGAAACTCAACAAGACCAAAATGACAAACATCCAACATACATGTAGTAAAATAGCACTTTAAAACAGTTATTTCCAAAATAAAGCTGGTAGAAAACAAATAGCTTCACCTGGGGCTATTAAGACATCGTGACAGCAATAGGGCATCAAAAGCGGTCTGACAGGCATCGGACTAGATCACTTTCCTTGGCTGCTTCTTTAAAGTCAGCTCTGTCAAGGGGACAACAATGGTGCCATATCCTTTGAGAAATCAACTGTAGCACCCGGTGAGACATAAAAAGGCTGTCACCTCTGTCTGGGTCTTTGGTGGCTCCCAAGCCAGAATGGTGTTGATCTTAGGCTGTAGGGACACCACCTGGCTGCTTCCTATCTGGTGCCCTATGTACACCACGGATACCTGCCCTATCTGGCACTTACTGGCCTTGATAGTGTGGCCTGCCTTCTACAGAGCCTTCAACACTTTGCAGAAGGGGTGCAAATGTCCCTCACAGCTGTAGCTGAACATAGCAGTGCCATCCAGGTAGGCAGCGCTGGATTCCTCCATCCCAGACAGGACCTAATCGACCAGTCTCTGGAATATGGGTGGGCGTTTTTGAACCCAAAGGGCATGAGACGGAACTGGTAGTGCCTCTCTGGCATAAAAAATCCAGACCTCTCTATGGCCCCATCAGTCAAGGCAATCTGCCAGTACCCAGCCGTCATATCAAACATTCTGAGGTACCAGGCAGCTCCCAACCAATGAGTTCATCTGCTCTGGGGATGGGGCGCGCGTCAGTCCTGGTGACAGCATTGAGCCCACGGTAGTCCACACAGAACCGGAGTTCAGGAGTGGCACTAGGTGCAGCAGCTTTCAGAACCAAGATCACTGGGCTAGCCTAGGGGCTGCTGGTGGCCTCTATCACCTCTAACGCCAACATCTTGTAAACCTCTTCCTTAATGCTGGCCCTGACATTGTCAATTACTCTGTAAATGTTGTGTTTTACAGGTCAACTGTCTGTAGTGTTGTAGTGTCCACATCATGGACACACCATTTGGTGGTTCCTGGAGTCAGGGAGAACAGAGAGGCAAACTATCTCAGCACCTGGTGACAATCCCTCTGCTGCTCTGGGGTCAAAGTGGGAGAGAGGTTCACTCCATCCACTGACCCATCATGTTCCTTGGCAGACAGGAGGTCAGTAAGGGGCTCACTCTCCTCTTCCATTCCATCTGCAGCCAGGCCCATTGTCACTTCAGACCTCTTAAAGTAAGACTTGAGGTGCTTTACGTGCAGGACCCTCAAAGGGTTACTAGGAGTCTGCAAGTTCACCATGTAGGTTACTTCACTCTTGCACTCCATCATCTCAAATGGACCAGTCCACTTGTCCTGGAGCACAAAAGGCTCCACTGGTGGTATCACCCACACTGTTTGGCCAGGCTGAAACTCAACCAGAGTGGCATTCTGGTCGTACCATCGATTCATCTCCTCCTGGCTGGGTTCCAGGTTCGCATGAGCAAGTTTCCTGAAGCGCTGAGTCTGGTACCTGAAGGCCAGCACATAGCTGGACACATATTGGCGGGTCTTACCAGGAGTTTTTTCCAGCCCTCGTTTACCAGACTGAGAGGCCCTCTCACAGGGTGCCCATACAGCAATTCAAAGGGACTGAACCCTAAGGATTTCTGCAGTGCCTCCCTATAGGCAAATAACAGGCTTGGTGAGAAGATGTCCCACTTACATCTCAGGGGTTCTGTAAGACCCTTTATTATGCCTTTCAGGGGTCACTTGAATCTCTCAACCAACCTGTTTCCTTGGGAATGGTAAGGAGTGGTTATTTTGTACATTACACGCACTCCTCCCACAATGACGTCATATACCTAGATATGATGTTTGCACCATGTTCAGAGACCACCTCTCTGGGGAAGCCAACACGGGAAAAGATCCCCATCAATGCACGGCTCACCACAGAGGCTGTGATTGTCTGGAAAGGGGCAACTTCCAGGAACCGGGTGGCATATTCCACCAAGAACAAGATATACTTCTAGCCTAAGGCTGTCTTGGGTTCCCATGGCCCCACAATATCAATGCCCACACGTTTGAAAGGGGTGCTCACCACAGAAAAGTGTTGGAGGGGAACCTTACACTTCCCTTCACTCTTGCTGCTTGCCTGGCAAGTCTGACAAGTCCTACAATATGTGTCAGTTTGCTTCCACATTTCAGGCCAAGAGAAGTGGGTGACAAGCCTATGAAATATCTTGTTGGTTCCCAAATGTCCTGCCAAAGGCACATCATGGGCTACACCAAGTAGGAAGGTTCTGAAGCACTAAGGTATCACCAGCACATAGGCTGACCCAGGTTCAGCAACCTTAAGCTCACTGTATAGGACACAATTCTCCCAATAAATCCAATGTGATCCGGTCTGATCACCTGCTGCCTGGTTTGCAGCCTACTACAGCAAACCCTCAAGAATAGGGCACTCCATCTGCACCTTGCAGAATTCTTCCCTCGTGGGATCCTTCCTGCTGTTAGTGGGTCAGCTCAGGCAGGTCTCCCAGTTCGGCTACTTGCTCCCCTGTAGTTTCCAGGACATCTCCCTCAAAGTCTACCTCCTTCTAGACCGTGGGAACTTCTGGGGTTGGTTTCCTACACCTCCTGCCCCTCTTCTTTCTGGCAGGCACCTGGGCTGTTTCAAGCACCAGGTCCTTTTGAGTATCCCTACTGTCTGCCATTGACCGAGTGGTCACACATGCCCGCTCAGGCAGACCCAGCATCTCCAAATGAGCTAGGCTTTCCACCTCCTTCCAAGGAAAACTCTCCAGGTCATTTCCAAGCAGACAGTCAACAGGCATGGGTGGACATACAATGACCTTCAAAGGACCTGAGACCCCCAACACTCAAAAGGGACCAGCACCACCTTACACAGGTGCTCAAAGTTGTCTACAGCAACTACAGGGTGAAGTAGATTGGGGATGACCTGCTCCTCACACACCCATCGAAACCTGACAGATGTCAAACTGGCTCCTGTGTCTCTAAGAGCTTCCACCTTCCTCCCATTTATGGTCAGCCACTGCAGGTACTTTTTAGTGTTATCCGGCAGGCAGGGTTTCTGTGCCATCTCTCTATCCCCAATGAGATAAGGCTCATCACAGCTGGCTCCCCACCCTCACAAGGAACCGACTTCTTCCCCAGCACAACACTAACTAACCCCAGTGACAGTGCATCAGTGGGTGCTGGTGGTGGATAGGGGCATCTGGGATAATTCTGCATGCAACCCTCCTTACCACATGCATAACACTTGAATGGATCCTGATTGTCTGGCCTACCCCTAGGGGCCATGTCTTCTCACCACTGGGGGCCTGGGAAACTTTACCCTGGGAACTACCTTGGGGCCCTTTACAGAACTCCTTTTGGTTACCCTTGTCTCCTCCACTCTTCTGCTGGGGACCCTGCCCACCTTTGGCTGGGTTCCCCACATAACTCTTGTGGACCCTGATACTCACCCAGTGGTCCGCCTCCTGAGCAAGCCTCCTGGGGTCAGTCAGCTTACTATCCATCAGATGCTGGCACAGCTCTGGAAGACAGAGTCTACTCAAGTGCTCCCAACTGATCAGATTGTATAATCACTGGCAATCAGTTACCTTGCTGCCCTTTATCCAACCATCCAGTGCTCTACAATAAAGATTCACACATTTTACCCATGTATTTGAGTAAAGCTTTTTAAAAGACCTGAAATGTTCCCTGTACTGCTCAGGTGTGAGCCCATACCTGGGGCAGAAAGCCTCTTTCATATTGGGGTAGGCCAGAGCACCCGCCTCCTACAAAGGTGTAAGGTGTTCCTCCCATTTGTCTTAAAGTGTTTCCACAGGCCCCCACCAATGATCTTCAGGGACCTTATTCATACGCAGTGCTGCCTCATACGATGCAAACCAAGCATAAATATCCTCCCACTTCTGGAAATTCTGCACTAGGTCTTTGGGAATGTATACCATACAGACTTGCACTGGCTGTAGGCTGCCACTATTTGTAAGGGACTCTGCCTCTTTGGCCTTGATGTCCAGTTCTCTCATGCTCAATTCATGTGCCAAAAGCAATTTTGTTTCTTCCAAGGCACAAGCATTCTTCTCTCCTCTGCCTTTGCCTGTAACCTCATGACCTCCAACTCATGATCCCTGGCCCCTTACCTTTCCTCCATTCCCTCTGGAGCCATATTCCAGGAAGAATGATTGCTGCCAGTCATAAAGGCTGCACTTCCATCAGTCAAATCCTGGGATCTGAAGCTGCCCTCTGGCACATTCCGATCCACATATGCATCATCTGACTCCCAGCTTCTCTGGTCTCCCACCAAGCACTCAAGGACTTCTGCAGCTCCTCTTTCACAGAGGTGCTTTAAGTTTTAATGGGGCATCCAAAGTGTTTGCAAAATTGCTTGAGCTGATCTACTTTGTAGGTTTACAAAATGTCAATGCTAAACCCAAATTCTGCTTCCTCTGCTGGTTTACCAATTAGAGACATGGTGTGTGGATACTTCAAGGGTCAGATCATAAATTGAAACAAAAACACAGTATGTGGTTGTGTAGTGGTCTGCACTTAACTAGTGATGTACACCAATCACTTTGGGTCAATTATAAATACAAGTTCAAATCCTCACCGCTGATCACCAATATTAGAACTGAGGGTCTTTAATTGGCAAGGTATGCACCTTTGTCCAAGTAGGGACCCTTGCTTCTAGTGAGGGTAAGGGTGATACACACTTCAGATAACCCCTGCTTTTCCCCTTGGTAGCTTGGCACGAGCACACAGGCTTATCCCAAAGGCAATTTGTAAAGTATTTGTACTCAAAACACACAGTAATACAGTGATAACACCACAAGTAGGTACCACACCAGTTTATACAAAATGAAGTATCTTCATTTAAACTCAACAAAACCAAAATGACAAAAATCCAACATCCATGTAGTAAAATAGCACTTCAAACCAGTTATTTCCGAAATAAAGTTGGTAGAAAACAAATAGATCCACCTGGGGCTATTGCGACGTTGTGACAGCAATAAATCCAAAGTACGGCCCCAACCGCGAGGTGCGTGGTGTTTAGCACAGAGTCACTTGGACCCCCAAACAGTACCTTTGGATAAAGTAGGCTATGATGATGCACCATGTCGTGGACAAGAGGCGTCGGTGCCAAGGTTGAGGCTGGCTCCATGGCTGCCATGGGGGAGGGGAGGCGTTGTATCCGTGAGGAAGCGGTGTGTCAAATACAGGACAGGGGAAGTCATTTGCATTGGTGGTGAGGCATTGAATCCAATGAGGCAATGCGTAGTCAGCGAGTTCGTAGCATCGTAGTGGTTATTGGCACCACAAAAACAAGATACAGGCACTGGCAATGAAGGAGTTGGTGCGAGTGCTGGCGTCAGGAATGCTGACAGCAACAGGGGTCAGCAGGCATTGAAGGGCATTAGAGCTGCGGTGCAGGCCAGGCAGTGGGTCGTGCACTTCACGAGCTGTGCCCTTGGCCTCGGTGCAGGTTTCAGCTTCACGTCAGCATCGCTGATGGCATCAGAGATTGCTTTTTTTACTTCTCTTAGGTTTCTTACAATTCCCAACTGCAGGAACAGCCTCCAGAGGCCCGATACTGGAATAGGCACCTCTGGCAGATCATAACTCTCAGCAGTGGAGCTCACTTGAGCTGGGGTGAAGTCTTTATGTAAATGAGACTTCAGAACGGGTGGCCAGCACACACTAGCCCTTGGTGATTCTTCTTCAAGCAGATTTCTCAGCAAAGTTCCAGTCTTTGTCCTTTCCATGGCAGATGCAGCAAATGCAGGCCAACAGTACACAGCAAAGGAGCAGTACTTGTCCTCACAGCTCTCCATCTCTTCTCCTTGCTAAAGCTTCCTCTTGAGTCTAGAAGTTATCTAAAGATGTGGGGTTTAAGGTCCACTACTTATAACCCATTTTGTCTTTGTTCTTCATTGTGCAAGGGTCTCTGAGCCCAGTCTAAACCAGTTCTGACCTCACTGGTGCAGTGTGACCATCGAGGGTGGAGGCAGCATTGTGCAAGGGAGACAGGCCCTATTCAGGTGCAAGGAAACTCCTCCCACTATTCTAAATGCAGCTAAGGTCTATTCAGCTCAACTGAGTCCTCCAGGAAGGGCCAGGCACATCTCAACCCCCCGTGACTGTCTACAGTGAATGTACATCCCCAGTCCCTGTCAATACAAAACCAGACAGTCAGTCCACAAACAGGTAGAGCAACACCGAATGGTTAAACGAGAAAATGCCTACTTTCTAAAAGTGGCATTTTCAAGCACACAATTTAAAAATCATCTTTACTAAAAGCTGTGTTATTAAATTCTGAGTTCGGAGAGCCTAAACGTTATTCTTCCATCTTATCCCAAAACTGTACACAGACACTGCAGTGGCAGATATGAGGTAGATTTACAGGGCTACTCATGTGGGTGGCACAATAAGTGCTGCATGACCACTAGTAGCATTTACTTTACAGGACCTGACACATTCAGTGAAATTTACTAGGGGCTTACCAGTAAATCAAATATGCCAATTAGTGAGAAACAATTGTAATATCAATTTACACATGGAGCACTTGCACTTTGACACTGATCAGCAGTGGCAAAGTTTTCAAAGAATCTAAGCCAGCAAAAACAAAATCCAGCACAGTATGAAAAATACAAAAATATAGGAGGTAGAGGCAACTACGGGGGAAACCATGCCAAAGATTCCCAGTCTAACACAGCCAGAGCTGTAGACTTTGCAACTGGGGAACCAGGTTCGAGTTTCAGCATCAGCTCCACATTCTGTGATTCTGGGAAAATCATTAAAACTCCCCATGCCTAAAACCAAAATGAATGGGTCCTTGTGTAAGGTAATATGCTCATGTAAGACACTCCTATACCTTTGGGTCAAATCTGTGCTATATAAAACTGTAAAAAAAACCTAAACAATTAAGTGTTTTGCAAACTTCTGTCATTGGGATACACTTGGACTACATTTGGTTGTTATTTGGGATATATTTGGGCTCTTTTTTTTCTCTTGTAGCCATCTTGGGAGACTTATTTGTTATGAAGATCCCTAATTTCATCATTTACTGCAGTAGCCTCAGTAGAAAATGCTTTTAGTTTTATACTTTGATTCCATCAAGATGGCGTTCATATGTGCCACACCTTTGGGATAAATTCAGAATGTTAGCACTCTAGTAGCTCATTGAAACACTGTTTAAAACTGCTGATTGCCAGGGAGTTAACTGGCAGCCTGCTTCTGGTGTTGAAAGTGCATTTTTCAGTCTGCATTTGTTCATGTGTTGAAAGTGCGTGTTTCAGTCTGCATGCCAGAATGTTTGAGTGAAAAAGAATAGGAAGATATTTGAGAACTCACTTAAAATGTGTCCTAATTTTTCTTTCTACAGCACTAACTTTAATTTCTATGACAAACTGAACCCCCTTCATTTTGTTCCTATCTAAATTAAATGTTTTAAGTTAACCAGTTTGATTCAATCAACATGGCTTCAGGTGTGCCATACTTTTGTCATATGTAACACCGTTAGTGCTCTATTTGTTCTTTGGAACATTCTGGAAGTCTGCAGTTGAACAAAAGGGAATCAACTGTCAGACTTCATTTTCATATGGCTGAGAAGGATAGTGTGAATTTACAGAAAAGATGCTCTCATTTTAGCTTCTGGAGAACCTTCTGTATCCTCTATGGGAAAATCATGAGAAAACAGTTGTCTCTTAAACATGATTCTTTAAATCCCAGCAGAAGGCTTTTCCACAGGGTGAAATCACCTTTGAACACACCAAAATTCCTAAAATTATTTATTTATTTTATTTATTTAAGGATTTGTAAAGCGCCTGGTGACCCGAAGGCATCCCCGTGCTGTCAGAGCTGAGTCAGTCAGGAGGGGAGGGGAAACTTACTTTGGGAAGAGCAGAGTTTTAAGATGTTTGCGGAAACGCAGGTGGCAGGGTTCCAGTCGCAGACTGCGGGGAAGGGAGTTCCAGCGATTGGACGCCTTGACGGAGAAGCGACGGCCTCCGGAGCGCACCCTCCTAAACCTGGGAACAGTCACCAGGCCTTCAGTGTCCGAGCGCAAAGATCTCGGAGCTTTGTAAGGGGTTATCATGTCTCCCAGGATCAGAGGACCTTGTCCGTAGAGGAGCTTGTGTGTAATGCACATTGCCTTAAATTCGATCCTTTCTCGGACTGGTAGCCAATGCAGAGCCTTAAGCGCAGGTCTGGCAGAGGTTCTGGGGGGGGAGACCCATCAGCATCCGGGTTGCTGCGTTTTGGGTTCGTTGAAGCTTGCCCAGAGTGGCTTCTGGGGCTCCTAAATAGACAGCATTGCTGAAGTCCAAACGTGCCAGGACCAGTCCTTGAACCAGGAGTTTCCTGGATTGAGGGGGAAGCAGGGGAAGGATCTTGCGGACTGACCTCATAAGTCCAAAGCAGGTTCCCGCTGTTTTAGTCGCCTGGGTCTTCATGGAAAGGTCCGTTTCGAGCCAGACCCCAAGACTCTTGATTTCTTTTTTTGGGGCCGGTACCTCCAACAAATGATTCATATTTTAACTAAAATCTGTTATCACCCTTTATACATTCTAATTTTTGTGACCCTCAAAATCTTCCATTCACTGCAATGCACTTCAAAATGGAGCTACCATCCCCATAGACATCACATAGAGAAAATGTGTTTTGGGATCCCCCTTTTTTCTCGACCCCGCTTGACAAATCACCCATAAACTTTAACACAGCAGCTGAACCAAAAAAGGAAAGTTTTGTGAAAATTTTGTGAAAAATGGTCAAGCGGTGCCAAAGGTAATGGCAAAACTTTAAACTCTTTTCCTATGGAAACTTTGGTCCTAAATATAACTATTCATATTTTTAAAAAGTTACATCAATTTTATTAAAAATAGATTAAAGATTACAATTAACAAACATATATTAACAATAACATATATCACAACTCCTATTTTTTTAATTAACATAAGAATGTAAAATGTAAATAAAAAATTACATTATTTAAAGTAGTATGAACAATAAATAAAAAATACAGAATTATATAAAAAAGCGATCAAAAATAAACTACACAAGCAAAAGGGGTGGATTTGAAAGGAGTCATAATAACTAATATAACTTCAACTTAAGAAAAAGCAGGGCTAGTGGTGGACTATATAGGGATTACATTTACTATTCCCACTCAAATCTAAGCAAAATCAGGGAAAGTGCTGGACTTTGGAGTTGTTATATTTACTATTTTCACTCCAACAACAAAGCAAAAGCAGTGAAAGTCTTAGACTTTAGTGGTATAACATTTTCTATTACCACTCCAATGTAAGCAACAGCAGGGAAATTGTTGGACTTTTACATATACCATTCCAACACCTATTTTTTATTATACAATCTTTTAACTAACAGCACACAATTATTAAAACACATTAAGAATAAAAAAATATACAATATAAATAAATTACATTAAGGGGCCGATTCCGATAGCCGGTCGGACAGCTGTCTGTAGCCTTACCGTGCGACCGACACGTACCCGGAGCCGGTCCGTCCTGTAGAGTAAGTACGATGCGCATAACTGCCAAAAACACGACCGACACGAAGGCTGTGAATCAAGCTCCATTCTCCATCCGATCGCCGAACCGAGTCGCCCGGAAGCAGTATCCATAGCAGTTTCCGGCATGACAAGTACGATGCGTGCTTCCTACGCGCCGGACGGGTTGTCACTTACGGCACGTCACAGCATCCGGAAAACAAGCATATCAGCTACGATTCGCGCCACAACTCAATACACAGCTATGAGACGGACCAGCTTGCAGCGGGCACGAGACGGAGCAACAAGCAGCGTGTATGACACAAACACATCATGAATTCCATCGCGCAGGTCATACCAGTACTCTACATCTATGACCAGATCAGAAACCGACGCCAACGGCGCAGACGGTAAGTCAGACACCTACCACATAAACAAACGACACATACCCGCAAAATGGCACACACACACAGGGGATCCACATTCTGGCCACTAACAATAGCCCACCATAGGGGTTACATGGCCAGCACCACTAACACCCCCACCCATAGGGCTCATGTTGCCCATCACTACTGCTTCCCCCAGCCTAAAGGCTTATGTTGCCCATCACTACAGCCACCACCACCCATAGGGGACCTGTTGCCCATCACCCCTGTCACCCCCAGCCATAGGGCTTATGTTTCCCATCACTACTGCCACCCCCAGCCATAGGGCTTATGTTGCACATCACCCCTGCCACCCCCACCCATAGGGCTTATGTTGCCCATCACTACTGCCACCCCCAGCCCTAGGGCTTATGTTGCCCATCACAACAGCCACCCCCAGCCATAGGGCTTATGTTGCCCATCACCCCTGCCACCCCCAGCCATAGGGCTTATGTTGCCCATCACTACAGCCACCCCCAGCCATAGGGCTTCTTATGTTGCCCATCACCCCTGCCACCCCCACCCATAGGGCTTATGTTGCCCATCACTACTGCCACCCCCAGCCATAGGGCTTATGTTGCCCATCACTACAGCCACCCTCACCCATAGGGGACCTGTTGCCCATCACCCCTGCCACCCACCCATAGGGCTTATGTTGCCCATCACTACTGCCACCCCCACCCATAGGGCTGATGTTGCCCATCACCCCTGCCACCACCACCCATAGGGGACCTGTTGCCCATCACCCCTGCCACCCCCAGCCATAGGGCTTATGTTGCCCATCACTACAGCCACCCCCAGCCATAGGGCTTATGTTGCCCATCACCCCTGCCACCCCCAGTCATAGGGCGTATGTTGCCCATCACTACAGCCACCCCCAGCCATAGGGCTTATGTTGCCCATCACCCCTGCCACCCCCACCCATAGGGCTTATGTTGCCCATCACTACTGCCAACCCCAGCCATAGGGCTTATGTTGCCCATCACTACAGCCACCCCCAGCCATAGAGCTTATGTTGCCCATCACCCCCGCCACACCCAGCCATAGGGCTTATGTTGCCCATCACTACCGCCACCCCCAGCCATTGGGCTTATGTTGCCCATCACCCCTGCCACCCCCAGCCACAGAGCTTATGTTGCCCATCACCCCTGCCACCCCCAGCTTAGGGCTTATGTTGCCCATCACTACTGCCACCCCCAGCCATAGGGCTTATGTTGCCCATCACTACAGCCACCCCCACCCATAGGGGACCTGTTGCCCATCACCCCTGCCACCCCTACCCATAGGGCTTATGTTGCCCATCACTACTGCCACCCCCAGCCATAGGGCTTATGTTGCCCATCACTACGGCCACCCCCACCCATAGGGAACCTGTTGCCCATCACCCCTGCCACCCCCACCCATAGGTCTTATGTTGCCCATCACTACTGCCCCCCCCAGTCATAGGGCTTATGTTGCCCATCACTACAGCCACCCCCACCCATAGGTGACCTGTTGCCCATCACCCCTGCCACCCCCACTCACAGGGGACCTGTTGCCCATCACCCCTGCCACCCCCACCCATATGGCTGATGTTGCCCATCACCCCTGCCACCCCCACTCACAGGGGACCTGTTGCCCATCACCCCTGCCACCCCCACCCATATGGCTGATGTTGCCCATCACCCCTGCCACCCCCACACATAGGATGGGTAGTGCACAACACATCCAGCATACTCCAACATCAGGTATGTCTGCAAAATACATCCCCCCTAACATCATGTCAACAGTGTGTAGTCTGTGACAAATGCCCACAACAGGGATTATGGCTACGAGCATACAATGTAAGTAACAGCACATGTGTGACCAACACATGAGTGTGACATACACAAGGCAAGCATCACCATAGCACTGTGGCAATGTAAAAAGAACACCCCCTCACTGTGTAGAACAGAAGTTAAGTGGGGGCTTCCAAAATGCAGCAGATGTTGAACATTGTGGTGATGGGGACTAAACCCCCCTCATCACAGTGTCCAAAAGGTAAGTGTCATCATGGTAAAAGCTGCAAATAACAAACAGCATGTATGGTCCCTGCTCCCAACACATCAAACACTTCTGGGGCAAACTAGTGGTTGTGCCCCATACACACAGAGATGTGGTGAGGCCAACAGTGCTGTGAAAACATAACACACTCTCGGCCATGTGCAGACAAGCACCACACATGGGGGCTGACAATGAACACTGCCTACAATGACACAACAGCAGAAGTGACCATCACCAAGCATGCACACATCTAAAAAATAGACACACTAATCAAAACAACCTGGGTAGACTGTAGGTGTCAGCTCCCAAACTCCCATTCCATGCCAGCAATGGCACCTAACAACCAGGATGAATGTGCACAATGATGTGATATGACTCACAGGGACAGCAGGGAAAATCACAGAAACAGCATCCAGACAAAGGCCCACAACAGCAATACCAATGGACACAGTTCCACACAAAATTAAATCATCATTGGGACACCCTCAGTGGGCAATCAGGCATTGGGAGATGAGAGGGAGCACAACAGACACATGTGACAGAGGCTGGAATGAACACCAACGAAAACATCAAGAGACTGACACACAACAGCACTACCCCCAGGGACCAGACATTGGGGTGACAAGCATGCATGACACCTCCACTGTGATGAAAAAGACAGATGTCGTACAAACTGGGAAACCCAGACATGTGTCCTGTTCCACAAACGTACATCACACATACACAAACACAAATCACTCAGCATGACCCCTCATCCATGAAAATACGGGACCTAGGGGACCATCCATGCAAACATTTACATCAGTCCACCCTCAACACCACACACCCTGAACTGCAACAATGTGCATCTGTGAAGCCCACATGGACAGGTGACATTGCACATGCACCCATGACAAACACAGGAATGTTGGGAGGAACTAAGGTGCACAGACTCATCACAAAAGGACAGTTTACAACCCTCGGGAATGACAGACATACTGCACAGTATGCGGTACATGGCCATGACCTCAAAGCAAACGTAACATTCAGAATACCTGCCACAGTCCCAGGACAATGCAGAAGCCAAGAAGAACCACAAGGCACACATGCTGACACCTGCCAACATTGCAGCCCTGAACCCGACAAGTGGGAGCAGTCACACACACATACACATGTCTCAACCACTGAAAGGTACCACCTAGGGGCAACTACATGATATTGCGAATAAACAAGTGCCTTGGGGAACCCTGATTGTGTCCCATCTGTGTTTGACAACATCATCACCACTCAGAACTGACAAATCCCAATGATGATACACCAATTAATAGTAGTGTGTCATGCACCCACACATCTGGTAGCCCATGGCAAAGTAGTGGGATGAACACAGTACCACTCACCAAGCATCAACAACAGGAACATATCAAGGGAACACTGCCTGTGCATGACAAGGGATGTGGACACACACACATGCTCATACAACACACACCATGGGCCCAGGCTATGTCACGGGACAACACACTTGAGGGGACACAACTTATGTGGAAGCCCAGCTGTGCCAAACATATTCATAGCACGTCTCACTCATGTCAGCAGAACACTTGGTCAGTCAACCATCAGTTACCACACAATGAAGGCTCTGGTCACAACAGCCTGGGTACGTGAGTCTCCCCTAAGTCATCTGCACATACTCAAAACATATGTCTAGCAAGTTGCACAGAGGTCACAGTTGCTCCTATACCAATGTTGCCCACACCTTTAGGTCCCGTGGTGATGCGCACAAAGTCTGTGAAATTGACAAATTGGACAATGGGAAGCACATCATATGTGCATGGGTGCAAGCCACAGATGTGACCATGCAAATGAAATGTACACAGAGATGTCCACAAATAGTTGATCATAACACACAGGTAGCTGCAAAGGATGACATGGATACCCACCAGAATAGGATACACATCTCATGGACCATATGGAGTACCTCACATCAACACATCAGTATTCAACATTGGAAAACAAGCATTGCAGGTGCAAGGGCATGTAAAACAACATCAACATAATGTACGGCTAAATCAAGTTCACAGGGATAAAGAAAAAAGCTTTATTCAGCATATTAAAAGTTAAACGTCTGTTCTAACAAAAGGCCAATGGCCAGTCCATGTCCAAATGCCAAGGAGTGAACTAGACTGACAAATTCAGTATATAAAATCTAAACGTCTGTTCAAACAAAAGGCCAATGGCCAGTCCATGTCCAAATGCCAAAGAGTGAACTAGGGTGACAAATTCAGTATATGAAAATCTAAACGTCTGTTCAGACAAAAGTCCAATGGTCAGTCCATGTCCAAATGCCAAGGAGTGAACTAGAGTGACAATTTTCACACGTTGCTTGTCTGCACTGCTAAGGACCGGGGTCATCCCCTCGGAGGGGCATACATGGGGGCAGGCCAGGCACCGCTGGGACAGGATCAGGGCGCAGCAGAAGGAGGCAGTGAAGAGGTGGGGGATGCAGGCGAGACACTTGCAACTGCAGTGGAGCTGACTGAAGTGGTGGGTGCTGTCACAACTGTGGAGCACAAGTCAGATGGTGGGGTGCCGGAAAAACTCCAGTGGGCAGGTCAGATGGAGTGGATTCGCTCACCACTGCAGTGCCCAAGTCAGACGGCGTGGTCGTGGACTCCAAAGCCGTGCCTACCTCCATGGGAGCAGAATGAGGGACAGGTGAGGTTGGAAGGGCAGGGGGACACCGTCCCCACATCAGTGGCACTAACTGTCTGACCAGGTGTGGAGGAGCAAGTGCTAGGGGGGATGGCCTTAGCATTTTGGGTATGGTGTATCTGTGCGTGGGGGAACCCGGGGCAGGGAGTGGTGGGGGAACCTCTGGAGTGGTGGCCTGGGGGATGGAGGACGGAGACTTTGCCTTGGAGCTGCATGGTGGTGGGGGGGTCTTGCTCTTCTGGCGCCGGGGGGACTTGCGGGTGGGGGTCTCTGTCTGACTGCGCCTGGGGGAGGGTGTCTGGGTGTGAGGGGACTTCCTATTCCCCTTGTAATCAGGATCTGCAGGGTCGGTGGGGAAGAGGCCAAGGTCACAGAAGAAGAGCTTCTGGGGGATGGGGTTGCAGGTGAGGCAAGGGAAAGTGGCTGGGAGGGAGAGGTCTCGGAGGACTGCGGAGTGGTTGTGGATGACTGTGTGTGTGTCTGCAAAACAGCCCCTGTGAGTGTGGAATCAGTCCCCTGCGCTTGCTTGTGTGCACGTCTAGACCTTGGTTTGGCGGTTTCTGTGCTTGGGACAGGTAGAGTGCTAGGAATCGTGAGTGGTGCAGGGGTAGGAGGGGTGCGGGACTGTTGTAGTAGGGACACTGCTGCCGTCAGGGAAGAGGCCACTGACTGATTGGTCCTCTGTAGGGCAGACATGCCCGAGGAAATTCCCTCCATGAATGACACCAGTTGTGTCAACAGACCTGTGTGTGCATGGAGGACCTTCAGCATCGATGTCTGCCGTACATGAATCTATAGAAGTAAGACTCCTCACTCAGGGCAGCAGGGGACACAGGGCAGGGGGTGCGGTGCCTGGCACAAAGGAGACATGCTCACGAACACGGGAGCCCACAGGGACCTCTGGCATGGGAGCCAATGTGAGGGGGGTGGTGGTGGTGGTGGCGGTGGCAGTGGCGGAGAGAGCCTCACTAGATGGGGTTTGGTGGCGCTGACACCCACCTACACAAGGGAGTCATCCTCAGAGCTGCTGTGGCCCTCAGCTGGGGGTGATGGTGCTGACGACTCCTCTGGGTGGCTCCACTCGCCCTCCATGCCACTGGGTCAACACGACTCCTCTTCGTCTGTCCCTGTATGGCTATGTGGCTCCTCCTGGTACGTGGAGCTGTCCCCTCTTGTGGCCGTGGATGTATCTGGATAGGAATAGGAAGTAAGAGAACAACATCAGTCACCTGCACCGACTGCACACACCACAGTGAGTACATCACATCACAGGGCAAGCCCTGGCAACATCAGCTGAACACAGCTCAAAGTGCCAACACTGTTTAGGATAAGACAATTGTCATTCTCAACATGAACCATGGCACACATATCCCCCCTTGACTTTCACACATATGTCCGTTGCATGTTGGATGCTAACACCCCAATGTGCCAACATGCACCACCCACACATTAGTTGTACATGCAAGTGAACATGTAGGAGTATGTCACTATACACACAGCACATCTCTTGCTACTGACTCAGAACAGGTGTCCGGATGAAGGGATGGGCAGAGACTCATTTCACTTGCTTGTGATGCATGCCAGCAACACACACTATGATATACTCATGTCCTGATGGACAATGCCACAATGGGGTGCATGGTGCACACTTGAACACAATGCAGGCTCACTCATAGCAAGTTAAATGCCATGGCACTGGGATGCCCTGAAAGTCAGTCAACACTGTCTCCTGTCATAGGGGCAGGGCATCCAGACAACAACAATATGCACTGACTCACAATCCTAGCTCAGGGGTAAAGCTAACTCTACAGATGTCCGGCACACTTGCCCATCCCATGCAAACAACATATCCAGGACCCAGAAGACACCACATCATAAAAATCATACATATGAGTCTCAGCAAACACAAATCCCTGTACATTAACACATCACAGTCTGCCATGCATGTAACCCAGCTGCATGAAGGACACAGTTGCATACACCATTGTGCGCTGTCAGATGATCACACACCTATATGTCACACAGGTCTTGTCTCTCACAGTCACATCACAGATGTCATGCTGACCCTCTGAATCATGGACACCACAGTTGTACGTAGCAACAAGCCACACCCTAATGACATAGAGGCAGACACCTGAGGGCACATGTCACTAAGCACAACCTGCAATTTCATACACAGGAGTGGGATTACAGAGTGTTCCTAAATTCCCTTGAGGGGGGATGACTGGCCAGGACTAAGTAAAACAGTGTTTGGCCCTGGACAGTAGTCAGGTGGCTAAGCAAGTGTGATATACTTGATATACATACTCCTGAGGCCCAACAATTGGAGTCCCCTGCTGCATGGGTTTGTTTGGAATACTAGATCACTATAAGTACTCCTGTGGTGGACCAGCCAGCAATAATAATCTATTACTAACTCAAATGATGGTATGCCCTATCAGAAGTGTGTAACACCACCTAAGTGTGGGGAAGGAAGCAAGTCCTTTTGTTATTATATTCCCTCACACACCCTAGTGGTGTCATGCTTCATCATCGGGACACCCCGACGCCTAAAAGTCAGGGTGGGCTCAACCAATATTTCAGGGAGCACTTAATGAGATGATAATTGGCCAGGGGGTTAAAGATTAAAAATCGGTGTCAGACCCCAGTTTCCCTTTATTCTTGGGTCTGGCACTGATAGTAAAAACCAGAAGTGGGTTTCCAGGGATATTATGGTCCTAGGACCCTATTGCCAACATGTTTCTGTCCTTATTGCCCCATGAAGGGTGCATGGACATTCTTCAGGGCTTTTCCCCCCTGTGAGATTAGGAAAGTACAAGGAAAGTTCCCTATACTAATGTGCAGTAAGGGCAGGTAGCTGCTCCTTATTAAAATTCTATCGTTCTGTCGATCAATTCACTCCATCTGTGAGAAACATGAAAGAAGACAAACAACATATAAAGCGAGTTAATTCCGCTTGCAAAGAAACAAACCAACAAACTAATGTGATTGTCTCTATACTCTCCACATCATCATACGTGAAACCAGGAAATAGAATGTGCACGTGATAAGTCATAACCACTCGTATAAGTGACACACATCATTATGGCGTGTACATATGAAGGTGGCGGTAATTTTCCGCATCCTATTTTCACACATTATTGTGGCGTGTAAATATTAAGGTGGGGGTGTTTTACTGCATCCTATTTTCACACATTTATTTGCGTGTGATTATAAGACAACAGTCTTATCAATCGGACTCTCAACACATCAACACGAGTTTAAAACAAATCCATCCCTAATTCATTCTTTTGTGGTGAATACGCATATACACTCTAGCATATGTCACACAGTATCGCTTACCCCAATTTAGGAGAGGATAAACATCATGTGGGACCTCTATACATAGGGTAGCCCTGTAGTCACACTCTGTGAATTCGTAACATACAAAATATTCAAATCGGTGCATCCCCGACCAAACGATCGAGGTTTTTGAAACGAGCGTTCATAACGAGGAAGTCCAATCCCACAGATTTTGGCCGAAATATGAAAGAAAAAGAAAAGGAAATGAGGCAAAGTGGTCAAACACTCGATCGTAATCACTCTGTGTCCCAACTTTCAGCTTTGTCTACTCATCTCACACATTCAGATTACTCACGCCATCAAGGGTCCTGCCCCGTATAGACACCTATTCGGTAGAGGTTCCCACAGCTTGGAATCACTCCTGTTCTCGCGGCCATGGTTTTAAACTTGTATTCGGGCCTCGATGGATGATCCCGTCTGTTTCCGGAGCTACGAGGCCACGCCCCTCTGCGAAAGTGTATGTTGCGCATGTACCGCTAAGGGGTATCTGGGACATGAAGTTTTTGTGTAATGAGTAGTTCTCATGGTGATGTGAACTCATTTTCCTACGTTATTCATTCATCTGCTGGTGTTCCGGTCCCGGGGGAAATTAGATATGCATATATCACTCTCTATATCCTCCCTGTTAGAGGCATATGTGTTTCGTTATTATTGGCAAATTAATTCTAACTGATTTATCAATTTTGATGTCGTGGCCATCCCAAGTTAGGGTATATACACACCAGAGTCACAATATATAGTGTGGATGGGGTTTCCAATATTACTTCCATAAATTAAACCCCAGTTAAATACACTATAGATCCAGGTGTTTTTTATTATTAATAATATAGGGTCTATATACACACACTATATCGTAGTTTGTATTCTCATATATATCCCTCAGATATGGGTTACTATAGAGACTACTTATTCTTGTTTAATTGACTCCAGGGGATGTGGTCGTTCAGACCGGTCACGTGGATTTTCAATCTGTAGACCCATCTTTGTTCTCGTTCTAAGAGGGATTTTGACACGTTACCAACCCCTCTAACTTTCTCAATTACAGACCACCATAGGTCGCTGTCTGAGTGTTTCTTCTCTAGATAATGTGCAGTGAGTCTGGTTGCTGACATGGACCTCCTGATCGTACTTCTATGTTCATTAATGCGTACTTTTATTTTCCTCCCTGTCATCCCTATGTACCTCAATTGGCATGGGCATTTAATTACATAAATGACTTTATCCGAGTTGCAATTGGTATGGGACCTCTGTTCCCATTTGTGATGCATACCCAGATCAATTTCTTTGGTATGTTCCGTAAATGCACATGCCACACAGGAACCACATGGATAGTGACCCATAACTTGTGGCTGATTCCAAAGGGTACTCTGATATGTGGTTTTCATTTTTTGTAAATCTGTGTTAATCAATGTATCTCTTAAACTCCTGTTCCTTTTAAAAGAAAACATGGGTTTCTCAAAACTCAAATTATTCGATGTTAATATCTGCCATTTTTTGTTTATGATTTTCTTGAACTCATTAGATGATGCATTAAAGGTAGTAACGCAGATAAGGGTATTCACTTCTGCCTTCTGATGAGTTTCAAGTAAAGCATCACGTGGGGTATTCCGGGATCGTTTTTGTGCCTTTTCAATGATTCTTTTTGGATAGGATCTTTCTTCCAATTTCCTAGTCAGGAATTGTGCTTCAATTTTGTAATCGGTCAGATCTGCACAGTTTCTACGTATACATCGGAATTGGCCCATGGGTAAATTCTCTCTTAATGCACGTGGATGGGCGCTATTGAAATGTAACAAACTGTTTCTGTCTGTGGGCTAAGTGTAGAGGGAACTGACAATGCCATCGTCCTTTGCACTGATAGTGACATCAAGGAAAGATACATGGTCTTGATCATAGGTCATCGTGAATTTAAGATGTGGGTTCCAACTATCAAGCCATCCGTGAAACTGTCCTAGTGTGGTTACGTCTCCTTCCCATATGACCAGAACGTCGTCAATATAACGCCACCATTTCTTTATGTTGTTTGAGAATGGATTGGGGGTCCATATGCATTCATCTTCGAATTGCCCCATATATAGACATGCTATGCTCGGCGCGAATGTACTGCCCATAGAAGTTCCATGGACTTGTAAATACAGCTGGTTATCAAATCTGAAGAAGTTTTCTTTCAGTGCCAAACGTAAAAGGGTGATGACCCAGCTCACCGGAGCTTCCCAGGTCCAGTCCTCCTTGTTCAAGATGGTTTCAATCACTTCAATGCTCTCCTCTTGAGGGATGCTCATGTAGAGAGCTTCTACATCTAGACACACTAGTATGTTTTTCTCTGGGTTGTATGGCACATCTTGGAGAGTGTTCAGAAGATGTTTAGTATCCTGTATATAGGACCTGATACGTGTGACTAAAGGTCAGAGAAACCAGTCAGTATATTTCGAAAGGGGTTCCAAAAGAGACCCAATACCAGACACAATTGGTCTTCCCGGAGGAGGGAATTTGTCCTTGTGTATTTTAGGTATGGTATAGAAAATAGGTGTTCTAGGGTCTTCACAATTCAGAAACGCGTGTTCTTTGTTATTAATCCATCCTTCTTTGAGTGCTTCAGTGGTTATGGAGCTTATGGCTTTCTTAAGCCGTATGGTGGGGTCTCTAGAGAGAGGTTGATAAAATTTGGTATCAGCCAAGAGGTTTAGACATGTCGTGCGATAGGCTGTAGTACACTGAATAACCGTTGCCCCACCTTTGTCTGCTGGTTTTATTGTAATGTCAGTCCTTGAGCTTAGATTCTTCACAGCTTCCCTTTCCTTTCTACTCATATTGTTATATGTGTCTCTTCTGATGGGGAGCTCCTCAATCTCTTTTGTAACACTCTCCTCAAAGGCCAATATTTCGGGTGTCATCAGAGACGCTGGTGGGACGAAATTGGATTTTAATCTCAGCGATGTGTATGTGTGATCTTCATCGGGTTTCTCTTTATCCAAGAAGAATACTTTAACGCGAATCTTTCGGAAAAACTCACTTAGTTCACATCTCATCTGGAACTTATCCAGGGGGGTTGTGGGTACAAATCCAAGGCCTTTATTGAGGACATATGTTTCCTCTTTGTCAGAGGAGTATCCGTGAGGTTTACTACTAGTCCCGTTGGTTGCTTCTCCCTGCACTGGGCCCCTTCGATGTGCTTCGTGTGTTCACTGGTGTGTTGTTGTCTTCCCATTGGACTTGTTTGTTTGCGTTGTTTCTCCTGCCGCGTCTCCCTCTCCTTCCGCCATGTCCTAAAAAACGATTCTGGTTAAAATTTGGTTGGAAGAAAGGTCCAGGCTGGAAAAGTTGTTGTCTTGGAATGGAGGTGGGGGTCCGTGAAAAGGCATCGGTCCAAAGGGTCCTGGCCAAGGATGCATCTGTGGGTGTTGGTAGCCCTGGTTGGAGTTACCTCTCCTTGGTCTTCTTGATTTTCCTCTCCAACTCTTGTCTGACCCATCACTGGACCAGCTGTCTTGTTCTGATTCGGAACGGCTAGAATCGCCTTGGTAGGATGAGCCGGAGTCTGTCTTCTCCTGGTGTACATAATCATCTCTCATATAGGGGTATACCTTTTCGTGTGCGAATTTCTTCAAATCCTTCCATAATTTGCTGATTTTGCTTTGCATCAAAAAGTCTTTGTGTTCGTTAATTTCCTTATTAACTTCTTCTAGTTTTTTCCGGTACAGAGTGATTTTTATTTCTGTCATTAATGCATCCTCGCCTGTTTTTATTTTAACTAGGATAGCATCTGATAGTCGTTTCGCAGTGTTGATGATCAATATAAGCCAATCGCGGGTACATCGCCACGCGATTAAAGACCACTCCTTTTTAAACAATTGGTCATCAAGAAAGATTCTCGGTGCATTATTTACCAGAAGTCCTCTTGGTGCTGCATTTCCTCTCAGATATTCGGTAAGGATTGCTCCATATAGGAGGATCTTCATTTGTGCTCGTTTGAGTTCTTTGAGCTCATCCCAGCTGTTTGGAATACCCCAGCCACATGTTGCGAGTCAGACCAGCAATTGGTACACATCTCAAGGGCACACACGGATCACATGTCAGATCTCAGGCATTGTGTAAACAATTGACCACCCATGAAACACACAACAGATTCACGAGAACTGATGCAGACTGTAGGGGCCACACCTGTGGAACAGATGAGGAGGGTGCATCACACAATTGAGGGACCTGAGTTTTGGACTACAAGACCTACGTAATGTGGAAGTGTGACCAGGACCAAAGACTGCTATTTGCATGTCAGACATAGTACACAGATCAGACATGGACTCACCCCTTTCCTGCATCTGTCTGGCCTTCAGCTGCCTATCCAGGTCCGGGAAGACCACCGCCAGGATACGGAGCATGTGGGGAGTCAGGGACCGGTGTCCACCCCTCCTGCGTGGAGGTGACAGCCTCAGCTGGACTCTAGCTATCCTCCGGGTCCAGCCCGAAGGTCCTGCCACCTCTTCTGGCAGTTGCGTATCCGGCGCTTGTAGACCCCCACAGAACAAACAGCCCGGGCGATGGTCAGCCAGATCTGCTTCTGGTGGGCATCAACCTGTGAGGAGGACAATGTGAAAAGTACATTAACACACATGCCCCAGATTTGTGCAGCACACATTTGGATATACATGTCATCATCACAAAGGGAAATAAATTACACAGGTAGTGCAACCATGGGGAAGGAAAAATCACATGTATGTCTGACATGTTGACAATGCCTGGATAGTTTAAGCTTGCAATAATGCACTTTAGCAGCAGGAAAACTGTTCATTACCTGTACCTACACACTTTGGGAGATGAAAGTAGTCATTGAGAATGCTTGCCACTGGTGTACACACTGCTAGTACTGCTAGTCAGACAACATACATAATTAGGAAGGCAGCGGACTGCACACTCACCTGCTCCCCTGGTTTCCCATAGAGCTTTCTGTACTCTGGAAGGAGCCCATCCAGCAGGGCCTGGTTCTCCTCCTCAGTGAAGGCTGGGGCCCTCTCCAGAGTACGTGCCATAGCAGGAGCCAGAGGATGCAGAGACAGCAGCAGTGGTAGTAGGGATGTGGTCCAGTAGCATGTAGTGCAGGCAAGTGAGCTCCCTGGGGGCCAGCCAGCCTTATATCTGTGCTGCAGAGGCAGACTCTGTGCCATGTGTCCCAAGTGATAGGTCCAACACGGTTTCATTCTATGAATCTGGCCAATCAATTCAAAAGTACGACTCGTACACGCCTTCCGCATCGTTCAAATCTTCACCTTCATAGAACACTTGAAATTGCAACATTGTTGTAGGCATCCAACTGAATTTCCAGTGCACAACTCGTACAAGTTTTGAATCCGCATCCGTCTCCATGACAGTCCTGAGCCAATGGGTGCTCACGGCTCGTTCAAATGACTGTACAACGCATATTTTGAATATACACATGCACCCGTCTCCATACGATTCAATGGCCAAGGTGAACGCCTGTCTCGGACCATGCCTGTCCGACGCGTATGCATGATAGTCACCCGCGTCGGACCTCATTGCATTCAATGGCAAAGCGTACGCACGGCTCGGACATGACCCGTGCAATGCATACGCATTGTCACCCACGTCGGACCTCATTGCATTCAATGACAAAGCATACGCACGGCTCGGACATGACCCGTGCAATGCGTACGCAGTGTCACCCGCATAGGACCTCATTGCATTCAATGACAAAGCGTACGCATGGCTCGGACATGACCCGTGCAATGCGTATGCAGTGTCACCCGCGTCGGACCTCATTGCATTCAATGACAAAGCATACGCACGGCTCGGACATGTCCCTTGCAATGCGTACGCATTGTCACCCGCGTCGGACTTCATTGCATTCAATGACAAAGTGTACGCATGGCTCGGACATGACCCGTTCAATGCGCACGCAGTGTCACCCGCGTCGGACCTCATTGCATTCAATGACAAAGCGTACGCACGGCTCGGACATGACCCGTGCAATGTGTACGCATTGTCACCCACGTCGGACCTCATTAATGTGACTATTATACGGATACAACACACATGTACTGGCCAGAGACATCTGTGCACATCTACCACACTACAGCATTGGCCACACAGTGTCCCATGGCATGTTAGGCTGCATTCCCTGGGTGTTTGGGGGGGACACATTTGTTTTTTTGGCTGGCACTTTGTGCAGCGACTCCCAGGCTGTGCACGTGTACATGGGGGCAGAATCCTTTGTGTGTTGTGCACATTACCACTGTGGTGTGCAATTGGACAGTAGTGGGCATGAGTCACGGACACAGTGTCAGGTTGGATATGTTTAGGACAGGTCACATACACCCTGAGTCCTGGGGGTGATGGCATGTACGTCACAGTGAGACCTGTAGCCACACTACTGATGTGCACCCACAGTCTGTGTGCATGTTGTGTCTCAGATGTGTCTGATCAAATATTACCAATGGGTGACAGTCTCCACATCCATGTGGTATATTTCATCATCCTTGATGGGGTGTGTGTCCAAGAGACGTACATGTAGGGCTGGCAGGAACAACAGTGGCCACTACCTGTGGGACTTACGCTTGCCTTGTGGTGTGCACGTGCTACGCCATGTCCATTGCTGTGTTGATGTGGCAATACAGGGAGCCTGGGTTTCTGCATGACAAAGATGTGTGATGCCTGGGAGACACGAGGCCTCAATTATCACTGTGGTGTGTTTTTGGAACGTTGCAGCGGCACATAAGTTGTGTGACACAGCCAGATGATTGGCCATTGCACTACATGGGACTCATGTGGACATGTGGAATTGAGATGTGAGGTGGTGGTCTTGTAGGTGACATATGTGTCCATGTCCAACAGCACACACCTCAGTACAATGTGTAATGTCATGAACTAGCATGTGATAGTGATCGTGGTCATGGCAACATGGGTGGATGAACTGACAATCTTCCTTTGTGCATCTCTGTACTGCAGGGCACCAGCTGTCCATCGTCCGTTCCCAGACCTTGCAACCATGCAGGAACGTGACTGCATCAGACCGTACCGCTTCACCAAGCCACTGATTACGGAGTTGGCAGAGCAGTTGGCGCCACATCTGCTACCTGGCCGGACATACCCTACAGCACTGACCCCTGAGGTGAAGGTGATGGCAGCCCTGCACTTCTTTGCTACTGGTACCTTCCAGTACACTGTGGCTACTGCTGGTGGGATGTCGCAAACAATGTTTAGTCGGGTGCTACGCAATGTCTTGGAGGGGATGTTGCAATTCCTCGACCTGTATATCAAGTTCCCGAGCCCAGCTGAACTCCCTGAAATAAAGGATGCCTTTTATGCACTGGGTAGGATGCCGAACGTCATCGGATCTATTGATGGGATACATGTTGCCCTGATACCACCACAGGCACATGAGCAGGCACTATCATTCGATCAATGCTCTGGTGGTCTGTCTTGCTGACATGTGTATCACACATGTGTGTGCACGGTTCCCTGGTTCTGCGCACGATGCCTACATTATGAGAAGTAGTCGCATTGCAACGCTGATGTCACAGATGCCAGCTCAGGATGCCTGGCTTGTCGGTGTGTACTGACTGTTTCTCATTGTGTGTGTTTGTCAATGTTGTATTCTGCACTCCGACAAAACTCAGCTAATTGTTTATTTTGGTGTGTGTAGGTGACTCCGGATACCCCAACATGCCGTGGTTGCTGACACCCCTCAGGAACCCTGTGACACCAGTCGAGCTGCGCTACAATGAGGTACATGGTCGGAGCAAGAGGGTGATTGAGCGGACATTCGGCCTCCTGAAAAGCCACTTTCACTGCCTGGACTAGACCGGAGGGGCCCTCCCATATGAGCCTGCCAAGGTGTGCAAAATAATCCTTGTCTGCTGCATGCTACACAACATGGCGGTGCGGAAGGAGGTGCCTCTCATCCAGGATGACGATGATGACGACCAACGTACGGCACCTGTGGAGGATCCCGGCCTGGGCCAAGATGCCAGTGATAATGAAGATGATGGTGACGTCCGCTCCCAGCGCATCAACAACTTCTTCACCTGAATGTGAGTTATCAGGGTTGTTATGTGAATGTATGGAGGTAGCCTGGAATGTGTTGTGCCAGCTCTGTTGCTGTCTGAGTGTGTCTGTGGTCCACTTGACTGGATGCGTGCTGTGATGTGTCCATTCAGGTGGTGTGTACTCCACAATAGGGTAGTACTGCTAACTAGTGTTTGTGTAGGTGTCTTGCAACATGTTTTGTGCATGTGTATTGCATTTCTCTCCTGTTCTTCTGTGCTTTTGACTGTATCTTGTCTGTCCTTCCCAGGGTACTTTGCCTGTTATGTGGTCAACTCTGACCCCCAACACCCAGAAGCCAACACCAGTGTGGAAGTTGACAATTCTCATCAACTGATGTACCACACATCCCTGGACTTCCATTCTCCAACACATTGGGAGCGTGTGTCCACTGTTATGTAGAATTACTGTGCAACTAGTGTGGAATAAACGTGTTGCTGATGTGTAATGAACCTGTGCTATGCTTTGTTATGTGCGTTGTCTGTCTTCCCACATCTGCGTGACATCTGCTTACCTCACCTGTGGACTTGTTAACCCCTGACTGGTCTTGGTGTTGTGTCTGTGCATGCCAATGTGTTTCAGGTCAACATCATTGTGTGTGATGAGTAACATGGCCATGGTGAGTATGTTTTGTTTTACCAAAGTGGTGTGTCTCCATTACATGTGTCACATCCCCATGACTCACCTTACGTTGGTCACATTTTTGCAGTATTTGGCATGCACTGTGTTGTGTAGCAGATCGACATCTCCCTGAACATGACAAGTTGGAATCACAACAGAGGCAAGTATGGTGTACTGCTGTGTTTATTTGCAAACATGTGTGAGGGACGTGCACAGGATGGTAGGTGCTGTACAGTGGTTTGGGAATCCAAAGTTCACATGGGAGTTGGAAGTGCTGGTAGATGAAATCTCCAGAGTAAAGTCCACAGTCATCTGCTACATTGGCCCAACATGAACCCTCCATGTCATGTGGGCGAGTTGTGTGCGATTGGACAAGGTGAACGGGTTGCATACAAAGAACATTGTTCAGAACAGGTTTAGAGGCCCTGGGGGATGTGCTGGGACATCTGCCTCTCACATGTCCTTCTTCGGACAACCCCTCTTCTTCCGGGGGGGAACCTTATGTGCAGGCCTCTGTGGTGCAGGGGACTCTCCACCAGAGTCCTCCTCCCTCCCTGTGGCGCTGGCAGATGGTGTTGCGACAGATGATGTGGGCACACAGGGGGGTGTGGACAGGTTGGTGTTGATCTGGCGGAGGCATTGTAGTATGTCCCGATGCACCGAAGTGATGTCATCCCACTTGGCCTCCATGCGGGCATGGTGGGTGACCTGCTCGTGTTGCATGTCCTTGAGGATCCCCACTAACTGGCCAAATCCTCCGGTGCTATCCTGGTACGCATCTAAGATGCGTGCCAGGTGGGGGTCATCATGCAGTCCAGACCGCTCTGCAAGGCGCGCCCTGTGCCTCCCACCCCTCCCAGCACCCTTCTCCACACTGGTAGGACCAGCGGCAGGATGCACAGATGACACTGGGACCCCTTGGGTGGTGTTGCTGGTGGTGTTGGCTATAGCTTCCGTGGGGTCCTGTGTCCCTGTGCTATGGGTGTTGATTGTCCTTGGTCTGTCCGTGTTGGCGGGGGTACCTTGTCGGTGTCCAGATGCTGGAGGCGTGGGTACAGGGGGGCAGATGTTGATGCTGCTGGTGCTGCATGATGGCTCACACCGGAGGGGCCAGGTTTGTCATCGTCATCCGAAGAGGACAGTGAGAGAGTCAGACCAGAGATCTCAGTGTCCACCAGAGTCTGGGACTGGGTATCCTCATCATTTGGTGCTGGGTGCCCAGCACCACCTGTGTTTGGAAGAGACATACAATGTGATTTATGTTTCTACATGCATCATTGGTTCACAAACATGACATTTTCTACTTTTCAAACAGATGCCTGCCTGTACACTGCTTTTTCCCAGCTTGTCACAGACAGAGTTTGATATTGTTGTTGGCCATTTCCCAGCATGGTCTTGTGCTCCCCAAAACAGAGCCCATTATCAGACATCTTGTCAGTCCCTTCCTACTCCCTGTGAGGCGAGTGTGGTTCAGTTTGATCTTTCTGGGCCATGTGTGTGGGTGTAGGTTGTCTGTGACTGCGACTCCCATCATACTCTTGGCTACACCCCCCTTCCCAGCATGCCCATACTTCCTCTGTCTTGACTCTGCTTCCCTGTGAGGGGGTGTGACAGCAATGGCAAGATGGCTGACTGTAAAGTCCTGATGTTTGTTGTTGGCCATTTCCCAGCATGGCCTTGTGCTCCCCACAACAGAGCCGAGTGTCAGACATCTTGCCAGTCCCTTCCCACTCCCTGTGAGGCGAGTATGGTTCAGTTTGATCTTTCTGGGCCATGTGGGTGGGTATAGGTTGTCTGTGACTGCGACTCCCATAATACTCTTGGCTACACCCCCCTTCCCAGCATGCCCATACTTCCTCCCTCTTGACTCTGCTTCCCTGTGAGGGTGTGTCACAGCAATGGCAAGATGGCTGACTGTGAAGTCCTGATGTTTGTTGTTGGCCATTTCCCAGCATGGCCTTGTGCTCCCCACAACAGAGCCCAGTGTCAGACATCTTGTCAGTCCCTTCCCACTCCCTGTGAGGCGAGTATGGTTCAGTTTGATCTTTTTGGGCCAAGTGGGTGGGTGTAGGTTGTCTTTGACTGCGACTCCCATCATATTCTTGGCTACACCCCCCTTCCCAGCATGCCCATACTTCCTCCCTCTTGACTCTGCTTCCCTGAGAGGGGTTGTGACAGCAATGGCAAGATGGCTGACTGTGAAATCCTGGTGTTTGTTAGGCTACAAGTCCCAAGTGAGCCCCTGTGCTTCACATAGCAGCACCAAGTACGGGGTATCTTTTGCTGATATTTCAATGAGGTGTGTGTCAATGCATTGTACCCGGTGAGTTGTGTGGAGTTTGTGTTGAGGGGGGTGTCTCCCAATGCTGATTAGTATGGTCAGGGCTGTCAGTCCTCCTTCCCATCATGAAACGTGCTTCTATTGTAGGGCGTGCAAGTTGTCTTTCAGGATGTCAGTCAGTGGTGTCCTGCTTCTGATTTGCACACAGGCCCTAGCAGGGCCTTGTGCTCCCCACAGCAGGACCCAGTGTCAGCCATCTTGTCAGTCATTTTCCACTCCCTGTGATGTGGGCATGTTTCTGAGAGGTCTTGATGGGCCAATCAGGAGGGGGGGCATTTTCAGTGACTACAGGCCCCATCATGCTTTTGTCAATACTCACTTCACCTGCATCCCCACTATTCCTTCCTGACAGTCAGCTGCACTGTGAGGTGGTGTGTTTGTGGTGTCAAACTGTCTGGCAGGATGTATTTGGCTTAGTGCCACTGGCTTGCTCTATTTGTTTGTAGGTTGGTGCATGTCATGACACAGTTTCCAGTCACTATGAGATGGCAGGTATTGTGTTTGTCTGACTGACATACACATATTGGACTGGTTATCTACTGGTTAGTGTAGCTTTGCTTGCGGTGCATAGTTTCACTGTCCCCTTGCCACACAATCTTGGGTTTATAGTTTGTGTACTCACCAGGCTCTGTGATGTCTGTAGGGCCATGAACGCTCTCTGGTGGTAGGATGTCCAGCACCTTCTCCTCCCAGGTCCTGAAGTAGACTGGTTTGGCAGGAGGGCCACCGCCGGTGCACTGACTCAGGGTGTGATCTTTTACGATGAGTTTCTTGACCCTCCAGCGCACGTCATACCACCTGTTCTGGATGTCGTCCTTTGTGCGCCTTGCTGGTGCTTGTGCGTTCACCTTGTCCACAATCCTCGCCCATATCTTTGTTTTCTGTGAGATGGGGGTCCTTTGGACCAATGTACCAAACAAATGTGGCTCTACTCTGATGGTCTCGTCTACCAGCACTTCTAACTCACTATCTGTGAACTTTGGATTCTTCTTTGGAGGTATGGTGATGGGTGGTGGTGGTGAGGGATGTGTGTGTGAGGGTGCAAGTGATGGTGGGTTGGTTTTGGTTTTGCTGGGTGTATGTGTGTGTGCTTTTATATGATGTGCTGATGGTGTGTGAGTTGTGTGATGGGTGAGATGTGAGTGTGTCTGTGGTTGCTGTGTACTGGTGTTTGCTGCTGGCTGTGTCTCCTGTTTGCAAGGGATGATGGTAGTGATTGTAGTCCTTTATATAGTTGGAGTGGTGGGTGTGTCTTTGTCCCATGTTTTTTGTTTGGTATTTATTGGCTTTGTCATTGCATGTTTGGTCCTTTTTTTGTCTTTTTTCCTTTGTGTTTTGTAGGCATGAAGGAGACGTTCATGTGACGGAAACGGATGCTGCTGTTGCCTCGTGCGCGCTTCTCCGCCTCGTTCACACTGCCTGTCTTCTGTGTTTGGTACGCGTCGTTCGCGGCGGTTTCTATTGCTTGTGTGCCGGGTTGTCTGTGCGTGTCGGTCGTGCGGCTTGTTCTCCGTGCAAGTCGGTCTGGTTTTGCATGTATTGCATCGTACTGCGCAAATCGTACATCGCGGGTACGGGTCAGTTGGCTTCATTCCGGGTTCGTGTCGGTCGGTGAAAATCGCGTTGGTATTCCGGCCGGATCACTATTTTCCCTATGGATCGGTCGTACGGCTTGTATTCTCTATGTTTCGGTTGTAATTCACACTTGTTGCATCGTACTGCACAGGTCGTACGGCGCTGGTCCATGTCGGTCGGTGTTCGGTCCGGATCCGTGTCGGTCGGTTCGTTTTGCGGCCGGAATCGGAATTGGCCCCTAAATGCAAATAAAAAAATAAAAATAGAAAATAATTTTGAAAGAACAAAATATGTAAAATGCATGCATTTTCCTCCCTACTGTCCAAACAACCACTTTAAATTTAAATAAAGTGAGGTTGGGGAGGAGGGGCAATTTTTTTAGCGCTCTCTGGAGGTGTGCAGGGAGACTCTTGACAGTGGGACTGAAAAGCAAGCATTTTAAAAGTCTGTCACTTGTATTATAAACCTGATATGCTTTGTAAATGAGGTAAAGGGTCAATTCCAAATGTCACAGATGTGGAACGGAGCAAGCGGAAATTGTCAATGTGTTTAGTACATATCCCTGTCTTTCTAATTATCTGCAGGAGAGTGAGACCTTTATTGGCGTGATCCTTAGAAAACAGATTAGGGTTATCCCTCAAGCATATTTTTAGGGGTAAGGAAGGATCATGGACTCTCCATAGATAAAATGTATTTAGTTTTTGTGGCCATGGCAATCGCCTGTATGAGCATTGCTTCAGGGTGGATTATCCCTTAATCTCCTACTCTCTCTGAGAGGAGATCACGCTTCTTGGCTATGTATAATATGGAGAGGGGTCTACATTAATGTAAGGGCCAGGTGGCACGGAGACAGGGTGATCTAATTTTGGGCCACATGTATCAACATTTGGAATAGCGATGACCTAATTGGAATTTTCAGTGAATCGCAATTAGGATCGCTATTCCAAATGTATGAAACTCCAAGAGTTTCATTTAGCGATTCGTAGGGGCTCGCAAATTGACCTACCTCATTAATATTAATGAGGTAGGTCACAATTTGCACCCCCATAGGAATCGCTAAAATCACGGGGATGGTGGTCGGATGGGTTCAGCGGACCCCCATGTCCTTGAGTGCTTGTAAATAAAGCAATCATTTTTTTTATGGAGCCTCTTTTCCTTAAAGGAAAATGGGTTGTATTTAAACAACAAAACAGAAAAGTTGTATTTTTATTTTTCAAGAGCAGGCTGTGATCCATGAGACCACTGCCTGATCTGTAAAAACATTTTTGTCACCATTCCCAAAGGGGAAGGGGTACCTTGGGAACCCCTTCCCATTTGGGAATGGGTTACCACTAACTTGAAGTTGGGGGTAAATTGCAAATGTTTTGTGACCGCATTTATGGTCACAAAACATTCATACATACCACTGCAATTAAATATTTGGAAGGAATACCCTAAACATGCCTTTGCCAAATACTGAATAGCTAACCCATTTTATGATTCAGTAACAGATTACTGAATTACAAAATAGGGTTTGATACATGTAAAAAGCCATTTTTGTGTTCGCAAACGGGCCAAATCTATCAATCAGCTAATTTGCGAACGCAAAATTGGTTAATACATGTGGCCCTTGGTCTCCAGTATCTGAATGGATTGGAAGCTTTAATTTGGGATCAGATAAATGGCTCTGTAATCTGTTAAAATGTCAAGACTGCTCCTATATATTAATTCTTGTCTTATAGGTTGCTAAGGTCATTCTTTATGGAGTATATTGCACCCATGCACTTTAACTAACAAAATGTTAAGACATCTTTTATCTGTATGGACATCATGATTATTTTTATCTATCATGTTGCTATGATTTCCTGATCTTTAATACATTATTCTATGGTACTTGGGCAGTGACCTGTGTATCTCAGGTTGTTTAAGCCACTCTAAAAAGGGTCTATCACACTAATGCACTTTAACTATGAAAAAAACTTTATTTTATATATTAAATAACATGCCACCCTTTTCCCCCACAAACCCAACAACCAACTACTGAATTAATATTTACGTGTAAGAAAAGCATATTAACAATTGCAAATAACACAAAAAATTTTAATTATATTAATAATACTAACAGATAAAATTATTAATGTACATTAAATTAAATTAAAAAAACTATTTTAAATACAACTATATTAAAGTAAATTATATTATATGCAAATATATTTTTAATGATTTTATATACATAAAAAAGGCACAGCCCTCATTATGATGTGGGACAGACCAGCATTAGGATAGGGCGCCAGCACGGTGGTCGGAATGTGCCTTTTTGTACTGAGGCTTACACTGCGAAAAGGGCTGCAGCACAAGCCACGGTACAAATAGGCACTTTTCAAACATTCATGCACCGTGTGCCAGGCACCATGTGGTGCCGGCACCTGGTGCAGGGATATTTGGGAGGGCACTACATGTGTCCCCCTGGCCACATAGCAGTGGCCCACAGGAGTTGGGGGCTCTGCTTGGGACCCCCAAATGCCGTTTTAGCCTGCCTTTTCATGCCGGCGGGATTGCCATGAAAAGGCAGTCAGAAAGGGACATCCTAATCCCTATGGCGTGCCTGCGCAGGCGCCGCCTCCCTTGTAGAGATTAGCATCCGACCGCTGCCCTGATGGCCTCCTTGAGCCTGCGGGATGCGGCAGACTTCCCCAGACATAATTGCTCCGACCGCCGGTATTGTAATCTGTTGGTGGCAATCCGCCCGACATCAAAATGAGGGCCAATATTCTTGCTTTCCAGAATTTTTTCCCCAATAGTTTTTAAGTCACTATATTTTTGACAATATTTATATAACACAATATTTTTGATTCTATATTTGTGTCATTCACCATTAAAGGATAGTAACGGGGTTTGGCCAAGGATAGCATTAATAGGCAGTAACGTGTTGGCAGGGTTCAGGGATAGGTAGCATTAAGGAGTAGTAAGGGTTTTTTATAGCTCAGGGAAGTGTTTGCGATAAGGAGAAGATAGGGGCTTTTAGATTCAGGGATGAGTGGAATAGGTAGAATTAGGGGATGTGTGTGGTTTTTATGGTTCACAGAAGGGTCGCATTAAGGGGTAGTAAGAGGTTTTTAAGGTGCAGCGAAGTGTAGCATTAAGTGGTAATAAGGGGTTTTTAGGGTTCAGGTTAGAGTTTAAGACATGGGTACTCACAAACATTTCTTCAGGGGTCAAAAAGTATGATCTGTGGTATGCCCAAGGGCTGCTTTGATGCCAGCAGGGTGGTGGTTGGGATGGTGTAAGGTGGGCGAAGGGGGAACACAGCAAATGGTGTGGACATCAAACCGAGCCTTCACGTGGCTACTCTCTGCCACACATGCTCTAACCTCTTGCACCAAGAATTTTAGACAAAGCATTAACTTTTGATGTAAATTGTGAGTGGGAAAGAGATACTCATCTAGTGGCTGAATTGCACAATGTGAAACCAGAACATCTAGGATCAAAACCATCTTCCCCATTTCACCAAATAATATGATCCCAGGCAATGGTTTTATTTCACTTTGTCTCCTTTTTCTTTATTACCACTTATGAGAGCACCTTGAAATCTATGAGTTCAGGATGTGTGCTGTCCAAAATCTTCTTTTGTGTTTTATTTAATGAACGATGCTGTTATTCTAATTATAAAAGCAACCAAGGCCACACACAGGGTGCACATAATAAATGGCTTGCCCCTATGTTCACTAATGACATTGTTTTCAGAAGTGGCTGCATGATTGTTTTTAAGTTCATGTTTGAAAACTATCACTTCTAATAAATGCCTCTCCATGCAGTGATTTAACCTGATATACTAATGCGTAATGCTTCTGCATAATAGTGAAATACACCTTTTTAATTTTGAAGAGTTTCTCATATTTATTATTTTTACATGATTAGTGCAAGATCTCTTTAAAACGAATTTGTTCCTCAAGACAAGTTGTGCAGGACACTTTCTTTGGTTCTTTATCGTTACTTTAGTTAAGGTGTAAATGAATACTTGCCCGTTTAACAGCTTTCTGAATGTTTCGCTCTATCAGGTAAACAGCAGACCAGGGGGCATATTATCAAGGCCGGCGTTAAAATTATCGCCGGTTTAGCGGCAGAAAACTGCCACTAAAGCGGCGATAATGGGATTGATAATATGCCCTTGAGAATTCCAATAGAAGTCCATGTTTTGGTGTGAACATGGGCTTCTATCGGAATTCTCCAGGGCATATTATCAATCCCATTATCGCCGCTTTAGTGACAGTTTTCTGCCGCTAAACCGGCGATAATTTTAACGCCGGCCTTGATAATATGCCCCCAGGTCTGCTGTTCACCTGAGGGCCGCATGTAAAGGTCAGAAGGGCTGCATGCGGCCTCTGAGCCTACTTTGGGCATCCCTGGGGGACTTAAGGGGGCTTTATGTACAGGAAAGGGTGCGTAAAGGGAGAGGAAGAGTTGTTTAGTGTTCAAGAAAGGATAGTGTGAAGTGATAGTAAGTGGTTGTTAGGGTTCAGGGACTGGTCGCGCTACGGAGTAGTAAATGGTTTTTTTTTTTAGGTCAGGGAAGGGTAGCATTAAGGATTAATTCCAGGTTTTATGGGTTCAGAGATGGTGTTATGGAGTAGAAAGAGGTTAAAGGATACAGTTAGATCAATTAAAAAAAGGTATGTATTAAAACGACTTTTAAATTTGATTTTTTTTTTAAATTATCACAGGTATTGATGAAGGAGGCTTCATTACATACATACAACCAGTGCAATTGGAAAGCAGCAATAATTAACAGAGCATAGATTTTTGAATGTCATACTTTTGATCAGCATAACACAGTTTGATCAAATTCGTGCCTTACAAAATGCAACCTAACAATGTATCAGCTGAACGTAGTTTTCTTTAAATAAGCGGTGCATATTTTACAGGCATCGGGAGAATGAAATCCTGAGTGATTCAGCTGAATTTGAACTTGTGACCACACAGGTAAATTAAATAAACACAACACTTTGCATTGGCTGCATCAGTGCACTGAGCAAGGGATCGCATGTGGGTCACCGAACTACGGGGCATATCAACAAGCAGGCGATAAAAAATTATCGCCGCTTTTGCGGCCGTTTTCGGCCGAAAAGGGGCGATAATTTTATCACCTAATCAGCAAGGACACGCTAACGCGTGAAACCTTGCTTTAGCGTCAGGATTTCTAACGCCCAGCTTTGCATCTCTAATTTGATGCAAAGTGGGCGTTCCTGACCTGGCATGACAGGAGAAATGTCGCTAAGCGACATTTCTCCTATCAGCAAGCCTAACGCTATGAAGCATAGCCTCAGGAAAAGTAGCGATAACACCTGTTATCGCTACTTTCCTAACACCTGCTTCAGGACTGACTTAGCCATGATATCCTACGGAAAGAGGATATCATGGCTAAGTTTGTGAGTCCCTATCAACAAGCTAACGTGAGATTATCGCTGGGTTTCCAGCGATAATCTCACGTTAGCCAGTTAGCGCCAGGATTTTTATCGCTGATGTGATAAGCGTTGCTAATAGCACGCTATCTCAGCGATAAAAATCGGCGCTAGCCGGCGATAATTATCCTGACACTAAGTGCGCTCAGCGATAATTATCGCCGGTTGTTGTTGATATACCCCTACACACGATATATTGCAAGTATAGCAAAGTTGAGCCCTCCTGGGGCCTAGTTAACCTATGCTTACTAGTGTATACAACGAGGTGTGCTTGAGCAATTCTTATAGCATTGGGAGTCACTTTTCTGTGTATGTTTATTTTCTGCAACACGGTTTTATCCAAAATACAATACGAAGAGACATTGCTTCAAAACAGAATTACGAATTCAGAGCGATCATAAAGACAGGGCGGGAAGAAAAATAGACGAGGAGACATTTTTTTCGCCCCTCAAAGCATTCCTTTTTACTTTTGTTTTCCTTTTCCTCTTATGAACCACTTCATACACATCCCCAGAGGTTTTTCTTCTTCTGCTTCCTTGACTGTTTGGCTCTTTCTCAGAGCTTAATTTTGTCTAGAAACTGTTTGCCAACAGCTGTACACAGGTGGGGCACAGAATGGTTGGGTTTGCCAAGTTTTTCTAGCCCTGCTGAGAAATCCTATGCAGAGCTGCTGTGAGATGTTGCAGGAACGCTGCGTGACTTCCTAGCATCACGGAGCGAAAGACCAAACACAGAATTATGTAGTACATGTCAGTTTAATTAAATACCACCGTAATTTACCAAGAATACTCCGGGCCTTCACTTTGTTCCTTTCAAGAGAACACATAGAAAATTAATTCAGAAAGCCGTAATTTAAGAAGCATACCTAAATATAGGAAGGCATTCATGATGGCTCCTTTCTCTGTTAAAACGAAATTAGCTTAGCAGCACTGCAGAGAATGCAGATGTTTTCCTCACTGACTTGCCTGTTTCCAATATTACCATGCAATATGGTAATGTATTTATTTGTGATAATGTATGAGTATATGCCATCCCACCGCCCCTCTCCCACACACACACTGACTGAACTGCAGAGAGGGAAAACGTCTGTTGTTAGTATCACTTCAGGGTATAATAAAATATTCAATTAGGCGATATCTAATATGGTTGTTATCCATGTGAATGTAGATATGCCTGCAAAGAAAAGAAAATATTTGTTGGTATGGTAATATCTTTTCTGTATCATTTAAAAGCATTAACAACAAGGCAATAAAAAATAAAATAGCTGGTTTGAATTGCATGAGTTAAAAACTGTTAGTCGCTGTCATCATTTATTTACAAAGAAGGAGATAAACAGATCATGTTCAATCGAATACAACAACCTCCACATCATGCTAAAACACAGCCTAAACGTATTTTGGCAAGCTTGATAAAAGACACAATTCACCATATGTGTTTGTTAACATTAGTACTAAAGCAGAATGTAATTAATCGCAAACTGTCCTGCAGCCTAGGGCCCTCATTTACAGGGATTTAGCGTAGGGCATCGCAGCAAGTCACCTTGCTGCACTGCCCTATGGTAAAGTGAAAGGGCAGGAATGCACTGTATTTTTCCTGCCCATTTCCCCCTACTCTGGCGCTGTTTTGGCAGCCTAGCTGTCTTTCAGGACACTTGAAATGGCAGCAGAAACCAGATATTCCTGTAGATGGTTCTCAGGGGGCATACAGGGTCCAAGGCCACCGGCCGTGGAGAGACCCCTCTAGTCCTGGGTGTCAGTTGCAGGCACATTTCTTAGTCCATCCGGGTAGAAGAGGGCTTCTCCAGGCCTTCCAGGTCCAGAGCCTTTCTCACCGTTTTTATGTGTGGTGGAAAGTTCTAGATTCCAAATTCCAAGCACCCCTGGCTAATCCTAGGATGCAAATAAAATGGATTTGGTACAACCACATCATCCCTTCACTCCTGTTCCAACCCTCTTGCACAGCATTCTCGGGCAATCCATTATAATGCCATCAAGTTATCTATAGTGAAGAGCTCTCTTGAGGACATCAGCATCACTGCCATATATGTCTTCCCACCAAAACTTCAAAGGTGAGCCCCTCCTGAGTGGGCTTCCTCCTTTGTTCAGTTGGGCTGGGCTGGGCTGTCGTTGCAGTGTGACAGCTGATTTTCAGATGCATATTTTCTTTCCAACTTCTTCCACCTTAGAAACTGAGTCAGTCACTGATAATTGTTCCTTTTGTGCCCTTGGAGCTGAGTAATGAACTTGGCTCATCAGGGTGACAAAAGCCCTGGAATCTGATTATAAGATGGCCAGAGAAACATGACAACTCTTGACTAACCATTAGATTTACACCTATGTTATTGGAACCTGTATTTTCAAACTTTGTGTGCATGTTTTACCCTAGTTTGACACTTCACCAGTCGTTGTAGGCCTAATCGCAGTAAAACTTCACTTTCAGGCAAATTTCACCTATGTTTATTAAACAGATTTTCCAGTAAACCCTACTGACCTATCTATGAATGCTCACGAATACTGTGTGCCGACCCCAGGTCAGAAAATACCCTGGCTGAGTCTCTTCTGCACCAGGCTGTCTGTGTGCAAACAGACCTGTGCACAATGTTAGTTTCGCTTGCAATGTCCTCACATGTGCACACATGCATGTGCACACATATTCACATGAAACCAGCTGAGCGCCACCTACCCAAGCTCCGTTGCAATGGTGAACACTGGCAGTAAACATGTTCAGTCTAGTTACCATGAAATGAACGTGATTGAGACTCAGGTAGGGCAACTCACCCAAAGTAAAGGTCCAAAGATCAGATGATCAAAAGCAAAAGAGTAGGGGGACTAAGTTGGGAAGTATCCATTTTGCTACAGTTGCCTTTTATAAAACTTATCCCTCAGGCTGAATCAGCCTACCTCTTTCCATGTTTTGAATGCCAAGTTTCAGGGGCAGTGGGTGTGAGATCGGTCCCCTGCTTTTACTCAATGCATTGCATGCTCCGATTAGTGTGCAGAGTACAGGTGGTTTATGAAGATTACTGCTTTGTTTCTGTTTAGGTATCCAGGAGACTTACCATAATGGCCACCCTACCCGGGTATGGTCCAACAAGTTCCATCCTCTTTCTGTTTCATCATTCACCTGTTCAGCTAGTAGCTTGAGATGAGATGGCTAATAGTAGGCAGTGATATTTAGGATGGCCAAGCCTCCTTCTTTTGGTTGTAGTGACCTTTGTACTCTCCTCATTCTTGCGTTCCTTTACACCTTTATATATTCCTCTATGAGCCTATACAGGCAGAGAGATGAATACATAGTGCTAGTGCCTGAAAGAGAAATGAGCCTAGTCTAGAAAGCCATGTAACAGTATGTAAAATAGTATTACAGGAGTACTACTTCACATACTGATAAATCCTATTCACAATTCTTAGGCCAGAGAGCTCTGCCTCTCCAATTACTTATGTGCGAAGATGTCAACAACAAGTGCAGCAATCACCAAAGATGGAGGTCAATGTTTTAATAGTATATGTGTACCCAACAAGGAGGAGTGGGTGGACGATTTGGAATAACCACCATAAAAAGGGATGGGTTCATAGGAATTTAGAAAGGGGTTGGGAGGGAATATGCAAATACAAAAATAAAGTGAAACATTATGAAGACAAAGGCAGCTCACCAAAGTTACACAACACCTACTACAGTAGTACTACTGACAACTTAAGCTCAAATATACTCCAAACAAGCTTTGGAGTATGTCCAGCTCCACACCTGGCCAATCACTTATGCTGCAACAGACTCTCATAGAAAACAACAGAGGCAGACACTTACACTATCATTAACAGCACATAGGGGATAATGTAAAATCATTTATTTAAAATGACATTTTTACAAATTAATTTCTTTAAAAAATGTCAATAGTGAAACTACTTTTTCAATTTTTTCTAATTTTACATTCGTTTTATATTGTTAAAAATAAAATATGCTTTTTAAAAATTATTTAATATTTAGAATATTTTGGGTAAGAGTATCATTTTGACTCCCGCCACTCGCCCTACCTATGATATGGCATGTACATGCAAGCCCTATGGAAGCACTTTGTTTTTCACAAGGGTATCTCCAAAATCTGCTGCTATGTTAATCTATGTTAATCTGTAGGTATTGTATTTGTGATCTGGCCTATCTGCAGGGTATAGTTCACTTTAAACATTTGGGTGAGTTACAATCCAGTGACATCAGGAGACCCTCATTTTTCACCACATTGATTTTAATAACTACTATTTTCTTTAATTTTTCTAGTTCTAGTAAAAGGCTCCCCGTGGGCAGAATTGGGTTGGACAGAGTCAAGGGCATATCATGTTTAAATAATGTTACTTTGAACTTGTCCATCCACAGTGATACCCTTTTAGATTCACATTATTTATGTACTAAAGGTGTGAGCATAATACAAAAGGAGTGGATACATGGGACTTTACTGTTTCCTATCCTTGTGGATATGGATGGGATGGTCTTCGGCTGGAAACTGTTTACTCTTATTTCTGCTTGTGGTGACTCGCTGCTATTAACCTTATTAGCTCATCTCTTAATTCACTATAGCAACTCATCTTTAAATCCCATTTTCAGTAAAACTGACTTCTTTTCCATGTAGAAGGGAGTGTGCTAGATGAATATTGACCAGAAAATCTAGTTTGAGCATACTATTATATATTATTATGTTGAAAATATTGTCGGTTCCAAAATATCGTGGGTCAGAATATAGAAGGTAATATTATATTTTTAATGTTCATAAATAATGTCACTGTTTAAAATATTGTACATTAAAATACTGTGTTATTTAATGTCTATTATTGGCATTATATTATGTTCTTTATTTATAATAAATATTATTTTAATTCTTTTGTTATATGATTCTTATTTACATTGTATATGTGCTGTATAATTTTTTTAGAATGTGGGTTTATCTGTGGATTGGGAGGATAGTGTTTAATATGTTAAGAAAACATTTTTCTTTTTTATTTCATTGTATTTTTAATTTTCATCATTATTAATTTAGCAATTCAGTTATTACATGCATTTTTTAAGCAATGTTTTTCAGGTTCTGGGTCTACTGGAGACAGGGTACATTTTATTTATATTATATGTTTCATTTAATAGATTTATTAAAATATTTAGTTTACTTTTAATGCTAAAATCTTTATTTATTGATTTAAATATGTTAAAAATAGTTGTATTGACTCTATTGACTGTACTTAATTTTTGCTATTTTTATATGTTTTTATTATATTTATGGGAGTGATAGTCATTTTTAAATTTACAATTTTAAATGTAAAAAGCGATAATTTTCGGGTTGCTTTGCTTAAATTAATATATAAATGTAAATCAAATTTGTAATTAAATTGTTCAAAATTAAATTGGGTTTTTCATTAATTGTTAAATATTATGATTTTTTAAACTGCAATTTGGTTATTTTGCATAATTTCATCAGCTATTTTTGTTTAAATGTAGGTTAAAATTTTGAATAAATACTTCAAGTTTACTTAATTATATGCTATATAATGTACTTTATAAAAAAATATGCTTGTTGATAGTCACAAGACAACAATACAGAAAGAACGGCTGAGCAGAATTACACCAAATTTGACAGAAAGCTAAATCTTTACCCAGAAAGTGTGCTTTGATGTATTTCTGTTCAGCTGTTTTAAAGAAATTAAGGTGAAAAAGTATTTTGATTGGCTGCACCTGCAGGACAGCGGCGGCTGGTCCAGGGGCAGCAATTAGCTACCCCCAACATATCGAAAAAAAATTACAGCCACCATTATAGGACTCGGGGACTCTGTGCCAGAGCCCTGAGTTTACAGTAAAAAAAAGTGTGCACGGGACCCCCTAGCTCTTGTTGAGCATCACAGAGGGACCATCCATGGGAAAAGATTTAAAAAACAAACTTTCGGGTCATCAAAATCCTGCTACACCCTATCAGGACTACCTCGGAACACCAAAGGAGTACCAAGGGAGGTCTGAGGTGGTCCCATGGGAACAGAAAAAACAGGCTAACATGAGGTAGAAATCTGTGTGGGGCTGTCCACCTGTGGGAGGTTGGCCACCCATGAGGCTGCATTGCAGGACCTTGTCACAGGCTGTGCGGAACCGGGGTTGGCTTACTTAGGTATGGTAAGAAAATATACCTTAAAAAAAAAGAAAACTGGAAAAAAGCCTCAGAAATTCAACGAAAATACAAATGTTAAAGTTAGGTTATGATTTGGTGAAAATATCAGTTAAATTGTAAAATTTAAAACACATTGGTTTTATTAATTGACCTGTTATAGTTTATTGAAATAACTATAACTTGCACCTGGCCATGCACTGCTTAGGACCTCACATATTACATCACTCAAGACATGCTCTCTGACATCATCGATAACATCAGTGATAACCTAAATTACATAATTAATGACATCACTGTGCACGGCAAGTGTGCAAGCTTTGCCTACTTCAGAAAGCTATAACTGATGAAAGTCAGTGTTTTTTTACCATGTCTCTGAGACCTGTAATAGCTGTCATAAAATATTGTTCATGTTGCAGCCAGCCAATCATTATTGACTAATCCCCTTTAAAGTAACCAGCCAGAGCATATCTAGACACCAACAGTCCAGGAATATGTTTTTTTAAACTCCTCCATGACTACCTTGAGCACCTATTTAAAAGCAAGCTTCTCAAAAATGGCTGAGCAAATTTATACCAAATTACAAAAGCACACTTTTATATTTCTTCATATAAGTGCTCTTTTTTGCTAATTCGAATACCATTCCCTTGTGAAATATACTTTTACAAGACCCCCGTCCTGATTCTTCGTGCCCATTACATTTTAGTGAAATGCTGCTTTTTTCTTGGCAATTTTCCTGGCATAAATTATGACATTCCTAATAAAGTTCCATATGGAAACATAGGCTCCGATTCAAAAAGATTTTACCAAGGCATACTTTTGCAACAGTATTCCAGCAGTACTCCGGAAATCTATGAGTAATCCATGAATACTACAAGAGTATGTCACATCTACGAATACATCAATCTTTTGAGAATTGGGTTATTTTTATACTTGAAGGAATATCTATGCGGAGAGTTTTGAAATAGAAGTAACCACTCAATTATCCATTTTTATCAGTGCTTGTGTAGGGAGCTGGAAATATGTTGCAGTTGTCCCCCCAAATATTGCCCCATTTTTTACTACTAGATGCTGTTTTTCTACTCTGTACTTATGGCAGCTAACCATAATTCAGTGCCAGTGCTCTTTTCCCTACAGCAAGTAAAATCTAACTTTAACCCAAATGGCATGGACTTTAGTGCCCTTATAAATCCCTATTAAATGGTACCCCGGTACCAAGGCCATGGGTACTAAAGAGGTTCCCTAAGGGCTACAGCATGCCTTATGCTACCCTAAGGAACTCGCACCCAAATTGCATGCAGTCTACCATTGCAGATTGTGTGTCATGGTGTAAACCATGAGTAAAAACATAATATGCCATGCCCACAGACACTGCCTGCAATATATGCGAGTCATCCCTACAGCAGGCCTTACAGCCCTAAGTCAGGATGCATTATGTCACATGTGAGGACATTTCTGCTTGAGCAGATGTGATACTGTGATGTCTTGGTCAATTCCTAGATACTACAAGTGAGCAGGGAAGCCCTCTTAAGTATATGTACTGGGCACTGGTCATTACAAGTTCCCCAGCTTCATGAAGGCTTTACTAAAACCCAAGGTGTTTGGTATCATACACCTTGTCTTAATAAATCTGTACTGATGACAGTAGTGGATTTACTAAACATGTACCTAGAGGCACCTAAGAGGTGCCCCTGAAAACCTACCAGCCTCTCAGTGTGCTGGCTGACTGGTATTGTCCAGTCCGTCACCACTGACCAGTTCCTGACCCCCTGCAGGTGAGAACCCATATACTCTGAGGCCAACAATAATGACTGCTCTGGTGGAATGTGTTCACATCTACTCCAGCAGGACGGCTAGTGAACCTGCATATCAAGGCCAGGGACTTCAAAGACCCTGCCGCCTTTGATATGTGACCTCGGCTTCCCCCAGACTTGGAAGATGCCACGCCCTGTACTGAGGTCCATTTGATATCAGGCCAGGTTGGAAATTAGCTATGCAAGGAGGCGTGGTGTATTATCATGCCAGTCACACCCCAAAGGTAGTCTTCCTGATGTGCTCCACAAAAGAAGGTTTCAACCATTTTATTTTAGTGGAAATAGAAATTCTGGGACAGTGTTGCCTACTCCCCACAGGAAATGGTCATATAGGGGGTGTAGTGATCCCAAGGGCAAGTAGCCCATTGGCTACTACCCTAAACTCATCTAAATGACCCTAAAGTGAGTATTTAGGTGGCCCCATGACACCAGGAACTCAGATGTGTCTGACTACAGAAAGAAGAGGACAGAGAAGAGCTGAAGAAGTGAGAACTGTGGATTGCTGGTGGACGTTGGTGCCAGAACCTGCCTAAGTTCCTTCTCCTGTCCTGACAATTGTGACAAACTGACTTGTCCTTAAACTGTGCATCATCCAAAATCCTCAAGGGCAACCGGAGCCACCCTGCACCAATACTGTGGGTACCGGATCCCTTGAAGCAACCAATGCTGGTTTGAATCCAATCCTGATTCCAATGCTGCAAAGCATGAGCAGCCAATGAGGGACCACAGCACTGAGAGTGGCCCAGCTTCCCTGTGTTGTCCCCTATGACGGTCTTACTGAGACCCGTGGGTGTCTTTGATGCACGGGCACCAGCCAAACAAAACCCTCTGTAACCGAGCCTGGGGCTCAGGTCCACAACAACCAACAGTGCTCCCCTGCTCCCAGGACCCCCTAATACTGAGCCCTCCATTGTGAGCTCACGGACTTGTCCCTAAGTCTTCCTCTGAAGCCTGTTTCTGGATGGTCGCCCTTTTTTTCTACTGTGTAGCACACAAGACTACCAGCCCGTCCAGGACCTCTTCACCTGGACACTCCAGGGCAGGTAAACTCAAACTTATGTGGTACTTTGGACCTTGGCCCTCTTGCACCACAAGTCTTAAAGAGGACCCCCGAAATTTGTTTGCAAACACCTGTATGCAGTATGTTTTTTTCTCCATAGAAACACATTACAGTGTAAAAACGAATTTAAGGGACATTTTTACTTACATGCAAAAATTGATATTCTACAAAGTACTTACCCATTATCAATGTTCTTGGTGTTAAAATAAAATATAAAAATAAGTTATATTTTTCTTAATTGGTCTCGAGTTTCTTCTTGAGTTTGTCTCCCATTTATTGATTCTGTGTGTTCAACAAATACATTAACACTACCCTCTGCCTAAGCTGCATCATCCCACACTACCACAAAAGTGATCATTAATTAATTTAAGCCCTGTAAGACAATAAGCATTGTCTGGACTTTCTACATGGTATACCTCATTTTGGTATACTACATAAAAAGCCAGCTTGCGACATTGGTGGATCAGAGATGGGGTACAAGACTTTGCATTTGCTGATGCCACTTGGACAATAGGTCATTCCACATATAAACCCACAACTGACTTTAGTCAGAAATGTTTTTTGAAATGTTTTCAATTGCTGATTTTTCCAAATATTTTTATTCTGAACTGTTAGGGCCTTGTGTTAATTCCCCCTTTTGTATTAGAAATTTAAAAAGTGTTACTAGTCAGTTAGGCCTTAAACATCTATTCAGAATTGGTTTGGTAAACTTCAAAAATATCTCAACTGTACTAAAAATGTCTGGCAGAGAGGATAATACTCATGAGCTCAACCTGACCCCTTACAGGCAGCTTAGTATTAGACACTTAAGGAACCTCTGTAAGGCCAACAAAATATAGACTAGTTCCACTCCTACTAAGTTACAATTCCAGGAGGAACCTGCAGAGTGGGAGACAGCCAAGCTAAAAACAAATCCTGACCTTTCTGAAGAGAATATATATAGTGGTGATGAGACTGTTACCAGTTCTCAAGGGGGTAGTACCCACATCCTCCCTCAAGAGGATGAGCAACCCAACAGGAGCCTCTATCCTAAGCATGTACCTGAGGGTAGGCCAGGCCAGCCCAGGCACACAGAAGCACTAGAGTATCCAGACCTAGATCAGGAGATACTAGACAAAACAGTAGTATTTGAAGCCAGAATCCTGGCAATAGAAAAAGAGAGGGCTGACATGAGTCTAGCACCAATGAATGGTGACAGCAACAAAACCAATAGGGAGAGGAAGGAAACCTTTGACTCTAAAATCCCCAAAGGGATTGTCTCCAAATATGTTGAGGGTGACGATGTAACTGAATGGTTAACAGCCTCTGCGAGAGCTTTTAGAATAAGGATGTTATTCCAGAGATGCTGGGACTCTCATCTCTGGGAGCTATTCTGAAGAAAGTGCAGGGATAGACTCCTAACACTCATAAGGTAGATGCTAAGTCCTATGACCACACAAAGGATTCCATGATTGAGGGTTTTGGACTCACCAATGAAGAGTATAGAATTAAGTTCATGAAGACTCACAAAACCTCAAGTGAGACCTGGGTAGTTTTTGCTGACTTCTCAGTCAAAACCCAAGGGGGCTGCTTAAAAGGAAACAAGGCGCAGGACTATGAATGGCTCTATAATTTAATAATGAAAGAACACATATTTGCAAACTGTACATAAGACAAGTTGCACCAGTATCTGGAAGATAATTCACTTTTTAATCCTAGAGAGCTGGATAAGAAAGCTGATGAGTTTTTAAGGACAAGGGCACCTAAAAAGTCACAGGGGGTGACTCTAAGAAGGGGGGATCAGCCCCATAAAAACAGAAGGAGAAAGGTGTGCCAAAAAAGAGGAGAGTAGCACTCATCCTAACTATGTCATGCGGAGGCAGGAGGACCCATGATTAAAAACCCACTTGGACAACTGGGTCTGTTTTGACTGCCAGCAGTCAGGTCACTTCAGGGGTTACCAAACCTGTTCCCAGAATTTGCTAAACACTGGGCTGTCAAGTGTAACCATAGGGGAAGTCTTATCAGATGAGAGCACCTTCCTATCACTTTGTTGGAAGATAGGTCCAGATGGGAATTTAGTGATAACTGAGGGTGAGTAGGCACTTCCATCCTATTCAGGTGAATGGGATCCCTACCACTGGCCTGAGAGACACATAAGCCAGTCACACTATAGTGAGTGACAGGCTGGTGTCCTAGGAAAGACAGTGAAGGTAAAGGTAGTCACAGGTGAGGTCACACACAAACATGTAGCCATAGTGCCCCTAGAGAGGGAGGATACTCTTATCTGGCATGTGATAGTCATCCCTAACCTTTCCTTAGACTGTATCCTGGGCAATGACCTCCCATATGTTTGTCTGGCCCAGATAGGGTGGTTGTCCGGAGCACCCCCATCTAAAAGATCCCGATGAGCCAGAGCCTGTAGTTAGGAAAGTGGGGGTCACAGAGGAAAGGGAAAAAAGGAGGAAAGGTAAGCCTGTTTTAAACAGAGTCCCAGTTAGCCAAGGGCCTTCTCGCCCAGGAAGGGTAGAATCCAAAGTTGTCACTGGTAAGGTTTCACCTGACCAAGAGGAAGTCCTGGGCAGTCAGGCAACTGTCCAGCTATAGGGTGCCCCCCACACTGACAAAAGGGAGTGTGGAAGAAGGGTGTCTTCCAAGGGATGTGGTAGCCCTCCACTCAAAACAGCATGAGAGTTTCCAAGAACCCACAGTTGCCCCTAAATCAGCTCAGCCACCTGTCGGTGGAGAGCCTAGTGTGTAGTACTGGATTCTGACAGCTGTCAGTAGCCTCTGCAGGGTGCTGGCCTTTATGGCAGCACTGTGCTTGCCATTTGGAAGCAGACCCCATGACCAAAAGCATAGTAGGCCCCCTGATCCTGGTGGTCATGGTAGGGTTACTCAAGTGTTGGGTAACTGCCATGGGTAAGCTAGAGGTTGCCCTAGCTAAGCTAGGGAAAACAGAGGTTGGCTCTTTACTACCAAAGTTTAAAGGAGAGAAAGAGAATGACAACCATCAGTGGAAATGCACTTAAAGATGGGTCCTATTGCTGTTGAGATGGATCCACTGCCCAGAGGTGGTGACCATAACAGGGGGATGAGAGGCAGAGTAGGCCTTGTAACAATACAGCCTGCCTCCTTGATCTCTTCCGTGCCTGACAGTCTAGTAAAACTCTCCCAGTTTGGTCTGAGTCTCCTGGGCTGTTCGCTGGGGGGAGGGGGGATTGTCTAGGAAGCTGGAATTCTGTTGTAGTTGGCCCCCACTTTTTCCGCTTTTTTGACTACTAGATGCTGGTTTTCTTATCTGACAGTGCACTGAGGACTGCTAACCAACCCATAGTGCTAGTGCTCTTTTCCCTAAAACAATTCAAGTCTAATTGAAACACAATTGGCATGCGCTTTAGCACCCCCGTAGGTGAATAGTAAATGGTACCCCTTGCACCTACTGCATAGGTACTAAAGAAGTTCCCTAAGGGCTAGACAGCATGTCGTATGCCAGTGTAGGGGACACACACAAATTGCATGCAGGCTGCCATTGCATACTGCGTGTCATAATATAAATCATGAGTAAACACACAACATGATACACACCTTGTGTGCCATACTCACCGACATTGCATGCAATATATGTGAGTCACCTCTACAGCAGGCCTCACAGTCCTAGGACAGGGTGCATTATATTACATGTGAGGACATACCTGCAAAAGCAGATATTCCCCTGTGCTGTGTAGTTCAGTTGCTAGATAGTGAAAGTGAGTCGGGAAGCCATATTAAGTATATGCACTGGGTACTGATCAATATGTGTTCCCCAGCTACATAATGGCTTCACTGAAACCCATAGTGTTAGGTATCAAACACCTTGTCTTTTTAAAACCGTACTGATGCCAGTACTGGATTTATTAAACACGCACCCAGAGGGCACCTTAGAGGTTCTCTCTGAAAAACCTAGCAGCCTCTTAGTTTGCTGGCTGACTGGTATCATCCAGTCTGCCACCACAGACATGTTTCTGACCCCCTTCAGGTGAGAACCCTTGTTCTCTGATGCCAAAAATAATGCCTGCTCCACAGGAATGTGTTCACACCTATCCAGCAGGATGGCTAGTGAATCTGCATATCAAGACCTGTGACTTCAAAGCCCCTGCCACCTTTGATATGTGACCCCGGCTTCCCCCAGACCTGGGAGATGCCACTCTCTGCACTGAGGCCCATTTGGCAGAAGGACAGGTTGGAAATTAGCTATTCTAGGAGGCGTGGTGCACTATCAGGCCAGTCACAACCCTGCCTGCTGTGTCCCACAAAAGATGGGTTCCACCATTTCCATTTTGGTGAAAATAGGAATTCTAGGACAGGGCTATGCCCACAACCCACAGTAAGTGGTCATGCCGGAGGTGTAGTGACCCCAAGGGTAACTAGCCCATTTTCTACTACACTTCACTCCCCCAAATTGAGTTCTTAGGTGGCCCCTTGACACCAGGAACTCATATTTATCTGCCTGAAGAAAGAAGAGGACAAAGAAGAGCAGAAGGTTCAAGAACTGTGAATTGCTGGTAGACTTTGGTGACAAACCCTGCCTGCCTACGTGCTCATGTTCCGACAATCATAACAACCTGACTTATCCTGCAGCTAAAAGTCTTGGAGGGCCTCCAGTACTTCACCAAGCTGTTTGCATCTCCCTTGAAGTGCAGAAACCACATCCCTGCAGCCGACAGGCATCGATCACAATGTACGGCTCACTGTTCTGCTGTTCACTGGAACCACTGATGCAGCAGCTGCCCAGCAGGAGATCACCATGCTTCAAGAGGTCAGATGCATCTCTCCAACCAAAGCTGGTTTGAGTCTAGTTTGGACTCCAGCGCTGCAAAGACCAATCAACCAACGAGGGACATCAGCATGAAGAGGCCAGTACTGAGAGTTGCCTAGTTGTCCTGTTTTGTCCCCTGTTGCAGGACTTTCTGACAACTGTGGGTGCCTTTGATGCACAGGCACCAGCTGACCAAAACACTCTGCACCCAAACCCCCCAGCTCAGGTATACAATAACTAACAGTTCTCCCCTGCTCTCAGGACCCCACAAACCAAGCCCCCGTAGGTAGTTCCCGGACTTGTCCCAGGTCCCCATCTGCAGCCTGTTTCTGGGTGCCCTCCTCTCTTCCTACGGTGTAGCGTGCCAGGCTACAAACCCATCCAGCATCTCGTCAACCAGACACTCCAGGGCAGATGAACTCGAACTGCTGGTGGTACTTTGGGCCTTGGGACCTTAGCACCTTAAGTCGTAAAGAGGACCCCCTAGATTTGTTTGCAAATACCTGTTGCAGTATATGTTTCTTTCTCCATAGGAAAGCATTATCGAGTAAAAACGCATTTACGTGACATTTATACTTACCTGCACAAATTGATAAATTGCAAAGTACTAGCCCATTAATGAAGTTAATGGTGTTAAAATAAATATAGAAATACCTGCTATTTTTCTAAATTGGTCTTCAGTTTCTTCTTGAGTGAGTGTCTCATTTATTGACTCTGTGTGTTCAACAAATGCATTAAAATGCTCTGATAAGCCTAAAGTGCTCGCCCACACTACCACAAAATAGAGCTTTTAGGGTTATTAATTTAAGCCCTGTAAGCGAATACAGGTTGACTGGACTTTCTCCATAGTATACCTCGTTTTGGTATACAACATGAAGAAGCCTGCTTCCCACAGTTTGCAGATACACTGTTGGTGAAAATTCACCTGCAGACACAGTAGGGAAATCTAAATTTGGCAATTTTGTCTGCACTCAGCTGTTGGAGCTGGAGACTTCACAGTGCCAGTGGTTTAGCGGCAGTGCTTAATTTGGAAAAGAATAGGTGTTGGGCGCAAGGTTTTCCTCAGAAGACCGCAGCTGACACTGCTGAATATTGAGGTTGCTTAATACCCAGATCATCCGGCCTTGAGTCTATCTCATGCCTTTTTCATTCACTACCATACACTCATTGTCTATTTTGTCCCTTTGCAGTTTCTTTATTATCCCAGCTTTCTCCCTTTGCTGCTGTTTTTGCATCTTTCTCTTCCTCCTCCTTTCACTCTTTTCTACCTTTCTCTTTCTTCTTCCGTGTCTCAATCTGAAAATCAAAAATGCGCAGATTCCCTGTGCCTACCAGTCACACCTTCAACCACAGTCTCAAATTAAGCACTGTTTGGAGGCACAACTAGCAAATAATGAATTAGTCTTTGGAATGTTAGGTACTTTGTGCAGGGCAAAAATGATCATACCTTTACCTAGCATCGATGACAGGGTAAAACCTTGTCCACCCTTGCTAGTTTTGAACTGACAAGCAGTGAACCACATTTATAGAAAATCTATCTCAGCAAGAACATAAAGCTTGATTCATAGATGATTTGGGGAATTATTTAAAGTTTGGCAAGGGCCCACAGCTCAACCAAGATGGCAGTGGTTATAACATCTGCCACCCTGGCGGATGACTGCCAGCCATATTAAGAGATCACTTCCTGCGTGGCAGCAAACTCTGCAGCTGTTCAACATTTTTTTTCCAGATAGGAACTCCCAAAGATAAAGTTTATAGCAAAAAAACAAAAAATAGCCTTGCCTCCCTGGTAATTTTCTTCCAGGGTGTGGTGGCCATTTTTATTAGGGTTTTGGTAACATATGTAATTTGGTGTAGTAGAATCATGCAGAATTACATAAGAATTCCATGACATTATGCTTGAATTACACAATAAGAGTAATTCTGCATTTACAGCTGTTTTTTAGCATAAAAATGCCTCCTTAAATCCAAAAGGGATGTGAGGAGGCATTTTGCACTAAGAAATGTTAGCTAAATACAACAGAACACAAATAGTGAGTACAAGCAGTCGCTCATCCTCGCATAATGTGCTCCTGGGATAGTATTTTCTCCCAATTTACTACTAGTGCTGCTTTCGTAATGCAAAATGCACCCTTGCTACTAATATAGATGTGAGGATGCATTACATACTAAGGAACAGCACTGAGTGCTGCACAATACAAATATGAAGCCAAGCAGCTGCTTGCACTCACTAAATGTGCTCTTGCAGTGGAATAATTATCACCAAAATTATTCTTAATTAGTCAAGCAGGAGTAATTGCGCAATTATCAGTAATTCCATGTCAAAGAGTAACACAAACTAACCAAAAGTACTCCGATTCGGTAATCATAACTCTGCCTGACCTACTTTTTATATTTTTTTGTTTAGGCCACCAGACTTTTCCTAGTGGTCATAATCAGTAATACAAGTACGTCAGAATTTCCGCCCTAAATATGTCCGATGGTCTGAGGTACTCAGACTGACTGTTGAATGCCCTTGTTGGTCTAAGGTTTCTGCCAGTTGAACCAGTGGGTGCCCTGCCAGTGGAAGCATAACAGGTCTCCCATCTCTAAATAGAGTGGGTCGACTCTCAGTTTGTTGGATAGGGATCTCTGTCCTGTCCTAAATATGTTAAATAAATGCTTTTGTCTTGGGGTACCAGGATCCATTTATGAAGGAAAGACTATTAAAGATAAACAATCCAAACTGTAGGAAATAAATCTAAAATAAATTACAAATAATTACCAATTTCCTAACCACAGATGTGTGTAGTCTATGCAATTCATAGACTATTTACACTTCAGATTAGGAAACCAGGTGTAAGTTAACTTTTTTTGTCAATGCCATTCACTCAGAACTCATTTGTCTGACATGCAGTATGTGTAAGTCTGAATAGTTTGATGCCGATTCACAAAGTGTGTCATACATCTGCACTTATAGAAGTACTAGGAGTGTGCAAATTTGCAATTTTTCCTTGTTTAAAAAATACAGCTGTAGTACGCGTGAGAAGCTATTTGTTCTAATAAGTGAGTGGCAATTTTCCCGAATGCTGCTAATTCCCCATTGTGTAATATTAATTTTTTTTTGTAAGTAATGGTTTTATTAGTTGCAAAGGATGTGAATCCTTCACAAGCAATACAGCCACACATTTATTTTTACTGGAAACCAAGTACCCAATTGAAGCCCTTGACTTTCACAGAGTAGTGAACCAGAGCAGTCCAAGGCTTACTCAGGGGAGGTGATGTGGGCTAGTAACTTAGATTCACTGGTATGCAACAGTAACACTCAATAATTATGTTTCCAGTCAGTGCAGTCAGCACGAGTGTGCTCATGTATTCAGGTGTTCTGAGCTCAGAGCCTCTTACCTTAGCTATGCTACAGTTGACGTATCTTAAAAGGCATACACTGGTGGGTAGCACTCTCAGTCCATTTCCACAGAATGTACCATGAGTGAAATTCAGTTTGTGAGAATTGCTTGCTGAAAAAGTTTTTAAAAAATGGTAGTCAAAAGTGAAATTAGGGGAATTAAATGTGTGAAACCCATTGGCTACAGTGTGCAATTATTCATGGTAGTATGGCAGTCCAATGTGCACATGCACATTTCTTTCTGTTTTCTTCTCCACAGGGAAAATATGTTCTCCATGGAGAAATCCCTTTCCCTACACCCACGCCAAGTTTGGTCCTCCCATGTTGTATGTAGCATCCAAAAGATAGGGAGTCGTACCACAGAAAGTGAGCAACGAAACTGATTATTTACGGCAATGCCCAACCACAGTTTTGGGGTGACAAGTGTCCTACATAGTTGAAGAGCTGGAGCGCTTCACCTATTTTACAACCTTAGACTGTGGTAAATAGTTCTTCATCACCGTAGGTGTACTGCAGCCGACAAAACTGCACAGTACAACACAACATTGTGCAATAACACAAAATCATCACATAAAACAACACAACACATTATCACCACAACAAAATGCAACACAACAAATATGGGGAAATATTATTGCCACAGATTGTCGTCTCCACAGTTCTGCTTTCATGTTGTAATGTTAAAATTGTGTAAAAGTGGCAGCCAAAAATCTTCTGTAATCCGACTAAGTGTGCAAGCGAAGCCTAGCTCACCTTTGCTGCTGACTTGGTAGCTACCCCATCCCACTTCTGCGGGGATGCAGTGGCAGGTTCAGTGAGTGGCTCTGGCTGGATCTTCTGGGCAGGCTGCAAGGACTCCCCGCTGTCATCCAAGGCGAAACAAGTCCCTTGGCCTTTCGGTGACATTTGGAACCTGCGCGCAAGGGCGCTCTGCTCTTTCTGTTTCTATTTTCGACAGTTAATCGGGTGACTTGAAAAGAAGCCAGATAAGGGTATTGTTTGCCTTGACAACATCCCAGTGACACTGCCTGAGAGGATCACGGAGAAATGTTACTTCTGTGAACCGATAAAGTCATTAGAGGGAGCATGCATCACTCCAGAAGGGCCGGGTTAATCACAAAGGGACGTCAAGAAATGGGGACTATATTTACTTTCAAGGGAAGAACTGCTAGTTGAACCCCAGACAAAGGAAGGACATTCTAAGAGTGAGTTACGACACATTCTGTGTTTTCTCTTACATTACTTTATTCGGTTTCATTACACAACAGACAGCAAGCACTTCAGACTTACAAAAGGTTTAACGAAGGTACCTCCGTGCCCGATACAATGCATTATTTACAGAAATATCAAGCTGTCTGAGCAATCGAACACTTATCATCTTTTTAGGTGAGGAGGAGGTCGTTGCTCCACAACATTCTTTTCCATTATGCAGTATTTGTCGTTACATTACAGCGAGCGATAGTCGCGAACGTAGGTTGACAAGAGGATTTACATTAAGGAAATGATTTAACACAGATTTGGTTCATTCTCAAATAAATAAAAGAATGAGAAATAGAATATGCTTGCGTCAGTGTCTGCATAAGTGTGTGAGATACATGAACATTTTGCCTTTTTCAAGATATTGGGACTGATTCACAAAAGTAAACATACACCTTTTTGTAAGTTTACGTTTGTTTTGGAATTCACACAAATTTAATTGCAATTACTATTGGGCATATTTACAAGCCACTTTGTGTCGCTCTTGCAGCACACAACCTGGTGCACGACAGACAAAAAAATGGGGTTTATGAAGCCACGCAAGGCCACCCTGCGTGGCTCTGAGTGGCTTCAAAAATCTCGAGTAATGCAACGCAGCTCAAATTGCTGCGATGCATTACTCTGCGCCAGGGAGGCATTTCCATGGGCATTGCGTGGGTGTTCCCATGTAACATTCAAGGATTTTGACGCAGATTTACCAGAAGGTTTAGACTTGGGAATGTGCTAAAAAGCAACACCTCTCCAGGTGAGGCGTAACAAGGAGAAATATCTTTTTGTCTCCTCATTGTTCCTCTTTCTATAGAAAGAGTAAAAAGCCTTAGGCAACTGTTTCTGCCCCTTCCTGCACAAAACAAACATCCTAACAACGCAGGCACTCTTGCACCATGGTGCAAGGGTGCCTGTGTTGGCGCTAGGCAGCCAAAAGGGCACCAGCGCAGGGGTAAAGACAGAAATGGGCTGTATTGACTTAAATACAGGACATTCCTGCCCTTTTACCTGTCATGTTGTGCAGCGCAGCAAGGTGACTTACATATGACCCTAAATTTTTATGTATGGAATTCCCCACCCCAACTGCAGAGTCTCCGCACTTGTAAACTTAGTATTAAAATGCAGTTTTGTTAATTCCAAAACAAACCTAAACTTACACAAACATGAAAGTTTACCTTTGTGAATCAGGTCCTTTGTGCTGGCCATAATAGCTAAACGTCTCCATGAAGTACCTAGATGTTTATTATGAAAAAATGGCCCTGGGGCTATGAAGGGGTAGAGCAGTGGTGTAGCTAGCAGGGAGAAAACTGGTGCAGTTGGGACCTGAACCAGTGACATTTTAGGATTGTGTGGGCCCTGGGCCAACCGTATTTTGGGGACCCCTCTTCAGAACAGCTTTGGATCTATGATCCAATTTCAGCTCTTTCATGCCATTTGTGGCCAGGTCAATTCTAAATGTATTTACCAATAATATTGAGGGATATTCGACAGAGGGGGTCCGGCAAGGCTGCATTCTAGCCCCGTTTTTATTTTTGGTCTACACAAATGGGCTGGAGCAGTTTCTGTTAAACAAACACTTGGACTACCCAAAAATAGAAGGTGCCCAAGTACCTTTATTGTCGTATGCTGACGGTACGGTTTTGATGGCCTTGACTGCCAATAGCCTTCAGGGATGTTTGGATGGTTTCACCGAATACATGACGTCACTAGACCTGAAGGTGAATTATAAGAAATCCTTTGTCATGGTATGGGGGAAAAAATGAATGAAAACACGAAAATATACAGTGAATGGGACAGTTATTGAGAAGGTACAATTTTTTAGCTATTTGGGGAATGTTTTTTAACTCCAACTTAAACTGGGATCAACTTTTAGTATCCCGGGTGCAACAAACTTCAAGAGTCATTGAGGGGTTGTTTTGATTTGCGGCCAAACTTGTCCATAAGCCTGTTGCAGAGCTGATAACCCTGTATAAATCAAAATGTTTGTCAGGAGCAACTTATGGTGCAGGAGTGTGGGGATATCAAGAGAGTACCCAGATTCAAATAATCGAGAACAAATTTTTGAAGAGACTTTTATTTATCTCGGCTAGCTCCCCTACATCATTCTGCCACTCGGAGGTGGGTATGGATTATCTTATAGACAGAATACACATGGCACCCCTGCTTTTATGGGGGAAAATTTGGTCCTCGGAGGAACTTAATTTCTCCCGACTAGTCTTAAAAGATTGCATGAATTTAGACAACACAATGGCGGTCCCATGGTTACGCTACGTTAAGCAAACCTTTAATAAGATAGGATTAGAAGATTTTTATGCTAAGCCTGAGTGTATACCGCCAAACATGAAAATGTCCATAAAAGAAGCTTTTGGATCTGAGCTGAGTACATCATCTAGGCTTACAGATAGACCGGACCCTCCTTTCTTAAAACAGCAACAATTTTATTTATCTTTTAGTTTGCAGGGCAATGTACATTTTTTAATGACAAGATTTTGTTTGGGCACACTGCACTTTCTTGTGGCTTTTCCAAAACAGGTGGGGTGGTGTGAGGGGCTACCCCCTGTCCTTGTAATAACACAGCCCAACAAAATACTATGCACCTTATGCTATTTTGTACATTAGGGTTTTAATTATTTACATTCCTTATCAAATGCCTCTATTTGCAGCTCTGTGCTTAGTTTTATAAAAATGTTTTTATAATAAGGAAACAATATGCAATGTAAAAGTATTTAATTGCCTTCAAAGATATTTTTTATGCTCTTTTGTAAATATTGTCTTAGTTTATGATTGTATGTTTTTCTTGTGAACTTTTATGATTCATCTGGAACCGAATAAAGGTTTCTGACTGACTGACTGAGGGATAGTGATGGGAGTTTCAATACTGTAACACAACAGCAGCTGACTAATACCACTGCAAATAATCTCTATGACACCCTCCTATTTCGCATATGTGAGGTCCTGTCTTAATCTGAAAGAAACCTTTTTTATGGATGGTACATGAAACATAAACACAACATTTCTGTGCAAAATATCTAAAATAAACTCTCACACATCACCCACATTAAAAAATAAGGTATTTAAAACAATCTGTTTAAGAATTATTCAAGGTCATTAGGTCAGGACTCTCTGCAGATCAGAGCTGGCTCTATCGGGGGGGGGGGCACTTCAAAGTTGGGGGCCCTGGGCCAGAGCCCAATTTGCCCATGCCTTAAAACATCTCTTGTCCGAAGCTGGAAAGCGGCCCAGTCAGCCCTGCACTGTCTGCAGTTATCTAAGCATGGGAGTAATTTAGGAGTCTCCATAGGAAACACCTAGGACCCCCTGACTTGACTCTTGATACCCCCTGGCACTGCCCTTGAGACCTCTGGTGTCAGAAGTGTTAAAATCATTGCCAAAACAGATGGTAAATAGTGACTTGAAGCGTACCCTTTACTTTCTGCAACTTGCACTGGGACAGCAACATAATCTACCACCTCTGTAAAATAGTTCATCAGTGCAATGTGCACTGTTCTACTTAAAATAAAAAAAGAAATAAAAACTAAACACATCTTAAACAAGTTAATATCAATGTTCAATACTGTGAATACACACAAATTATGCTTTTTTTTATAAAACCTTCACCTCTGTGCTATGCACAAGTGAGAGACCTTAGAAATTAACATAAATGTAAGGTTTGGATTACAAGTTCTCTTGAGGAAAGTTGCTATTTACTGCACCAGTTAAAACCAGACCCACTCTGGGTCAGAATGAAAATTTGTTTATCTTCAGAGAACATAAGTTTTAATTCTGTTAAGGACCCAGAGGCAAGGATTATGCTTTCCTCCTTCACTTTAATTCTGAAATCCATATCCCAGCATACATTAAAGCATCAAACTACTTTTCCATGAACACCAAGGAAACAAAACAAAGTTTGTAAGTCCTTCCTCAGTCTCTGCAGCTGAGTCTCAACATAGTCCTTTGTCGCTGCTCATTCTCCCTCATTCTTCACGTGAATCGCGCTATAAGGTCCTATCACAAATCTTGTTTCAATCCATCATTTCCTGCAAAGAGGTACTGTGTCATTGACCAATCCATGATCTTTGTCATGCAAAACATCTTCATTTGAGGAAAAACAGTAACATTATGTATGCAAACATCTTCCTTTGAGATGCAATTCCAATGTTACAATAAGCAGAAACAACCATTTTACTGGCAAAATATCATCACAACAATAAGTTATAATGCAAAAACAAAGTACTTACTCCAGAACAGGAAGGGAATGCGTTTCATTGAGCACCTGGTGGGATAATCCACACCTCCTTGTCCTTCATATAATTGAAACTTACCTTTACTTAAGTTAGGCACGTTTTCATTCTATTTCAGGACAGGAGGTGAAGATTATGCTAGTTCAAACCTTACTCACCACCAACTGTGCTACATCCACCACCCTCTTAAAATAGAATCTCTTTAAAGTGGAGTCTGAAGACCAGTCTGCAGCATACATGAGATCTTCAAGATGTGCGCCCAAACAAAAAGCTATTGAAGCCTTTGCTCTTCTCGTTGATTGTGTCCCAAACATTTTGGCATCCATGCCAGCTTCCTGCATCACCTGTTGGTCCCAACAGCCATGGTAAGGGAAGATGCTGCCTTATAGGGCTTTATAAGTGCAATGAGGAGTTGCTCTGCCCAGAGGTTGAACCACGTCAGTGCTTTGCTCATATGCCTTGAGAAATTGTACCACACAGAGCTTGGGAGACTCTGCAAAAGCTGGATAAGAAATTGTGTGAGTATTGGACTTGGTACACCTACTGACCGTGAAAACTACATCATTGGGGGAGAACACTCGAGCCATTATGTCCAAGTACGTACTTCGGACACTCTCCTGCATGACACAAGGCAAAGTAATTTCTACAGGCCCGAGCACACATATATCATGCAAAACTAGGCAAAGTAATATAATGAGAAACAACAGAATACATGTGTATGTCTTTTAACGTTCTTTCTTCTGTTGGTCCAGCCAACACGTGTTTCGTCGCCCGGGAGTAACCCACGATTTCCTCAGGGCTGGAAAACAAGTTACAAAACCAGAACATTATGTACTGTTTACACAAAGCCCAAAAATATTGACTCAGCACAGTGGAACCCACAATTGAAAAAATTATATATCTGTAATCACACTGTTGTAAAAAAAGATGGTCAGAATGGAAGATACTAAATTGTATATAAATCCTTCAAAAGCTGTAGTAGAGTGAGAAAGTAAAGTACCAGAATGCTGTCAATATATTTAACATTAGTGTACATTGTCAATATCTTTATCAGTGTCAGTATTTGTGAGGTGACTCATTATAGGAACAAGTGCAAGAGCTCATGGCAATATTGTTTAAGTGTCTGTGTGCTCAGTATTAGAGGATATAGAAGAGAAAAACTATGCATACCTAATGTACTTTGATGGTGAACGGTCAACCTATGAATCAATACAGGGAAGGTATTTATTCCGAGATGGGACTAACAACATATGTACTCAGTAGAAGAGATTTGTGTGAATGCATCCTACCTTTGGACCGGTTATACTTCCGTCCCGGCCAAGAGGGCAGGGATAATTGGTTATCTCAGTTCACGTAGTTGTGGTAACATCAGTAATTCTAAAACCAGAAATAATTGAATATGTCTCATTTTTATTGCAAATGATATGCAATAATATAATACTGTTAAAAGTTAATCAAGACAATTGGTGGTGCTATTCAAATTGGATTCAAATTCAATGATATCTATAAAGCCCTCTCACTTTCTACTCGAAGATAATTGACATTTGCAAAAATATTTTTTTTTAATCCAAGACCCTTGGTCCTATGGCAATATTTGTTAGAGCGTAACATATAGTGTTCGATAAATACAATTCATATATAAAGAAAAGGGGAGGTAACAGAGACAGACACAAAATATGAATCAGTGCCTGTTATATTCTGTGCGGTATAACATGATCATTAAACGTGATAGCAGTGTGCATTTGCTAACATGGCGAACACCAACTCAATGTATTCATAATGTAATAAACCTGACTTAATATAATCTAAGCAGGCAAAAGAAAACAGCACTTACATGTGGCATAGATAGGGTTGAATCAGATCCCAGAGGTGGTAATAAGGAACTATGCCTTAGATGTAGGGATGCCATGTGGATCATGAAAATGCGAGCGGTAGATTACAGGTTGAACTTAGACCAAGAACTACATTACTTCCTGGGTGACTGAATCTAATTGCTTATCATCTTGCTAGTCATCTATTGATAGCGCAGACTCTGTTCCTCACATAAGCTCTGCTTACCCATTTTATGTCATCACAATAATGCATTGTAGCATATACAGACACCCAGATGAACTTATTACAAACTTCTTCACTCCATATGCCATCTGTTATTTTCTCCTTATAAATAAGTGTCTGATATATGCAGCTGCAATATAGTCGTCTTTAGCCAATGTTTGATGATCACTTTGTATATAGTGTATCATCAACTGTTAGCCAAATTCCTTTGTTATATGTGTTTGAAGTGCTCATATAGACATATCACTATATCATACTTAGTTTACTGAATTGTAACTGATATATACATGAAGTGTCAAATGTAGATACAGTACAATACAATAATGATTTAACTAATTGTCAATTTGGGTTATATACATTCATATTGCTATATAGTGTCCCACTTATAATAGGAGTCTTAATTGACACAATGTATTCACCATGTTAATGCTATTTAGGTATGTAATCACATCCACCATGCTGTGCGTGGACTATGTAAAGCTGTACTAATGTTGGATCACATATTCATGAATTTCTTTTAACTTGCTCCAATGTGTCCACTGTTTATATGTAGGAGGTTTAGCCCCTGAGCGCTACATTCGTGATACATACACCGTATTGATCATACATTGAATTGATGTCTTACATCGTAAATGTTGTATATGACTCACAATATCCTTTGCATGGACGGTTTCACATGTTATTTTCTCTGGTTCTTTTCCTTTCTTATGGACTTTTTTCTATCTCTATATTTTATCATGAGCTATCTATTTCTGCTTCTTGCCCTCCACGTTAGATCTTTTCAGTATCATTGAATGCTCGTACTTATTATATATGTTTCAATATCATTGAACGTTATCGCTTACTACAGCAAACGTTCACCATATGGGGTCAATAACACTTTATATCCTCCCTTTCGATTGCTGTCACGCTTAATCGGCATTATACACTTCAACATGGCGGCCCGTTATAGTACGTATGCAGACTAGTTGTTTAGCCCATTTTAACACTACTGGATCTGTAAGTACACCTATTTCCGTTATATCTGACTGGAATATTTTTCCTTTTAGTGCAGCTTCCATTTAATTGAAGTATGGAATTCATTTGGCCATATACTGTTATGGATATAAATAGGAATATACTGTAAGTGCTGTTTTCTTTTGCCTGCTTAGATTCCATTAAGTCAGGTTTATTACGCCATGAATACATTGAGTTGGTGTTCGCCATGTTAGCAAATTCACACTGCTATCACGTTTAATGATCATGTTATAGCGCACAGAATATTACAGACACTGATTCATAATTTGTGTCTGTGTCTGTTACCTCCCCTTTTCTTTATATATGAATTGTATTTATCGAACGCTATATGTTACGCTGTAACAAATATTGCCATAGGACCAAGGGGCTTGGATTTTAAAAATTTATATTTGCAAATGTCAATTATCTTCGAGTAGAAAGTGAGAGGGCTTTATAGATATCATTGAATTTGTATCCAATTTGAGTAGCACCACCAATTTTCTCGATTAACTTTTAACAGTATTATATTATTGCATATCATTTGCAATAAGAATGAGACATATTCAATTATTTCTGGTTTTAGAATTACTGATTTTACCACAACTACGTGAACTGAGATAACCAATTATCCCTGCCCTCTTGGCCGGGACGGAAGTATAACCGGTCCAAAGGTAGGATGCGTTCACAGAAATCTCTTCTACTGAGTACATATTTTGTTAGTCCCATCTCGGAATAAATACCTTCCCTGTATTGATTCATAGGTTGACCGTTCACCATCAAAGTACATTAGGTATGTATAGTTTTTCTCTTCCATATCCTCTAATACTGAGCACACAGACACTTAAACAATCATGCCATGAGCACTTGCACTTGTTCCTATAATGAGTCACTTCACAAATACTGACACCGATAAAGATATTGATAATGTGCACTAATGTTAAATATATTCACAGCATTCTGGTACTTTACTTTCTCACTCTACTACAGCTTTTGAAGGATTTATATACAATTTAGTATCTTCCATTCTGACCATCTATTTCTACAACAGTGTGATTACGGATGTATAATTCTTTCAATTGTGGGTTCCACTGTGCTGATTCAATATTATTGGGCTTTGTGTAAATAGTACATTATGGTCTGGTTTTGTAACTTTTTTTCCAGCCCTGAGGAAGTCGTGGGTTCCTCCCGGGCGACGACACACGTGTTGGCTGGGCCAATAGAAGAAAGAACATTAAAAGACATACACATTTATTCTGTTGTTTCTCATTATACTACTTTGCCTAATTTTGCATGAGATATGTGTGCTCGGGCCTGTAGAAATTAATTGTGTGATACTTGTGATCACTATTTTGAGGGGTGGATGATCCCTCTTCCCTCGAGGACCAACAGATAGATACATTGAAGTTACCTCATACTGGAATTAGTAAGCGCTACAGCCACATAGGGATATTCTCATCCTGTTTAGTGATCAACAAGGCAAAGTAACATAGCCAACTTAACCAGGATTTCTTTCCAAGACAGAAACCATTTTGATTGCCACGGCAGGAAAAGTTTGAATGCTAGCTTCACATCCCAAAGTACTGCGTAGCACAGCTCGGTGGAAGGTAGAGATGAATCCTCCAAAGCAGCCTGCAAACAAAAGGTTGTTCAGTCACTTAGAGCCCATCCACTGGGGCATGCCATGCAGAGATTGCCAAGTGGAATGCATTAATTGATTGATATGTCAGACTTTCCTCTGTGAGTCTGGACAGGAAATTCAGCAACTGTACTACATCGACTTCCAGGGGATCCATGCCCCATCGCAAACACTAACGTACCAATCTCATCCAGGATGAACGATAACGCTTCGTAGTACTGTCTGTTCAGGCCTTGGTGAGGAGGAACTCTGCATGGTGTGAAAGGCCTGGGAGCTTCCAGCATTGCCTATAATCCACAACACCATCAGCGTTATTGAGCCCTACTCCACCATCATGGGCAGTTTGAGATCCGGACTCATCAGAATAAGAGGAACATGGAGGAGTTGGATTGGAGATTCCCAGGAAAGTTCCCGAAAAACTGGAAATCACACTTGAGGCTTCCATATTGGTGCTACCATGACCACTTATATCTGCTGCCTGCAGACTTGAGCCGATGCCTGAGTGATCATTGAGAAGGGAGGAAAAGCATGGACCTTCTCCTGACTCCAGTCTTGGAGAAACACATCCATTGCCTCTGCCTGAGGATCAGGCCTCCGACTGAAGAACCAAGGGTGCTGGTGATTGAGGTGAGACACAAACAGGTTGATCAAGATCGGGCACCATTTGTCGGCCAGTCTGCGAAAGACCCAAGGTTCCAGCCTCCAAAGGCTGGAGTGTTGGAGGCTGCTGAAATGCTAGTCTGCTACCTGTTTGGCATGGTCCAGTAGATATTCCCACATGATGGAGACCTGATTTTCTAGGCATACATTCTAGAACTGTTTTGCCATCTCTGCCAGGGTGCAAGACTCTGTGCCTCCCCAGGTGGTTGATATATTGCACTGCTAACATATTGTCCATCTTCAGAAGGACCAAAGATTGAATACTGTCTTTCGTTCATCACCGAATGGTGAACGACCCTGGCAGGAGCTCCGAACAGTTTATATGTAAGCTCTGTTTGAGTGGTGACCAGCTTCCTCTTGAGAAGAACTCCCCACACCTTGCAATCCAGCATAACCCACTGGCGTTCAACTCAATCACAGAATTGGGGGCAGAACCAAAGATTGCGCTCCTGTTCCATGCCTCCATGTGAGTGATCCACCATTCTATCTCCTCTCCAGCCTGGCCTGACAGTAGAACGATCTGAAAATAGGTTAGGACTTTTCTCAGCTGCCTTGAGGCACTGCAGGGTGTGATTGTGCAAGGGGCCTGGAAAAATTGCCTAGATCAAAGAGGAGAGGAGTACCACCAAGTGCGTGATCTGTCTGAGTTATGTGTGGGGTTTGGCCAACATTTGACATAGTTTGTGCCTGGTTTTTGCCATTTTCAAAGATAGAAGGCTCAGAGACGCTTATGTGGAAATTATGACGAGTCCCAAAAAGGTCGCACTCTGGTATGGGACCAGAAGACACTTCTTCTTGTTGATCATGAAATCTAGGCCTTGCAACAGGTTTAATGCCGTCTGAAGGTGTGTCACCAGTTTCATGTGCACTGGGCAAGGGGGAGCATGTCAATTAGGTAGACAATGAGCTGAATACTTTGAGTTCTGATGAATTCTCTTGATGGCTTGAGGACCTTCCTGAAGCACCAGGACGTTGACAACAGGGCAAATGGGAGGGTGACAAACTTGAAAGTCTGAGAGTACCACATTAACTGCAGGAACCAGCGATGGGGGTAATACCAGAACCTCTAGGAAAGAGGCTCTCAGACCCTTAGGGGGTCCCTCTGAGGTGCGAAATGGACCAGGAATGTATGTTTCAGGTGCTCAAATGCATCTTTATCCACCTCCCACACTTCCTCTTGGTTGCGGGGACCCCGCTTGATGGGCATCCTGTGAGGGCTTAGGGGGCGCCGCTGCCTTACTCTGGGAAAGTTTCGCACACTCCCCGGCTATTTGGTTAGAGAGGTGTTAAACCATAGGGCCCATAAAGTCATTGACTGCCCTATAAATCGAGATATCAATGGCCTCATAAAAGTCTTTGTCCCACTGGAGAAACGAAAATGAGTCATCCTCTTCATATGTGGCCTGTGGGGACTGCATGGCCTTAAGGAAAGGGGTAAAAGTAACTATTCCCAATCCAGTGAGTGCAACAATAGGGAAAGTGCTGGATAGCGGAGTGGTAAAAATTACTATTCCCACTCCAGTGAGAGCAACAGTAGGGAAAGTGCTGAATAGCAAACGGGCAAAAATTACTATTCCCACTCCAGTGAGTGCAACAGTAGGGAAAGTGTTGGATAGCTGAGGGGTAAACATTTTTATTCCCACTACGGAGACTGCAACAGTAGGGAAAGTGTTAGATAGCGGAGGGGTAAAAATTACTATGCCTGGGCGGTAAATTCCGTTCCGCTCGCGGAATTTGCAGAATTTGTGTAATTTCGCGCTGCGCGGAGAATGCGGAATTGCCCAAAATTCCGTGATCCGCGGCTTCGTGGAATTTTTTGCTTGTTCATGCTTTCAAAATGTGTGTACGCAAGATATTTCTCCCCGAGCACGCAAACAGCATTCACGAACAAGAAAAAAGTATCGCAAACAGGTGGAACAAGCAATTCCGCGTGTTCGCGGAATTTCTGCATGCTCGCGGAGATTTTTTACCATTTTGCGGAGCTTTGCGTAGCGCGACTACGCAAATTCCGCCCACCCCTAAAAATTACTATTCCCACTCCAGTAAGTGCAACAGTAGGGAAAGTGTTGGATAGCTAAGGGGTAAACATTTGTATCCCCACTCCAGTGACTGCAACAGTAGGGAAAGTGTTGGCTAGCGGGGGGTAACAATTACTATTCCCACTCCAGTGAGTGCAACAGTAGGGAAAGTGCTGGATAGCAGAGGGGTAAAAAACTACTATTAAAGCAAACACAAGGCTATGATGGACAGAGCACTGATACTTTTCATACACTCACCCCCAGTCACAGATCTAGGTTGAATTGATCATCGTTCTTTAGCTCACTTCTCCACCTCAGTTCAGACCCAGCTATATGCAAATCAGTCTTGACCCTGTGCCTCATGGGAACAGTCCAGCCCGAACTGCCAATCCAGGTCTTCTCTGAACCAGAAACAAGCATCCTGGGGCCAGTTTCAGGGAAACACCACTCTTCAGCCAGGCTAGATTGAACACAGTGGCAAAGTGAGCAAGGGGCCTACATCTGGGCATACTCTGCCAACTTAGGGCGAACAAAACAAACACAAGGAGATGAGTAAAAAATAGTATTTCCACTCCAGTGAGTGTAACAGTAGGGAAAGTGGTGGATTGCGAAGGAATACAAATTACTATTCCCACTATTGTCAATTCAAAATTAAAAGTAAATATTTACAACAAAAAATATTTGAAAAACAAAATAAATTTAAGAAATATATAAATATGTAAAATTTTAAATACAAATATATTAATATTATAAATCAAAAAATAAATGAAAACATAGTATAATGTTAAATACATATCGCAAATGCCTACAAATAATATGGTGAATAAAATATAAAAATAATTTTAAAATAAACTATTATTTTTAGTTAGAAATTATTTATAAACATGTTATTACATACATCTATTTTATTCACATCCTACCCTATAACACCACACAATTAATAACCCACATCGAAATTAAAAAAAAAATGTACTTCCATAATTACCATAATTAGTTATCAATTTAATATATAAAACAAATTAAAAGACATACAAATTAATTAACTTCCCATCCTTTTCCCTCTATTAACCCCACAACCCTCACCTAAAATATTTACACAATTTCCAGAATTAATTTTCAATAAAAATAATTTTCAATTAAATAATTAATATTAAATAACAACTAATTATTAATTAATTGATAATAAATTACTTCCCACCCTTTACCCCTATAAACCACACAACCTGCACCTAAAACGAAACAATTTTCATATTTCATTTTCAATTAACTAATTAATAATAATTAACAACTAATTAATAATTAATTAAAAATAATGTATCTCCCACTCTTTACCCATAGACCCCACAACCTGAACCTAAAATTAGCTACCCAATTTCAATATTTAATTTTCAAATAATTAATTAATAATAATTAACAACTAATTATTAATTAATTAGTTTGCAGAGTTTTATATAGCGTGAACTTGACCTGAATCGGGTATCAGAGCGCTTTACAAAGCACCAGTTATGTTACATGAGGACACACATTCATTTTGGTTAGGCACGGGGAGATTAATTGATTTGCCCAGAATCACAGGAAGTTCAGTGTCATTGCTGAGACTCGAACCCAGATCCACCGGATTCGAGGTCGACCGCTCTAGCCATTGGGCCAACTCCTCTCCCCCCTTTACTTCCCACCCTTTACCCTTATAAACCCCACAACGCACACCTAGAATTAATTACACAATTCCCATATTTGATTTTCAGTTAATTAATTACTAATAATTAACAACTAAGAATTAATTAAAAAAAAATAAAAACACAACCTGTACCTAAAATGTATTACACACTCTCCATATTTATTTTTTAATTGTTTAATTATTACTAATTAACAACATATTGATATTTAATTAGAAATAAATTACTTCCCACAATTAACACTATAAAATCTCAATTAAAGAAATACTAATAAATAAAAAAAACTAGCATTCATTTATTATAATTAAATTACTTCCCACCCTATTCCCCTATAAATCCACAACCCGCTACGGAACTAATAAATGCAAAATTTAATTAAAATAAAATGTATAACTACTAAAAATTTAACATATATATTAAAAAACATAAACAATGATATACAAATAAAATACATCATATACATTTGAAATATATACTAAAATACATAACACTAATTAAGAAATAGATATTTTAAACAACTATATTTTTGCAAATGATATTATTGACTTCTATAATTTTAAAAACAATATTTCTTATCTTCAAATCTATATTCTTTACCTCGATATTCTTGCTGTCGATATTTCTCACTAACAATATTTAGAGCTCGATATTTTTGCAATTTGAAATGTCCAACTTGATATTTTGTCTACACACCATCAGTGATGTCATCAATGCTGTTATTGAACATGTCATGAGTGATGTAATATATGAAGTCATAGCAGTGCTTGTGGAGGTGCGAGTTATAGTTAGCTCAGTAAAGTATAACAGGTGAATTTCAGTGTTTTGCTTTGTTTTAAAACAATAGTTTTTATTTTGTTATAAGACCTAACTATAAGATCACTTTAACCCTTGGGGTATATATATATTAGCTGACAAAAACAAAGGTTACAGGGAAGTTATAGTTAGGATCAGACTTCCCTCGTACAAAACCAGTGAAATACATCAGTTATAGTTACCTGAGCTAAATATAACTTATGCAGCCTCAATGCATTGCTTGTGACCTCACATATTACATCACTCATGACATGGTCAGTGACATTACTGATAACATCTCAAATTACATCACTGATGACATCATCAAGTGAGTGTATATGTAGCTGCCAACGATCCTCTGCATGCTTCCCCATGAGGAGAGAAGCTATTTTCTGGCCGCCGCAGGGGGGCTACATCTTCCATCACCCCTTGCACTTCCTGAGCACTTTTAAGCACGACACAGGCCCGCTGCCCCTAGTATCCACCAATGATCCTCTGCACGGGGAGAAGCTATTTACTGGACACCGCAGGGGGGACTACATCACTGTCAACCCTGCACTTCTTGAGCACTATTAAGCACGATGCCGGCACATGGCCTCTTGTAGCTGCCAGCGATCCTTTTCATGCTTGCCCAGGAGGGGAGAGGCTATTTTATGGAAGCCGCAGGGGGATACATGTCCCGTCACCCCTGCACCTCTTGAGCGCCTTTAAGCATGATGCCGTCCCTCTACATGAGCTTGTCCAAGCCCAATGGAGCTCGGAGGAGGCTGGGCCTCCAATCTAACACTTGGCTCAGGAAAAGGATCATCACCCTTTGGACTGAAAAGCTGCTCTTGGAGGAAATGGGTAAGCTAAAGAACACAAACTACCACTCAGGTGGGGTGATAGTGAATACCCTGGATGCCTTCCTTTCGAGGGCCGCAAATGTGCTTTCCCAAGTGATTGAACTCACTGAGCGATGCCCCTCCCTAGAGGAGGGTAGGAGGAATACTGAATCAACATCACTTCTACCTGAGGTGCCTATCGAGTTTTTGGAAGAGATGAGAAAGGAACCTTCTATTGTTCAAGTAACCAGTTTTCTCATAACTCAGGTAGAATCTGAAACCCCTCCCCTATCCAACTCAGTTGTTTAGCCAATGGCAAAGAGGAAAATAGGTGGCAGGGTTCAAAAACAAAAAACCTAGAGAATTACCAGAGTCACAAGAGGCGCTTCATCTATCGAAGACAAGAGGAGTAAGGCCTAATTTCTATTTGAAAAGTCTCCTCTCCTGTAAAATGATTAGTATGAATGGTGGAGGCTAGAAAATATGATCAATCTCTTATTTAACCCATTGGTGCACAGATTAACCAAAATAGAGGAAAGATTGCCCTCCCTCGATGAAAACAGTCCAACTGGTATGGTCTTTCCACTGACCTTAAGTCAAGACGGTGCTCTTCAAGGAGAAGGGGGTCACACAGAAGGGTTGTCTGTCCTAAACCACAGGGACTTATCAGTAGAATTTGTCTCCCCCCAATCAGTCTCACACAGTTCCAAAACTTCCCTCGCCTCAGATCCACCAGGCGAAATATATGGGGGATAGGAATACAGTGTTAAGAAGAAGAACAAATTCTTATAGTAGTTCTAATTACCACAGGGACGGAAGAAGGGCTAACAATAGGTCAAGTAGTTTATAATAAGACAGCATATCAGTCATTAGATCTCCCTCCCGCTGCATCCCCGTTAGTCGTGGTTTTGTCAAATGTCCCGGTGCTTTAGAGAGGAGAAAAGGGAATCAACCCCCCCCCCCCAACTGAACACTCCTCCACAGTTTTACCCTTGAAGGAGCACTTAACATTTTTGATTGATGAATTAAAAACTGACTTACGGAAATGTATTGGCGAGAAGGTCCCTATGGGGCTCCTATTGATTTTTTTTCTTAATACATCAGAACCTGTGGGCCCCCCTGTTAACATATGTCATAAATGTGATAGCAAGAAATGGTCCTTTAGGTTAATGAAAGTCTAGCATAAATGTACCGATCTCAAAAAGGTCGATAAAGAGAATTCCCAGAACTGTAGACCCATTTGTCTTATGGACACTGCCATCTTCTGTTACACAGGTTGAAAGAGTGGGAAAGGGAGAAGAGCATCTTGATCCAGGCCCAGTACAGCTTCCAAAATGGTAGAAACACTATAGACAAGTGCCTCAACTTAAGCCAGATTGTAGATAAATACACCAAAGCTAAGGGAGGCCAGACTTTTCTGGCATCCATAGACTTAACAGCTGAATTCGATTACGTGACCTATTCCAAACTATGGCGCCTAATGGAAACTACGGGGTCCGAGACTGCAATAATAAATGTCATCTGTCAATTGTATCCCAGTGCAACTGCTTGTGTCTGTAATAGCAAAAACAGGAAATGTATGTGCTCTTTTAAGATCACTAGGGGAGTAAGACAAGAGTGTGTCCTCGCTCCCTTTTTATTTTCAATCTACACAAATGGGGTTGAGGCAGTCCCAATGGGGTCAACACCAGACGTTCCCATTTTTGATAAGCTCAAAGTACGAGTACTGGTATACGCGGACAATGCAGTTTTAATCAACAAAATGGAGTTGGCCCTCCAACGTTTAATAAAGGAATATGTAGACTTTATATCTTCTTTGGACTTGAGGGCCAACAAATCTAAATCTATCATTCTCATAACAGGGGAATCTTCAACTAAAAGAACACCACACTTCCACACGGAGTCTAGAGGTGGTAGAGCTCTTTCTATACCTAGGGATCCAGTTTGACCAAAATCTGTCTTGGGCAAGTATGGTTGAGAACAAGGACCTAGTGATGGAGAGGAATATGGCAGCAATCTCTTTCTTGGTTAAGAAACTAGGAAACAAACCTCTTGAGTCAATTAAAAAGATTTATCAAGCAAAGACAGTATCTAGGTATCCCATGGGGGCAGGAGTTTGGGGTATGGCTCATGTAGACCAACTCACAAAATTAGAAGATAGATTCTTTAAGAGTGTAGGCTCCCTTCCCATATCTTCCCCAAATGATATCTGCCATCTAGAGCTGGGATTGAGCTGTATTAAGCTAGCACAGATCATGTTATGGCACTTCATATGGCGCAGGGACACGTTAATCTCAACACAGTCCATTAGAAAAAACTATTTCAAATGAGGTAATACTCACAAAATCTTTTTGCTCCAGTATGTGAACCCAATTTTGACCTCACTTTTGCTAACTGAACTGTTTGATGACCCTAGCACATGTCGGAAGGGAGGTGGTGGTTATTTGAACCCTGGGAAGGTGGAGGTACTTGTGGCTGCAGGGGGCTATATGGGCCCCTCGCATTTCATTGTTAATTGTCCCGGGGGGAGTGGTCACCGGGTCTAGAGGGGGCCCATGCAGGCCCCTCATAAGTTAAAGTTTAAGCCCCAGGGAGGTGGTGGTCCCCAGGGCAGTAGGGGGACTGCACAGTCCCCTTACATTTATTTAATCTAAAGCTTGGGGGAGGTAGAGTCCCTGGGGCAGTGAGAGGGCCTGCACGCCCAACGCATTATTTAAATGTAAAGCCCTGGGGATGTGGTGGCCCCCAGGGCTGCGGGGTATGGAAAAGGCACCCCCTTGCTGCATAGGTCTGAGAGAAGGGGGAAAAAATCGAACGATATATGCAAAAACAAGTTCCCACTTGACCTATATTTCTTTAATGGCGGCTTTCTTAAGCTCAAAACTAGGGCATACTAAGATACTACTCTCCACACTCCAACTTTGGCTATTGTTGTTTCATATTTTATTATATTGTTTTCTCTTTTTTTACATACTTATCAAAAATTTGAAAATTGTCATTAACAGCATTTTATTTCTTTCAACAATCTTGATTCAGTTTTACATCTATATTTAGAATACAAAAACTGTTGCAATAAAATTAGAATAGAAAAGAGAAAAACAGTCCCCTGCACTCACACCTCATTCAAATGACCCACAACCATGTCACTAATATACTGCACTAAACTGACTTGTGATGAAATGTGCAGCACTCTTTTTTACTATGGTGATGGTTTCTATGACACAACTTAATAATGAGCATTCACTTGTTTTGGTTTCATGTATTTCAGAAGGAGTAATGTAAGACAACTCCTTTGGGCGCATATAATAAGAAATAGGATAAAATCACAAAAAATGTCAAATAAAGTCAAAACAAAATAGACACATAAATAAATATCTGTTTTGTGTCTCTCACTACTCCCTTCCTTTGTAGATTCCCCAAACTTTCGCCCGATATAAAAATTCTATGTAAAACAAAAGGTCCTGATGAAGATGGAGACCATTGATATTGTTCATTGAAACGTACGTCCGCCAGAGAGTGTGACACTCCAGACATCAGCACAGCAATCGAGGGTCGATGCCTTTCACCCCGCTTTTCCAACTATCTGTGCATGTAACATTGGTCTGGGGCGTAGTATGGGAGTGTGCAGTATGTTAGTGACATGGTTGTGGGTCATTTGAATGAGGTGTGAGTGTAGTGGCTGTTTTTCTCTTTTCTATTCATATCTTTTTGTATTCTAAATATAGATGAATCAAGATTGTTGAAAGAAATGAAATGCTGTTAATGTCAATTTTCAAATTTTTGATAAATATATAAAGAGAAAAAAATAAATAAAATATGAAACACCAATAACTGAAGTTGGAGTGTGGAGAGTAGTATCTTAGTAAGCCCTAGTTTTGAACTTAAAAAAGCCGCCATTAAAGAAATATAGGTCTAGTGGGAGCTTGTTTTTGCATATATAGCCCCCAGGGCTACGGGGGCCGCCACCTTCCCACTAATTTAACAAATATAGCCCCAGGGAGGTGGTGGAACCCGGGACGCTGGGATGCTTCATGGGCACACCCCGCATTATTATAAAACATTGTTCCTGGGATTTAAAAAGACATGAGGGAGCCCACATGTTTTTTTTTGCAGCAAATTTCAATAAAAAATGCTTTTAATCCCCAGCCATATCAGGGGGGTTGAGGTATTCCTACCCTGCCCCCTTTTCTTTTTGTAAATATTGTTTGTGGGACTCAGCTTCAAGCCGAGTCCCAAATTTCAGTAGGATCCGCGAGTCTACTGCAAGGACTCGCGTCCCAAGTTATCTATATTTTTAAAATTTAAATATGTTTGAAACTACTGAACAGATTTAAATTAAATCATAAAAAGCATGCTTTCTTGACAGACTTCTAATTTTCTGCTAAATTTGATGTAATTCTGTTTAGCAGTTCGGGATGTAGTCATTTTCAAAGAATTAAAAATCCCAATAGCTATAACATGGGAAAAACATGTTTTGGGACCCCCTTTTTTATTAGCCCCTGCTTGACGGATCCCCTTAAAACTTCAAGCACAACAGCTGAACCAAAAGGAAAAGTGTTTATAAAAATTTGTGAAGATTCTTTAAGCAGCGTTAAAGTTATTGGCAAAACAAAAAATGCTTTTCCTATGGTCACTTTGGTCCTAACTGTAACAGCCTACAGGCTACCGCCAGTAGGTAGCATGTATATATATATATATGGACACCAGCAATTATCATGAGTAATGAGATTGCAAATTTGCACAATTCGATGGTAGCGTTATAACAGCTTTAAGTTATAATTCAATACTGTATGTCACTTGTATTTTACATGTTATTTTAAAGGGACAAACTGAAAGTTTTTTAAAATGTATTTAAACATATACTCCTCTCAAACTTGACGTCTAAGGTCCCCTTGTAACATAGATGTATATGTCTTCTATGTCTATGTGGTCGAAAACCATGTGATGTTCAAATGCACAGGTCACTTTAAAAAACCAAAAATTGCAAAGAATGTATTTAAGCAATAACGCACCCTGTAGCGCATCATGTGATCAAAATCACCTTGGGATTGAAACACGTCATGCTGGTGATGTGGTGTAAGTGAGCAGAATAAACTCAATTGCACGCACTTGTGGTCCGTCCTCTGCTTTTGAATACACCGGGAGAAGGAACGGCGTATGGAGTTTGCTTCATATATATATATATATATATATATATATATATATTCACTGAAAAAACCATGGGTTAAACACACGTTATAGTTAGGAATTAGCATTTAAAAAACCTTGCAAATTCACTGAAAAAACCATGGGTTTCACACACGTTATAGTTAGGAATTAGCATTTAAAAAACCTTAGAAATTCAATGAAAAAACCAAAGGTTTCACACATGTTATAGTTAGCTGGACATTTCACTCGTAAAAAACCAATGAAATTCCCCCGTTATAGTTAGTTCAGCTAACTATAACTCGCGCGCCCGCAATGTACTACTGATGACGTCACATATTACATCACTCATGACATGGTCAGTGACATCACTCATGACATCACTGATGACATCTCAAATGACATCACTGATGACATCATCCAGTGAATGTGTGTTTTTCTGAAAATTAAATATGTTTTATATATGTATATCTCAAGGTCGATGGAAGAATCAATGGGTATATAAGTGTCTAAGTGGATGATTTGTTTTTGAAAAATTGATTGTATTTCCGACTGATTAAGTGTATCTTATTGAATACATGGCTTACTGAGTAATGTTTAAATATGTAAATATCTGTATCAGTCTCTCACTTTGTGTATAAGTGGCTGCATGGGTTGGTGAGTAGCTACATGAGTGTCTATAGAGGTTATTAGTTGGTTTTTTGAGTATCACTATGAGTGTCTGAGTGTCTGTATGGTTCGGTGGGGGGTATTATGTAGTGCATAGGTGCATGAATGAGTGACTCACTCTTTGTATGTGTTGAAGACAGCATGTGTGCAGGACTGTATGGGTGGATGACTGTATGCATGGATGTGTTAGTGAGTGAATGACTGTCTCAATAGTGTCTTTATGAGTAACTACATATGTTTTAAACTAGTATATGTGACTATTGGTGTATATAAGTGAGTATATGTGAGAGTGAGAGATTGAAAGAGTTCCTGTATGAATAAGTATGTGTTTCTATAAGTGATTGTTAAAAAGACTAAGTATGTGTAAGTTTCTGTTAAAGTAAGTGTGCTGGTGTGTGTATAACTGTATATGCAAGTAAATTGATGTTTGTTTCTTTATTAGCATGAGTGACTATGTGTGTGAGTACCTCTATGGATGAGTGGCATTGTGTAACAGGATGTATACGTGTATGAGTACATATGATGAGTGAGTACATGTATGAGTGACTGTATAGGACTGTTGGTGGATGAGTGGATGTGTATGTTGATCTTAGAAATACTGAATAGGTTGTTGTTACTGTTATTGGTATGTCCATTGTTTTGATAATTTTAGTATCTATTTTTAAATGTGTGTATCAAAGGTTATATTAGGGTGAGAGGAGGTCTACCACTCTGTCACAAGGATGATGTCATCAGTGATGTCATTTGAGATGTCATCAGTGATGTCATGAGTGATGTCACTGACCATGTCATGAGTGATGTAATATGTGACGTCATCAGTAGTACATTGCGGGCGCGCGAGTTATAGTTAGCTGAACTAACTTTAACGGGGGAATTTCATTGGTTTTTTACGAGTGAAATGTCCAGCTAACTATAACATGTGTGAAACCTTTGGTTTTTTCATTGAATTTCTAAGGTTTTTTAAATGCTAATTCCTAACTATAACGTGTGTGAAACCCATGGTTTTTTCAGTGAATTTGCAAGGTTTTTTAAATGCTAATTCCTAACTATAACGTGTGTTTAACCCATGGTTTTTTCAGTGAATTTGCAAGGTTTTTTAAATGCTAATTTTTTTTTCTTTCTTTTTTTTTTTTACATATTTTTATTTTAATTTTCTATCCTTTTTTAAAGACTATGGTTAAATTTTTAAAATTCTATAATATGGTTTTTTTAATATATTTTATAAAATAAACATGTAAAATTTATTAGCAATACATTTTTTTTTTTTTTTTTCTTTTTTGGTACGCGTACCGTAAGCTTACGGTAAGCGTACGGTTAGCGTACGGTTTACGCAACGTCTGTAATTTTTCTACGCTGTTTGTGTATAGTTACGCAATTTGCGTAGCCGCGCGTACTCCGCGTGGGACGCGTACGCGTGTACGCTACACGCGCACGTTACGCGGAAGTGTCGGGTAGTGACTGTTATGCGCATGCGCGCAAGCGCGTGTCTTTTTTACGCGCATGCGTACTTTTGCCGTAAGCGCACCGTAAGCGTACCGTAAGCGTACGGTAGGTCATGTGATCATGAAACACAACTTTTGATTGGATGAAACTACTTTCAGTTCTAGAACTCTCCTACACCACACCCATTCCCCTCATTTCTGCTTGTGATCCCTTAGGAGAAGGAGCTGGGTTGTCTTTGTGATACGATGGCAGAACAGCAGAGCTCTTCTGAGAGTGAGGCTAGCACTAGCAGCACTACCTTGAGGCAGAGAGCGAGGAAACAAAAGACCTCTTATGTATGGGATTATTTTACTTTTCCTGAAGGCCAGCTAAAGGTAAATGCACCCTTAGTGACTTACAAGCTGTGTCAGCGTGTACTTTCAAGAGGTAATCCTGACAGGAAGTATTCCTTTGGGAATCATACCATGATGAGGCACCTCAAGGATGTACACAAAAGGACACATGCTCGACTTTTTGGAGGTAACCCTTCATTAAGTCAACCAAGCACATCCACAGCAGCTCAGCCTGGACCATCATCTGCAGGGCTGAGTCCTTCTTCTGCAGGTCAGGTGAGCCCTTCATCTGTGGGGGGAGCATCTCCTTTTGCTGACCCTCAGGAAATTAACCCTCGATTTCTGAGGGTTGATATTCGATGCGCCTCTTGTCATGATCTAATTTGTCATAGGGAGACCAGTGTTTCCCTAGTGAACAACAAAATAGATCAGCACACTTGTCGCAGAGACTAATATTCCCACTCTTTCTTTCCTCTGTCCCTGCATGAACACAACGGCTCTTTTAAGAGCCAACCTTATCTTTCATCTTTTTTTTATATATGTTTTTAAAAACTTTTTTTTTTTTTTTACCGTACGCGTACGGTGCGCGTAATTTTGTATTTTTTTTAAAAAAACACTAAAAATCAATTATCACATTACAAGGGCCTTGAGAGACTACAATTATTATTATTGGCTTACCATACCCACTCAAAAAATATTTATTCATTTGTTTTTAAAAAAAATTGCTTTAAAAATGGTTCTAGTTTTCGAAAATTTTCTATATCAATCTGAAAAAAAAGAAAAAAGTATTAATATTTTTAAAACATTTTATAATACAGTACACATATTTACATATTTATCAAAAAATATTTTTGCCTTATTTTTGCTGTTTTCAGAATATATTGCATTTCACTATAAATTGTGAAAGCAATTGCATTCATCATTTTACAGCGGGCAAAAAAAAATAACAATCTCAAAGATTGTATTAAAAAAGCCCAGAATCTCTTTTTACTTAAACTTAACATTATAGAAATGCATAATATTCTAAAAAAATATCATCTAATACCAATACTTATTTCTTTAAAATACCGTCTGATATGTTTGTTTCAGAAGTATAATCACAATATTATATCTCAAATAACTCCACATTACATCTGATTCCATTTCCTTTAGGCCAAATAGTAATTTTAAAATTCTTTTTTGATTAAATTTCCAATGGTAATCCAATAAAATTCTAAAGTTTTATTTGTACAGATCTCACCGATTCTCTGTAACATATTGGTTCCCGAAAGATTTATTAATAATTTATTAAGTCCACAATAGAATTGGTTACCTTTCCACATGGCCAAATAGTAATTTAAAAAATCTTTTTTGAATAAATTTCCAATGGCACTCCAATAACATTCCAAAATTTAAATTGTGCAGATGTTACCGATTTTCTCTAAATTTTTGGTTTTCCAAACTTCATTAAAAATTAAAAAAAGTCCACATTACAATTGGTTATCTTTCCATTAGGCCAAATGATAATTTATAAAATCTTTATTTTTGAAAATTCCAATGGTAATCCAATCAAATGGTAAAATTGTTTTGTCCAGATCTTGCCAAGTCTCTCTAAAATTTAGGTTTCAGGAAGATTAGATAGGAATTTGCTAAATCAAAAGGCAAACGTTGCCTAAAAACCAATTGGGAATCATTACACAGTGTCCAGCCTTTTTCACATTTAAGATAAACTGTGTAATGTCCAGAAGTAACAGTAGGTCCTTCATGGAAAATTATTGCAACAGTTACAAAAGTTTTTCCTGAAATTGATAATTGCTGTCCTGTAAACTTCTTTATTAAAGTATCCAATTTTGAACCATCAGCTCTACATCGTTGCATCATTAAAATTACATACTGTCCGTATTCCTTTAAAATTAATGTTGAAAACATGTCAGATTGACACTCACCGCATTGCATGCTATGATTAGCATCTTTAACTAATTTAGCAAAAGTGACTGTTTTAGTCTCTGGCAATGTCAAAAAAATAAACCTTTCATTATCAACATTAGAGCCACATATATTATAACAGTTTTCACAACTATGTTCCCATTTATAAGAGAGACCAAATAAATTATCAATTGCAACTTCTTCTTCTTCCAGTACCTGAAGAAAAAACATCAAAAATTCGTGTGCATCTTGCTGTTCATTTTGAGAAAACTGTGTTCGTCCTGAACATACATCTAAAAGTTTTCTAATTTCAGTAGCACTTTCTATTTGAGTTTTATCATTACTCAGCTTTTGAAAAAGGAGACTCAGCTCTGAACAGAATCTTTTTCCCTGATTTACTATTATCTGCTCTTGCAAACTTTCCAGATAAAATGCAACATTCAGCACTACATTTGCATAGCAGTTGACACCAGAGCTATTTTCAAAATGACATCCTACAACCTGTTCTTCTTTTTCCTTACTCTTTTTGCTTGCAATTACATCACTCCTCTTTTTTTTCCTCCTCTGTACATCTTCATCACAGATATTCTCATTTCTCCTTTTACGAGAAACTACACGTTTCTCCAACACAGGATACTGACCTAAATGAGGAGCATAGCTTCTTCTTAATCTATTATACTCCTTTACACAATTTGTATCTGCAATAACTTTTGAGTCATCAAAGTCTATCATGAATAAACCTGATAATGTTTTCACTCGTGACAAAGCAACATATGCCATACCTTCTTTGAACACAGTTGAACCAATGTTCACAAATGCACAATCTACAGTCAATCCTTGAGACTTGTGAATAGTTACAGCATATGCTAGCGAAAACGGAAACTGCTTCCTACGTACATATAAGTCTTTCATAAGCATGAAACGAACTGAACAACGACAAATGTCTTTAACTTCTTCTATCTGATCAAATTTTATTTTTAAACATTCAATTCCATCTTTTTTCTGATAATTAATAAAACCCACAACTCTTCCCATAGCTCCATTAACTAAACCTTTTTCAACATCCAAATTTCTCCTTAAAAATACTCTACAGTTCATGCAAACATATAGATTTTTTTCTAATCCAGCTGTTTTGGAAATGTTCTTCTCTAGTGAATCCAATTTATTTTTCAGTGTGCCTGTTACTGTGACAGTAATTCTTCCATCCTCTATTTTGTCCACTGCTTCTAATTTCCTGATCTCTTCCTTTTCCAATTTCAAAAGCTCCTCATTGAATATTGAGCATTCACGTAGAGTTGGCATTAAGCAGATGATACTTTTCTTTTCTGCAATGTTCTTGTATATCTTCTCTGCAACTATTTCTTCCTTTGGAAATAAATTATGTAGCAGCCGACTCTGTAATGCTTTTTTGCCAACTTCTGTGAGTAGTCCAATTCTGATATCTTTCAGAATACTTCCATATTCTTCATCGCTTGCTTGCCTCATATTAGTAGTAAGTTCCTTGTACTCAAAGAAGGACCAAATATTTGTATTTCCGATGCTTCCCAATGACTTCTTTGTGTCTTCATGTGTCACAGTATTAAACACTGGTTGTCCTTTAACTGGAGTAAGTTGCAAAAGATCTCCAAAAACTATGACGTGTTTTCCACCAAATAACATGTCATAGTCTGTCTTCAGAATTTGCTGCATTCTTAAATGCACAAAGGCAAGCATTAAGTTTGAAACCATGCTCACCTCATCAATAATGAGAACTTGCATCTTCTTCAAGACTCTTGAAACTTCCAAGGATGCTTCTCCAGTTAGCTTGTTGTATTGTATTTTGTTCTCATGCTCCACTGGTAACATTAGCAAACGATGTAAAGTGATTCCTTTTATGTTATATGCTGCTAACCCAGTTGGAGCAGTAACCACACAAGACAAAGTAGAATCCGTTTTTTGCTGTAGGTAGCTTCTGATGACTTTAATTAGGAAACTTTTTCCAGTTCCAGCTTGTCCGTTTACATACATCCTGATTGGATGAAATGATGTGCATGAGCACTCTTTTTTTTCATGTAGAAATCCGTGATCAATTTTGTTTCTGATCTCTTCATAAATTTGTTGCTGCTCTTCGTTCAGTTGTCTTTCCAAATTTTGTAAGTCTATAAATTCTTCTTGAGCTTGATTCATAGCCGTTTCCACTTCATTCATGGCTATTGATGCTTCATTTTCAACGATTGGTTGTCCTAGGGGATCTTGACTGAGTGTTTCTGAACTTTGGCTGTCCTGAGAACTGTCTCTAGCTATTTCTGCTGCAATTGTAGTTTCCTGTTCAATTTCTTCATTTAACATTTGCAGATAACTTGAGAATGTACTGCATTGTATGCTGTCTTTGCAAGCATTAAAAGAATCTTCATAGCTTTGAAATTCTCCCAGTAGTTCATCCTCTGTACGCCATGGTTTAAACAACTGTAAAAGAGCCAAGTAGTAAAATTCCTTCTTGTCAGTAGTGTCGCAACTCAGCTTCCTGTGATTTATCAAACTTCCTTTTGTTTGCTTCACCAAACATCCTTCCTCACCAATGACTTTATATTTTCCATTGTTGATGTCTTCTGCGGCTTTCCGTGAATAAATGTAGTTCTGCAGCACTTCATAGAGACACATGTTCTCCAGATGTTGACTTCTCTTGGGATAATTTGTGTCCAACATGTTTGATTTCAAAATATCTGTACTTTCTGGGTCATTCTCGGCCAAATATTCAATTTCTCCAACAGATTTTAGTACCCGATTTCTCATTGCTGCAAGGCCTAAACTTGCCCAAATTATTCTTCTTGACTTCGAGTAGAGACTTGCAGAAGATAACCTATCTGAACATTCGTAGGATCCAATTTCTCGATGCGATAACATCTTCAAACTGAAACTGTACAGCTTCTTACTGACAGTCTTCTCGTGAGAAATCTCTTCCCACATTTCCTTCAATTCTGTTTTTTCTGATTTTGTAATGTAAGATGTTACATATCGAGCAACAGCAATGGAATTGTCAGCTACATACTGTATATCCATGTTAGCGTTCCACATGGATAAAATGACTGGGTTGTAGTCATTTATATTTTTTGATTCTTCTTTTCTTTTAAGGTTGTAGGTATTCTTAGGTGATTTTCTTGTGATAGTATGTCTCACAGCTGACATAAAACTGTTTACTCTTCCATTTGAAAGAACAGGTCTAGGAAATCCAAATCGACATTTAGTGTAGTATTTATCTTTGCTCTTGTATTTCCGTCGACAGTATTTTCCACACCGATGACTTTGGAAACGTAAAACTTGCTCCTTTAACTTTTTCTCTTCTGTGCTTTTTGGTATAGCACATGTTGCATATTCTTCAATGTAAGATAACACTGCTTCATCAGTATCTGTTCCAAACTTTGGGGCATCCTTGATCCACAACAGCATATGAATATGAGGAGCACCTCTTGCCTGGTACTCTTTTCTCCAAAAGAAATCTACTACTTCTCCAAGAGGTGGATTTTTTTTATTGCAGATGAAGGACATCATAGCCTCAAATCTATGATTGAAATATCTGCAAACATTAACCGGATCCAATGAGCACAGTTCTCCTGCTGTCTTGTATTCGATGTTTTTAATGTTTGAATTTGCCTCTCGTAGAAAATCCAGTAAATCATCCCAAGCGTACTCCGCACAGCTTAGGGTAACGAACCATGTTGGTGTTCCTAAATTCCGTAACATGCATTTTAATTCACCATGGCGTCGGTACCAATATTCATTTGTCCCACGCTGACAAGCCATCAGATTGATCAGTTGTGTTTCCAAATGATCATCTCGGTGCTGCACTTTCTCCATAAAATCCTTAGCAGACACATTTTGTAAATGTACTCCACTTTTTAAAATGTGATTTACTGCATAAGACAGTGCAGACAAGTCGCTTTCAAATAAAAGATGGAACAAATAAGGAATACTTTGTCGAAATCTGGGATCTTCAGCATATAGTCTTGTAGTCCGATACTCAGAAGCTGGAATCTGTTGCGGACGTTCATCGTATCGTCCTCCTTTTCCTTTAGGAAACAGCTGGGGAAAACATCGAGCTTCCAAGCTCTCCTCCCATACACTCACGGGACTTCCTTTTGCTTTCTTCATCTGAAAGAGATCAATATTGTCTCCCATAACTTCTTTTGAATGAAGAGGATGTATGCTAAAATGTTCATAAATTTCTTCTTCCTTTGACTTGTCCACTTTTTCAATTTGTCCAGTTGGTGTTTCTGTGTCTTCTTGTAAATCTTCTTCTTCTTCTTCTTCTATATAAATTGATTCATACCATTTGTTATTCCTTTTCAAATACAAATTTGCTCTTTGTACTTTCCGTACATCTACCAGCTCCTGCCAAATCTTCTTATTCTTTGTAGGTACACCATTAACCAGAATAATTAATGGTTCAGTTTCCAAAGTATCCGCATCAATAGTTTCCATATTTTTTTTCAAATCCAAGGGCAAATACACCACTCTACCTTTTAAACCTCTCAGTAAATCAGAAGGAGGTAATTTACCAGTTTTGGGCTCCATACGTACTATGGTCTGGAACGGATGAACACATTGAATGAGTATAGACTCATATGTATTTAATTCAGAAAGTTCAGCAGGAATAGCATCCAATTCTAAATTATTATGTACTGCTCTGGTCGGCATTCTATTTTCCTCTAACTTGTTGTAACAGTATTTACAAATACGCTGTACTTCACCCAATTCAAAACAATTTTCAAGAAATATATATGTGGCAAAATCCTTCCACTTATAATTATCTTCATTTTCACTCTTTCTGTAGAGATCAACATACCTGGTTTGTTTTCTATAATGAGTTCTGCGGCAACAAATACAAGTAATATTTGGTCTTTCATTAGAGATTATTGCAAATTTTGTTATGTGATCATTAAATGTCTTACTTACAGAGGGTTCTACATTCTCTTCCACTTCTTCCTCATTTACTGTGTCCTTCTCTGCACTGTTTTGTTCAGGACCAAAGTAACAAAACTGAATTTCATCAACAACCTTCTCTACATCTGATACCGTTCCACGGAACAGAGCCCTATTCAATTCATCTAACTTTATTGCTGGACTTTTAGCAAAATACAACCGTCTCACAAACTTTCTCATTTCAGTATGATGAACAGCCAACATCCTAAAATGATGGAAAACACTATTACACACTTTCCTAGATAGACAAGCCAGAGAATGACCCTGCAAACCAGTATTCTCTCTCACTCTGCACGGATCTAGACTTTGAAGCACCTTAATCTTCTGTTTTATACTTTTTTTACTACATTCTCTTAGAAACTCACGAAATTTGTCAATAGATTCCTGACGCACAGTGCAAATACTACTACAATTCCAAGTGTACACTGGGGCTTTAGGACGTCTCCCCATAGCCTCATCCGCCATCACTTGTACCTCATCTCTTGGAACCATTATCTCCTTCTCCATTATGCAACCATTTTTTACTTCGTAAGCACGACCTCTGGTGTCAACTGCATGCAGCAAACTATTACTTTGAAAATAGCTCTCTTCATTAAAAAAAGGTTCACTACTTGAACTATGCATCCACTTTCCTAAAAACACTTTACAAAAGTTTGTTCTGTTCACTACTCTTTTCCTTTTGCTATGTGATTTCAGTACATTAACCATTTTGTCTAATGTACGCATCCTATTCAAAATTAAAATGAATAGTTTCCTTTTTAATTCTAATGCCTTTGCTGCAATGGCTTCAATTTCTTTTTTTCTTTTATAAAACTTACTCTTTTGCTTATATTTCTTCACATCCTTTATCAAATTGGACATAACTCTTCTCTGAAACATTTTTCTACGTATCTCTTTAAACGCTGTTTTTCTATTTATGTAAAACTAAATTCTCAATTTTTTCCTGTCCTTTTCTTTTCATTACATTCTTTCCAGTACAGACATTTTGTACATTTTTCATTCTTTTGAATATATTTTTTAGAAATTGTTTTTTCTGCTTACCAGAAGATTTTTTCTTTTTCCCAACATGAGCATCTTCTACTAACTTTGGTCCCCCAGTTGTCTTCAAATATAGGTTTTTTTTGTGAGTTTTTTGAACTCTGGATTTTGTAGGCATCTTAAATTTTGTTCACTGCTCTTCAGCAATACCTGAAAAAAACTAAAAAAAAATTCCTTTATTTTATTTAAATATATTACTACATTTCTTTTCACAATAGTCACAAAATGAAATTTCTTTGCCAATTTGAATGCACACTTACTGCTCTTTTTTTTTGGCAAGTGATAATCACTTTTACAGACTGACACATTATGAATCCACTTGTCAGATTTTTTTAAATGCACATGTCCAAACTGCTTTTTCAGACCACCACCATGTGTATCCTGGGTGACTGCCTACACTCCAGCAAGGGCAACCAGCCTTAGTGATGCTGAATGTCTTTGCATTACAGACTGAAACCTCAAAACCCACTCGCTTGTAAATACTGTGCATGATTATACATGGAAAGGAGCTGGGTGTGTGCTAAGAGTCTGCTTCTGCACCAAAAAATCGCTCCCCCTTTTTCCTACTAATGCAACTGTGAAATCACCAGAGCAAAACGCAATAAATCTCTGCCTGTAATTCCTATTTGCACACAGAGTCATGTTTTCACATTAGTCACAAAACAAAATTTCTTTGCCAATTTGAATGCACACTTACTGCTCTTTTTTTTTGGCAAGTGATAATCACTTTTACAGACTGACACATTATGAATCCACTTGTCAGATTTTTTTAAATGCACATGTCCAAACTGCTTTTTCAGACCACCACCATGTGTATCCTGGGTGACTGCCTACACTCCAGCAAGGGCAACCCGCCTTAGTGATGCTGAATGTCTTTGCATTACAGACTGAAACCTCAAAACCCACTCGCTTGTAAATACTGTGCATGATTATACATGGAAAGGAGCTGGGTGTGTGCTAAGAGTCTGCTTCTGCACCAAAAAATCGCTCCCCCTTTTTCCTACTAATGCAACTGTGAAATCACCAGAGCAAAACGCAATAAATCTCTGCCTGTAATTCCTATTTGCACACAGAGTCATGTTTTCACATTAGTCACAAAACGAAATTTCTTTGCCAATTTGAATGCACACTTACTGCTCTTTTTTTTTGGCAAGTGATAATCACTTTTACAGACTGACACATTATGAATCCACTTTTCAGATTTTTTTAAATGCACATGTCCAGACTGCTTTTTCAGACCACCACCATGTGTATCCTGGGTGACTGCCTACACTCCAGCAAGGGCAACCAGCCTTAGTGATGCTGAATGTCTTTGCATTACAGACTGAAACCTCAAAACCCACTCGCTTGTAAATACTGTGCATGATTATACATGGAAAGGAGCTGGGTGTGTGCTAAGAGTCTGCTTCTGCACCAAAAAATCGCTCCCCCTTTTTCCTACTAATGCAACTGTGAAATCACCAGAGCAAAACGCAATAAATCTCTGCCTGTAATTCCTATTTGCACACAGAGTCATGTTTTCACATTAGTCACAAAACGAAATTTCTTTGCCAATTTGAATGCACACTTACTGCTCTTTTTTTTTGGCAAGTGATAATCACTTTTACAGACTGACACATTATGAATCCACTTTTCAGATTTTTTTTAAAAGCCCATGTCCAGACTGCTTTTTCAGACCACCACCATGTGTATCCTGGGTGACTGCCTACACTCCAGCAAGGGCAACCAGCCTTAGTGATGCTGAATGTCTTTGCATTACAGACTGGAACCTCAAAACCCATTCGCTTGTAAATACTGTGCATGATTATACATGGAAAGGAGCTGGGTGTGTGCTAAGAGTCTGCTTCTGCACCAAAAAATCCCTCCCCCTTTTTCCTACTAATGCAACTGTGAAATCACCAGAGCAAAACGCAATAAATCTCTGCCTGTAATTCCTATTTGCACACAGAGTCATGTTTTCACATTAGTCACAAAACGAAATTTCTTTGCCAATTTGAATGCACAGTTACTGCTCTTTTTTTTTGGCAAATGATAATCACTTTTACAGACTGACACATTATGAATCCACTTTTCAGATTTTTAAAAAAGCCCATGTCCAGACTGCTTTTTCAGACCACCACCATGAGTATCCTGGGTGACTGCCTACACTCCAGCAAGGGCAACCAGCCTTAGTGATGCTGAATGTCTTTGCATTACAGACTGAAACCTCAAAACCCACTCGCTTGTAAATACTGTGCATGATTATACATGGAAAGGAGCTGGGTGTGTGCTAAGAGTCTGCTTCTGCACCAAAAAATCGCTTCCCCTTTTTCCTACTAATGCAACTGTGAAATCACCAGAGCAAAACGCAATAAATCTCTGCCTGTAATTCCTATTTGCACACAGAGTCATGTTTTCACATTAGTCACAAAACGAAATTTCTTTGCCAATTTGAATGCACACTTACTGCTCTTTTTTTTTGGCAAGTGATAATCACTTTTACAGACTGACACATTATGAATCCACTTTTCAGATTTTTAAAAAAGCCCATGTCCAGACTGCTTTTTCAGACACCACCATGTGTATCCTGGGTGACTGCCTACACTCCAGCAAGGGCAACCAGCCTTAGTGATGCTGAATGTCTTTGCATTACAGACTGAAACCTCAAAACCCACTCGCTTGTAAATACTGTGCATGATTATACATGGAAAGGAGCTGGGTGTGTGCTAAGAGTCTGCTTCTGCACCAAAAAATCGCTCCCCCTTTTTCCTACTAATGCAACTGTGAAATCACCAGAGCAAAACGCAATAAATCTCTGCCTGTAATTCCTATTTGCACACAGAGTCATGTTTTCACATTAGTCACAAAACGAAATTTCTTTGCCAATTTGAATGCACACTTACTGCTCTTTTTTTTTGGCAAGTGATAATCACTTTTACAGACTGACACATTATGAATCCACTTTTCAGATTTTTTTAAAAAGCCCATGTCCAGACTGCTTTTTCAGACCACCACCATGTGTATCCTGGGTGACTGCCTACACTCCAGCAAGGGCAACCAGCCTTAGTGATGCTGAATGTCTTTGCATTACAGACTGAAACCTCAAAACCCACTCGCTTGTAAATACTGTGCATGATTATACATGGAAAGGAGCTGGGTGTGTGCTAAGAGTCTGCTTCTGCACCAAAAAATCGCTCCCCCTTTTTCCTACTAATGCAACTGTGAAATCACCAGAGCAAAACGCAATAAATCTCTGCCTGTAATTCCTATTTGCACACAGAGTCATGTTTTCACATTAGTCACAAAACGAAATTTCTTTGCCAATTTGAATGCACACTTACTGCTCTTTTTTTTGGCAAGTGATAATCACTTTTACAGACAGACACATTATGAATCCACTTTTCAGATTTTTTTAAAAACCCCATGTCCAGACTGCTTTTTCAGACCACCACCATGTGTATCCTGGGTGACTGCCTACACTCCAGCAAGGGCAACCAGCCTTAGTGATGCTGAATGTCTTTGCATTACAGACTGAAACCTCAAAACCCACTCGCTTGTAAATACTGTGCATGATTATACATGGAAAGGAGCTGGGTGTGTGCTAAGAGTCTGCTTCTGCACCAAAAAATCGCTCCCCCTTTTTCCTACTAATGCAACTGTGAAATCACCAGAGCAAAACGCAATAAATCTCTGCCTGTAATTCCTATTTGCACACAGAGTCATGTTTTCACATTAGTCACAAAACGAAATTTCTTTGCCAATTTGAATGCACACTTACTGCTCTTTTTTTTTGGCAAGTGATAATCACTTTTACAGACTGACACATTATGAATCCACTTTTCAGATTTTTAAAAAAGCCCATGTCCAGACTGCTTTTTCAGACCACCACCATGTGTATCCTGGGTGACTGCCTACACTCCAGCAAGGGCAACCAGCCTTAGTGATGCTGAATGTCTTTGCATTACAGACTGAAACCTCAAAACCCACTCGCTTGTAAATACTGTGCATGATTATACATGGAAAGGAGCTGGGTGTGTGCTAAGAGTCTGCTTCTGCACCAAAAAATCGCTCCCCCTTTTTCCTACTAATGCAAATATAAAATTACCAGAGTTGTACACATTAAATCTCTGCCTATATTTCCCAACATGTGTAACCTGGGTGACTGCCTACATTCCACCAAGGGCAACCAGCCTTAGTGATGCTGAATGTATTTGCATTACTGAGTCCAACCTCAAACCCTTAAACTATTCATTTTTTATACCAATACACCTTAATTTATCGTGAAAACATAGTCCATATTATTTTACATGTTCCTCACATTTAAATTTCTCCCAAAACAGAAAATAATAAACGCAACTTCAACAAAAAGAATTACATTTCTATTTTTCATTTCTTAATTTACCATATACATCCCCTCTCAAACTCTAACCTCACCTTTTAAATTAGTTAGTTGTGAAAGAATTGTGGCACTCAAACAGCAGAATATCAGAGCCAGGATCTCTGTTCTCTACACCTCTCTCCTCCCAGCAGAACCAGATAATGGCAAACTTTCCCTCTATTTTTCCACACATATACATGTAAGTTTCAAATCTCAGTGCTTCCCCCTTTTTTTCAAATGTAATCACACATTTCTATTGGTTGAAAACCAACCCTTTTCCAAAAGTACCCTGCCCCCAACTTGACTTCTGCCTAGTACCCTTCCCCCAACTTGACTTCTGCCTGCTACCATAGCAACAGCTCATGGAACACTGCTGTGTGGAGTTAGGTCAGAAGTTCACCACACAATGTTTCAATTCCACAGAGCAAGAGTGCTTGACTTTTCAAACCTAACAGCAAATCCATAGTACTGTTTTTTGGTAACACGTTTTTTTGTACCAATACAAAACATGCTTCTATTAATTTACACATACAGCCTAGTTTTTATTCTAGAATGGTATGAATCAGCCAATCAGTTCTCTTTGTTTTGAAAAAAATATGTATGCCTCCATTTCCAAACTGTCTTTCTTTTCATATTGCCATTCTACTGAAAGACACCTCCTGAGTGCATCCAGTTCTCCTTTGAAGATGTTCACAGTGTGGATTGTAGGGCACAGCTATGTCTTCTGGAGTGAAAAGTTTGCAGAGAAAACAGGTATGGTGAGAGACCTTGCTTTGCCAAATGTAGACATTAAATGGATTGGTCAGAGAGGGTTAAAGTGGCACCAATTGATGCCATTGGTGAAATCCTTCATGCAAATCCAACACCCTGACCTCATAATAGTGCACTGTGGTGGCAATGACCTAAGCACTTTGACTGGGGTAGGTCTGGAAATGCTTATGAAGGACACCTTTGCACAACTGTTTTCACTTTTCCCTAAAACTGCCTTTGTGTTTTCTAACATATGCCAAAGGCAAAAATGGAACTGGTCCAATCATTTCTGTCCGCAGATTGACAAAGCAAGAAAGCACGTCAACAAATCTGTTTCTGCTTTCCTTCGTGACTATGGTATGGGTTCCATTTACCACAACAACTTGCGTTACGACATGCAAGACATTTATAGAGGAGATGGTGTGCACTTCAATGATGAAGGGAACAGAGTCTTCCTCTTGAACCTTAGACTCTGCATCGGTACTTACTTGTAGGTACCACAAAAAAATCACTTAATAAACACAACGGTTCTTTTTAGAGGCCCCTAATATCTAAACACTTAAATCTGAATTTCATTTTTTTTTTGTTTTTTTTTTTTTACCGTACGCTTACCGTAAGCTTACCGTACGCGTACCCCGTGATTTTTTTTAAAATCAATAAATGTTTCCTTTGTACTTTTCTGTCCTTCTTTGACCCCCTTACAAATGTTAGGGGGTCTGTAACTCTCTCCCTTGCCCCCTTTTCAAGATATCACTCTTTTTTACCGGAGTGAAATACACAAAATGGCGGCCGCCGCTTCCTGGTTTCGGCCGATTCGAATGTTTACTAAAATCTAACAGCCAATCAGAATCGCGCTCGCGCACGCCACCGTACGCGTACCGTAAGCTGGCTCAGAGTAAGCGTACCGTAAGCTGGCTCAGATATATATATTGATTTAAAGGCTATTTTCTCAGAATCTACTGAACAGATTACACCAAAAGAACAAAAGGCACTTCCTTGACCTGAGGACTACCTCTCTGCCAAATTTCTAGTAATTCTGTTCAGCCGTTCGGGCTGTAGCCCTGTCTAAAGGTCCTATGGAAAAATGCGTGGGAAAAACGTGTTTTGGGACCCCCCTTTTATCTCAGCCCCCGCTTGACGAATCCACCCGAGACTTTCAGGGTAGGAGCGGAGCATAGCGCCCCACCTATTTTGAGAAATTCGCGAGGATTCGTCGACCGGCGCCAAAGTTATTCCAAATAGAATGTTGCGGATTTCCTATGGAAACAGGGTCCTAACTATAACTACCTACTGGCGACCGCCAGTAGGTAATATATATATATATATATATATATTCACTGAAAAAACCATAGGTTTCACACACGTTATAGTTAGCTGGACATTTCTCTCATACAAAACCAATGAAATTCCCCCGTTATAGTTAGTTCAGCTAACTATAACTCGCGCGCCCGCAATGCACTGCTGATGACGTCACATATTACATCACTCATGACATGGTCAGTGACATCACTCATGACATCACTGATGACATCTCAAATGACATCACTGATGACATCATCCAGTGAATGTGTGTTTTTCTTAAAATTAAATATGTTTTATATATGTATAGATCAAGGTCGATGGAAGAATAAATGGGTATATAAGTGTCTAAATGGATGATTTGTTTTTGAAAAATTGATTGTGTAACTGACTGATTAAGTGTATCATAGTGAATACATGGCTTAGTGAGTAATGTTTAAATATGTAAATATCTGTATCAGTCTCTCACTTTGTGTATAAGTGGCTGCATGGGTTGGTGAGTAGCTACATGGGTGTCTATATAGGTTATTAGTTGGTTTTTTGAGTATCAGTCTGAGTGTCTGCATGGTTCGGTGGGGGGTATTACGTAGTGCATAGGTGCATGAATGAAAATTGTAAATTGATACTTGTAAATTGATACTTGTATAGCGCACTACTCACCCGCAAGGGTCTCAAGGCGCTTGTACGAATACCGCTGTGGAACCCATCCTGGCTTTCCCTGTGAGGCGTCCACTCCTGGGCACCCCCGAGGTGGAGACCAGGCATCCTTTGCATTGTGGGGGCCGTTGTGGAGATTAAGCAAGCTATTGCCCAGAGTTGCAGAGTGGAACTCCATGATTGGAATGGCACCGAGGCGAGAATTATCAGGTCCGTGGAATTTTGAGCCCAAGACCCGCCGAGGCGGGGAATTGAACCCTGGTCCCGGGCTAGACCTCTGCATCAGGGTCTGCTGCTCTAATCATTGAGCCACACTTCTCCACAATGAGTGACTCACTGTTTGTATGTGTTGAAGACAGCATGTGTGCAGGACTGTATGGGTGGATGAGTGTGTGTATGGGTGTGTTAGTGAGTGAATGACTGTCTCAATAGCCCCCCTGTGCCCCCACAGCCGGTCGCTCCCACTCCACTGCTCTGCCGCCTACCTGCCTGCCTAGCACCTAGCGCTGCCTTCCGCTGCCTAGCGCCTAGCGCTGCCTACCGCTACCTAGCGCCTAGCGCTGGTTGGAGACCACCACTCACCTCCTCCACGCCGCCGCCTTCAGCCTGCTGCCTGCGACCTCGCAGGTACCGCCTGCCGCTCTCTGCCTGCCGCAGCTTCCCCTTCACGCCCGCTGACAACCGCCGCTGACCAGGTCATGCCCCCTCCGCTTTTCCCGCCGCCGCTGCCCCGGTCTCCTCCTTCCTGCTCCCGCCTGCAGTCCCGCCTCCCCGCCCTGCCCATTGGCCACCCCGCTCCCGCCTCCTGACTGACCCTCCCTCCCGGCTCCTTATTTATGACGCCACCTCAGCGACCGCGCAGCGGACGCGCGCAGCGGGAGCACCGATTGAGCGCCAAAGGTGCGCCAAAGGTAAGTCCGTCTGCGCCCGTCCGCGCCTGGCCCGCGCCCAGTGCCAGACCCCCTGGCCCCCGCGCCCGCCGGCCCCCCCGCAGGACCTACAACTTCGCCGCACTCATCGCACTCAAGACCGCCCGAGCATCCCCGCGACACACCCACGGACCCTTCGTCTGCAGATCCTGCAACTTCTCCTGCCTCCGAACCTGCACCGCACCCACCAGGACTGGAAGCAACAACCACCTCAAGTGCATCATGCTCAACACCCGCTCCGTCCACCGCCACGCCGTTGAACTCTGGAACCTCCTCGACACCGCATCTCCAGACGTCGCCTTCCTCACAGAAACCTGGATGAACGCCTCCTCAGCCCCCGACGTCGCCATTGCCATCCCGGACGGCTACAAGATCATCAGGAAGGACCGCATCAACCAGATCGGAGGAGGCATCGCCATCGTACACAAGAGCACCGTTCGCATCTCGACTGACTCCATCGACACATTCAGCGCCGCCGAACACCTCCACTTCCAGATCCACACCGACCCCAAGACGACCCTCAGAGGCACCCTCATCTACAGACCCCCGGGACCGCGTGCACAGTTCTGCGATGACATCACGGATTCATCAGCCCACACGCCCTCCCCTCCACCGACTACATCCTCCTCGGGGACCTCAACTTCCACCTGGAGAACAACAACGACCGCAACACCACCGCCCTGCTGGACAACCTCGCCAACCTCGGACTCAAGCAGCTGGTCAACACCACCACCCACTACGCCGGACCCTATCTTCTCCTCCAGCATGCATGTCTCCTTCAGCCACTCCACCGGACTCCACTGGACCGACCACAGCTGCGTCCACTTCAGCTTCGCAAAGAAGACGGTCCACCACCACCCGAAGCAGGTTCCTCACAGGAACTGGAGCAAGATCACCGCCGAACAACTCACCACCTCCCTCAGCCAGAACCCACCCGTCAGGACAACGGACCCCAACACAGCAGCCCGCAACCTCACGCAGTGGCTGACCACAAGTGCTGACGCCCTCGCCCCACTGAAGCACCCAATCACCAGGCCCAGAAGCAAGAAGGCTCCCTGGTTCACCGACGAACTCAAGGACTCCAAGAAAGCCTGCCGCACCCTCGAGAAGGCCTGGCTCCTCGACAAGACCGCCGACAACATGACCGCCCTCAAACTCGCCTCCCGCAGACATCACCAGCTCATCCGCACCACAAAGAAGAAATCTCTGAAGGAACGACTGGACAAGAACGCCCATGACAGCAAGGAGCTCTTCCACATCATCCAGGAATTCTCCAACCCCAGCACAGGCAACAACGACATCACCCCCTCACAGGACCTCTGCGACTCCCTCGCCTCGTACTTCCACCGCAAGATCGCCGACATCCATAACAGCTTCGGCACTCAACCCACGCACCCGTCGATCGAACCCACGCACCCAGCCGCCATCCTCCAGACATGGACCGAGGTTACCACCGTAGACACGACAAGCACGATGAACACCATCCACTCTGGATCTCCGACCGACCCGTGCCCCCACCACGTCTTCAACAAAGTGGCCCCAACCATCGCACCCCACCTTCGAGACATCATCAACACCTCCTTCAACACAGCCACCTTCCCGGAAAGCTGGAAGCACGCCGAGCTCAGCGCACTACTGAAGAAACCAACAGCGGACCCGGCCGAACTCAAGAATTTCCGCCCCATCTCGCTCCTTCCCTTCCCGGCCAAAGTCATCGAAAAGGTCGTCAACAAGCAACTGGGCGCCTTCCTCGAGACGAACGGTTCCCTCGACCCATCGCAGTCTGGATTCAGAGCCAATCACAGCACCGAAACCGCCCTCATCGCAGCCACTGATGACATCCGAGCCCTGCTCGACAACGGTGAAACAGCGGCACTCATCCTCCTAGACCGCTCCGCTGCATTCGACACTGTATGCCACCGCACCCTAGTCCAACGCCTCAACGACACCGGCATCCAAGGGAAGGCCCTGGACTGGATCACTTCATACCTCTCCGGAAGGACACAGAGAGTACGCCTCCCGCCATTCCGCTCGGAGGCCAGCACAGTCATCTGCGGGGTCCCGCAAGGCTCATCGCTCAGCCCCACTCTCTTCAACATCTACATAAAACCCCTCGCTGCCATCGCTCGCAATCACAACCTGAACATCATCTCCTACGCCGATGACACTCAGCTGATCCTCTCCCTCACCAAAGACCCCGACACCGCCAAGGCGAACCTCCACGAAGGGATGGAAGACGTCGCCGATTGGATGAACAACAGCCGCCTTAAGCTGAACACGGACAAGACGGAAGTCCTCATCCTGGGACAATCGCCCGCCGCATGGGACGACTCCTGGTGGCCGCCAGCCCTAGGCACCGCACCCAAGCCAACAGACCACGCACGCAACTTGGGCATCATCCTGGACTCTTCCCTATCGATGACCAGACAAGTCAACGCAGTCTCCTCATCTTGCTTCCACACACTCCGCATGCTCCGCAAGATCTTCCAATGGATTCCGACAGAGACAAGGAAGACGGTCACCCAGGCCCTCATCACCAGCAGACTGGACTATGGAAACACCCTCTACGCCGGAACCACAGCCAAGCTTCAGAAGAAACTCCAGCGCATCCAGAACGCCTCCGCCCGAATCATCCTGGACGTCCCCCGACGCAGCCACATCTCGAGCCACCTGAGAGACCTACACTGGCTCCCTGTCAATAAGAGGATCACGTTCAGACTCCTCACCCACGCACACAAATCCCTCCACGACCAGGGCCCAAGGTACCTCAACGACCGACTGACCTTCTACGCGCCCACCCGCCAGCTACGTTCAACGAACCTCGCCCTCGCCGTCGTGCCGCGCATTCGGAAAGCCACCGCCGGAGGAAGATCCTTCTCCTACCTTGCGGCCAAGACATGGAACTCCCTGCCCACCCACCTGCGGCTGACCCAGGACCACCTCGCCTTCAGGAAACAGCTCAAGACCTGGCTGTTCGAGCAGTAGCAGACCCCCTTCCCCAAGCGCCTTGAGACCCTTCTGGGTTAGTAGTGCGCGATACAAATGACATGATTGATTGATTGAATAGTGTCTTTATGAGTAATTACATATGTTTTAAAATAGTATATGTGACTATTGTTGTATATAAGTGAGTATATGTGAGAGTGAGAGATTGAAAGAGTTCCTGTATGAATAAGTATGTGTTTCTATAAGTGATTGTTTAAAAGACTTAGGTGCCGATCACGATCCGGTAAAAACCGGGTACGAACCGTCGGACGGAGCATATTCTCCGTCCGACGCGTACCCAGTCGTCAAAATATACATACATGGAATTACGATTCGCACGGAAACACCATTTCCGTACGAATCGTACAAAACCCCGACCGACGAAAATAAACGTACAAATGCGATCCGGGAAAGCGCCGACGTGACGTCGGGACGCACACAGCCTGCCATTCACGAACCAGGAATTACGATTCGCACCGACATCATCCCGCACGGTGAATATTTTCCGGCTGCCAAAAACTGCCGGGAAATCAGGATGACGCGAACAAGGAGTACCAGTACGCGACGGACAGACAGGACGACGCGAACAAGGAGTACCCGTACGCAACGGACAGACATGGACCCGAACCTACGTGTCATCGCGGCCCTCATAGCAGTCGACCTCCTCTACAGGTTCCGACGCAGACCCCGCAGAAGGTCAGAACAACAAAGGGAGGGGGGAAAGGGGGGGGGTGGCAGGACCAGGGCAGGCCACAAAACCCCCACCAAAGTCACACAGCACACATGCCCTGGACATACCTGACCCTCAGGCCCTGGTCACTACGAGGGGGTGGGGGCGTGTCCAGCTAAGCCAGCGACCGCCACAACGGAAGTTCTTGACGATGCGAACCGGCAACACAACCAGACAGGTACGTCCCGTACCCACGCCTTAAGAGCGTGGGTACGAGTCGTACCACGCCCACACCTACGTCACCCCAACAATGGCGGGACGGCCCGTACCCACGTGGCAAAGGCCTGGGTACGGCCCGCACAAGCATCACATAGCGTGGGGACAGATATGTACGGACCGTATCCCCACCCCGTATGCATGGAGCGTACCCCCAACCCCAACAGTGTAAGTACGACATGTACCCCCACCCGCTTATGCAAGGAGCGTACCCCCACCCCAACAGTGTAAGTACGACACGTCCCCCCACCCGCGTATGCATGGAGCGTACCCCCCACCCCCACAGTGTAAGTTCGACCCGTACCCCCACCCGCGTACCTATGGAGCGTACCTCCACCCCAACAGTGTAAGTACGACCCGTACCCTCACCCGCGGACGTATGGAGCGTACCCCCACCCCAACAATGTAAGTACGACCCGTACCCTCACCCGCGTATGTATGGAGCGTACCCCCACCCCAACAGTGTAAGTACGACCCGTACCCTCACCCGCGTACGTATGGAGCGTACCCCCCACCCCAACAGTGTAAGTACGACCCGTACCCTCACCCGCGGACGTATGGAGCGTACCCCCCACCCCAACAGTGTAAGTACGACCCGTACCCCCACCCACGTACGTATGGAGCGTACCTCCACCCCGAAAGTGTAAGTACGACCCATACCCTCACCCGCGGACATATGGAGCGTACCCCCACCCCAACAGTGTAAGTATGACCCTTACCCTCACCCACGGACGTATGGAGCGTACCCCCACCCCAACAGTGTAAGTACGATCCGTACCCCCACCCGCGTACGTATGGAGCGTACCTCCACCCCAACAGTGTAAGTACGACCCGTACCCTCACCCGCGGACGTATGGAGCGTACCCCCCACCCCAACAGTGTAAGTATGACCCGTACCCTCACCCGCGGACGTATGGAGCGTACCCCCCACCCCAACAGTGTAAGTACGACCCGTACCCTCACCGGCGGACGTATGGAGCGTACCCCCCACCCCAACAGTGTAAGTACGACCCGTACCCACACCCGCGGACGTATGGAGCGTACCCCCCACCCCAACAGTGTAAGTACGACCCGTACCCCCATGGAGCGAACCCACACACGTGTATGGACTAAGCGTACATATTGTTAAATAGGAGGGGTGTTTGCCAATCACTCCCAGCAGTGCCCAGAGTCAGGAGGGGTGTGTGCCTATCACTCCCAGCAGTGCCCAGAGGCAGGAGGGGTGTGTGCAGAGGCCTCCCAGCAGTGCCCAGAGTCAGGAGGGGTGTGTGCAGAGTTCTCCCAGCAGTGCCCAGAGACAGGAGGGGTGTGTGCCTATCACTCCCAGCAGTGCCCAGAGACAGGAGGGGTGTGTGCAGAGGCCTCCCAGCAGTGCCCAGAGTCAGGAGGGGTGTGTGCCTAACACTCACAGCAGTGCCCAGAGACAGGAGGGGTGTGTGCCTATCACTCCCAGCAGTGCCCAGAGACAGGAGGGGTGTGTGCCTAACACTCACAGCAGTGCCCAGAGACAGGAGGGGTGTGTGCATATCACTCCCAGCAGTGCCCAGAGACAGGAGGGGTGTGTGCCTATCACTCCCAGCAGTGCCCAGAGACAGGAGGGGTGTGTGCCTAACACTCACAGCAGTGCCCATGAAACGCAAAGGGTGGAGTAGCCACAGATACCATGCCCACAAATTTCAGTCAGGTGCACAAAGACCCTGCAGTACATGTACCACATGTGTGCGAGGCTGGGAGTATACGCATGCATAGCGCAGAACAGAAAACATGTACACATGAAGTCATGTCAATAGTCCACATACACAAGTGCAATGACTACCAAGAATGCCACGAATGATGCAGGTGGAGACATCGCTCAGCATGCATGTGCAAAGTAGAAGGAGTCCGTCACACACCCAGCTAATGTACACACAGCTCTGCGCAAAATATTGGGAACACCCTGCAGGGAAGATGTCAGGGTACACAGAGGAAGGAATACACCTTTGGACACTTTCACCATGCAGCAACTGCTTACATGAACACAGAAACCTAGCTAACACCGTGTGATGGCACACAGATCCCAGGGTCCCCCCTATGACCAGCACACTACTACATTTCCCACACAACCAACACATGATCACCACCCAAAATCATGTAGCAGCCCCACCAACAGCAATATCAGAAAAGCAGTAGTGTTCAACGGAAACAAAAATGGCTTTAATCAGCAAGATCAAAAATTGTATGTTCGCAGAAAGTTCAATATTTACAAAGCCCGTAGGGCAGTCCAGAAGTCACAGCTGGATGGGGGACACAGTGGGATGCGTGTCCCCTAGCTTGCCTGCACAGTTACATTCCGTTGTCTTCCACAGGGGTGAGGGCATCATGTGGGGGGGAAGAAACAGGCACCGCAGGGACAGGAGGGTGAAGGGTAGGCGTCGTGGGTGCAGGGATGGAGGACTCCACCACAGAGGGTGGGGCAGGGTTAAAGGTGGAGGCCAGGAGCTCGCTGCACACCTTAGCCAGGTCCGCCAGGGAATCCCCTGCACCCGAAGGAACCACAGGCCCCAATGAGGGGGGGGGGGGTCAGAGGGATGGGTCGCAGCGCCACTGGGGGAGGGTGTAGACAGGGGGGGGAATCAACCACCCTGACCGAGGACTTCCTTGACCGCTTGCGTGGTGGCGTCACTGTGGGGCTCAGGGACAGGGACAGAGCGGCCATGAAGGAGTCTTTGGGGGAGATGTGGCCAGGAGAGCTAAGGGGAGGGGATTTGGAGGGAGTGGATTGGGTGGAATGCGGACTCCCACTCTGGCTGCGTGTCACACGTTTGCCTCCCGACCCAGTGGGTGTGCCTACTTCACCCTGTGTGTGCATGTCAGGAGGTGTGCGGTGGACCTTCCCTGCTGGTGTGGTGCCTGTGTGTGTTGTGGTGGGCGCATGCTGACGTCTGGGTGTACGTGGGACAGGCATGGGAGTGGGAAGTGTGGATGGGGCAGGGGTAGGGGGTGGGACGTAGCGCTGCAGGAGACCCACTGCTGCAGTCAGTGTCGAGTCTATCGACCTCAGCAAGCTGCGTTGGTCAGCCTGCGATGAATGAATGCCCTCCAAGTATGCCTCCATGTTGTTGAGGACCTGGCTGTGGCCATGGAGGACATTAAGGATCGCAGCCTGACCAACCTGCAACTGCCGCTGGATGTCCACAGACTCGGCATTGGCGGCAGCAGTGGAGACAGGGGCAGGGGGTGCGGTGCCTGGCAGGAAGGAGACATGTGGTGACCGGGCACGTTGGGAAGGGACACGAGCAAGTGGGAGGCGGCTGATGGCAATGGAGGGGGCGGGGCGAGATGTAGTGCCGCTCTCAGCTGCTGGTGCAGCCGCCGCCCACTCGGAGAGATCATCCTCGGACCCGTCAGCTTCATATTCTGTTTTGCCAGTCGACAGGTCCCCGGCTTCACTCTCCTCCGCCTCTGTCCCACTTGATGTGCCAGCCCCCATGTCACCGCTGGCACTGGTGCTCGGTCCCTCTGCTCCGTCTGTGCCCATGTCTCCCTCCGTGTCCCCCGACGATGCTGTGGGAAGGGTGAAGAGACAGAAATTAATCATACACCTGTATACATATGTCACATGAGTCCAATCTACATAGGTCACAGTGCATAGCCTGAAACAAAAGAAGAGTTACATCTACAAAACAAGGTACATATGTAGGGCATGCAAGACACAGTTGTTTGACCCACCATGCCACCGAAAAACTATGGAGAGCATGACACAATAGCAAATGAGATGGAATGGAATTTTGACTGAGGAGCAAGGCCCTGGGGACAATCCAGCACTGCATCTGCACCACACAGCGTGGCAGGAAATAGGGATGAGCAGGGACCATATCCAGGAACAAGAGGCACATGCAGCATAGGTTATACTGAAAACATGCCCACCATGACTGGGCCACTGCACCTTGAGTGCATGTCCAGACAAACATCACACACTGGCCAGTCCTAGCAAGGAGATATCAGGTTGTGACATGAAGGCCATGCCCGCACCACCCACCCCCTACATGAGACTATTATTTGGAGACACAGGAAGCACTTACATCCCTTAGTCTGGGTGAAATACACATGGGATGCAACAATTCAAGGTTGCACACAAAATACCCAAGGTGCGCCTGTCCAAATATTCATGTACAAATGGGCATCATCAGATGATTCTAACAAGACACACAGGCAATGTCCACCGTGAGTATGAACAAGGAAAATCAGGTCAGTCTGTACAGTGGACACTTGTACTACATTTCACGTCAAAATACATTTGGCCAGAGGACAATGGCACAGAGCACAACCTATGCTGTAGACACAGAGATTGTCAACATATTCGGATTACACACATGATACCTAGGAAAATATGCCCCTGGGGACAGTAGTGGCCACACAACTCCATGCTCCTGAATGGGAATGACTGCAACACACGCTACCATCCCCGCACTATGCGTACCGCACACTCATGCACATCATGTCACAGGCCACCACATAGGACATGCGTGCTGTAAGGCCTCACACTTGAGAGACTAACTCCCATGTCTGGACTCAGCATTAGTGCCAACTGACATGGAACCCACAAGACCAGAACTGGACAGGGCACAGGCAAGGTCCCAAAACCTGTTACACACCACCCCCACACATGATGCTGCAGGCATTGTACACGTGGAGAAGGTGCCAGGCTACATAACCTTGTGACGGAGTGACTCCACACAGACCAGGGAACATATTGCAAGGAGGGGAAGGGAGGCAGGAGAGCACTGCAATACTGTGGGTAACAGGATCTGCACAGCACCATTAAACCCTGGCAGTGCATCCATGGAACAGTGCACCTACAAATGCTGGTGAAACACAACAAACACACATGTACCTACCCCCTTCCTGCTGCTGCATCTCCTGTAAGCGCCTGTCCAAGTCTGGAAAGACCACCGCCAGCACAGGCTTGTGGATGTGGGAGAGACGGCGGCGCCCGCGGTTCTTATGGCTCTTAGGTGAGTCCCCCAGCAGGACCCGTGCGATCCTCCGCGTCCAGCACCGGATATCCTGCCAGCGTTTCCTCACCTGGGACAGGCGCTGCTTCCGACCATCCGCACTCCTCACGGCACTGACGGCGGTCAGCCAGATCTGCTCCTTGGCAGAGGCGCCTACCTGTGAGGATGAACAAGTGACACTACATCAATACACCTGCAACATGTCACAGAGACACATATGAGAACAAATTAGCTGGTTACAACAAGGCATGTCATGCAGCCAACGCATTGCACCTTTGCCATAGGGACATACTCCTCTGGGGAAGGGCAAAAGCAGTACGTGCCAGTGAAAGTACACAGGTGGAATGAGGGCAAAGACACAATCAATCATCAAGGCTCACACTGTGCATCACACCCACCCCTCCTGTCTCTGGGCACTGCTGGGAGTGATAGGCACACACACCCCTCCTGTCTCTGGGCACTGCTGGGAGTGATAGGCACACACCCCTCCTGTCTCTGGGCACTGCTGGGAGTGATAGGCACCCACCCCTCCTGTCTCTGGGCACTGCTGGGAGTGATAGGCACCCACCCCTCCTGTCTCTGGGCACTGCTGGGAGTGATTGGCACCCACCCCTCCTGACTCTGGGCACTGCTGGGAGTGATAGGCACCCACCCCTCCTGTCTCTGGGCACTGCTGGGAGTGATAGGCACCCACCCCTCCTGACTCTGGGCACTGCTGGGAGTGATAGGCACACACCCCTCCTGTCTCTGGGCACTGCTGGGAGTGATAGGCACACACCCCTCCTGTCTCTGGGCACTGCTGGGAGGCCTCTGCACACACCCCTCCTGACTCTGGGCACTGCTGGGAGGCCTCTGCACACACCCCTCCTGACTCTGGGCACTGCTGGGAGGCCTCTGCACACACCCCTCCTGTCTCTGGGCACTGCTGGGAGACATCAGGCATTCCCCCCCTGGCACCCCCCCTACAGTACATAGCATGTGTGTCACACCTTGACACAATGGCAGAAGTCACAGTCACCAAAAAAGGGACACAGTCTGTGCTAGTAGCTCTGCACTCACCTGATACCCTGGTCACCCATACCGCAGGGGGTACTGTGGGAGGATCACATCCAGCAATGCCAGGTTCTCCTCCAGGGTGAATGGCTGTGACCTCTCCACAGACCTTGACATGGTTCCAGGGAATCATGAGCAGCAGCAGTGTGGTAGATTTGAAATATGTGCAGGAAAGTGCTCCCTCATGGGACCTGGCTGACTTATATCTGCCTTGCTGGCCTGTTTCATGCACAGGAGTACAGAGTGATTGGTCACTCACATTTGCATCCTATGTTTCCTCCAATCCCTTCAAACCTAGCACAGTCACTGGGTTCTTATTGTGTTTTTTTCTTCAGCATGATGTCAACCCCACAAACACATTGCAACAAAGTAGATTCATTCCAACTGACTTCTGCTGTGCACCTTCCAGAACAAATTCAAACTTAAAACTTGGTCTCCATGACAACCAGCATGCATGTAGGCCTTAATACTTGTCCCTCATGTGTCCCCTATGTAAAATTGAGCTTCACACACACGTACGGTGCGTTCCGGGCCCCTAGGGCACCCCAAATGCATAGCAACGGCCCGTACACGCGTGCGTACGTTCACTATCACCATGGGTGTCCTCGCGTATGCGTACTCGTACTGGTACGGCCCGTACACACGCCTGTACGCTCACTATCACTACGAGTACGCATACGCGAGGACACCCATAGTGATAGTGAACGTACAGGCGTGTGTACGGGCCGTACCAGTACGAGTACGCATACGCGAGAACACCCATAGTGGTACGGACCGTACACACGCCTGTACGTTCACTATCACTATGGGTGTCCTCGCGTATGCGTACTCGTACTGGTACGGCCCGTACACACGCCTGTACGTTCACTATCACTACGAGTACGCATACGCGAGAACACCCATAGTGATAGTGAACGTACAGGCGTGTGTACGGTCTGTACCACTATGGGTGTTCTCGCGTATGCGTACTCGTAGTGATAGTGAACATACAGGCGTGTGTACGGGCCGTACCAGTACGAGTACGCATACGCGAGGACACCCATGGTGATAGTGAACGTACAGGCGTGTGTACGGGCCGTACCAGTACGAGTACGCATACGCGAGAACACCCATAGTGGTACGGACCGTACACACGCCTGTACGCTCACCATCACTATGGGTACACATACGGCAGCACTCCCATAGTGATACGGGAACGTACACAGGCCCTCTTAGCAGCAGTACGGCGGTTTTCACACATCACAGTGGTGACAGGCAGCACACAGGAAGGAATAGGGCGGACATACTTATCCATGGATGGACATCAAGGCATTTTCTGGGCAGTACTACATGTGTGGGGCACAGGTGTGACAGGCTGTGATGTGGCACATTACTCCTGAGTCGAGAAGGCACCAGATGTATGATGAGATGTGTACAGATGTAATGTGTCACGGTGCAATGTGTGCCAGGCATGCCCTTGACTCCTTTGACATGTGTGCATGTCGTACTGCACACTTGGGATGACCGACACTGGCATGGCATGGACACCAACACACGGAAGTGTCCCCTGATGCCCGGTACAGGGGTTACCACACCTGACTTGTCACTACCCACGGTGCACGATGTTACTATGTCATGTATGTGTGGGGGTTTCCCATTAGGTTGATGTTGGAGCACCCTCAAAAGCTGCAGCTGTTGCAGCAACCAACATGTGTCTGTGTGTAGATTGACATTGCACACTGTTCCGCACACCATGCCACATGTGGTATCGGATGTGAGGTGCGTATGTATGCATGGGACACGGAGTAGCGTAACAAGGACATGTCTGCATCCTCTCTATGAATGTGTGGTGAGTCATGACATGTGCACCTTCATGCCAAGGTGTGTGGGCTGTCCTAGTGTAATGTCATGTGACCTGTGGCTCTAGTGTTCCGCTACCAGTCTCTGCAATCGACATCCTACTTCTGCTGATGTGTGGGTGTATGTCACTCCTGTCTTGCATCTGGCTGTTCACTTGCACTGGGACACAGCTAATCCCATGCCATGGCATGTGGAGGTTCTCAATCTCCATGTGTAGCTGGGTCTTGGTAGCAGTGTCACCTGCCAGCCATACGTGTCCAGGGCATGTGGCACATACCTGACTCCGTATGTAGCATATGTGTATAGACAGATTAACATGTGCTCAGTACAAATTATTTGTTGTTGTGGTGCACTCACTCTTCCTTGTCACTTCCAAATTACTGCAGAGCGCCACCTCTTCCCCGACCAATTCCGGACTTGGCTGCCATGCGGGAGAATGATTGTATCCGGTGCTACCGCTTCCCCCAACGGTTGATTCTGGATTTGACGGCGAGACTGGCACCACACCTGCAACCGCTGCACAGGTATCCTACGGCACTGACACCCAAGCTGAAGGTAATGGCAGCCCTACATTTTCTAGCCACGGGTACCTTTCAAAATACCATAGCTCATGTTGGTGGCATGTCCCAGAGCATGTTCTGCCGTGTGCTGCATGATTTCTTAGAGGCCATGTTGATTCACCTGGATGACTTCATACATTTTCCTACCCCAGAAATGTTGACTGGGGTCAAGCGTGGATTCTATGCCCTGGGAGGGATGCCCCATGTCATTGGGTCCATAGATGGGACACATGTTGCTTTGGTACCACCACAGGCACAGGAGGTAGCGTACCGGAATCGCAAGCACTACCACTCCATCAATGCCCTTGTGGTGTGTCTGTCCAACATGGTGATTTCACATGTCTGTGCTCGTTTTCCAGGATCAGCACACGATGCCTACATCATGAGGCGTAGCAGGGTGCCTGAAATGATGACGCAGCTGCGCAACGAACGAGCATGTGTTGTTGGTGGGTACAGTCTGTCTGTCCTGTATTTTGCGTAGACTTCCAGCACGACCGCTTCTCCTGTTCTAACGATGTCCATGTGCTTCCCATGTAGGGGACGCTGGCTATCCCAACATGCCATGGCTGATCACACCTCTCCGCAACCCCATCACGCCGGCCCAGCTCCGCTACAACACCGCCCATGGCCGGACAAGGCGAGTGATAGAGAGGACGTTTGGCCTGCTGAAGAGCCGATTCAGGTGCCTACACAAGACCGGCGGCGCACTCCCATATGCCCCGGCGAAGGTCTGCAAAATCTTCATGGTCTGCTGCATGCTGCACAACATGGCAGTTGAGAAAGCTGTGCCACTCATCCTGGATCAAGATGACGAGGACCATCCACCCGTGGAGGACGAAGGGCTTGGCAATGGGGCTAGTGATGTGGAGGATGTGGAGCCGCAAGAGGACATCCGGACTCGGCTCATACGCGACTTCTTTGCTTAGTGGTGAGTACCAGTGTCTGAGTGTGCACGCATTGGTCCCCGTGTGGCATGTGTTGTGATGTGTGTCTCCACCTGCATGTATGGCACGTGAGTCAGAGGTGTGTGTGGGTGTGTCACTGGAGTGATGGTGCCAGTGATGGTTGTATTTCCCCAGTCATAATTGTGACCTAGCATGTTGTCATCCATACATGTGTCGAGTAAATGCACATGCAAGTGGCTGTGCTCTTTGTGGCTGACTTCTTGTGTGTCTCTCTTCCCCAGGTACTTGCGCATGCCGTCTGCTGCTTGCATTGTTGTGGCACTGCTATTCCTCATGGACACGTCATCGTGTGCTGACTCAGCGTTACAGGCACGGACACGTTTGGAAGTCTCCTTAGGGTAAGGGATGCATCAGGGGTGTATTGGGTGTGGCAGTTGTTCATGATGTATGCACACTGCCCCTGTCGATGTTTGTTTCCTCTGCAGCCATGTTGCATCACCATGGTACACATGACATGCAGCTGGGTACACCTGAATAGATGGTCAGACTTGTTGACAGTCATCAGTGATGGGATAGTGGATTGTGATGATGGCATCAATGTGTGTAACACTGCCCTCGGACACATACGGTTTGCATTGGCTTGACATGGTGTGGGACTTCCACATCAGCGGATCAATGGTGTATGGCAGTCTCTCCGTGAGCAGCAGGGGGTGTTTAGCTGTTAGCCGACACTTGTGTGCCAGTTCCATGGCTATCATGCATTTGTGCTGCAGAAGGGGGGTTCCAGTGTTGGACCCACATGTTACTCCACATGACCCGTTCATGTGTACTCCGAGTTGCCTCTGCAATCCCGAAAACATGACTAATAAAGGTGTCCCTATGCCTCCAAGGTGCCTCTTCTCAGTCAATGCTGGTGTGTTGCCACGGTGCATCCAGCATGTCTGGCATGGTTTTCCCTGATAGTGGCTATGTGTCTATGTGTCGAGTAGCAAGATGCAAGCTGTGTGTGTGGGATGAGACTGTGTATTGTGCATGATGTCCATGACTGTGTGGGTATTGTGACATGTGCCATCCCCATGCATCCAAAGTTGGCCAGGCCCCCATTATCTGCATCCACCGGACTCAAGCTTGCAGGACATGCTCCTGCCACCTGTCTACACAAAGCTGGGTGCCCCCCAGGACACTGGACATGATCCCTGACCTCTGCGCATGACTGTTGCTGTACTCAATATGTCTGTCAGCACGGTTGTGCGGCCACCCCCTCAGCTGGTTGGGCCCATCATGGGTGTGTATGGTGCTCAATGTCTGTCTTGCCTAATACACTGTGACCCGTGTGTCCTGTGCCAGACACAGGCCCCAGGGTGTGGATGGTTGAAGTCAAAAGAGAACTCAGGCATGTTTAGACTTTACAAGACACATGTAAGGTAATAATGCAACCAGCAGGCATCTTCTCTTCATGGTGTGACTTTTTATTTTAGTGGGGGGGGGGGGTATGACATGAGGGGCTTTCCGGGTGTTTGGAATCCAAAGTTCAGTAGGGGAGTTGGTGTCCTTGCCATTTGAAATCCTCAGAGTCCATGCCACAGTCTTTGTCAACATTGGTCAGACAGTGACCAGCAAGGCCATGTGGCAGAGAATGTCTTTTGATGCTGTGCTGCTGTTGCTCCAGTGGGCCAGGTGCCAGGCCAGGTGTCCTGGGAGATGGTGCTGTAGCGCCGACCCTCACGGTCTTTTCCGTGGACGACCCGCCCTCCTGCGTGGACCCTCAGAAGCAGGCCGTGACGATGTTTGGGATGCTCCATCGGATGTTTCCTCCTCCTCCTCCTGATCCCTCCCTGTGGGTGGTGTTGTTCTACGCCTTCTGGCACAGGGAGGGTTGCCCATGTTGTCGGCCATCCGACGGAGTGTATTGTGAATTCCCGTGTACACCGTCACGAGCTCAGCCTGTCCGTCCTCCATCCTCCGTTGGTGTTGCAGTAGACAGGCATGTAGCTCCGCATGTTGCTGGGCCTGCTGGGTCTTGATCCCCTCGAGGACGGACACAACCTGGGCCATGCCCGTGGTGTCCTGCCGGTATGTGTCCAGGATGTTTCGGACATGGGAATATACCGGATCCCCAGCCAACTGGTCAGGCTGGCGCCTCCGCCGTCCTCCACTCCCACCACCCCTGCCCACTTGCACCTGGCCTGCCCTTGTGGGCACATCGGGTCTCCGGGACCCCTGAGGGGTGGCATTGGCGTTGTCGCCTGCCTCCTCCTGGGTGCCCGGGACACCGTGTCCCTCCTGGCCAGCCTGGCTGCTTTGTGGTGGTGGGGCAGGGATCCTGGGTGTCTCCTGGGTTGTGGCAGGAGTGGGGGTGGTGGTTGGCCCCGTTGTACCTGACGCAGGTGCTGCAGGTCGTTGGACACCAGAGGGGCCAGGTTGGTCGGGGTCATCCACAGAGTGGTGAGAGTCGTCGCTGCCGGTGGGATCGGCCTCCCGCAGAGCCGGGTCCTGTGAGTCTTCTCCCTCAGTGTTGGGGGGTGAACCACGAGGTTGACCTGTGTGTGAGAGAGACAATGTTAATTTTGGTCCATGCAACATCCATGTTTCATCAGTTTCAAAGTTGGAACATTTCCTCTTGGAATTTGGATCTGTCTTGCATTCCACTCACAGTGCACTTGTGCATGGGTGTGTCCCTTGGGCACAGCTTTGGCGCCTTTAACTATGTGTGGCACAGTCTTACTTGCTGCGTCACGTGGGACTGCAGTCAGCAGTGGAGTGGGCAGGTGTGGCGAGCCGTGCATTGGCGCCTTCTGTGTTGCACTGTACGTGGGCACATGAAGTTGTTCCACACACTTCAATGATGCAGGTAGCTGTCATTGTGCTCGTGCACAGGTTGTGACATGGCCCTGGCCACCCTTGTCTACATGCACGCAGTCCACCTGCGGACGAGCAAACATTCCCACACACCACATGGCTGATTTGCTCTCCCTGTGTCTCCCTCCCTCTGTGTCCCCCTCTCCCTTCCTCTGTGTGTCAGCCTCCTCCCTCTGTCCGTCTTCCTGTGTCTCCCTCCCTCTCTGTCCCCCTCTCCCTTCCTCTGTGTGTCAGCCTCCTCCCTCTGTTCGTCTTCCTGTGTCTCCCTCCCTCTCTGTCCCCCTCTCCCTCCTTCTGTGTCCCCCTCTCCCTCCCTCTGTGTGTCAGCCTCCTCCCTCTCTCCGTCTTCCTGTGTCTCCCTCCCTCTCTGTCCCCCTCTCCCTCCCTCTCTGTCCCCCTCTCCCTCCCTCTGTGTCCCCCTCTCCCTCCCTCTGTGTGTCAGCCTCCTCCCTCTGTCCGTCTTCCTGTGTCTCCCTCCCTCTCTGTCCCCCTCTCCCTCCCTCTCTGTCCCCCTCTCCCTCCCTCTCTGTCCCCCTCTCCCTCCCTCTCTGTCCCCCTCTCCCTCCCTCTGTGTGTCAGCCTCCTCCCTCTGTCTGTCTTCCTGTGTCTCCCTCCCTCTCTGTCCCCCTCTCCCTCCCTCTGTGTGTCAGCCTCCTCCCTCTGTCCGTGTCCCTGTGTCTCCCTCCCTCTCTGTCCCCCTCTCCCTCCCTCTGTGTGTCACCCTCTGTCACCTCAGCCCAGCTTACTGTGCACACACTGTTAGCAGATCTTTGAATGGCCCTTGGCTTGTTCACTTTTCACATTTGTACGGTAAATCGTCCGAGGACGTGTCGGACACATTTTCCGACCCGAAGACGTGTGGGGAATAATTCCCAATGCGATTCTTATGGTCTTTTTCCCATGCGAATCGTAATTGGCAGTTTGTACGGCAAAAAGACCGGATACGAGTTGTACGGGGGAAATTTTTACCGGATCGTGATCGGCACCTTAGTATGTGTAAGTTTCCGTAGAAGTAATTGTGGTGGTGTGTGTATAACTGTATATGCAAGTAAATGTATGTTTGATTCTTTATTAGCATGAGTGACTATGTGTGTGAGTAACTCTATGGATGAGTGGCATTGTGTAACAGGATGTATAGGTGTATGAGTACATATGATGAGTGAGTACATGTATGAGTGACTGTATAGGACTGTTGGTGAATGAGTGGATGTGTATGTGGATCTTAGAATTACTGAAGAGGTTGTTGTAACTGGTATTGGTATGTCGATTGTTTTGAAAATTTTAGTCTCTATTTTTGAATGTGTGTTTCAAAGGTTATATTAGGGTGAGAGGCGGTCTGCCACTCTATCACAAGGATGATGTCATCAGTGATGTCATCAGTGATGTCATTTGAGATGTCATCAGTGATGTCATGAGTGATGTCACTGACCATGTCATGAGTGATGTAATATGTGATGTCATCAGCAGTGCATTGCGGGCGTGCGAGTTATAGTTAGCTGAACTAACTACAACGGGGGAATTTCATTGGTTTTGTATGAGAGAAATGTCCAGCTAACTATAACGTGTGTGAAACCTATGGTTTTTTCAGTGAATTTGCAAGGTTTTTTAAATGCTAATTCCTAACTATAACGTTTGTGAAACCTTTGGTTTTTTCAGTGAATTTGTACGGTTTTTTAAATGCTAGTTTTTGAATTATTAAATTAAATATTTATTTTTTTTCAGTGAATTTGTACGGTTTTTTAAATGCTAATTTTTGAATTATTAAATTATTATTATTTTTTTTTTTTATTAAAATAAAATTCCTATGTATTCATTTATATATTATCTGTATCCTTTTATTTGTTTTTGCTCTTTTTTTTAACTTTCAATTAGGATAAAGTTGAACAGTTTATTTTATTTTTGCAATTAATTTTTCTCCACTTTTTTTTTTAATATAAATTCTTGGGGTGCGCGCTCTGAGCGCGCACCTAGTACGTTTTTGTAAGTTTTTTATGAATACCGTCGTACGTTATTTACGTACGCATACACACGTTATAGTGCGCGCTGGGAGCGCGCACCCAGTACGTATGCGTACGTACGTACGCATGCGTGTGTGCGTCGTACGCGCTCCACGCGGTTCACTTCCGCATACGCTTCAATTACGCGCATTAACGTTCGCGTATACGCGTGTGCAACGTATGCGCGTTACGTACGCGCATATGACGTATGCACATGCGCTCCTACGCGTTCGCGCATGCGTAAACACAAGGTGCACGCTCTGAGCTTGCTCAGTGCGCGCACCTCGGGTTTTATGCTTAATAAAACAACACTTCTAATTGGTTATCATTACTTTCAGTTTCTGATTGTTTCAACACCACACCCAATCCCCTCATGGCAAGTCATGTGATCATGAATCATCACTTTGATTGGTTTGAAGTACTTTCAGTTCCAGATTCTTCCCAAACCACACCTACTCCCCTCATTATTAGTTCTGATTCCTTTGGAGAAGGAGCTATTCTGTTGTTGAGAGACAATGGCTGAACAGCAACCATCTTCAGACAGTGACCAGGACACTCTTGAGAGGCAGAGGAACAGGAAGCAGAAAGACAGCTTTATATGGCAGTTTTTCACTTTTCCAGAGGGACAAAAAAAGGTAAATGCACCTAAAGTTACTTGTGTACTTTGTCAAAAAGTCTTGTCACGTGGGAATCCTAACAAGAAGTATTCTTTTAGCATTCACACTATGTTGAGGCATGTTGAAAAAATGCATCCAGTGACTTTTCGTCGAGCTTCTGGAGCAAACCCTCCACCTGCTCAACCGACGACATCTGCAGCAGCTCAGCCGAGCACATCTTCGGCAGCTCAGGCGAGCACTTCTTCTGCAGTGGTGCCTTTACCTTCTTCCACACCTCTTTTTGGACCACCTTGTTTTGCGAGGTTGTCCACACGCTGCACTGATTGCGGTCGACTTATTTCTGTGTGTGAAACCAGTCTTGATCTCATTCAGAGAAAATTTGATGCGCATGAGTGCAGTAGGCCATAGATGTTTTTTCTTTTTTTTCGTTTTTCTCTTCCTGTTTCCCTCCATTAACTCAAGAGCCACTTAAAAACTAAACCCCAAAAATTTTTGGGGGGATTTTTTTTTTTTTTTTTTTGGGTGCGCGCACCCTGCGCGCACCCAAGGATGTTTTTTAATTTTTTTTTTTTTTTTTAAATTTAATGTACAAAAAGAGGCGAAGAAATGGAAGCATGAAAAGGGAGGATTGAGAAATACAAATATTTTTCACTTATTTTTTTTTAAAAAATAACTTATTTGGAAAAAATAACTTTTTTGTATTTTGCAAGGGAACAGAATTTCGTTTTTTCTTTTTTCTTTCTAGTTCTGCAAAAAAAGAAAAAAGTATTAATATTCAATCATACATTACAAAAAGCATTACATGTTTTTACATATTTTACAAAGCAATTTGTTGCCCTTTTTTTGCTGTTTTCAGAATTTTTTAATTTTCACTTAAAATAGTGAAAACAATTGTATTCATCATTTAAAAGATTGTTTAAAAAAAGCCCAAAAACTATCCTCACTAAAATATATCTTGTTAGAAATATTACATATATATTACAAGTACTTTTCTAGATGAATAAAAATTTTCTAGATAAACCGTCTTTAAACCTTGTCGCAAAAGCACACATGCCAAAATAATTTCTGTCAAAGGAGTCCACAATTGTTTTTATTACTTTTCCTTTAGGCCAAATAGTAATTTCAAAATTCTTTTTAAGTGATATCTTCAATTATAATCCTTTAAAATTACAAAAAATGCTTTCTTCAGATGCAGTTTTTATTTTTCAAAATTTAGGTTTCAGAAAAATTAAGTAAGAATTGGGTAAATCATAAGGCAAACGTTGCTTTAAAATCAATTGGGAATCATTACACAGTGTCCAGCCTTTTTCACATTTAAGATAAACTCTGTAATGTCCAGAAGTTACAGTAGGTCCTTCATGAAAAATTATTGCAACTGTAACAAAAGTTTTTCCAGAAATTGATAATTGTTGTCCTGTAAACTTCTTTATTAAAGTATCCAATTTTGAACCATCAGCTCTACAACGTTGCATCATTAAAATTACATACTGACCATATTTCTGTAAAAATAACGTTGAAAACATGTCAGATTTACATTCAGAACATTCCATGTTGTGATTGGCATCTTTGACTAATTTACTAAAAGTCACTGATTTACTTTGTGGTAATGGTAAAAATATGAACCTTTCTGAATCAACATTACTACTACATGTGTTCATACAGTTTTCACAGCAATGTTCCCATTTGTAAGAGACACCAAATAAGTTTTCTACTTCTACTCCTTCATCTTCAAGTACACTCAAAATATATATTAAGAATTCCTGTGCATCTTGCTGGACATTTTCTTTAAACTGTGTAGAACCACAACATACATCTAAAAGATTTCTAACATCAGTAGCACTTTCTATTTCAGTTTTATCAGTACTCAGCTTCTCATAAAGGAGACTCAGCAGAGAACACAATCTTTTTCCGTGATTTACTATTATCTGTTCTAGCAACTTTTCAAGATAAAATACAACATTCAGCACTACATTTGCATAGCAGTTGACACCAGAGCTATTTTCAAAATGGCAACCAACAACCTCTTCAACACTGTCCTTTTTCTTTTTCCTTGCTATCACATCACTGTCCTTTTTTTTTTGTTCTGTTCATCCACATTACAGATATTTTCAAATCTCCTTTTCCGAGAAACAACATGTTTTTCAATCACAGGATACTGTCCTAAATGAGGAGCATAGGTTCTTCTTAATCTATTACACTCCTTTACACAGTTTGTATCAGCACTAACTTTTGAGTCATCAAAGTCTATCATAAATAAACCAGATAATGTTTTTACTCGTGACAGAGCAACATATGCCATACCTTCTTTGAACACAGTAGAACCAATGTTTACAAAAGCACTATCTACAGTCAATCCTTGAGACTTGTGAATAGTTACAGCATATGCTAGAGAAAATGGAAACTGCTTTCTACGCACATATAAGTCTTTAACAAGCATGAAACGAACTGAACAACGACAAATGTCTTTAACTTCTTCTATCTGATCAAATTTTATTTTTAAACATTCAATTCCTTCTTTTTTCTGATAATTAATAAAACCCACAACTCTTCCCATAGCTCCATTCACTAAACCTTTTTCTACATCCAAATTTCTCCTTAAAATCACTCGACAATTCATGCAAACATATAGATTTTTTTCTAATCCAGCTGTTTTGGAAATGTTCTTCTCTAGTGAATCCAATTTATTTTTCAGTTTGCCTGTTAATGTAAAAGTAATTCTTCCATGCTGAATTTTGTCCTCTGCTTCCATTTTCTTAATCTCTTCCTTTTCCAATTTCAAAAGTTCCTCATTGAATATTGAGCACTCACGTAGTGTTGGCATTAAGCAGATTACAGTATTTTTTTCAGCAATGTTCTTGTATATTTTCTCTGCAACTATTTCTTCATTTGGAAATAAAGTATGTAGCATCCTACTCTGTAATGCTTTTTTGCCAACTTCTGTGAGTAGTCCAATTCTGATATCTTTCGGAATACTTGCATAATCTTCGTCGTTTGCTTGTCTCATATTGGTAGTGAGTTCTTTGTACTCAAAGAACGACCAAATATTCGCATTACCAATGCTTCCTAATGACTTCTTCGTGTCTTCATGTGTCACAGTATTAAACACTGGTTGTCCTTTAACTGGAGTGAGCTGTAAAAGATCTCCAAAAACTATGACGTGTTTACCTCCAAATAACACGTCATAGTCTCTCTTAAGAATTTGTTGCATTCTTAAATGCACAAAGGCAAGCATTAAGTTTGAAACCATGCTCACCTCATCAATAATGAGAACTTGCATCTTCTTCAACACTCTTGAAACTTCGAAGCATGCTTCTCCAGTTAGCTTGTGGTATTCTATTTTGTTCTCATGCTCCACTGGTAACATTAGCAAGCGATGTAAGGTAATTCCTTTTATGTTATAGGCTGCTAACCCAGTTGGAGCAGTTACCACACAATACAAATTTGAAGCTGTTTTTTGCTGTAGGTAGCTTCTGATGACTTTTATTAAGAAACTTTTACCAGTTCCAGCTTGTCCACTCACATACATCCTGATTGGTTCAAATGATGTGCATGAGCACTGGTTTTTTTCATGTAATAATCCATGATCAATTTTTTTGGTGACTTCTTCATAAATTTGTTTTTGTTCTTCATTCAGTTGTTGTTCCAGATTTAGTAAGTCGATTGAATCTTCCTGTGCTTGATTCATAGCCGTTTCTACTTCAGTCATGGCTACTGCAGCTTCATTTTCTACGATCGGTTGTCCTAGGGGATCTTGACTAAGTGTTCCTGTACTTTGGCTGTCTTGAGAACTGTCTCTAGCTACTTCAGCTGCAATTTTTGCTTCCTGTTCATTTTCTTCATTTAACATTTGGACATAAGTTGTGAAAGTACTGCATTCTATGCTATCTTTGCTAGCATTAAAAGAATCTTCATAGCTTTGAAATTCTCCCAGTAGTTCGTCCTCTGAACGCCATGGTTTAAACAGCTGTAAAAGAGCCAAGTAGTAAAATTCCTTTTTGTCAGTAGTGTCGCAACTCAGCTTCCTGTGATTTATCAAACTTCCTTTTGTTTGCTTCACCAAACATCCTTCCTCACCAATGACTTTATATTTTCCATTGTTGATGTCTTCTGTGGCTTTCCGTGAAAAAATGTAGTTCTGCAGCACTTCATAGAGACACATGTTCTCAAGATGATGACTTCTTTTTGGGTAATATGTGTTCAACATGTTTGTTTTCAAAATATCTTTACTTTCTGGGTCATTCTCGGCCAAATATTCAATTTCTCCAACAGATTTCAGTACCCGATTTCTCATTCCTGCAAGGCCTAAGCTTACCCAAATTATTCTTCTGGATTTCGAGTAGAAACTTGCAGATGATAACCTATCTGAGCATTCGTAGGATCCAATTTCTCGATGCGATAACATCTTTAAACTGAAACTGTACAGCTTCTTACTGACAGTCTTCTCGTGAGAAATCTCTTCCCACATTTCCTTCAATTCTGTTTTCTCAGATTTAGTGATGTAAGATGTGACATACCGAGCAACAGCAATAGAATTGTCTGCCACATACTGAATATCCATGTTAGCATTCCACATGGATAAAATGACTGGGTGGAAGTCATTTATAAATTTTGACTCTTCTTCTTAGGTTGTATGTATTTTTGGGAGATTTTCTGGTTATAGTATGTCGCACAGCTGACAAAAAACTGTTGACTCTTCCTTTTGAAAGAACAGGTCTAGGAAATCCAAATCGACACTTTGTGTAGAATTTATCTTTGGTCTTGTACTTCCGTCGACAGTATTTTCCACACCGATGACTTTGGAAACGTAAAACTTGTTCTTTTAACTTTTTCTCTTCTGTGCTATTAGGTATAGAACATGTTGCATATTCTTCAATGAAAGATAACACTGCTTCATCAGCATCTGTTCCAAATTTTGGTGCATCCTTGATCCACAACAGCATATGAATATGAGGAGCACCACTTGCCTGGTACTCTTTTCTCCAAAAGAAATCCACTACTTCTCCAAGAGGTGGATTTTTTTTATTGCAGATGAAGGACATCATAGCCTCAAATCTATGATTGAAATATCTGCAAACATTAACCGGATCCAATGAGCACAGTTCTCCTGCTGTCTTGTATTCAATGTTTTTAATGTTTGAATTTGTCTCTCGTAGAAAATCCAATAAATCATCCCAAGCGTACTCGGCACAGCTTAGGGTTACAAACCATGTAGGAGTTCCTAAATTCCGTAACATGCATTTTAATTCACCATGGCGTCGGTACCAATATTCATTTGTCCCACGCTGACAAGCCATCAGATTGATCAGTTGTGTTTCCAAATGATCATCTCGGTGCTGCACTTTCTCCATAAAATCCTTAGCAGACACATTATGTAGATGTACTCCACTTTTTAAAATGTGATTTACTGCATAAGATAATGCAGACAAGTCACTTTCAAATAAAAGATGAAACAAATAAGGAATACTTTGACGAAATCTTGAATCTTCAGCATATAGTCTTGTAGTCCGATACTCAGAAGCTGGAATCTGTTCTGGGCGTTCATCGTATCGTCCACCTTTTCCTGTAGGAAACAGCTGAGGAAAACATCGAGCTTCCAAGCTCTTCTCCCATACACTCACGGGAGTTCCTTTTGCTTTCTTCATCTGAAACAGATCAATAGTGTCTCCCATAACTTCTTTTGAATGAAGAGGATGTATGCTAAAATGTTCATAAATTTCTTCTTCCTTTGACTTGTCCACTTTTTCAATTTGTCCAGTTGGTGTTTCTGTGTCTTCTTGTAAATCTTCTTCTTCTTCATCTATATAAATTGATTCATACCATTTATTATTCCTTTTCAAATATAAATTTGCTCTTTGTACTTTCCGTACATCTACCAGCTCCTGCCAAATCTTCTTATTCTTTGTAGGTACACCATTAACCAGAATAACTAATGGTTCAGTTTCCAAAGTATCTGCATCAATAGTTTCCATATTTTTTTTCAAATCCAAGGGCAAATACACCACTCTTCCTTTTAAACCTCTCAGTAAATCTGAAGGAGGTAATTTACCAGTTTTGGGCTCCATACGTACTATGGTCTGGAACGGATGAACACATTGAATGAGTATAGACTCATATGTATTTAAATCAGAAAGTTCGGCAGGAATAGCATCCAATTCTAAATTATTATGTACAGCTCTGGTCGGCATTCTATTTTCTTCTAACTTGTTATAACAGTATTTACAAATACGCTGATCTTCACCCAAATCAAAACAATTTTCCAGAAATATATATGTTGCAAAATCCTTCCACTTATAATTATCTTCATTTTCACTTTTTTTTATACAGATCAACATTCCTTGTTTGAATTTTATAATGGCTTCTGCGGCAACAAATACAAGTAATACGTGGTCTTTCATTAGAGATGATAGTAAATTTTGTCATTTCATCCTCAAAATTTTTAGTAATAAAGAGTTCTACATTCTGTTCCTCATTTTCCTCATTAACTGTGTCCTTTTCTGCACTTTCTTGTTCTGGACCAAAGTAACAAAACTGAATCTCATCAGTAACCTTCACTACATCTGATACAGATCCACGGAACAGAGCATTATTCAACTCATTCAACTTTACTGCTGGACTTTTAGCAAAATACAATGTTCTCACAAACTTTCTCATTTCAGTATGATGAACAGCCAGCATCCTAAAATGATGAAAAACACTTTTACACACTTTTCTAGATAGACAAGCCAGAGAATGTCCTTGCAAACCAGTATTCTCTCTCACTCTGCATGGATCTAGTGTTTGAAGCACTTTCATCTTCTGTTTTACACTCTTTTTACTATATTCTCTTAGAAAGTCACGTAATTTATCAATAGATTCCTGACGCACAGTACAAATACTACTACAGTTCCAAGTGTACACTGGGGCTTTTGGACGTCTCCCCATAGCCTCAGCAGCCATTACTTCTTCCTCATTTCTTGGGACCATTTTCTCTTTTTCCATCACACAACCATCCTTAACTTCATATGCTCTGCCATTGGTGTCAACTGCATGCAACAAACTATTACTTTGAAGATAACTCTCTTCATTAAAAAATGGTTCAGTACTTGAACTGTGTTTCCATTCTCCCAAGAACACTTTACAAAAGTTACTTTTTTTCACTTCTCTTTTCCTTTTGCTTTGTGACTTCATTGCATTGACTAATTTATAGGGGTGGGCGGAATTTGCGTAACCGCGTTACGCAAATCTCCGCGAAACGGTAAAAAATCTCCGCGAACACGCAGAAATTCCGCGAAAACGCGGAATTGCTTGTTCGCGATACTTTTTTCCTGTTCGCGATCGCTGTTTGCGTGCTCGGGGTGAAATATCTCGCGAACACGCATATTGAGAACGCGAACAAGCAAAAAATTTCGCGAAGTCGCGGAACGCAGGTTTTTGGGCAATTCCGCGTTCTCCGCGGACCGCGAAATTACCCAAATTCCGCAAATTCCGCGAACGGAACGGAATTTACCGCCCAGGCCTACTAATTTATCTAATCTACGCATCCTATTCAAAATTAGAATAAAAAGTTTTCTTTTTATTTCCAAAGCCTTACTTACAATATTTTCTATAAAAAAAAATTTCTTAATACATTTTTAATTTTTCTTATATTTTTTCACATCCTTTAGCAAATTTAACATCACTCTTCTCTGAAACATTTTTCGACGAATGTTTTTAAAATCTAATTTTTGTGTTAAATCAGTTTTACATACTTCTGATTGTACATTAGCTTTTGTTTTTTGCTGTTGACTCTGTTGTTGCTTAGTACCTAAAACACTGTTTGTTTTACATTTATTTTTTCCATTTTTTTGTTTTTTGAAGATCTTTTTTAAGAAATCTCTACTCTGCTTACCAGTAGACTTTTTCTTTTTGCCATCACCAGCTTTTCCTCCTATTTTTTTTTTTTTCAGTTTTGTCCAGATATAGTTGTTGTTGCTTTTCTTTCCTCTTTCTTGTCCTTAAAGGCATTTTTTTATTTTTTCACTGTTGCTCAGCAATACCTGCAAGAAACTGTACAAAAAATACCTTTTTGTAATTATAATTCATTAAAAATTTTTTAGCTTTTCAATAATTTAAAATGTTTTAGCTTTTGCCTCTCATTTGCGATTTAGTGATTTCTGCTGAGTGCTAACCACCACATTTGAAGAAAACAAGCTGTCCCTTTCCTGCAAGTGCATGTTCTACAGAACAACTGCAACACAAATTACAACTCTGGCCACAATTCCTGTGCACACACAGCCTCATGGTGTGATTCTAAGCAGAAAACAGAATTTGATTGGCAATTTCAAAGCACATTTACTACTGTGGTAGAGCAAGTGATAATACTGTTACAGCCTGACACATTTTCCTTGTAGATTAAAGAGGCAGAAAAGAGCACATGTCCTAACAGCTACTTCATACCATGAGCATGTGCAACCTGGGTGAGTGACTACACTAGAGCAAAGGAAATGAGCCTTGGTGTTGTTGAATGTCTTTGCGTTACACAGTGCTATCTGAAACACCACACAGAGCTGAGTACTACGCATGGGAGTGTTGGAGAAGCTGCTGCGTGTGAGCCAAGAGTGTGTTTCTGGAGACTGTGTATTGTCTGGTGCAAGACAGATGAGCAAAGAGACTTCCAAAACTGCATGAAGACTGCAGGGATGTATGTAACAGTGCATGTGTGGTAAGGGTTAATTTGAGTTTTGAACATATGACAACTACCTGTGCCTTTGCTATTTTGAAAGGAAAATCTACCCTGTTGGTTTCAAATGTTTTAGCTTTTGCCTCTCATTTGCGATTTAGTGATTTCTGCTGAGTGCTAACCACCACATTTGAAGAAAACAAGCTGTCCCTTTCCTGCAAGTGCATGTTTTACAGAACAACTGCAACACAAATTACATCTCTGGACACAATTCCTGTGCGCACACAGCCTCATGGTGTGATTCTAAGCAGAAAACAGAATTTGATTGGCAATTTCAAAGCACATTTACTACTGTGGTAGAGCAACTGATAATTGCTGTTACAGCCTGACCCATTTTCCTTATAGTTTACAGAGACAGAAAAGAGCACATTTCCTAACAGCTACTTCATACCATAAGCATCTGCAACCTGGATGAGTGATTAGAGTAGAGCAAAGAAAATGAGGCCTTGATGATGTTTTTATGTGTTTGCGTTATACACTACTTTCTGAAACATCACACAGAGCTAAGTACTACACATGGGAGTGTTGGAGAAGCTGCTGCATGTGTGCCAAGAGTGTGTTTCTGGAGATTATGTATTGTCAGCTGCAAGAGAGATGAGCAAGGAGACTTCCAGAACTGCATGAAGACTGTAGGGATGTATGTAACAGTGCATGTGTGCTAAGGGATAATTTGTGTAAAGACAACAGGCTGCCCCTTTCCTGGGACTGCAATTCTTACTGAACAACAACTTCACAAATGTAATCTCTGCCCACAATTCCTGTGCGCACACAGACTCATGCCATCATTTTAGGAACATAACACAGGCTGCCCCTTTCCTGGGACTGCAATTCTTACTGAACAACAACTTCACAAATTAAATCTCTGCCCACAATTCCTGTGCGCACACAGACTCATGCCATCATTTTAGGAACATAACACAGGCTGCCCCTTTCCTGGGACTGCAATTCTTACTGAACAACAACTTCATAAATTAAATCTCTGCCCACAATTCCTGTGTGCACACAGACTCATATCGTCATTTTAGGCACATAACACAGGCTGCCCCTTTCCTGGGACTGCATTTCTTTCAGAACAATAACTTCACAAATTAAATCTCTGCCCACAATTCCTGTATACACACAGACTCATGCTATGTTTTTTGAAACAAAACAGTGTTCCTGAATAGTACCAAATTACTGTTAGAGCCTGACACATTTTCCTTATCATTTACAGAGGCAGAAAACAGCACATGTCCTAACAGCTCCTTGAGACCATGACCATATGTTACAGGGTGAGTGATTAGACTAGATCAAAAAAAAATGAGGCCTTGGTGACGTTGAATGTGTTTGCATTACACAATGCTATCTGAAACATCACACAGAGCTGAGTACTACACATGAGAGTGTTGGAGAAGCTGCTGCATGTGTGCCAAGAGTGTGTTTCTGGAGACTGTGTATTGTCTGGTGCAAGACAGATGAGCAAAGAGACTTCAAAACTGCATGAAGACTGCTGGGATGTATGTAACAGTGCACGTGTGCGAAAGGTTAGTTTCAGTTTTGAACATATGGCAACTACCTGTGCCTTTGCTATTTAGAAAGAGAAATCTACCCTTTTGGTTTCAAATGTTTTAGCTTTTGCCTCTCATTTGCGATTAAGTGATTTCTGCTGAGTGCTAACCACCACATTTGAAGAAAACAAGCTGTCCCTTTCCTGCAAGTGCATGATTTACAGAACAACTGCAACACAAATTACATCTCTGGCCACAATTTCTATATGCACACAGCCTCATAGTGTGCCTCTAAGCAGAAAACAGAATTTGATTTGCAATTTCAAAGCACATTTACTACTATGGTAGAGCAAGTGATAATTAGTGTTACAGCCTGACACATTTTCCTTGTAGATCACAGAGGCAGAAAAGAGCACATGTCCTATCAGCTCCTTGAGACCATGAGCATGTGCATTCTGGGTGAGTGAGTACACTAGAGCAAAGGAAATGAGGCCTTGTTGACGTTGAATGTGTTTGCGTTACACAGTGCTATCTGAAACACCACACAGACCTGAGTACTACACATGGGAGTGTGGGAGAAGCTGCTGCATGTGTGCCAAGAGTGTGTTTCTGGAGACTGTGTATTGTCTGGTGCAAGACAGATGAGCAAAGAGACTTCAAAACTGCATGAAGACTGCTGGGATGTGTGTAACAGTGCATGTGTGCGAAAGGTTAGTTTCAGTTTTGAACATATGGCAACTACCTGTGCCTTTGCTATTTAGAAAGAGAAATCTACCCTTTTGGTTTCAAATGTTTTAGCTTTTGCCTCTCATTTGCGATTAAGTGATTTGTGCTGAGTGCTAACCACCACATTTGAAGAAAACAAGCTGTCCCTTTCCTGCAAGTGCATGATTTACAGAACAACTGCAACACAAATTACATCTCTGGCCACAATTCCTATATTCACACAGACTCATGCTGTGTTGGTAGGCACAAAACACAGGCTGCCCCTTTCCTGGGTCTGCAATCCTTACAGAACAACAACTTCACAAATTAAATCTCAGACAACAATTCCTATATTCACACAGACTCATGCTGTGATGGTAGGCACAAAACACAGGCTGCCCCTTTCCTGGGTCAGCAATTCTTACAGAACTAATGCTAATTTCAAATGTGCTGCCATTTTCCTCTCTTTTCTTTCAAAGTGATTTCGGCTAAATCCTAACCATCACAATTAAAAACAAGCTGTCCTTTCCTTTCAACTGCAAGTCTTACTTTTCAACAGCAACGCAAATTAAATCTCTGTCAACAATTCTTCTCTGCACACAGACTCATGGTTTGATGGTAGGCACAAAACAGTATTCCTCATTCTTACCAGTACACATAAACTTATTGTGAAAACATACTCCATAATATCTTACAAGTTCAAAACAGTTAAATATCTCGCAAACCTCAAAATGTAAAACATAACTTTTGAAGAAGATTCACAATTCTAATATTTATCTCAAAAATCACCACATACATCCCCTCTCAAACTCATAACTCACCTTTTAAAATAGTTAGTTGAGAAAGAAATGTGCCACTCAAACAGCAGACTATCAGAGTCAGAATATCAGAGCTCCACACCTCTCTCCTCTCTCCAGAACCAGTAAATGGCAATGTTTCCCTCTCTTTTTTCACACATATACATGTTAATTTCAAATCTCAGTGCTTCCCACTTTTTTTCAAATGAAATCACACATTTCTATTGGTTGAAAACTTCAACCCCTTTCCAAATGTACACTTCCCCCAACTTGTCTCCTGCCTGCTACCATAGCAACAGGTCATGGAACACTGCTGTGAGGAGAGAGGTCAGAAGTTCAGCAGACAATGTTTCATATCCAAAGAGCAAGAGTGCTTGACTTTTCAAACCTAACAGCAAATCCATAGTAATGTTCTTTGGTAACACATTTTTCTGAACCAATACAAAACATGCTTTTTAAAATTTAAACATACAGCCTAGTTTTTAGTGTAGAATGGTTTGAAACAGCCAATGAGTTCTTTTTATAAAAAAAACTACGTGTGCCTCCATTTTTCAACTGTCTTTCATTTCATATTGCCTTTCTACTGAAAGACACCTCCTGAGTGCATCCAGATCTCCTTGGAAGATGTTCACAGTGTGGATTGTAGGTCACAGCTATGTCTTCTGGAGTGAAAAATTTGCAGAAAAAAGAGGTATGGTGAGAGACCTTGCTTTGCCAAATGTAGACATTAAATGGATTGGTCAGAGAGGGTTAAAGTGGCACCAATTAATTCCTTTGGTGAAAACCTTTCTACATCTCCCACAGCCTAACCTTATTATTGTGCACTGTGGTGGTAATGACCTAGGCACTTTAACTGGGGTAGGTCTGGAAATGCTTATTAAGGACACCTTTGTGCAATTGATGTCGCTTTTTCCACAAACTGCCTTTGTATATTCTAACATATGCCAAAGGCAAAAGTGGAACTGGTCCAACCAATTTTGTCCGCAGATTGACAAAGCAAGGAAGCACGCCAACAAATCTATTTCTGCTTTCCTCAGAGACTATGGTATGGGTTCTATATACCACAACAACTTGCGTTACAACATGCAAGACATTTATAGAGGAGATGGTGTACACTTCACTGATGAAGGCAACAGAGTCTTCCTCTTGAACTTTAGACTCTGCATCGGTACTTACTTGTAGGTACCAAAAAACACAAAATAAACACAAGGGCTCTTTTTAGAGCCACCTTATATCTTTTCACTTAATTGCGAATTTTTATTATTTTTTTGTTTTTAAAAAAGTTTCGGGTGCGCGCTGGGTGCGCGCACTCGGCGATATTTTTTTTCAAAATATAAATCTTTTTTTTTGCCCTACAAGGTCCTACTGTGACCCCCTTACAATGCCTAGTGGGTCAATATCTCCCCACTCTGCCCCCTTTTCACGTTCTCCCCCTTTGTTTATCACCCCCTCTTTATGCGAGAGACAAAATGGCGGCCGCCGCTTCCTGATTTCCACCGATTCGAATGTTTACTGACATCTAACAACCAATCAGAAGTGCGCTCGCGCACAACAGGGTGCGCGCACAGGACTTGCTCAGTGCGCGCACGCTGCGCGCGTACAGATATATATATTGATTTAAATGCTAATTTCTCAGGAAATACTGAACAGATTTACAACAGACCTGCAAAAGGCACTTCATGGACCGTATGGCTACCTCTCTGCCAAATTTCACATAATTCTGTTTAGCCGTTCGGGCTGTAGCTGCGACTAAAGTCCCTATGGAAAAATGCATGGGGAAAATGCGTTTTGGGACCTCCCTTTTTTCTCGGCCCCCGCTTGACGAATTACCCCGAAACTTTCAGGGTAGGAGCTGAGCGGAGCGCCCCATTAGTTTTGAAAATTTCGCATGGATTTGTCTACCGGCGCCAAAGTTATTAAAAATAGAATTTTGAGATTTCCTATGGAAACACGGTCCTAACTATAACTACCTACTGGCGACCGCCAGTAGGTAATATATATTTATATTTATATGTTATAGTTAGGCTTACATTTCATTTCACTCATACAAAACCAGAGAAATTCATCAGTTATAGTCAGCTAAACTAACTATAACTCGTGCCCTCAACATAGATTCACTGACACACACACTCCCATAAAACGTTTTAGATACCCACTCTCACTGACAGACTACCATTTTCAAACATATTCATATACCCATACAAGTACTTACACACCCACTCACTGATTCATACATCTACACACACACCCACTCACCCCCCCATACAGCTACTCTTAAACCCACTCAGTTACTACTACAGCCACTGACCCATCCAATCATACACCCATAGCTACACTCACTGAGTGAGTCAGTCACCCATAGAGCTATTCACACACCTAGTCACCCAGACATACAGTCAATCACACAGTCACTTATCCACCCATACTGTTACACAAACACACTTACTTACTCACATAGATGCTAACAAATACCCACTCAGCTATACAGTCACTGACACAAGCACACACTCATACATACAGCTACTCTCACATTTAGTCTCACCCACACAGTCACTCATATACCCCATCACTCACCAGCGCTGCCTTTCACATACACAATTACTCACCCATAAAACAGTAACACTTCCACTTACTCACCCACACAGAAATATACACACTCACCCATACAGCTCCTCACACACACACTCACTAACCCATATAGCCCTTTACTCACCCAATCACTCAACCATACAGGCAGACACACAGCTCCTCACCCACCCACACAGACACTCATACACCCATACAGATACTCAGGCAACCAATGAATCACCCATACAGACACTCATGTGTCCACTCACAGAACAATACAGCCACTTAGAAACCAACTAACAGACTGATAAAAACATTCACACACTCAGTCACTTACTCATACATTCACTGAGACACCTAATCACTCACTTATAAACTCAGTTATGCACCCACTGAATCATCCATACAGACACTCGTACACACACTGATTCACCAATACACCTTGGTATATATATTTAACCCCTTTCAGCGCGGCAAGGATTACCATGCTGTGCTGAAGGTTCTGTGCGCGGGCAGGGCCATGACGGAGCGGTTCCGTCATGCGCACAGCGCAACCGACGCGCATGACGGAACCCCTCCGTCACTCGCATCGAAGGGGTTAACACTCATAAACTTAAAAAAAATACTCATGTGAGGTCATAAGCAGTACATTGTTGGGGGCACGAGTTAAAGTTAGCTTTGCTAACTGTATGTGCTGAATTTTGCTGGTTTTATACGAGTGAAATGTAAGCCTAACTATAACATCCGTGAAACCTTTGTTTTTTTTCAGTGAATTTCTAAGGTTTTTCAAATTCGATTTCCTAACTATAACATACTTGTAACCTTCTTTTTTCCTTGAATTTCATTTTTTTTTTATTTTAGGATACATTTGCAGAACTGATGTCACTTTTCCCTCACACTGGATTGGTTTAAGTGGTCAAATCAATTCTGTTCACAGATTGACAAAGTCAGGAAACATGTTAATAAATTTGTTTCTGCTTTCCTTAGAGACCATAACATGGGCTCAATCTACAACAACAATCTGTGTTTTCGCATGCATGGAATATATGGAAGTGACTGAGTTCACTTAACAGACAATGGGAACAGGGTATTTCTAGGCAACCTGAAACTTTGCATTATATGTAGCTGTATTACACACACTCTCAACACAAAGGCTCTTGTCAGACCCACCCATGAGCCCAAAATGTTGTGCATTTTCTTGTTAAGTTATTTCTTTGGAGGTTTTTTTAATTTACCGCAATGTCGCGATGATTGTGATTACGTAGCAAAATCGTAAAAATATGAAAAGATTCAACAACTACCACACATCAAAAAATGATAACTTAAAAAATTAATTCTATTACAATACACACATTACTAACTAAAATAACATGTTGTATACATATATTTGTAGTAACCTTTTTAAAAACTGTGTTTGAACCCTACTTCCTGTTTTCACGATGATGCTGAGAATCGCGATGATGTCGGTAATCGCAACGGTCGTGCATTGTTTCAGAGGTGTAAAACACATATATGCACCCATTTTACCATATTTGAGACACTAGGGGTTTATTACTGCACTGTTAATGTCATATTGTTGTAGGGAGTTTGTATAAAAACAATCATTTAAATCTATTTTAAACTTTTAGCTGTGTCGCCAGGCGTCGCAATGGTATCGGTAACCGTGATTGCAGTGAATACGTCGCAAAATGGCAAAACACATACAGACATTCAATAGCCACCACCACATTCAAATCTTATAACTGCAAAATGGATTATTACCAACAGACTAAACACATTACTATATAAATGACTGTATAAACGCACATATAACTCCCTTAATATCTCTATAACAGTGCATATGTTTTCAGTGTAATCTATAACTGCATGCATGACTGTATCAGTTTGTCTCTCATTCACTGTATAACTATTTCAGTGAATCTGTAACATGGTGCTTCAGTCTATCAATGCTTCTGTAACAGACTGCGTGACTGTCTCAGTGAGTCTATGAGTGGGTGCATTAGTGTCTCAATGGGTATTTGATTTGTTGCATGACTTTCAGTCAATCTGTGAGTAGGCGCATGAGTGCCTTTGTGCACTTGTAAGTAAGTATATAACTGCCTGGAACTGTGAGTGGATACATGAGTGTCTAAGTGGGTATCTGTGTGGGTCAGTGAGTGGGTGCATGAGTGTCTGAGTGGGTCTGTGACTAAGTATATGAGTCCTTCCATGGGTCTAAGACTGGGAGCCTGAGTATGTGAGTTGTTCTGTGAGTGGGTTTGTGGGTCTCTGAGTATGAATGCAAATGCATATGTGAGTCTCTGAGTATATGAGTGATTGGGGCATATGTCTCTGAGTGGGTCTGTGAGAGTGGGTGTGAGTGACTGTATGGGGGTGTGAGTAGGTTTGTGAGTGCCTGTGTGACTGTGAGTGGGTATATGAGTGTCTCAATAGGTCAGTGAGTGAGAACATTAGTCTCTGAGAGAGTTAGCGAATGGATGCCTGTATGAATGTCTGAGTGGGTCTGTGACTAGGAGCACGAGTGTCTGGCTGTGTCTGTGAGTGGATACATGAGCTTTTAGTGGGTGATTGCATACCTGAGTGAGTTTTGCAAATGGGTGTGGGTCTTTCTGAGTGTATCAGTGAGCAATTAAGTCCATAAGTTTCTGAGAGAGTCTATGACTTTGAGAGTGACTGTATGGGTGTGTGAGTGGGTGTATGAGTGCCTGAGTGGATCTATGAGTTGGTGTATAAGTGTCTCAGTGGGTCTGTGAGTATATACATTAGTGCGTGAGTGGGTCTGTAAGTGGGTGCATGAGTCTCTGAGTAGATCTGTACATGAGTACGTGACTCTCCTAGTGAGTCTGTAAGTGGGTGCATGAGTACCCAGGTGGCTCTGTGAGCGGGTGTAAGAGTCTCTAAGTAGGTCTGCATCTGTACACATGAGTCTATAACTTAGTCTCTAAATAGGTGCAGGAGTCACTGAGTGGGTCTGTACATGGATGTGTCCCTCTCCAAGTGAGTCTGTAAGTGGGTTCATAAGTACGTGAATGGGTTTGCGAGTGAGTGCATGAGTATCTGAGTGAGTATGTGACTGGATGTATAAGTGTGTGAGTGGGCATGTAAATGGGTGTATACGTTTCTGAGTGAGCTTGTGAGTGTGTACATAAGTGTTTAACAGTGACCGCCGAGTGTGTATAAATATATTTATAATTTTTATGTTTTCACTATAGCTCATAATGACTTCATGACCCATGATGGTAAAGGGAGGGTGACACTGGCGGTCGCGTCATTGTTGCGAATATCACACACGATCAAAAAAATCTATTTTAGACACATAACTTGTGTCACTAATATACCCATTTCTCAAACATAGGGTCAGAGTAGGTCCACCCTGACCCCTTTGTTAGCTTTCACACAAAGGTTTTGCCATGGAACCATTCCCAAATGATTAAATGGCAGCCACAACTTTCAGTTCAGGTAGCGTCCAGCCAATCAGAGCATTCCCGTTGGGGCACGCATATGTGATTTATCACGAAACCACCACAAAATATCAGCGGCCAGAGATAATGCTATAATTTTCCGCATAAAGTTCTCAAAAACTATGGGATGGATTTGCACCAAATAACAAAAAGCACAATCTGTGTAACAACATCTACCTTTCTGCCAAATTTAGTGTAATGCTATCCAACGAGTCGGGCTGTAGGGTCAACGACGTATTCCTATGTGAATTAACATTACAAATGCACCCTTTTTTTAGACACCTATTTCTCTGTCCCCACAGAACGGATCAACCCCAAATATTATATATATATATATATATTCACTGAAAAACCCATAGGTTTCAGACTCGTTACAGTTAGCAATTAGCATTTAAAAAACCTTAGAAATTCACAGAAAAAAACATAGGTTTCAGGGACGTTATAGTTGGTTGGACATTTCGCTCGTACAAAACCATAGAAATTCTGCCATTATAGTTAGTTCAGCTAACTATAACTCGCGCGCCCGCAATGCACTGCTGATGACGTCACATATTACATCATTCATGACATGGTCAGTGACATCACTGATGACATCTCAAATGACATCACTGATGACATCATCCAGTGACTGTGTGTTTCTGTAAGGTTTAAATATGTTTTATATATATGCCAAGGTGTATTGAAGAATGAGTGGGTGTATAAGTATCTGGATGGAGGATTTAGTAGGTGCATGACTGACTGTATAAGTGAGTGATTACTGAATGCATGGGTTAATGACTAAACTGTGTGAATGTCTGTATCAGTCTGTCTGTTGTTGTGTAAGCTGCTGCATGGGTTGGTCAGTAGCTACATGAGTGTCTATATGGGTTATTGATTGGTTGCCTGAGTATTTGTATGGGAGACAGAGTGTGAGTGTGGGTGGGTGGGTGGTATGTGACTCTGTGCATAGATGTGTGAGTGGTTGATTCACTGAGTGTATGGGTTCAAGAGTGCATGTGGAAATAGCTGTATGGCTTGGTGAGTGTGTGTATGGGTGTGTTTGTGAGTGAATGAATGTCTCAGTGGTACATGTCAAAGTAACTACATATGTAAAAGGCAGTGTATGTGAGAGTTGGAGTATATAAATGACTATACATGAGAGTCTGTGATTGTGAGAGTGGCTGCATGGATGAATGTGTACTTGTATCAGTGATTGTATAGGAGAGTAAGTATGCATTAGTATCTGTATGAATAAGTGAGGTAGTGTGTGTATAACTGTATAGGTGAGTAAATGGGAGTGTGATTAATTCTTTGCATGACTGACTAGGTGTGTGAATAACTCAATGAGTGAGTGTCTGTGTAGGTGTATGAGAGCATATGATAGTGTTCTATTGATGAGTGACTGCATGTATGTGTGATTGTATGGGTGAATGAGTGGATGTGTGTGTAGACCTAGGAATCAGTGAGTGCGTATGTAGTAACTGGTATTGGTGTGTCGATGGTTGCAAAAATGGTAGTCTGCATTTTACAGTGGGTGTATCAAATGTTATATTAGAGTGTGAGGAGGTGCATCAGATTTTTACATGAAGGATGGCATCAGTGATGTCATCAGTGTTGTCATTTGAGATGTCATCAGTGATGCCACTGACCATGTCATGAATGATGTAATATGTGACATCATCAGCAGTGCATTGCGGGGGCGCAAGTTATAGTTAGCTGAACTAACTATAACGGTGGAATTTCTATAGTTTTGTACGAGTGAAATGTCCAACTAACTATAACGTGCCTGAAATCTATGTTTTTTTCAGTGAATTTCTAAGGCTTTTCAAATGCTAATTTCTAACTATAACGTCCCTGAAACCTATGTTTTTTTCAGTGAATTTCAATGTTTTTTTAAACGAAAATTTCTAAATATATTGTGCCTCAATCCTATGTTTTTTTTAGTTAATTTCTAAGGTTTTATAAAGGCTACATTTCTCACTATAACATCCCTATTATGTCCCCTTAAATCCTGAAGGTCCCTGGTGGCCAAGTAGCCCACCAGGTACCTCCAGTAAGCGCCACAGAGGTGTGTTGCAGAGAGGTGTTCCTAGGCCATGCCCCTTTTTACACCATGCTGCAAATGCAGCTTCTGACACAATGCTGCTCGGACAATGACGTCCACTTGTGTCCTGAGGTCCTCAGGACACAAGAGGACCTCATCGCCCAACCAGCAGTTCACCAGAAGCCGCATTTGCAGAGTGGTGTAAAATGGGGCGTGGCCTCGGGCCACCTCTCCGCAACACAGCTCTCTGGCGCATACTGGAGGTACCTGGTGGGCTAGTTGGCCCACAGGGACCCTCAGGATTAAAGGAGAATTAATCCCCAAATTTACAACGCGCCAGGGGGTGTGTTTGCACACTTGTAATATCAGGCCCCGCCCCCTCCCTGCACCACTGTGCACACGCTCCCTCTGGCGCGTTGTAAGTTGGGGGATGAAGTTCTTTCTGCATTGGATGGGGAAACAGACCAAGTTAGAATTAATAATTTCAAAGGTGACATGAAAACTAGATTGGAAAAATATGAAAAGAGGATCAAGGACAGAAAGGCAACCAAGTTCTTGAGAGATCGTCTAGACTATGAAAATGGGCAGATTTACACTTTCACCAGGAGATTTGATACCACTAGAAGGCAAAAGCTTCAGAGTTACAGTACAATCAGAGAAGCAAATTCGCAAAGTGAAATGAGTTCAGACACTGGGTCTGAAGTAGAGCAAGTGGAGAATGCCAGAAGAAGAACAGGGGCAACTAAACTAACAGTCTCGGATGAGTTCATTTTTTATAATTAGACCGGAGAGTGGACCACTGTCCGGTGAGAGGGAGAGGAAGACCAAGAGGAAGAGGCAACAGAGGAGAGGAGGCGAGGGATACAGAAGAAACAGCAGGTGAAAAAATAGGGAGACCAATGCAATCAAACACAAAGAAATAGATCAAGAAAAGAGGCAAAACAATACCATTATTAATCTAAGTTCCACTATTTTAACAGAGGAGGATAAAGAAACCTTGGATCTTGGCCTGTCATACTGTCACAAATCAAATTTCAACTATGTGAACAGTAGAATGGATTTGTATCACAGAACCAGGGAACAGAGTAATAGTGGTCTTTGTCCCTGCATTCTGAAAGTTAAAAGTACCCTTATGCATATTCTTATGGACTGTGCCTTTTATCTTGTAAATAGAACAAAGTCTTTAAGACCTTTATTTTTTAAATATGATGCTCTCCATAGGGATAACGCTGTGGAGTTATTGTCTGAAATGCGTCATCTCGATGCGACAGTTGGAATTGCCCGGTTTCAACGATCTGTAAAACAAAATCTTAATCATGAAATGTAGTGTAGGGTAGCTAGGAGGGGAATCCTTTTAAATGTTTTTAACTTTTTTTTTTTTTGTTTTTGTTTTTTAAAAACCTTTATTTTCAAAAGTCTGGACACAGCTATTCAGCCGACAACCCGGAGGTTCGGCAGCTTCGGTAAAGAGGAACAGAGATGCGTCCACAGTACAGTGAAGGAGGAGTGCAAAGATTCCATTTTTTAAATAAACACAAAACACACAACAACCCCCAGCAAGGCAAGAACACTGAATGCCCATGGTGATAGCCCCCCAGGGGAGGCAGGACCCCAATCATCTACCATTTACAGTACCGTGAAAAGAGGAAGAACGGGGACAGCAGAGGCCAAGGAAGTCCATTAACCATACTGAGCTGGAAAGAAGGTTAGGAGGAAAGCTGTTCCTCGGGGGGATCCAGATCAGGGGCAAGACAAATTCCCCCCCTGTATTGGTTCCACCACCCCCAGATGGCGTGCCACTTCCGAGGGCGGCCTCTAGCGCAGTATACCGTCTTCTCCCTTAGCATACTCCAGTCCATATTTTCTTTCCACGCGGTCAATGTGGGGGGGCCCACGGATCCCCACAATCGCGCTATATCTCTCTTAGCGACCATGTTGCCCAGAGTCACCCATTGGGTCTGCGCCGCATTGTGATCCGTGGGCCCCCAGACATTCAGGAGACAACACCGCGCTTCCGGCTGCATAGCAATGCCCGTCACCTCCCCCATCACTGCATGGACTCTCCGCCAGAATTCCGTGATGACACCACATTCCCAAATGATATGCAGGAAAGTACCCACCATACCACATCCCCTCCTACATAGGCCGTCCTCCGAGAATCCCATGTGAACCAGCCTTGGCCCCGTCACGTACACTCGATGAAGTATTTTAAGCTGCACCAGCCTCAGACGTGACGGGATCGCAACCTCCTTAGGAGAGGAAACAGCAGACTGCCAATCCTCGTCATCCAACTCGAGGCCATCCCTAGACCACTGGTCCCTCAACCCCAGAAGCATATCCGCCCGGACGTTTATCAGTTTCTTATAGATGAGCGAGATCGTGCTCTCGGGCATATGACCATCAAGGACCCGGTCCTCCAAAGGAGAGGACTCAGGCACCTTCTCACCCTCTATGAGGACTGATCGGAGGGCGTGACGCACCTGAATATAGCGGAAAAACTCAGATGGTCCCAGCTCATACTCCTTCTGCAACTCTTCAAAGGACTTCACCCTCCCCTTAATCAGGACATCTCCGACCCTGGAGATGCCGATCAAGTCCCATTTGTCAAAGCCTTTTGTGTGCCAAAGCCTACCCAATCTCTCAGATTCAAACAGCGGGGTAGCGAGGGTGAGCCTATCCTTCCAGCCCAGCGAGTCAGTTGCCATCTTCCACACACGCACCGCCACACCAGTGGGCCCCGTGAGGGACGAGTCCAGGGACCGCGAATACAACGCCCTGTAATAGTTACCACCACGCAGCAACCACCTGTCCATGGCATACCCAGGGCTGAGGGCCGGGCCATAAAACCCATGATTAATCGCACCCAGCTGGGGGGCCCAATAGTACCGTCGGATGTCTGGAAGCACAATACCCCCGTCGTACCATGGAAGCGTCAACTTTTCAATAGCTATTCGCGGCCGCCCGTCCCACAGCAACGCTCGTTGGAGGCCTTCGACCTCCCGAAAGTAGTTGGCCGGTACCCAATCCAAAGTATTCTGCAGCGCGTAGAGGAACCGGGGAAGAGACATCATTTTGAACAGGGCCGCACGCCCAACGAGGGAGAGCGGCAGCCTCCGCCAGCCCTCCACATCCCGCCTCAGGCGCGCTAGGGGGGGGAGCAGGTTCCTCTCATATCGCACGGCAGAATCCATGGAGATAAAGATCCCCAGATACACGAAGCCCTGCTGAGCAACCTGGATCGAACAAGTTCGAGGGATCGGTGGAACCTCGCCACTAAGAACATATAAATACGATTTACTCCAGTTGATAACAAGACCCGAGTTCCTACCGAAAGATGTGAGTACGTCACAGACCACTATAAGTGATTTCTTGGGTGAGGCAAGATACAACAGGATGTCATCAGCATAGAGCGATATACGGTCCTCGTGCTCAGGCGACCATCTAAGTCCCCGTATATCCGGGTGCCAGCGTATCCACGCAGCCAGCGGCTCAAGGGCGAGGGCGAACAGCAATGGCGACAGGGGACAACCTTGCCGAGTACCCCTCCCAAGCTGAAACGGAGTCGACGCCCGGCCATTTACCACCACACTCGCAAGAGGGCCCTCATACAGCAACCTCACCCAGCTCACAAAACCGTGGCCAAAGCCGAACTTGGTCAACACGGCCCACAAATATGCCCATTCCACCGTGTCAAAGGCCATCGTGGCATCGAGAGACGCCACAATAGCTGATTCACGCAGCGTGCCCGCCCTGGCGATTACACCATCAAGGCGCCGAAGATTTAACGCTGTGTTACGGTGCGGGATGAATCCGGATTGATCCGGATGGACCAAGTCACCGATTACCCTGATCAACCGGGCCGCCAGGATTTTAGCCAGAATTTTCGGCTCTGCGTTAAGGAGTGAGATAGGCCTATATGAGGCGCACTTATCTCGGGGTTTGCCCTCTTTGTGTATAACCACAATCGTCGCCAGTCGCTGATCCAACGGGAGGGCCCCACTCCCCCGCGCCTCCACGAACATGGCGCGCAGGTGAGGGGCAACCCTATCCGGAAACAGCTTGTACAGGTCAACCGGCAAGCCGTTCGGACCCGAGGCCTTGCCCGAGTTCAACGCGCGGATAGCCCCCGCCACCTCATCGATCGTTATGTCACCATCTAGATCGTCCCTATCTATATCAGAGAGACAGGGCAATGCAATATCACGCAGGAGGTCATGCGAGTCCTCGGGCGGCCTGTCCGACACTGAGGCATAAACCATACGGAAATAGTCCGAGAAACACTGCACAAACCTCTCAGGTTCCACAATCACCTCTCCCCCCTCTCCCGTCAACTTCGGCACTACTCTATTGACCCGTTCTTTTTTGTCCAGCCAAGCCAGGAGTTTCCCGGCCTTGTCACCAACATCATACAGACGGCCCTGCTGTTCCCTACCGAGGGTCTTAGCGGCATTCGTCACCAGGTCCTTATACTCGGATTGCTTCAAGCACAGCTCATGCAGTGAGGCCTCTGTAACCTCCTCCTCCAGCGCTCCCTCCAAAGCCGCGATCTCCTCCTCAACCTGCAAAACCTCGCCATCTCTCCGCCGCTTGGCAGCCACTACAAGGGAGAGGGCTTCCCCTCGCAGCACGGTCTTAAATGCTTCCCACAGCGACACTGCCGAGTCCACGGATCCCTGATTGTCCTTGAAAAAATTATCTACTGTCTTTACCAGCGCGCTGCGCGTCTTGGGGTCTCGGAAATACCAAGGGTTGATAGGGGCCACCCTTCCCCCTCCCTCTCGACCCAGATCCAGCCTGACCCACACCGGCGAATGGTCAGATATGCCACGCGCCGTTTTTAACTGTTTTAATGTTTTAATTGTCTAGTGTTTTTTTTCTTTTAGAATGTTTTATGGACAAATGTCTAAAGAAACTTCTTTTCTAAACTTGAAAAAATCCTCAAGATTATGAGATATTTCAGACACTAAAAAATATCAAAATGGACACGAATACAGTGTTAAAACCATCCGATAAAGGAGGTAATGTGGTGCTTTGGGGTAAAGATCTATACAAAAAGGAAGCCCTACTCCAGCTAAAGATGTCATTGTGTGGTACAATAATATTGTACATCGAGTTTTGGGCTGCATTTAAGTTAATAAGTGTGAAAAGGGCGTGCAGGCAAAATCCCGTCTGCAGGGTTCTGGGGGCTGGTTTGATTTGGATCGCCAAAAGATGAAACGACTGGTGGGACAGAGACCACTGTTTATCTCTGTGGACCATTATTCGAAAGGCTCTGGAGGAAAATCAAAGGCTGTGCTGTTGTTTTGTAGATTTCCGGACAGCCTTTGATTCTGTGGATAGGGATACTCTTTGGGGAAAACTTGCCTCCTGGAACCTACCACCAAATCTTCTTGGGGCACTCTAATCTTTGCACTCTGGTAATTGGGCTCAGGTGGAGTTAGATAAGTCAGGTCGGTTATCACAAAGAATTTCTATTGACAATGGCTGGGGCCAGGGGTATGTTTTAGCACCCCTGCTTTTTAGTTTATTTTGGCCGACGTCCCTACCTTTATTTCCCAATCTGAGTCCTTTTCACCAAAAATAGGGAACCAGCATATTGCTTGTCTGCTCTATGCTGACGATTTGGTGTTATTGGATTATACCCCAATAGGTTTGCAGAGGAAACTAAATGCCCTGGTAAACTATAGCAAGCAGAACCAGCTCTGTATCAATCTGGAAAAGACCAAGATTATGATCTTTGAAAAAAAAGTACAGAGTTTTTCTTGGAATTTAGGTACGCAGGTGGTGGAGAAAGCCGATCAATATAAATACCTGGGTTTATTTTTTAGGAGGAATTTAAATTGGCGAGTGCATTGGGATGCCACTTAGCAGGAGGCCTTATTGCAGGCCAGTTGGTTGTCAAGATTCAATGGTAGGTTTGAGGGGCTATCTCATATCCCATTACTCAAGGCTTATGAAGGGAAGATACCCCTGTTAGGCCTGTATGGGGGAGAGGATATTTCCCTCGACCCAACTTATGAATGGGAGAGACTGGAAGGGGCGGTGCTCAAAAGGCTTTTATCACTCCCACAAGGCACAATGGTTCAGGCCATAAGGAGAGAGTGCAATTTGGTCTCTTGGAGTATGACGGCCTCTACCCGGGCACTAAGATATTTTAACACATTGTCGAAGGATGATGAGGTGTTAAAGTCTCCAAATTTTGTTGGGAAGAAATCCAAAGCAGTGAGAGGATGTGGGCGAAGGCCGTAAGAACTTGAATAATTGCACTAAAGAACCTTCATGTAAATAGTGGTACAGTCACATCTTGGCTCCCATTTCCAGGCAAAGGAGCACTGAGGGAATCAGCTTCTACGGTGTCAGAATCTATCGACCTGCTGTATCTAAATAAGAGATTATACATTAGCTTCTCGATAGCTACATTGGACCAGGATACTGTTTTTCCCTGTCTATCATGGCTGCCAGACCCAGGATTGAGGAATGAAATTTTAAGGGCCAGGGTGGGATGTAACCCAATCTACTCTTCCCGCCCACACAGGATCAGGGTACAGAGTAATAGTGGTCTTTGTCCCTGCCCTCTGAAAGTTAAAAGTCCCCTCATGCATATTCTTATGGACTGTGCCTTTTATCTTGCAAATATAATAAAGTTTTAAAGACCTTTGTTTTTTAAATATGATGCTCTCCATAAGGATAAAGCTGTGGAGTTATTGTCTGAAATGCATCATCTCGATGTTACAGTTGGAATTGGCCGGTTTCTATGATCTGTAAAACAAAATCTTAACCATGAAATGTAGTGTAGGTGGGGTAGGGTAGCTAGGAGGGGGATCCTTTTAAAGGTTTTTAACCATTTTAATTGTCTAGTGTGTTTTTATTTTTAAGAATGTTTTATGGACAAATGACTAAATAAACTTGTTTCTGAACCTGAAAAAAACCTCAAGATTATGAGATATTTCAGACACTAAAAAATATCGAAATTGACACAAACACAGTGTTAAAACCATCCAATAAAGGAGGTAATGTGGTGCTTTGGGGTAAAGATATATACAAAAAGGAAGCCCTACTTCAGCGAAATAATGAAGAATGTTATAAACGAAACAGCATGGATAAATATGAACATGGTCAGGAGAAATTCAATGAAAGGTTGAGCTATTGGAAAGAGCAGGAACTCCTGACTTGGAACGAATTTCAATTTTTAAAACAGAAATATCCAGTTCTCCCTGTGTTCTACATGATCCGGAAAGTTCATAAAAACTTAAACAATCCACCGGGGAGACCGATAATATCGGCCCAACAGAGTATATTTGAAAATACATCAACGTATATTTATTTTTATTTGAACCCACTAGTAAGAGCACTTCCGTCGTATCTTAGAGACTCATCCGTTTAAAAAAAAAAAGATATATGACATTAAATGAGAGGAAGATATGGTGCCTGTGAAAATGGACATTTCTACTTTGTACACTATCATCAGACATAAGGATGGATTATGAGCTACAGAACACTTCTTACAAATGTAACCTATGAGATTTGTCAATCGCAACTGGATGATCCTCACGATAATGGACTGGTGCCTGACCAGAAACATTTTTTTGTTTGGGAGAGAATGGTTCCAGCAGGAACAGGGAACGGCCATGGGCACCTGCTTTGCCCCCAGTTATGCTAATTTACATATGGGCTGGTTGGAGGAGCAGGTGCTCTGTGGCCAATCCTTGGAACACTTGTCAGAGAAGATATTAATTTGGTCTGGAATTATTGACAATGTCTTCGTGCTGTGGCAGGGCACAGAGACAGAAGTAGATCAATTTCTCAGTGAACTGAATATGAATGAATTGAATTTAAAATTTATGGGTCAATGAAGTAAAGGGACAATTGAATTTTCAGATATCAGGGTGAGTGTGGAAGGGGATAAACTTGAGAGCACAGTTTTTAGAAAACCTACCGCAGGTAACACTATCCTACATGCGGAGAGTGCTCACCCCTACCCCTTATCAGGAGTATCCCATTTGGGGAATTTTCCAGGGCTAGAAGAACATATAGCACCCTTCAGGAATATGACAAAGTAGAACAGAACATAAAGCAACAATTTGTAGAAAGAGGATATTCAATGAAGTGTTTGGAAACAGCATTAAAAAAATCAAGAGATCTAAACAGGGAAGAGGTGCTGTGTCAACCCTCTAGAGCAACTCTAAAAAAGAAAATGTAAAAATCAGAGTAGCACATGTATATTTATTACAACATATAACTTGAAGCATGATGAGGTGAGAAAAGTTTTAAATAAGCACTGGCACTTTATAGTAGAAGATCCAATCCTGGGGCAGACAATGAGAAAGACCACAAATCACCTATAGGAAATTGAAGTTCTTAAAGGATTATCTGGTGAAGAGTGAATATGGAGGGACAACCCCACAACAAATTTGGCTCAGACAGAGAGAAGGATTTTTAAGTGCACATGTGCCAACATGGGGGGAACCTTTTCATCATGCAAGTCGTGTTTTTTAGTTTATATTTTAAGATGTCCATGCAAGAAAGTGTATGTAGCTACCAGTTCACAAGAGAATTTGATGACACAGACAGGCTATCCTTACCAAGGATAGGAGTTGCCCAATAGCGAGACACTATGGAAAAGAGCATCAAAGTGATCCTACATCCATGGTAGATAGCTGCCTAGCACAAGTGCCCAAGAAGAGGAGAGGTGGGGATAGGGAGAGAGAGCTGAGGAAACTTGAGACTTTTTATATCCTTGAACTAGATGCTAGAGAACCAAATAGTTTTAATCGGGATGTGGAATTGTATACGTACATGTATTATTTATGAAATTTGAAGATTCCCCCCAAAGCGTATTATCGTCTTTGGAGTCACATATGCAATTTTAGAATTTTGTATAGGAAAAATTGGTTTTTGAATCATGTAACTACAAGTATGTATATAGGCACTGGCACTTTTATTGAAAAATGTGCACTTTATAGAATAGGAGTTTTTATAAATTATGTGTATTGAATAGGACTTTTCAACTAGTTCCTATTTTTTGAGGAGTACTGACTCATCTATTAACATGAAACTGTTTTATAAGGAATGACTATGCACTTTAGTTAGGAAATTAGATATGCACTTTAAGAAATTGATGGATTGTAGCACTAGCACTTTATATTCATTGAGAAATAGCACTTAAGAAAAATATTATTGATGAAAAAAGAATTGAATACTTGTAGTATTGGATTGTATGAGGTCTGAGGAGTTACAAGAATGAATTATGGTGGCGTAAAAAGTTTTTCATAAAATGCGTGTAACGCACTTTAAATAAAAGTTGTAATAAGAAATTATGTATAAAATACTAAAAGCATGGGAGTAAGTTAGAAATTGAATAGGAACAGTCCGTTTTTCCAGCTGAAATTGCATTAATAAGAACTGTAAAGAACATGCTTCAAAATGGCCACCATGTTTGTGATGTAAACCTGGATCATACACTGTTGTGAAATGTAATTGTCCTTTGTTTATGTTCATGCGAATATACTGCTGTTCTTTTGTATTTAAATTTAACTTTATGTGTGGCTCAGACATCGTGAACAAGGCCGTGAGGTAACGGCCGAAATGCGTTGATGTTTGTTTAAGCATAAAACCTGCCAGATAACTAACTTACTGAGTCCTGATTTCGCTTTCATTCAGAGGGTGAAAGCGTTTTTTCGATATATATATATATATATATATATATATATATATATATATATATATATATATATATATATATATATATATATTACCTACTGGCAGTCGCCAGTAGGTAGTTATAGTTAGGACCTTATGTCTATTCAAAACACGTTTTTTCTTTTGCAATATCTTTCGTGCTGTTTGATGAATCTTCGTGATATTTTCAAAACGAATGGCCCGTTCTGGTCAGCTCCTGTCTTGAAAGATTCGGGGTGATTCATCATGTGGTGGCTGAGAAAAAAGGGGGGTCCCAAAACATGTTTTCCCCATGTTAATTTCCATAGGAATTTTGAAAGAGGTTACAGCCCGAAATGCTGAACAGAATTACACCAAATATGGCAAAAAGGTAGCCCCTGGTTCAAAAAGAGACCTTATTTTTAAATGGTGTAAATCCGTTCAGTTGGTCCTGAGAAATTAAAAAAATATAACACGCGGCCGTCCAGCCGCGGAGTATGCACCACCCCGGAAGTCTTGGGGGCCACGAAAGTGGAACAGCAGCCGTACATAGGATCAAGGACGGGCCCACTTGCAGGGTCCATATAGGACTTGATTATGTGCTTTCCGCACTACACTTCCCATAATGCACAGTCTCATTTGAGCCTCCCATTGGTGGGTGTGTCATATGTTAAATGGCGAAGTGGGTTAGCGGTTGTGCACACCGTTTCCGTTAAAGCCTCTGAAGAGAAGCATATGGAGCTTCGAAACGCGTCAGGCAAATCCACTACGGAGCGGCTCCTGCGAGCGGATCCCCGTCCCTACCTACACATAAATCAAGCTGCTGGTCGAGTGCTACTTACAGGTGGACACCTTGGAGCAGAATATAACACGCGGCCGTCCAGCCGCGGAGTATGCACCACCCCGGAAGTCTTGGGGGCCACGAAAGTGGAACAGCAGCCGTACATAGGATCAAGGACGGGCCCACTTGCAGGGTCCATATAGGACTTGATTATGTGCTTTCCGCACTACACTTCCCATAATGCACAGTCTCATTTGAGCCTCCCATTGGTGGGTGTGTCATATGTTAAATGGCGAAGTGGGTTAGCGGTTGTGCACACCGTTTCCGTTAAAGCCTCTGAAGAGAAGCATATGGAGCTTCGAAACGCGTCAGGCAAATCCACTACGGAGCGGCTCCTGCGAGCGGATCCCCGTCCCTACCTACACATAAATCAAGCTGCTGGTCGAGTGCTACTTACAGGTGGACACCTTGGAGCAGAATATAACACGCGGCCGTCCAGCCGCGGAGTATGCACCACCCCGGAAGTCTTGGGGGCCACGAAAGTGGAACAGCAGCCGTACATAGGATCAAGGACGGGTCCACTTGCAGGGTCCATATAGGACTTGATTATGTGCTTTCCGCACTACACTTCCCATAATGCACAGTCTCATTTGAGCCTCCCATTGGTGGGTGTGTCATATGTTAAATGGCGAAGTGGGTTAGCGGTTGTGCACACCGTTTCCGTTAAAGCCTCTGAAGAGAAGCATATGGAGCTTCGAAACGCGTCAGGCAAATCCACTACGGAGCGGCTCCTGCGAGCGGATCCCCGTCCCTACCTACACATAAATCAAGCTGCTGGTCGAGTGCTACTTACAGGTGGACACCTTGGAGCAGAATATATATATATATATATATATATATATATATATATATATATATATATATATATATATATATATATTACCTACTGGCAGTCGCCAGTAGGTAGTTATAGTTAGGACCTTATGTCTATTCAAAACACGTTTTTTCTTTTGCAATATCTTTTGTGCTGTTTGATGAATCTTCGTGATATTTTCAAAACGAATGGCCCGTTCTGGTCAGCTCCTGTCTTGAAAGATTCGGGGTGATTCATCATGTGGTGGCTGAGAAAAAAGGGGGGTCCCAAAACATGTTTTCCCCATGTTAATTTCCATAGGAATTTTGAAAGAGGTTACAGCCCGAAATGCTGAACAGAATTACACCAAATATGGCAAAAAGGTAGCCCCTGGTTCAAAAAGAGACCTTATTTTTAAATGGTGTAAATCCGTTCAGTTGGTCCTGAGAAATTAAAAAAATAAAAATATCGATATCTGAGCACTGAGGAGGAGTCACGACTCCTCACGAGCATGAGATGACTTCTGATTGGCTGCCAACACTCCAAACCAGGAAGTGTTGGCAGCCATCTTGTGACTCTGTAACCGAGTCATAAGAAAAGAGTGGAAAAAAGGTTGAAAAACAAGAAAAAGGGCAGTGTAGAAACACCCGGACCCCCTAGGCCTGCTCAGGGGGTCCCAACAAGGAGTCCCTTGCACATGTTTATACTGTATGCTGCGGCCCACAAGACCTGGGGACCGCCACCTCCCTGGGGCTTTTGAAAGAATATGCAGGGGCATGCAGCCCCCCACAGCCCCGTGGACCGACACCTCCCGGGCTTGAACAAAAATGCGTGGGGGGGCTCCTGTCCCCCACACTGCCCCAGGGACTACCCCCTCTCCGGGGCTTCATGGGCGTTATAGTTAGCTGGACATTTCCCTCGTACAAAACCCTAGAAATTCCCCCGTTATAGTTAGTTCAGCTAACTATAACTTGCGCACCTGCAATGCACTGCTGATGACGTCACATATTACATCACTCATGACATGGTCAGTGACATCACTGATGACATCACTGATGACATCACTGATGACATCTGAAATGACATCACTGATGATATCACTGATGACCTCATCCAGTGAGTGTGTGTTTTTGTAAATTTTAAATATGTTTAATATATATATAGGGAAAAACCTATGGAAGAATGAGTGGGTGTATAAGTGTGTGAATGGATGATTTAGTAGGTGCGTGACTGACTCTATAAGTGAGTCATTAACCGTATCTTACTGCAGATTAGTGACTAAACTGTGTGAATGTCTGTATCTGTCTGTCTGTTGGTGTATAAGCGGCTGCATGGTTTTGTGAATAGCTATATGAGTGTCTCTATGGGTTATTGATTGGTTGTCTGAGTATCTGTATGGGTGCCTGAGTGATTGTGTGGGTGGGGTGTGTGTGACTGTGCATACATGTGTAAGTGGGTGATTCTATGGGTGCATGGTTTTAAGAGTGCATCTGTGATGGACTGTATGGTTGGGTGAGTGTATGTATGGGTGTGTTAAGGATTGAATGTATATCTCAGTGGTACATGTGTGACTAACTACATATGTGAAAGGCAGTATATATGTGTGTAAGAGTATATAAGTGGGTATATGTGAGGGTGTGTGATTGTGAGAGGGGCTGTATGGATGAGTGTGTGCTTGTATCAATGATTGTATAAGAGCATAAGAAAGTGGTACTATTTTTATGAGTAAGTGAACTTGTGTGTGTATAACTGCATAGGTGAGTAAATGGGAGTGTGATTAATTATTTGCATGACTGACTAGGTGTGAGAGTATCTCTATGGATGATTGGTGGTGTGTGAGTGTCTATTTAGGTGTATAAATGCATATGATAGTCCTGTACTGAGTAACTGTAAGTATGAGTGACTGTACAGGTGAGTGAGTGGATGTGTGTGTAGATCTAAGAGTCAATGAGTGGGTATGTAGTTATTGGTATTGGAGTATCTATGGTTTTGAAAATGGACGTCTGAAATTTTGATTGGGTATATCAAAGGGTGTGAGAAGATGCACTAATTTATCACATAGATGACATCATCAGTGATGTCATCAGTGATATCATTTCAGATGTCATCAGTGATGTCACTGACCATGTCATGAGTGATGTAATATGTGACGTCATCAGCAGTGCATTGCGGGGGCGCGAGTTATAGTTAGCTGAACTAACTATAACGGGGGAATTTCTAGGGTTTTGTACGAGGGAAATGTCCAGCTAACTATAACGCCCCTGAAACCTATGGTTTTTTCGGTGAATTTCTAAGGTTTTTTAAAGGCCAATTCCTAACTATAATCCCCCTGAAACCTATGGTTTTTTCAGTGAATTTCAAAGGTTTTTTAAATGCTAATTCCTAACTATATCAGGCCTGAAACCTATGTTTTTTTCAGTGGATTTCAAAGGTTTTGTAAATGACAATTTTGAATGTATTAATTGTTATACTGATTTTTTTGATACTGATTTACTACATTTTTTAAACTATTTATTTTTAGATATATTTTTTTAATTACATTATAATTACATTATACATTACAATACAAAATATACTTTCTCATAATGAATTACTTTAGTTTAAATACTTGGCAAATAGGCAACAGACTTTTAAGTACAGTAGTTACAGTTGTTGCAATGGGCAACACAATTTCAAACACAAATCAACATTGAGCTCAATGTGAATTTCTAGTTAAATGCAATTAGTTACTTTATGGATTACTTTTCTAACCACAGGACTGGATCCTAGATTCAGTCCTTGGACATCTCCTGTAAACAGTTGAGTAAAAGCGCTTTGGTTACAGTAGTAATTTTTAAGGAATATTATTGTATTTTGAAAGTTGACACTTAGAAACTTTTTCCCATAGAATCACCAATGTTATCCTATGGCAGAAAATTCACTTAGCAGGTAGGTAGTATTATTGTTACTTTTTCTTACTCAGTGGTGGATCCTGGATCCAGCACTGGCCAACCTCCTGTAAACAGTTGAAAGAATGTGTTTAAGTCATACAGACGATTTTTTAGGAATATTTTTAGTTTGTGAAAATAGACAGAACATTTTCTGGTGAAAACCACACAATGGATTCCTATGGAAGGCAATACAAGTTACTGGTAAGTACGCTTAGAATTACTTTTCAGGGTCAGTGCTGGGCTAAAAGATGCAGCCCTGGGTTCTCTCCTGATAACAGGTGAGTAAATCGGAATTCGTAGTTCGGCTGATTTTAGAGGAATATTTGTACAATGGTGAAGGAAGGGGGAGGGGCCTGAGGTGACGTGTGCAAGCACGCCCTGTGGCACGTTTTAAGTTGGGGAATTAATTCCTCTTCAATCCTGAGGTCCCCTGGGGGACAACTAGCCCACCAGGTACCTCCAGTATGCGCTAGGGAAATGCATTGCAGAGGTGTTCAGAGGCCACGCCCCTTTATTACAACACTCTGCAACACAGCTCCGTGGCGCTTACTGGAGGTACCTGGTGGGCTAGTTGGTCCCCAGGGACCCTCAGGATTGAAGAGGAATTAATTCCCCAACTTAAAACGCGCCACAGTGCATGTTTGCACAGACCTCACCTCAGGCCCTGCCCCCTACCTTCACCACTGTGCAAACGCGCCCCATGAGGTGTTTTAATTTGGGGGATTAAGTCCCCTTGAATCCTGAGGTCCCCTGGCGGAACAACTAGCCCACCAGGTACCTCCAGTAAGCGCCAGGGAGCTGCGTTGCAGAGAGGTGTAAAAAGGGGCGTGGCCTCATTACACCTCTCTGCAACGCAGCCCTCCGGCGCATACTGGAGGTTCCTGGTGGGCAAGTTGGCCCCCAGGGACCCCCAGTATTGAAGGGGAATTCGTTCCCCCTCTGCAAACGCGCCAAACGGCAGTGTCCTGGTGGTGGGCCACCCGGGACACTGCAGGAGCCGGCCCTGGGGGGTGGCGGTCCCCAGGGCCATTGAGGGCTCCAGGAGGGGGGCCGCGCGGCCCCCCTCCCACCTCTTTCAAGGCCCCGGGGGGTGGTGGTCCCCGGGGCTGGGGGTCCCTCACGGACCCCCCATTTTACATATTTAGATCCCCGGGGAGGTGGCGGTCCACGGGGCGTGTGGGGGGGCTGGAGCCCCCCACACAGGGTATATTTTTTTTTTAAAAGCCCCAGGGGTGGCAGTCCCCGGGGTTGTGGGGGGGCCGAGAGCCCCTCCATTAATTTTTTAAGCCCCGGGGGGTGGCAGTCCCCGGGGCTGGGGGGGCCTGAGAGCCCCCCCAACAAAGAAATTGAAGCCCCGGGGGGGTGGTGGTCCCCGGGGCTCGGTGGGGGCTGAGAGCCCCCCCACGTATTTTACAAAAGCCCCCGGGGGGTGGCAGTCCCCGGGGCTGGGGGTCCCCTCTGGGCCCCCCATTATAATACCATATTGCCCCCGGGACTTGGCCCCCCGGGGGCTAAATCAAAACGAAGCGCGGGAGCCCACGCTTCATTTTTTTTTTTCCTTAGCGGAATGCGCATCACGCGATTTACAAAAAAAAAATTGTTTTGCCCTTGGGGGTCCTTGTGGGACACCCTGAGCAGGCCTAGGGGGTCAGGGTGTTTCTACCCTGCCCCCTTGTCGCGTTTTGCACCTTGTTTTTCGGTTTTCTTGTGCCTCGGTTCTACCGAGGCACAAGATGGCTGCCAACACTTCCTGACTCAGAGTGTTGGCAGCCAATTAGCATTCAGCTCGTGCTCGGGAGGGTTCGGGGAGGGTGTGGGGAGGGTGCGCGGATCCTCCCCGGCTATAGATATCACTAACTTTTTTACCCTAATTTTCTCAGGAACTACTGAACAGATTAACACCATTTGAGCAAAAGACACGAGTCACGACACGAGTCTGAACTTGCCAAATTTGGTGTAATTCCGTTCAGCAGTTCGGGCTGTAGCTGCGACAACAGATCCTATGGGAAATTGCATGGGGGAAAACGTGTTTTGGGACACCCCTTTTTTCTCGGCCCCTGCTTGACGAATCACCACGAAACTTTCAGGGTAGGAACGGAGCAGAGCTGGCCAAAAGTTTGGAAAATTTCGCGAAGATTCGTCAATCGCCGCCAGACTTTTTGGGAATAGAATGTTGCGGATTTCCTATGGAAAATCGGTCCTAACTATAACTATCTACTGGCGACCACCAGTAGAAAATATATACATATATATATTACCAGTTGCCAGTGGGTAGTTGTAGCTAGGACCTAGTTTCCATCGAAAAAGTACTTCTTTGTTTTGTTAATAACTTTAGCACTGTTTGGCGAATCTTCATTACATTTTCAAAAGTAGTTTGCCACTTACTTCAGCTGCTGTCTGTTTCGGGGTGATCTGTGGACAGACTCCTGACTCCGTCGCGATGCTCAGCACGGCTCTCCATGTTCCGTTGTGGTAGATTAATCAATATGCCGGTTTCTGCTGCCATTTTATATAATGGCACTCAGTCCCAGGCAGCTGAAAAAAAATCTACTTAGTACTAGAAGGGGTTGGGTTAAAGTACCCTTACCCCATGGGTGTAATATATGGTTTTCTGAGGGACCCCCAAAATACTTTTTTTCACATGAATGATTCACAAATCTGCTGGGACACCCAGCATAACCATCTTGTACCCCTGTCGAGGATTTGCAAATTCTGATGAAAAAAGTAAAAAAAATCTACACTCTCTGAGGCACTTATTTACCCACTCACAGACCTACTCAGACACTGATGCATGTACTCACATACCCACTCAGACACTCATACATCCACTCACAGACCCAGTCAAACACTCATGCATCTACCCACAGACCCACTGAGACATACACATCCACCCACAGACCCATACATTCTCCACACATATACTCACAGACCCACACCGACACTCACACGCCCACTCACAGACCCAGTCAGACACTAATGTACCTACTCACGGGCCTACTTATACATTCACACTCACTCACAGACACACTCAGAGACACCCACTCCCACTGACTGACCCACACAGACTCTCACACACCTACTCACAGACTAACACACACTCATGCACCCCCTGGGAGACTCACTCCGAGACTCATACAGCCACTCAGAGACCCACTCAGACACTCATGCACCCACTTATTGATTCACTCATAGTCACACACCCACTCACAGACCCACTCACAGACCCACTCAGACCCTCATGTCCCTACTCATAGACTCACTTAGAGACTCACACACCCCCTCATACATCCACACAGATACTCATACACTCACTCACAGACTCACTCAGATATTCATGCACCTACTCCCAGAAAAGGAAAACAGTTATGGTATGCTATTGACACACACTGTATAGCTCCAAGAGAATCTGTGCCCACTCTCAGGGTCAACTGTCTAAAATGCCACAACAATAGGAAATGTAAGAATATATGGGAGGAACACTGAAAAATAATAAATTCACAATAGAAGATCACACCAAAATCCCAATATCCTCTAAAATTATTTACAAAAATATATTTCTGGAAGTGGTTATTAGTGGACTTCTATAGTAATCCCCATATATTTCAACCTGACGGACCGCAAATCAGCTCGACGTGTGTATCAGAAACAGAGAGAATATTGGAATCTGGGGTGCACAGTTAATCAAGTTTCGACCGCTGGTATTAATAAACTTTTGGGAATCTTTCTGTGAATGATACTAAGTACCCTGTTTATTTTGTGATAAAATGGCTTTTGTATTGCCTTCAAAATTTATGCTCTGAAGATGTCCCTGTTTATTTTCTGTGTGGAAACAAGAAATAAAAGAATGAATATTGAAAACACACACAGCTTATGATGCTTTTTGATCTGTTTATTTCATGTGTATTATTAGCCAAAATATTGACCTGTTGTGGGTATTGTATCCAATGTGATTGAACTCAATTGATCATCTTTGTGAATTTGTTCTTTTTGAGTGTTCCTTCCTCTACTCTTAACGACTCACACATATACCCACAGACCCTCTCAGATAGTCTCACACCCACTGCCAAACTCAGTCACTCACACACCCAGTCTAATTCACAGTATCACTCATACAATTGTGAATACTAAGGCCCTTGTTAGGATGAGTGTCTGAAAGTCTCTGACTGCAGGCTTTAAAAAGTGAATTCCAACGATCTTTATGGCTGGATTCTGATGAGCTCAAGGAGCCCGTTAGCCGGTAGGAAGCCTGCCCGTAATCCCTATGGCGGGTGTTTCGGCCGTAGAGATTCCAATGTCGGTTTCTGGCAGGATTTCCATGTTGGGTTTTACGACATGGAAAGCCTGTCGGAAAGTGACATTGGGGACCCCGAGCAGGATCCCCTTCACCCTGTGGACTCCTGTAGGAGGTCAACAGGGCACCTATGGTGATTCCCTGTTAATCTCTGCACTGTGTGGCAGGCACCTCTTTTTACAGGAGCTCCCCAGAGATACTAAAGCGGTGGTTCGCTATACTAACAATGGTAAAATTTCAAGTAAGTTACCGATACAGAGAGGGGTATGACATGGATGGATATTGGCCCCTTTTTTATTTAACTTATATATTAGCAATCTAGAGAAGGAATTGATAGCCACGCACGCAGATGTCAGCGGGCGTGGCCTGACTATATTACTGTAAGCAGACAATGCGGTTCTTATGGCTCGACTTGCGAGGGGTTTGCAAATATTACTTAACTCCTTCATGTCCTTCATGGAAGACAGGGACCTGCTTGTTAATAATTCCAAGTCATATGTGATGCATATAGGTCCTGGGCAAACCAAATCCTTCAATTTTAAGGTAGTGACCATCCCTGTCCCCAGGACAAATACCTTCTATTATTTTGGAGTTATGCTGTATGCCAAGCTAAACTGGTGCTCTTTGCAAAAAAAAGTAAAACGGGGTGGTCTCCTATGTGTTAATGCAGCATTTTTTAATTTTGCTACCCGTTTGGGTAAAAAACCCATAGGCGCTCTGTTGCAGATTTACAGATCTAGGTGTGTATATCAGGTTATGTATGATAGTGAAATCTGGGGCTATACTGCCCATTAGGAGCTTCAAATAGTGGAAAATAAGTTTATGAGAAGACTGTTATGTGTCCCACAGGGTATTGCTACTTATATTGTTCATAACTAATTTGGTGTGCCTTATTTGACTGACTTGCTTTCTTTCCACCCCTTATTTTACTGGATTAAAGTTTGGTTAGGTGAAGGGAGTACCCTCAATAGGGAGATAAGGGATTGTTTGGTCTAGATGGGTCTAGATGGTGCTCACCATATACTATGGTTCAATTACATACGGGATGGATTCACGAAATTAGGTAGGCCCTACCTCTTCTGCACCCTTGATACTATCAGTACGAAAGACCTGCCTTGGGTAAAGGAGTCTTTTTTTAGATTGAGGGTGATGGCAATGGAAGAATGTGAGCTAAGGAATCCCAGCGTGCGAGGACGCACTCTTTTGAAAACAGTCCCTTACATGGAACCTTACCTCTTAGGGCTCTCCAGCTCCCATGTCCATTTTTTATTTAACCAGATTCCACCTTGATTCATTCCATCTTCTCCGTGCTCACCCTAGAGGGAGCAGTAAAGGCGAGATCTTGCTGCCCTGTGGCTGTGACGGTACGTCTCATCAGAAATGCTCTCTTTTTTTATGTTCTGTAGTAATTATGAGATGCCTCGGTTGTCCTTTTTAATCCCTATTTTAAAACAAGCCAATTTTAGACAAGTGCTTTTAACTTTTTATTAATGCTCACTGGGAGCAATGTATGGCACGTTATTAGCTTTTTAAAGGCGGCAGTAAGGCTTAGAGCAACATGTGATTAATCACCAGGGGTGGGGGAGATCGGAATATGGAGTAATTGCGTACACTTCTCAATATATTGTATTGTAAATCTTATATGTTTGTTGTAGTATTTTTGATCTTTGCAATTTTTAAACGTATTGGTGATGAATTTCTGACTTTTATGGTTTTTATCACAAAAGCTGAATAAAATATTATTGATTGATTGAGTGAGTGACAATTCAATGAATTTTGCAAACATTTAAAATCGTGATTTTAAGTCACTTTCTTTGCCCATAGATCTTTAAAATGATACTTAAAAGAGACTCTATTATCAAACACCACCGCTGAATATCTATGTTTTGATGACTTCAAGTGGCCCTGCACTAGCCCTTCATTAGACTGCTGTTTTGCTGGTCCAATTTTAGTTTTTTAACATTCAGTTCAAGGCCATTTATTTGTATGTAATCATCAAAGGCATTCATGAGTCTCTGTAGGCCAATAGGGGTTTGGCCGCAGAAGGATAGTATCATCAACATATTGAAGGTAGCTAATTTGCACCTCTCCCAACTTTGGAGAATGGGTGTTAACAGAGTCCAAGTGCTGCAAAAGATCTGATAAAAATAAGTTAAAAAGGCAGGAGCAAGAACACAACCTTGCTTTAAGCCATTATATGTTCTAATTTTCTTTGATAGAGAGCTACCATCACCTAGCCTGACTTGAACCCAGGTATCTGTGTACACCATTTTTTCCACAATACATTTTGAGGCACTGAATCAAAAGCTGCCTTTAAATCTATAAAAACAATATATATTAATTTTGTTTTTTAGGCAGAGCCCACTCTTCAATTAAAGTAAGTGCCAACATGTTGGTAGTGGCAGATTGGCCCTTCTGAAAACCAGTTTAATTAAGCGGAATTATGCCTTGCTGCGCTGCCCATTTTTCCAATTCTCTCAGGAGACTTGAGGCAAAAACCTTAGCATCAGTGTCGGTTAACAAAATTAATCGATAATCAGCGGGATAGTCAACCATACCACATTTATAAATAGGCATATACTACCTTGCATGATGCCGGCACAGTTTTCAATGTCAATAATTCATTAAACGATTTGTTTAAGATTACAGCCCACATGTCAGTATTGGCACGGAACAAGGCATTAGGCAGTCCGTTAGGACCAGGAGCACCATTTGTACGAAAGCCACACAGAAGAGTAGTTATTTGATAACACATTCTAAGTTAATACTCAAATCAAAACTGGAATCAATAAGTTTCACAATATTATTTCTCTGGCAAATAACACTCTCCATATCAGTCTTTGATGTACTATTTTTCCCATAACTAAAACACATATTCGGTTGATATACAGATTGATCCTCTGTGCCGTACAGATTAGTAAAAAAAGTTACCAACCAGTTTCTCATATGTTTACACTGTTACATAACCCAATGGTCACTAACACTTCCAGTAACCAATCCATACAGCCACTGAGAGAGGTGGGGAGGGAGCTAGGGTAAGGTGTGGTGCAGGAGCCAGAGCAGCTGACTCTGGAGTGCGGAGCTCATGGTTGGATCCCTGGTGCTGGTGCTGCCTCAGGTCAGCATTATGGGACTCTGTGCAATAGCTCAGTTAATCTCCCCTGATGCAACCCCAGCGCCTGCATACCCTTAGGGGTGATAAGTTTGCACTTTACAAATGTGTAATTTATTAATTTTTTTACATACACATTTAGAGGCCCATACAGTTTCTAAGAGAGCCAGTCAGATAGTGACATACTTACCTATTTAGGGAGACATGCTCCTAGGAAATGGTACACTCAATCAGGTAGGTACTCAAGTACTGACTGAACCAAGTCAACCATTCAGGCAAGTCACCTTTTAAATGGTCTCAGGCCTTATACTTTAGAACCTGTGTGTGCAGTTTTACTTGCAACCTAAACCCCTTGCTAAGCCTTAAACTCCCCTTGTACTACATATAAGTCACCTCTAAAGTAGGATGTACAAAGGCTGTAGGACAGTGAGAAATGTGCTTAAAAGATAAGGCATGTATTTTTAAGTTTCAGTGAGTTACATGCAAACTTAGAGACGTATATGCTCAGTTATGCATCCAGTCTCCAACTCATACTGCAACTCTCATACATATGTACACAACTATGGAGAAACTAACACACACAGTCAGACAGTGACAGAGGCCCTTACACATGTACACTCACACACCCACACAGCACTTAAGTATCCAGCAGTAATTTAGCCACTTTCACACACAGTTACATAACCCCAATGGTCACTAACACAGCCAGTAACCAATCCTTAAAGCAACTTACATCCACATTTAGACACCCATACAGCTTCTAAGAGAGGTAGTCATATAGTGACATAAACATACTTACATATCCAGTGACACATGCACAGATGAAATGGTACACTCACTCAGATATGTGCTCAACTACTGACACAACCAAGTGACCCATCTAGAAACTGTTGCATACACTGACATACCCAGAAAACCTCTAATGCATATGGTAGCACACCTAAGCAGACACTGATGCATACACTAACACACCAAAGTACACACTTAAACATGCACTAACACACCCAGGCACACATTAGTCCATACAGTAACACATACAGGAACTCACTTATGCATACACTGACACACCAAAACACATACTGACGCATACACTAAAACACCTTGGCACATACTCATGCATACAGGCACACACTTAAGCATACACTGATGCACCCAGTCACACATTGATCCATATACTAACACATCCACAAACACACTTAAGCATATACTGATATACTAAAAGCAAACACAAGGAGATGATGGACGGAGCGCTGAAACTTTTCAGACACTCAACCCCAGTCACAGATCTGCATTGAATCCAAAGTTTCTCTTTTCTATTGACAGTTGAGGTTCACCCCAATTTGGCGAACCCACAATTTCTCCCTGGCTAGGTTCTTATAATCCATTAATTATGGATTGTTTTGCTGTACTCTAATCACACAGGAGGGTGAACCCAGCCCAATCCTCTTTCTCCCTCTGTATTTTTATAAATAGGGTAAAAACAAGCTATTCAGTTGTGTCGGAGATAAATACATGCAAGGCATCTGAGGGACGGGAGAATGAAAGCCCCCGGCATGCAGGAATAATCCATTGTTTCCTCAGTGTAGCATATGCTGGGCACAAAAAATGATAATGATCAATGATTTTGGTAGCAGAGTTTCAGGACGGGCACGTAGGAGTGGTGGTTGAGTTTGTCCATCTGCTTCTAATAGCATTTAGAGGAAGAGTGCCAAATCTGAACTGTATATAAAGTGCACGCACTTGCAGTGGTTCTACATCATCCATATACATTTTGAAGTTAATACAGCTTTTCATATTTAAAAATGGTGTAGTTAAAGTGCCAAGTGACCTAGATTCAGTGCATCCAGTAATAATGAAATTCAAATACATTATTTTTAAATGGGGGATCATTTTTTTTGTTATGGAGCGCGTGTTGTCCCACAGACTACCCAACCCTATTTTAAAGAGCCATCCCTTAACTTCACCAAACCAGGGCAAAAGACCTGATTTCCTTTGGAGAGATAGTAATTCTTCCACAGCATCTTTTACGGGTACTTGGGTGTTACTGGTACAGAGTCTCATCCAAAACTTAAGTACCTTCAGGACAGCACAGTGGGAGATGAATTTTAACCCAAGGTTGAGAAGTAGTGGCAGTAAGGGTGTGTTCTTTGGGCTATTTAGAAGAACGGCTAGAAATGTATTTTCAGCCACTTCTAGTTGTTTGGTATCCTCAAAACCCCACAGTTCAGCCTCGTAGAGTTCTGTGCCCAAGCCTTTGGCCCTATGTATATTCATTGCAGAGGAAATAGGGCGAAAAGCTGAGTGTTTAGCTCTTGTTACTATTGCACAATCCACTTGCTGGAGTATCAAGACACTTTTCAAGATTTGGGGGGATCATGCCAGATTATCACTAATTCTAATGCCTAGGTAGTCAAAGGCCTTGGCCTGTTCTAGTAATTGGCCATCTAACAGCACTTTCCCCTTGGCAGATTGATAGCGGTTGAAAACCATGTACTTGGTTTTCATGCAATTAATTTTCAAACCCCACGATTGGCATGTTTTTGAAAATTTGGTTAGAATGTTCTGGATGCTCATTGGAGTGTTAGATATAAGTAATGTATCATCGGCAAACAAGAGTGATGGTATTTGCTTGCCTCACAGTTTTGGTGGGTCTCCTTCACAGTCGTACAGCTCATTAATAAGCTCATTCATAAATAAGGTAAATATAGTTGGAGCCAACACACACCCCTGGCGCACTCCTTTCCCAATTAAAAATTTTTTAGACAGCCTCCCATCTTGATTCCATTTGACTCTGCCATAGTTATCGTGGTGTACCCTGATTAAAAGATGAAGTAGGGCGGGGGAAGGCCCATGTCCCTCAGGGTAGTCCAGAACCTAGTGCGATTGATGGAGTCAAAAGCAGTTTTGAGGTCAATAAACACTACATAGAGGTGGCCTTTCTTAACTTTTACCTCAATCCAGATGAGCATTAATGGAACATTTGGTCTACAGTGCTGGTAGCAGCTCTAAACTCCACCTGCAAGTGCAAGAGTATGTTATTGTCCTCAGCCCAGTTTTGGAGGCGTGTTAGAATTAATTTACAAAATAAATTCTGTGACACATCTATAAGGCTGATAGGCCTGTAATCAGCAGGGTCTCCTTTGTCCCCTTTTTTTTAAATATTGGGATTATTTTGGCTCCCTTCATGTGCCCGGGATAACACCTCCATGTGTAATGGCATTAAAAACTGAGTGGAGCAGAGGGCCTCCATATGTTGGGTTCCGATTTATATAGATCTCCGGGGAGTCTATCTAACATCGGGGCTTTGGCGGTTTGGAATGATGTAATTGCATTCTTGACTTCCATAAGGGAAAAGCTCACTTCCTCGAGTTGAACAGACACATCATTGCAATCCCTAAGTTCCTCCCCTGCATTACCCACAACCTCCTCCTCCTCCTCAGAGTATAGTGCCTGATAATACTCTTCCCAAATATGTGACTGACCTGGTGGATTACCCTCTTAGAAAAAAGATGCAAGAATAGCCGGCAATCCTTTTGCCTGGATGCCTCAACTAGGGTACACAAACTCTCTATTTCCCAATTACGCTTGGCTTCCCTTTGAATGCTCTTATAGGACTTCCTTTTATTATATATATTGGGCCTCATCCCCTCCTTTACTGCCTCCATAAGTTCAACTCTTGCCTTCATGCATTCCTTGTTATACCATGCAGCTTTTACCGTTTCACAGGAGTAACCCTCCCTGGCTTCTAAAATAGGGCGAGATATTATTCGAGAGATCTTGGTAGCTGGCTAAAATAGCGTCATCATTTATGGTGGCATTAGATATCTTCACAAAGAACTGCGCCACCTCTTTATAGACTTTAGGGAGACGTTTACCATCAGCAACTTCATAAGCCCACTTGACTCCCCTTTTGTTATTGGTTGTTACTACCGAGCCATTGTTGGATTTTGCTGGGACTTTAGAACTGGTAACCCAGAGAAGCTTAACAGTAAGGTGTTGTGGTCGCTTTCATTTCGATTAAGAATGGCCATATTGCTTACTTGTAGCCAAAGATCGAGATCGACCAGGATACAATCTATTCTGATTCTGGTGTTCCCCCTCTTAAATTTGTAATCTACACTAGGATCTGAGAGAGTCCTCTTGTTACATGCTTGCACCCCTGGGCCAGAGTAAATGATTAAACCTGCTGCGCTACACAGGTGCATCTTTTGAGTGTTGGAGTCTGGAGCCTTTTGATGCCTCTGGCTTCTTCCTCCTCCAGAACTATTTCCTGCACATAAACCACAGGCTCATAATAGAAGTCATTTTTGTAAAGTTTTCAGAGAAGAATGGAAGCACATGTCCAGTACAGAGCCTTTCTGTAATGAGGAAAGGTTAGTGCATGAAGTTGAAAGAACTGGTCGATGTTATAAACTGAAAGATAGTACTCCCATTGCAGAAGAAGAGATGGTTCCTATGAATGTTGGGAAGTGATAAATGAAAAAGTACAATGAAGATACCCTTCCTGCAAAAAAGAAATCACAAGATGCTTTTGCCTCTTTCTATGTGTACTTCAGAAGGCAGCACACATAAAAAAAGGACCCATGAGGTGAAATAAAGGCATTTCTCCTTAATGTGCCTCTCTTATGCCTCCCCCTATGCATATGTTTTGGTGCTGCCTCAGAGTTACAATTCCTCGCAAATCTGGGACAGTGTCAAAAACTACTGGTGTTTGTAGGAATGCCCCAGCAATACCCATTGCACGCCCCTTTAATGCAGAACACTGTGTTAAATGGAACAATATTTATTAGGCCGGATTAAGGCATGCAAAGTGGCTTAGAGCTGCCTGACTAAATAGAGCAGGACCCTGTGCCACCGGAGCATCACAAAAAGTGATGATCCAGTGGTGCACCCTTATTGTAAATGAGGCCCTAAATGTTTATGAATCAATTCTCATACAATATATGCACACGTCTCAGGCAGCTGTTTCTATGGAACCAAAGACAGGGAAGCTGCCACCATCTAAGTTACAGAAAGGCCTTAAAGGAAGCGTTGTCTACTTACATTTAGATTTTAAGTGGAATATTGAAACTGTGTGTGTAGAGCAGAGGTCTTCAATCTGTGGGGCACACCCTCAGGGGGGCTGGAAAGTCATGGGAAAAGGGGTGCACATTCCCCAGCCTCACTTCTGCCTGGAATCTGGAAAAAGACAACCTTTTCCGAATGCTAAATTCTGTTAAAATTCTTCAGCTGTATAGTTAAAATGTTTCAGCATTCAGGGAGTGTCCTGTGCTCTGAAGCCAGGCTGACAGCTAAACAAGGTTTCCAGCCAGGGTGCCTGCTTGCCTGAAAGAAATACAAATGTGCGCTATGAGCTAATCTGCATATGTAAATGGTAATTTGCAAATATAAAGGAGTCTATGGAGCTGGTACTGGCTTTAATTGATCAAATCATTGGAAGGTTTGTGATAACAATGATTTATTATTTTTGAGTGGTAGTGCAAGGAGTTAACAGCTGATCTCTGAAGTGCATGCTTTTAATTCTAATTGTAATTGTACTTACATAGCGCTTACTATCCCTGAGGAGGTGTAGAAGGTGAGTAAAGAGCAAACGAAAAAAATAGAGAAAGCCTGGACTGGAGCAGGCAGGCTAGAAATAAATTGTGGTGAAATTTGTTTGAATAATAGGAGAGTTTTATATATAAAATTGTGAAGGTTTTGATGTTAAAGAAAAGAGGAAGGCCAGACTGCTGGGGAGGGCAATATTAGGTATGGGGATGGGCGAGAGTCAAGTGTTAGTACATTTGTAAATAACCAATATGTGCAGCCAAATTGAAGGTTCTTGTTTTTGTGAGCTCTGCATGTTTCCAAATAACCAACCTTTTCCATAAAATGTAAGCAAGAGTCAAGAGTTAATAATTTGCCAAGGTAGCAAATTTGTTTTCTGAATTTGCCACATTAGGAATTTTATAGGAAGCACATTAGGAGTATAAGAGACACAAACACATACCCATATAGGTGTCAAAACACCTAGTAGTATGCATTACAGATTGTTGCTCTAAACATTCACTTACTTGGCACACACATTAAGAATTCCTGTTCAACTTTCCTGTAGCTGACTTTTTATCAGCGGATCAGTAGCCCTGATGCTTTTTATGGGAGCTGACAATTAGTTAAAATGTTGGGATACTTCATTTTCATATTCAAATACATTTTCACAATATTTTTCAATATGCTGAAAGACCCTTCTATAAACGTTGTTTCTGAATGGACAACTGACCTCTGAAGTGCATATTTTGATTTGTGCTTGCATTTACGTAGTGCTTACTATCCCTGAGGAGGGGTTGAAGGGACAGTTATGTATATAAATTAGGGTCTCGGTATTACTTACATTCATATTTTGGAACCACAGTTTTATCGTAAAACGTTTTATGCATTTTGGAGCAGTTTATCTTATACTGTGTGTAATGCAAGTGTAAAATAACATCTTACATATTCACAGTGCACTCTGTCACAGGCTGCGACATCATAGTGCTAAAAATACACAAATCACTATTCTCCACTGCACCAACCAAGATTTAATTCTGAGGCTCTCTAGTTACACTCAGACCTTTGCAGTGCATCAACTAATAGAAAGTTCATATTGCATAATGGTGCATTTTCCACTGAGTAACACGTTTTGCTATTTATTTATTTTTCATTTAATGCCCACTATTGTATATGTAGCTACGTGATGGTGAAAGACCTAAAGAAAGTACAGAGTATTCAACTCTCAAGGCTCTCCAGCCCCACTAAACATGACTGAAGTCAACAACAGTAGTAAACTAATATAACCAGTATTCAGTTTTTGCTCAAATGGAAGCGTCTGTTTTCATAATGTTAAAAATAAAAACCTTTTTAGAAAAACAATGTGAAATAAGATTAAGGAAACACTTCCTACCCTGGAATTGAAGAAAGGATCCTACTTAGACCTTACAGTTCACCATTAATTATTTGAAATGGTATGCTTTAATTATGAAGAATGATGGACTGCAACCTCCAGTTCCATGCAGTTGTAAAAGCCAAGCTGTCAGCATCCTATGAATTTTAGTGTGGTTCTCCTTGGATGTCGTGCACTAAAATTTCAGTCCATGCTTTACAGCATTATACCCAGGGCCACGGGGATTATGTGATTGTGTGGCGATCTTCACATAATCGTAGATTTGTAGCATTTGCCATAGAATCCATCATCTGCCGCATAATCTGCTGTTTTTAACAAAAAAAAGTCTTTGTTTATGGCTCAATCTGTTCAAAAGTTACTAAAAAGCAACAACACATGTTGCCAATCAGTAGAAGGCCCTTTGCAAAGCTAGTCTGGCCACCTTTTTGTTGCTTATTGCTATATATGGATGTTAAACTGGTACTAATGAGGTGCAACAACAGATTGACCATCTCTCTGGAGAAAAACAGGCACACCCCGCACATAAGTTCAGAAAAGTGCTATCATCCAAATAAGTATTGTCAAATTAGGTTTTATTTGTACAAAATAAAGTATAATTGTGCATTATTTGGGTAATTCTTTTTGGAGACTTTTTGTTTGAACTGTTTGATAAGTCTCTGACACTGAACCACAGTCATCCATAAACCTTTGGTTTCCCCCCGTAAATACTATTTGCCATGAGAATTGGGGACATTTATGCCGGTTGATGGTTGTCGATGATGAGGAGTACCAAATTCTCGAATCTTTTGACAGAAGCGGGTCTTTATGCATAAAAGAGGATCTCAGAATCAAAATGTTTGCAGATCTCTGGTGTAAAGAGAGATTTTGATGAACCACTTTTCATTCTAGTAAATGGTGTGCCTACCAAAAACAACAACATCTTGCAAGAGTTTGTGAATGTAAATAAAGTAGAAACAAATTACATTATACCTGAAACTAAATATTTATAATAAATATGTTGATGTTGTTGGAGATGTAAGTTGCATAGAGGATGAAATATTACCATTAAGTGGTCATTTTGAAAAGTGGATAGATGCAAATCAGAATATATGAACACTATACTATCTATCCACTGCATTCCAAGGCCGGCATTGGCAATGCTATTGATCTTTTTCATACAAAACAAGCAAAAGGAGCTCAAATGAGTGTGTGGGAGAAAGGTTCAGATGCTCACAGTTTTCCAACTATTTCCCTTTGGAGCAGGTGGCCAGTATAATGGGTGCCCCGTACAAATACCAGCAGCTGAGTACAGGTCAATCACATTATATTCAGAGGACGATAAAATTAATCTGTGTATTCCATACATGTTTCATCTATCATTTGAGAGTGACTTGTCTGGGCTATCATATGCTGTAAACCACATACTAAAGACAGGAGTTAATCTGCAAAAACTCTCTGCAAAGGAATTTGCTGACAAAGTTCATGGTGAAGATGAAAAGTTGGAATACAATTTGATTAATTTTCATGGTATGCCACAGTGAGACCAGCAAGTATTGCTATTGTCCTCATGGAGAACTGAAATGTATGTTGCAAAACATAGGTGCACCTACTTGTTTTGTGCAGAGTACGTGTTCGATGATTCACTTGAGTTTTTGAGAGAAGTAAACTTAAACATTAAGGACTTCACTGTGAATACAGCAGGAGAACTTTGCTCTTTGGATCCTGCTAATGTTTGTAGATATTTTAGCCACATGTTTCAAGCCATGCTGTCTTTCACCTGCATCAAAACAAATTCTCCTCTTGGTGAAGTAACTGATTTCTTTTGCTGTAAAGAGTACCAAGCTAGAGGTACTCACCATATTTACAAGCTGTTATTTTTACATAATCAAACTTCGAAGGACAATCAAAACCATACAAAAAAACCTGCATATGTAGTGCATTACTGTGGTCAAATGCGATATTTACGTGGTGTTGTTTACACCTCCGTTGATGGTATGTTGCTAGAAAAAATCGTAACAATAATTGGATGTGAAAAAAGACATTAGAAATGTTTTATTTGCGCATTCTTTCAGATTTAAAATATTGACAGCTAAAAAATTACATTTGTGAAGCAGAAATGACAACAAAAATTATGTTAAATTCAAATATATTTTAAAACCGCATATCTTTTTAGCCCTTCTTTACATCTGTATTGATAATTAAACAAATACTTATGTGGACAATGTGTAAATATGTTCAAGATTCGTCCAATGCAGACAATTGAACCTGGGGAGAAATAGGAAATGACAGCATCAAGTGTATCGCCCATTTCCAGACCTTGCCACATGAAAGAATGAGATATTATCTAAAAATTCAGATTGAATAGGCAAGCTAACAGCTGAAGCCAGATCTTCTGCCTCGATTCAGAAATCCCACATCTATTGCACCAATTGTCAAACTCATGGCATTTCTTCATTTTGTGGTCACAGAATCATTCCAATACACTTTGGCATTATCTGGTGGAATGTCACAACCTACTTTCAGTAATGTGCTACAATAATTTCTTTAATCAATGATGAGACACATCAACAGCTTCATCCAGTTTCCATGACATGAGGATTTTGCGAATGTGAAGGGTGATTTGTAATCTTTGGGTTGCCTACCACATGCAGTTAGACCAATAAATGGCATATATATTGCCTTTGTGCCCCCAACTGCCGGGGAACAAGTCTACCGGAATTAGAAGCACTTCCATTCAATCAATGTGCAAGTTGTCTACTCAGCTGATTTGTACATCACACGCATGTGTGCTCATTTCCCTGGATCAGTCCATGTTTTCTTTGTACTATGGAGCAGTACCATACTCCTGCAAATGTCCCAACTTGGATGTGAGAGGGCCTGGCTTGTTGATAAATACAATCTGTCAAAATATTGTTTTGGGTAATTTCAATGTGAATCATCTGGAATGGTGTTTGTGTCTTGGCCCCTCTTTTATTTTACATTTAGGAGACTCAGCTAATCCTAACCAACCATGGTTGTTGGCACAGTTGAGGAATCCAACGATGCCAGGAGAAGTCCGCTTCAATGAGGCCCATGGAAGAACACAGAGGCCATGGAGGGGTTATTTCAGGCTTCCAAAGGTTTGATTTCATTGTCTGGACAAGACTGGTAGTGCCCTTCTCTACTCACCCTATAAGGGGTGCCCAATCACATGGCCTGCTGCATGCTGTACAACATAACCCTGCAATGGAACATTCCTTACATTGCTGTGGATTGAGACCATGAATAGTCATTCAGTGAGGAGCCTGATATGCTAAATGAAGATGATAGTGGTGAGGAGAAAGAAGTTGATGTACATCAGGATGTCATTGACAAATTTTTCACAGGCGTGTAAGTATCTCTATATATTATCAGAATAACTGTGCAACCAACAGTTGATCTAATGAGCATAAAACGATGTGCAGGACATTTTTTAGGAAGGGCAAGTCCAGGAAAATCTAGACCACAAGTTTTTGTTGATCAAAGTTTTGACATATTGACTTTTGTGTTCATTTTTATTGTTTATCTCTGATTAGGATTTGGAAAATGTGTCCTCAAAAATGTGACTTTTCCTGAGGAAAGCCAGGAAGAGCCAGGAGACCGGGAACGCAGCCAGGGTGCAACAAACCTTACCCTGCTGCCGAGGAGACTGCACTTCATGAAAACCCAGCATTAGTGCCAGAGAGAGCGGGAGTGGCGTGAGGAGCCAGGACTCCATCTCTCAGACTCCCCGGCACCATCATCGTCACTACTACAGTGCCCAGGAGGTGCATAAATTACTTTGGCAGCTACCGCGGTGTTGGTCATGTGCGGGCAGCGCCCGGGCGAAGCCTGGGCCAAGGGCTGGCCTGTCCTGCACCCGTCTGTGACAAGAAGAGGCGGGGCCACCCCCTTGATTGTGTAATCAAGTCACCCGGTCACTTCGGCGCAACCTTTCAGGATTGCCCATTTACCTACCACTTAGGACTAAAGAGTTTTTGCGGACAAACTAAGCACCGGAACTTATAGCCCACTGGAGGTATCCTCATATGGGTAGTAGCATACCTGTGCTTGGTCAGTAAAGCAGGATGGGACATTGGTACTTCATAGCTCAAGGTACTTGCTCTAGTTCTAAATTTATATTCCTAATGCTCCCATTTATGCTTGCCACAAGTGACTTGCTTCATTAACCCTGTTTATTTTTGCATTGAACTAAGGAGTGCGACAGACATTAACAGGTATATGTGACTGTTTCTTAATATATTCGTTCGTCACCATAAAGATACAGTTTGGTGAGGGGAGGGGGTCAAGGGTGAATGGCAGTTACACCCAGGTGAATAACACACAAGAAGCTGGGTGGGCGGGCAAATGCTTGATCATTTGAGCTATATTGTGACAGTGTGATAAGCCTGATAAGCCTGATCCGTTCCTTCACCTATTTAAAGGTGCTGATTCCTAGCAAGATCCACCTCCCTTGACCACTCTTTTAAAATTACTATACAATAGAGGCATTAGAGACACGTATCTCTAATATTGGCAATTAAAACATCTAGCCACTGGGACAAAAGCCCCCTCCCCAGACAAGACACAATCATCATTATTAAAAAGTATTACCAGTGTGATGCGAGCCAAAGAGCAGCAGATCTCGACGGTTGAAGAATCTTTGCTATCCGGAGGGGGAAGTGAAACGGCTGTTATTACTAAAGAACAGACCCCCTCTAATTATCATGAGACTAGTGGCAGTGCTAATATAGAGAGTAGATCCAGAAAGGAGAATGAGAGTGAAGGACTAACTAACATAAAAAATTCAACTGAGGGGGTTCATGCTAACATTATGGATAGCACGGGAAGCAAGATAACAAGCAAGGGAAGTACGAGGGAGAACAACGGGGAAGCGGTTAGCAGGGTAAATGGCTGTGTACAATATATATATATATGACAGTACCTCCCCAACTAAATCTAACTCCCCCATCAAAACCGGTTGAAAAAAAGCCCGTCCTCATATCTGCCTCACTCATCAGAGATTCGACTAGCAACAAGAAGGGTAGTTCTCTCATTCAGGGGTTGGGTCAGACAGAGGTAATTGCATTAACTACCCTCTCAGTCCCAAATATCCACATAATAATTCAGGTTCCTTAACATAGGCTGTTCAAATACTTGCTCAGCATGTGAAAGAAACTATGGGGACAATACAAGCCAGACTAACTAATGTCGAAGGAAAAACTAACTCCTGTCTAGAACTTTTGACAATAAGCAGGCCAAAAGCAGAAGGACCTTTTCAAAGGGGATCTCCTTCCACCTCCCGCAGTACTAGTTGAACCTACAAGTGATCATACAACTAAGAATAGTTTAATAGGAGGTTGGACCACTTATCCCATGAACAATGAAGGTACGAGAAATACAAGAGGGGGAGAGGGGGTTAAGATAAGGCTAAGTGGAGGGAACAGGAATAGATACGAGAAGGGAAGTGAAAATGAAAGCACTCGGAAACTCCCAGCGACTAATGACCAAATTGAAGAACCAATGGAAAATATTACTGATCATTTGGACCTTCCGCCAGCAGCTGCCCCCTACGTGGTAGTCTTGACTAATGTGCCCTCTCTAGCCACTAATGACAAGGAGAACTGGATCTCACTGAGAAATAAGGCCCTAAATTGGCTAGGGTTGGGAAAAGATTTAACCAACCAGCTATTTAGAGATTTTAAGATGGTCAACTGGGTAGGGAGAGGGAATAAAACCCAGAGTGGTGATTGAGTGGTACTGAACTTTAGATGTCCTCAGTTGGTGGATGCAGTATTAAATAGGACTGGGGCCCCAAGCTCTTATGGAAATGGCATTTTATCACGCCCTCGCAGCTATTTATATCAGCCGCCAAACCAAAGAAATACTCTGTGCCCACAGCCAAGGTATGTATGAACAGAGATCGAGCTTTTTAAATCCCAACTTATAACAGGTTTTAAAGCTTAACTTCGCTGGATGGTCTTGACTGACTTAAGGAGGGGGCAAACTCGATAGGAGATGACAAATTACAACTAACCCTTGACAGTGAAAACACAGGAAGATATTATATTGAGGAAACCAATAGTTCCCCAATTAACTAACGAGAATGGACAAGCCCCCATGACAGATACTCAATTAGAAAACGTAGTTCAAACCAAAACCGAATCCTTTAGATGTATGTTCTGGAACTTGATGTGACTACGTGGTAATATACAGTCCACAGAATGGGTAGATTTTATAAGGGTATACCAAATCATATATCTGCAAGAGACATGGCTTACAAAGGTTATCCATATAAATGGGTATAGGTCATACTTTACTCAAGCAATACCTTCTCCTCATGGAAGGACTAAGGGGGATTTGTGTACCTATTTAGCGAATACTCTACAATTCACTAAATTGACTTTATGACAAACAACCCATTCTATCAAGTAATGGTGTGTAGCGCAAAAGGGCACACTAGCTTAGTAATAATACATTTTTACAATAAGGCCACCTTGAGAGTAATAATTGAAACGCTACAGAAACTAAACAAGGACCTAGAGTGCATTATCAAGGGTAAAAATAAGTATATTACATTCCTATGGGGAATAAACGTATGCAATGTACAGACAAGGAAAATATGCGAATATAGAAGACACAGACCATTCACACTTTGTACATAGCATAAATGCTAACAAATTAAACAAATTAATATTTAAATTTGATTTGTCATTCGCAAATAAAATTGCAATACCCTGTGCGCATAGAAAGACAAGTTTTAATGGGTCCACTAATAATAGCATCATTGACCATGTTTTATTGTCAGACAACTGCGCAGGCTCCATTTTTAATTGCTGTACACATGAGATTGCACTAAGTGATCACTTCCCACTGAGCCTTCAACTAGCAATTGCACCCTTCTTTAAACAAACCCTCAATAATGCATTATCACAGGTAGAGCGCATTGAATTGGTAAGGCGCAATGGATACTCCTTGCGCTGTACACAGATCAACCCAGATGGTCTCATTAAACAGTTAATAACTAATAATAAAGATGACTTCGGCCTATGCCTAAATAAAAACACATCCCCAAAGTACCTTTTTGGGGCTTTCCTGGCTATTGCAAAGGATGTAAAAGAGAGTCTTTTTGCCTCCAGGGAGACAATAAAAAAGAGAAAAAAAGGGTGGTTTGATACCGTTTGCACTAAAGCCCATAAAAGCTTGAAGGAGGCACTACACAAAACACCTAGGTGCAATAGAGAAGTCCAACAATGCGGATTAGGTTATAAACAGGCAACAACGAGGAGAAAATTATATCTAAGAGTGTCTGCCTGGGAGTCCCTCCAGGAGGCTAGTGCGGGTAATGACAAGAGAATCTTTTGGAAGATAATTAATTCTTCACCATGGAATAAAGAGGTGTCCCTTAAGATCGAGACCGCAATCCTGGAAGAAGAATGGATTGAGCATTTTGTCAGTATTTATTCTCCACCCGACATAATAAAGTCACAAGCCCAGGGACTAGAGACAAAAGAGAATTAAATCCTGTCCAAAACCGCCTCCATTTTCTCATTCTCTCAAGAGGACGTCAACAAAGTGATTCTATAGAGCAAGAATAGGAAAGCACCTGGGTCAGATTCAATCCCGGTCGATCTATATAAGGATAACATGAATCTATGGGGATCCTTGTTGACCCAAGTATAGAGGGCTTCTTGTTTAGTAGGCTTTCTCTCGTCATGGGGAGAGCAATCATAGTACCTATTTATAAAAAAGGGGATCACCTAATTCCAGCATGTTATAGGCCAATCTCCCTGAATGACTCCCTAGCGAAAATAGGACTTTTAATCCTGGAGAGATTACAGCAGTGGGCTGAAAGTAATGCAAAATTTACAGACCTGCAATATGGATTTAGATCTGGGGTAGGGACAATTGAGTAGAGTCTTGATCTAAGTATGCTCATTGGAAAATATGTAAGAATAAAGAAAGGGACGCTGTACCTAGCCTTCGTCGATCTTACATCAGCATTCGATTGAGTAATACATGCTAGGCTGTGGTTAAAGTTGAAAGAAATGAGGGTGGAGGGACCTATAATTAGCTTTTTAAGGGATTTATATATAGGATGCAGAGCCATGGTAAGGTATGGGGTTGGAGGAGAATGTACTGAGGCCTTCGACGTGGAGAGAGGGGTGAGACGGGGTGTGTCTTGGCTCACTTTTTGTTTTCACTCTATATAAACAGTGTGGGGGAGGAGCTTGTGGCTACTTCTAAAGATCTTCCACAAATAGGCACACGCCGTGTCACGGCCCTCATCTATGCCGACAACACAGTATTAATGGCACGTACTCCATTGGCCCTACAGACACTCCTTACTAACTTTGTCGAATATATGAGTAATCTGGGACTCCAAGTTAACCAATCGAAAACCTTCATCATGAAGTGTGGTAGGAACAATGTGAAATGCAGAAACCTAGCAATAAAGGCAATAAAGATTAGCTTTACCAACACTTGGAGTCCTATTCAACAAAGATGGGTCATGGAACAACGCAATTGAGAATAGAAATATTCTGTTTAGTAGGGCCTGTTGGGCCCTTAGAGGCTTTGCAAGTAGACTTGGCACTAACCCCCCATAAATGATGATGAAAATATATAAAGCTAAATGCGCTAGTATAGCACTTTATGGAGCAGGCATATGGGGACACAAGAGATGTGCTGAGATGCAATTAACAGAATATATTTTTTAGATATCTCTTAGCAACCCCTAAAAGCACGTCAGCATATGTACTCCACTCCAAACTCGGCGCTCCCTTTCTTATTAATTTAATTAAGCTAGAACCAATTCTGCTGTGGCACAAAATATGGACTTAAGATTACACTGCTCTCAAACGAGCGATAATTGCAGACTGTTTGAATTTAAGTGCATATAAGTCCATTCCATGGCTGATGTATATCCAGCGATTCCTTGGTGACATGGCCCATACAGAATACTTTGATAGACCTGAGACACTAGTTACCATCAGCAGAAAGACATTGAAAACAGAGATGTGGCTCATTTGGTAAAATTTAGTCTGACAAAGAAACTCCCTAAATCTTCAGTTTTTTACAATCAATTGACACTAACCACTTTAATATGCAACCTTACCATACAACCGTTTTAAATTCACGGTATAGATTTGTGCTACAAATATTGGATATATTTCACAGATTATGTACTTTTCCCACTGTGAACGTGTAGTCAACAGAACTTGTAAATTGTCCGTGTGATAGAATACTGCAGTAGAATACCATGTATGTGGTTCTTTTGTGTAAATTGTACTCTAAATATAGGAAGCAGTATATTTTTCCAATTATAAGGCAGCTAAGCTTTAAACAATCCCGTCCTGTTTACTTCTACTTGCAATCATTACCAACATTAGAGATCTGCTGCAGTATGTCATCTTTCCTTTGGGCAGTTTTGTACGCTAGAAAGAAGATGACAGCAGGTACCATATAGAGTATAGTAATGGGAATATACATCAATGGGCCATGTTCATCAAGTTCTCTGGGAACAACCAAATCTGAAAGGGAACACGAGGAACACTGTACTAATGCACCTTAACCATTTTAGGATTATATTTGTATAAATGTGTGATGGAACCCTGGGTAGTAGTGGTCATTTAGTAATTTGTCATTATGTTTACAATCCTTTTATACGTACTTCAATGAATTTAATCAGTTGATTTTTTAATATTTTGATCTTATGATGATACCGCTTTTAATCCATTTTTATATGTAATGAAATTAGTTCGATGTCTGCTGTTTTATCTGTGTAATTGCTTTTATGGATGTTTGTTGTGACTCCGAATAACGCTATATATAACCATGGCATGACTTTTTAATGTGTCTATTTTGTTATGTTTTATTACTCATCTTTTTGTGGCATCTTCCCCATGTCATCTTCATTTGGGCATTTCAAAGTTATGGTATTCACAGTTAAATGGTGCTGTTTCAAAGTACAAAGGGACTGTGAGTTGTCTCTGTGGAAAACACACACAGACCTTGTGTGTACATATGTAGTACTGAGTCAACTTGCACAGTGATTGAATGGAGTATTTTTAGATAGCACTTGACTTGTTTTCTTTTGAATGGTGGCACCAAGCCAATATGTGCTGCTTGATCCGTTGTAACCACATGTGGCGGTCAACCAAAAGCATAGCCACCCCCTTCACATTTGCCAAATGCACATTTTGTGTTAAGTGTATGAAGATGTTGGTGTGTCTAATCATTGTAGGAAGACCTTCTTGTAGCACACCACTTAAAGGTGGTTGTGACGTTCTCTGAGATAATACAATAGTGTATTAGACTTATCCTGTGGACACATGATTGAGTACGGCCATGATTTAGGGCTATTGGTATTACTGTTATGCAATTCCTATTGTGAGGTACAATATCTGACTCCAGCTCAGGACATAATACAAAAATCTTTTGCCTATTGAGCCTGAATCTTTATATTATATCCACTTTTAACAAGGTGGCAAGGTATGGGAACTGCAAATGTAAAAATGGAAATGGGTATTTGTGTTATGTATGGTTTGTTATGTTCAAGAAAAATTGGACAGACCACTCTGCTACTAATTGAATGAAATACTAGTTGATGATTTTTTCGTATTTATATTTTGTTGTCAAGGTGAGTAACATTACCTAATTACAATTAATTTATGAATAAACCATATTTTGGTTGTTTTATTTGTTAAATGTATAATGGAAGGGGAATCAATAGAATACATACGGAAAATAGCTACACCAGTCTTTGAATTTATTTTTTGCTTTGATTATACAAAAGCAAATAAAGTAAGAGTGGAGGTCAACCAAGATACCCAACAAAAAATGGTGAATGAAACCATATTTATAGATCCTAAATGGTTTGCAGTTCTATGCCCAAAATACAAGTGGCCTCAGAAAGGTAAATGTGACCAGAAAATAGTTCAAAGAGTGAATGTTAGTCACACATTTTATGAAATTAGTTGCTGGTGGATCCACAGTTCCAGGGACTGAGGTAGATGCAGGCGTTGCCTCTTCTGACAGGGCTTCCTTTTCTGTGGCTGAGGCAGATGTAGTAAACCCAGAAGTAGTTGGGCCACAGAATCTAGAAGATGGTACAGGAAAGGCCATGTACATATGTGTGTAAATGTCCTACAGCACCCCAGTCAGGGAGCCCAAATTGGAGTTCAGATTCTGCATCTCAACTTTGTGCTCCATCTGTAACTGCTTCATGTCCTGAAGCTCTGTTAGGACCAAGCCCATCATGCCTTGGGACTGAGGGAGGGCTCCCAAGACTTGGCTGATGTTGGACTGGATGACCACAGGATCCTTCCCACAACCCCTACCCCCACTAACCTATGGCCTTGAGCGAGTGTGCCCCTTTCCTACTGGGTCCTGGCTGAACTGAAGGTGGCAGAAAGGTTGTATTACCACCAGCCGGGACTGGGTGGAAAAAGATAGTTGATATGTTTGTTGGACACAGGAAGCGGAGGTATTGGTCTGCTGAGGTGTTGTAACATCTGGGGTGGGAGGTGTAGGTGTTGGCCAAGGGAGAATCACTGGAGCTGTTTGCCCAGGCAGGGCAAATGGACCTGGCCGCTCCTCTTCATTCAGAGTTTCAGGAGTAGAGTCCTCCTTGGAGGCTTGATACTGGGCTTGAGTGGAGTTATCCTGAGCCACAGATGTTAGGACATGTGCTCTGACCTATAATTATTGTGAATGAAAAAAATACCTAGTAAAAGTCAGGATTATACATCAAATGAGTTATAAGCAAATATAATGTAACAACCTAAAAGGAAAAATGAATTGAATATCATGATTATATCTTTCAGTGTAAATGTAATTAATTACATAAACAGTTTATGTTTCACACAAAACAACTTTACAAAAAAAAGGTAAGAAGATGCCCTGAAATGAAAAATTATAAATTGGTAAGTATACATGAAACATACCAACCATTGAACACCACACAGTTGAGAGGAAACATGTGAGCTTTGCAATTCCATGGCTAAAAAGGCAATAAAAATACATTTACCCTACTTTGAGAGGTGTTCAGCATTAGTTATCATATAAACAGTGCAGAGTTCAGTTTTCACAAATGTCACTTTTATTTAGCATACATATTTAAATGCCTTACATTTTAAAGCTCAACAAATGTTAAGCTAATGGCTTTAATTTAATTACATTAAAATAAAAGGACAACATACAAAATTAAACACAAACAATTTTCAAAAGAGAGTATTTCATAGAGATTGATCTATAAATTACAGTTTACCATAATCAGAAAATTAGATGGCAATGTTATATTTAACAAAACTGAAACAAGGCAGTATGGTAGTTGTAGTTATTTTAAAAAACACTCACAACACTTTTGCGACTTGAACATACCTTGTGTAAATCTGCATTAGAAAGAGAACGGACATATACTATGTGAAACACATATATGTTATTTATTATTTTGAGTACAAACACTTACAAGCACCATAACATCATGTGAAATGTGATGGTTATTGTAGCTGTTACTTTAAATACAACTCAATACACTCAAACAAACAAGCCAAACAAGATGTTGCTGGTATATTTAGGTTTCTATCTGAAATAAAGTGTTCAGAACACATTAGCAACAGCTAACTTGGAAGCAGACAAGACATTTAGGTTTAGTGACAAACTGTACTTTACCCCTCTCCACTCCACCAGGGATTCCTGTCAATCCTTCAGGATGTAGGATCCACAAGACCTTTTCTTCCTAGGGCATGATTTGTAAGTGGGGGCCTGGGAAAACCACAACCAGTCCTCTGGGACTCCAGGTGACTCTTGGAGGCCAAGGAAGACACTCTCTCCCAGGTCAATACACCTATTCCTAATTTCCTTGACTATTCTGGCCCATATTTGCCTTTTCTGAGACAGGGGTGCATTTTGGACTTGGGCTCCAAAAAATTGTGGCTCTATTCTCCTGATTTTATCCACCATGACATACAATTCTCCCTCAGTAAAAAGGGGATTTTGGGCCCTGACATTATAAAATAAGAAATGTAACTGATTGTAATTACCGACCTTCAACAAAATTAGAAAAGAGAGAGAACAAATAAATATAAGGAAAAGCAAAATGAAAGCCTGACATGAATGTGAAATCATATTCACACCAGGGATCCAGAAGGATGAGCCCGACTAGAAATGTACTTATCCCTCTATATCATATATCGCACAAGTATGCCTGGTATTCCAACATAAGCAGGACTGGTGACGAGTTCATGGCCAGATGTTGACTTGCGTGTTTGAAAAATGTATGTATGACGGAACTTCTAGGAAAGCGATCCATTTAGGACAAGAACCCTCACTCATCCGAGGGTGACATGCTTCATCATAGGGTTCCCTCTTCTCATCCGGACAACAAAGCCCATGGTGTCAGCTACAACTCCACAAATGGGGAGGAGCAGAGGTGTTTTTGATGAGCGATGAAATGAGGTCAGTGAGGGACAGAGTGCAGATAAGTGAAGTGTATATTGGTGAGTAAAACTATCTCCAGGGGGCCAAATCAACTTTATTCCATGGCCAACTAGGATATATTTAAAAAGAGGACCAGGGTTTTGTAAAATATATATAAACTTCTTTCAATGGTCAACATGTTTCTGCCCATTTATGGTCCCCAAAAGGGGTTCCGGGGAATTCATAAGGACTGAAATTCATAGCCATTCTGTCTGTGATAGGTAACATTTATACTGGCCAGCCAGAAGTTAAAGTGGCCATGTAGACAATGGCCCATGTATGTTCATTGTCCACCATCGTCCTGAAAGAAATTTAAAAAAAAAATCTGAATGCAGGGTATTTATCCTCACATCACTTTACAGCTTTCAAGGTCACAATTATATTTTTATTGCATATTGTCCATTCTCATCTTTGACAGAAAGATTTTCTGTCTGTCACAAAAATTATTTTATGTATTGCTTCACTCTTGTTACATTTAATGTCATACCTAGTTTCAAGGGAAGTGGTCTCCGAACCCCAAGCCACTGGATACAATTGGAAGCGCCCAACTGAAAATTAAATATAAAAGACACATAGGATCAAAAAGGTGTGGTGCAATCTACAAATTACTTATTCTCTACATGAGAGTCCTTTGTTTTGTGGATATTTTAGGCTCCTTTTAATGCCAAACCACTTATGTTTTAAAGGTCAGCAAGCTCATTTACATTTCTGCATTCACCCTTCTTTAATTCAGTTCTGGGAGAAGGCAGATTACTACTTTTCATGGATTTCATCCAGACACATCTCATTTCGAGTGTGGGCATGATCCAGAAAGTGCCTAGTACGTTTTAGGTTGGTTTTCTTAAATCTCATTGAGCTATGGTGTTCAGTGATTCTAGTTTTGATCTTCTGTGTGCGTCATGCCTATGTAGTTAAGTCTGCAGGGGCACCTGAGTAAATAAATTACCTAATTTGTATATATAGGGACACAGCTGCTTCGAGGATCCCACAGTCCCCATGCCGATATCTGACTTGAACAGGGAAGTGATGGCAGCCATTTTGGAACACAGTCTCAGCTAAGTCCCCCAAAATGTTTTCGATAAAAGAAAAGGGGACAGGGTAGGAATGACCTGAACCCTAAAGGCTAGAAAAGACAGGCGCAGTCTCATGCGCTTGTTTTATTTTTAGCCCCCAGGTGGGCCAGGTACTGGATAACCAATGTTATTAGTAAAAGGGGTTTGGGGTTCATGCAGCCCTCCTCCCAAAGTCTAGTTTAAACCCCGGGGACCACCACCTTCCCAGGACTTTATGTATTAATTTGGAGGAGGGGTGCACCCCCCTCCTCTGGCCTATAAAGGCCCTGGGGACCACTACCTCCCCAAGGATTATGAATTATAAAAGACAGGGATGGTGTGTATCCTCCTCCTACTTAGCAATTGCCACGGGGACTGCCACAGCCCTGGGCACAAAAGAACTGAAAAAAATGGAGGGGCATGACACCAGCTCCCAAGGGCATGGACAAACTGAAAGGTGGAGGAAGCCAAGCAGCCCACCCTCCCAGGCAATGTATGGCTCTGAGGAGCACCGCCTGACTGTACATACTAAAGAAGGGCGGTTGTGCTGCCCCCTTCTAGATCTTCTAGATCCATTAATGGTCCTGGGGACCGTCAACCCCCAGGTCCGTCTCCTGTGAGAGAAAACTCTAACTCCACTCCCAGCTAGCACGAGCTATCAAACTGCTCCTGCTTGCTGGGAGTGGAGTTTTCATCTGCTTCCCTGCCTGCTGTCATGTACAGAAAAATCTCTCACCATGAAGTTGTACAGCATCAGCTTGGGAATGCTTTCACATAGGGAGATAGGCTCCAATTAATGCTATGACCGGTTTAGCTCAGCCAGTTTGTAGTTGACCTCAAGGGTAAGTCTAGCCCTTGAAAGCACAAGAAACAAAAAGTCTTGAAGTCTGTCCTGGAAATTCAGTACCAAGCAGAGTTTGACCTGGAAAGTATAAATATTGTGAGGACAAATATGCTGGATACCTAGTATCCAAGAAGGAAGTCCAGACCTTGAAATGTGTTTCTTTATGAGATACTTCAACACCATAGATATGAAAACAATGTAACAGAATAATTAGATGAATGGAAATATGAAGTAGTTGGTTGGGGTGGTTGTGTGGTTTGATATACAAATGGAAGTTTAATAAAACACAGAAAACTTTGTTGTTGAACTCCAGATATGAGAGTTTTTATAATTGGCACTTCTGCAACTGCTCAAGGCTTGGCATTCTGAATTGGAGTTACTCAGATACTTTGACTGCTACGACGATTCCTTCAATGCTGATGAAAGACAGCATTCAATGTTCAGTATTTCCCAACTAAAAGAAAATGCTAAAAGATGAGATTGAACAGGATGAAGCAATTGTTGCTGAGATAGCTCAGGACAGTTCACAAAGCAGTCAAGGTTCAGGACCTTTAAGTCAGTATTTTCTTAAACAACCAGTTATTGAAAATGAAACTGCCATATCCACGAGTGAGGTAGGGACTGCAATGCAACAATCAAGATGTTCTGCCCCCACTCACCTGAAAACCAGGTACTGTAGGAACGAAGAATACCCCGTCCCTCTCCCTGTGACTTAACCCTTCATGCCCAAGAGTAGAACAGACATGAGCGGAAAACGCACCGGGGGAAGGCAGGTAAACAAGAAAAGGAATGATATAGGTCTTTTCTTGAGAACCCACTCCGGTATATAATAGGAGCCAGACAAAATATAGACGTCATATTGGAGAAAGAAAATATGAAAGGTAAAGATTAGTATAACAAGGAATAGCCAGAAAACACCTTTACACTTTACTCATAAAGCAAGATAGAAGAGCGTTTATAATCTCTGCTCCCCCCTTAACATTCGCAGTGGTGCCAGAGTAAAACAGATTTGGATTCCTTGTATTGATTATTATTCCAAAATGTCTTTATGTAGAGTACAAGCCACAAAAAACAATAAGCATGTAAGAATTGTGGGAAAAACTTGCAAGGCACAAAAAACCCACTGTACGTAAATAGATTCAGTGCACTGAAAACACCCAAAAAAGGCAACTTGAAAAGACAAAGAAAATCGGGTATCAAAAACAAACCCGTTACTAGGTGGCCAAATAACAAACTACCTCCGTAGAACACAGCGCTCCACAAAGGTAGGGAAGGAAGTCCAAATAATCCCACGAAGAGAGCTGAAGAGATGCGGACCAGGAAAAGACGAATGTCATCAGGACGCCAACAACACTCCCAAGGATTCCCACGACAAAACTCCAAAGCGGAACAAACAAGGAAAAGATGAGATGGCACCAGAACGCCAACAGCAAAGTCCTTCCGGGGGCAGGAACCAGAAAAGAAATCAAGCAACGAGGAGCAAGGATGCGGCTCCTAAATACTCATTGCAGACACTCATAGAACACCACTGCGGCCGCGCCCAAATGGGGACCCTCAAGGAAAGAAAAAAAAGCGCCAAGAGTGCGAAAGGCAGGAAAAGGACAAAAGAACCCCAGGGTAAAAGAACGGAACTCAGGACGTGGCACAAGACTAGAAATTATTGATTTGGAGTAGTTAGTTGGGCAATTTAACTACAAGCAGAAAGAAATATAGATGAAGGTGAAGGAGAAAATAGAGCATTGATTCCTCCACAAAAAGAATTAATGTAAATACTCATCATTTAAACCACCACTATTATACGTCAGTGGTCAAAGCTGGGAGAAGCTTTTAATTGAAGTTTTCACTGCTTACCTGCAGAGGACAACAGAGTCACATTTTTAATGTGTAGTAACAGCACCTACTGGATTAGCTGCATGCAACAGTAAAGGAATTACTTTACATCAACTACTTATGCTATCTTTAGAACATGGCAACTAACTAGAGTATCAAAGGTATCTAGTGAAGTTTGTTAGTAAGTCTCAAGAGTACTGAAGAAACTGAAACATTTCTAATTATCTATGAGGTGAGCTTGGTGTCAAATCAAATGCTTGCCTTTGTACACTTGAAAATGCAACTTATTTAAAAAAAACAGAGTATGAAGTGCTGTTTGGAGGAAACCACTTAACTTTGTTCGGTGACCTACTACAACTTACCCCTGTCAAAGGGCAGCCTGTGTTCAAAACACATCTCCATGATGAAACTTGGAATTCCTTGGGAAGTATTGGAAAACTTCAAACACAAGGAACTACTTAGAAATATGTGTCAAGCATCTGACGTCCAATGAGGAAATACTCTGAAGGATATTATCTCACAAAAGAGGGGATACTTTGCTGTGAAAGTTGACTTACAAAGAAACTATTTTTTCAAACAAGACAGCAGCACAACTAATGTACAATTTCATTGAAGAAGGGAAATCCATTGTTTGCCTAATGATTACACTTCAGGAATCCCCCTTGTTTTAAAAATTATTACTAAAACTGGAGAAAATACATTTTGGAAATTACAGCAATCGACAAAATGGAACACCAGGGGGCGACAGTGCTGCTCAGTAAAGAACTACAGGCAAAATTGGATTCATTTGAAAAATCTTTTTCCAGAGCTGCTGGATTAGAAAAGTATTTACTTGTTTTCAGAAACTGTAAAGTAATTTTGCGGCACAATTTAAATGTTGAGGAAGGATTAGTTAATGGTGCTATGGGCAAAGGGATTGATTTCATTAAGTTTCCAAATAGGAAACAGATTCAATACTTGGAAAACAATTGATCGGATTGATGGCCTAAACCAGATTGGTAGATGTACTGTACAATTTTTGCTTGTGAAAGACTTGCGTATTTGGCAGCAACAGTTTCTAGTTGCTCCAGCATATGCTTTAACTGTTCTTGGTGTCAGCAAGCGTGGGCTGCCAGCCAAAGCACAGAGAACCTAAGGTAGCCAAATGGGTGCATGTCACATTGCCCTCGACACAATATTGGTGTCAGGGGTGATGAAGCACATTGTTTGATACCAAACATGACATATTTAGGCAGTATACCATAATGGAACTGCCAACCGCGGGTTTGCACAAGTGCCAGACCATGTTATCCTATGACCGCCTATCATTTATAATGTGCTTTAATGGTAAAAGCCACTATAGGGACATATACAATTTCCCTTACATGCTCGCACCTTTAATATAAGGCACCCTGGCTCAAGGGCTCAGGAGACCTTCCTGAGGGTGAACTGACATATATTAAAAGTAGTGCATTGACTTTGCCACACATGGTGAGGGCAAAGTCGAAATGGAGCAGTTTACACTGTCCCTACAAGCTGCAATGGCAGGCCTGCTGTCCGTAGTTTACTTGGGTCATTCAGGGTGGAACAAACAGTGCTGCTAGCCGTGGAGACCCCTTTACCACCCATGCCCTGGTTATCTCTGGCACCATATCCTAGGGACTTATAAGGGGGGTAAAGTCCTTGTCCATTGGTGTTGTTAATTTACAAATAACAGCTTTAGGGAGTGAGAACTGGGGCCTGGGCACCAGGCTCCAGTGCACTTTCAGAGTCATAACCATCAGCATAGGAGCAAAAAGTGGGGAGGTGGCGGCTATGCAAAAAGGGCACTTTCCTTCAGAGATGAAGGAGAAGAGTTCACTCTGTATTCTCTACTGCTAGTTCACATTGGATATACATGGATGTGGGATGGGATTGCATTGGGGTTCCTTGCTGCTGGGAGCACTAGACCTGAAATGCATTAAATGGGAATCACCCCCGAAGTTCCTTAACTTTTTTACATTTTGTCATATTGTAGTGTCACAAGGATAAAGTGATGCTTTGGTACCTTTTGGATATCCTGTTGTCTATAGCACAGGATCAGCACACAACGGCTGGTGGGGTCATGCTAGAAAAATGGGGCTGCAAAGAATAGGGAGAGACCTTTTGCTCTGGCCTTCCATGCTGCTGAGGGTTCCACAACAGTATAGATTGGCAGTAAGGTGATTGCCCCTTTTATTATATGGGGACCGAGGAGAACACAGGCGAGATGAGAGTGTAATTTGATTCATTGTCTAGGATGGAACTGGGAGGTGTGAGATAGGAGGAGTTACTTTTTTAGCCCTTCTGATGTTACTAAAATTATATGTATAACACACTCCTTATTGGGGCTTTGAGTCTGCTCTCTTCATCCATTGGTCTGCTATTGTGTCATTCAAATTTTTCCACTGCCCACTACAGCATACAGTGTGGGTCAAGTGCTCAGCCCACTTCAGCTATTCACTAACCTTAATGTGAGTGGTGGCATTCTGCCTGTTCACAAACACAACATCCACACACTTTGGGTCCAATTCACAAAGGTAAACTGAGACAGAAGTCTAACCTTATGACTTTCTGTATTCACAAAGGGCATTTAAGGGTAGTAAAGTTAGACTTTTGTCTCAGTGAAACTTAAGACCAAAACTTATGTTTAACTGAGACATTTTTGTCTCAGTTTTGATCTCAGTGAAACTTAAGACCAAAACGTATTTTTAATTGAGACAAAAGTCTAACTTTACTACTGTTAAATGCCCTTTGTGAATACCGAAAGTCATAAAGTTAGACTTTTGTCTCAGTTTACCTTTGTGAATCAGGCCCAAAATGTTTTTGCTTAAAACCAATGTTTTGTTTTAGATTAATGAGAACTCAACAGCTTCCCCAACAATAAAGTTTTGCAAAACCCTTGACAAAACAGCACATGTATTGACAAAACCAAAAGACTGGCAACCAACACCTGACCTATTGGCTTTGTCAATGTTTGCTCTGTTTTGCCATGTAGCTGCCATGTATTGCTGATATGACAAAGCATTACTGCATGATTCAAGAAGAATGCAAACCTCTCTCCAGCTCCTCCTCTGCAACAAGAGTGCTGGTAGTGAGAAATTGCATGGTTGCATTCTATTTGGTCTAAAAAATGTATGACTCCAGTGTAATGCAACAGCTTTGGTGTGATGATATTGCAATACAGCAAGAAATTGGGTTGTTGATTGACTGGGGTGTAAGCCCTGGTCAAGCAGCAAGCAAAATATGTGTCAGGCTAAGGCACAAGGAAACCCCATATTAGCCAGTGCTCACCCACTTGGTAGCTTGGTATACAGCAGGCAGGCTCAACTTAGAGGCATTATGTAAAGTATTTGTGCAACATTTCAAGCAGAAAAACAGTAAAAACACACAACAAAAGGAGCCAACGACAGATTCAGAAATATAGTGTCATTTTCAATAAATTAAATAATACCAAAATGACAAATATCCAATTAATAGAACTGGAGAGGTGGAATTTTAGAGTGTTTAGTGAAAATAGTGACAAAAAGCAAAAAGCGCGTTCGGGGATATCTGGTTGCACCAGACCGGGACAAAGTCACAAGTTCAGGTTGACAGTGATGGAGCTCGGGCCGGCTATAGGAACCCAGTTAGGCCAGCTGAAATGAGTACCTTAAGTCCTGGTTGTGGAACATTGCGTGGATCCATGTTAAAGGTGTGCAATTCAGCTAAAGCAATGCGCCGGGTCCGAGGTACAGCGAGGCTGCGGTGCAAGGTCCTGTTGCATCATCAGAAAGGATCCCATCCACAGGGCTTCCAATATGAAGTCCGGCATTGGGATGTGGTGTGCAGCTGGCGATGTGTCAGTACCGAGGAGCTGCGAGTGGGCGATGAAGAGTCCTTTGTCATCGTTGAGGCTGCCATCAATGAGAGATGCGAGGAACACGGCTGTGAATTCATCGCTGGATGATGAGTCGGTTCCGAAGACTGTGGTGAGCAATGGCAGTCTTCCACGCAGCAGTGACTATGCATCCGTTATGCTCAGGAATGCGTCGCTCAGCACAGAAGAATCATCAGTTCCTCTAGCAAGCATCTTAGGCCCGCTTCCAAGGGTTCAGGACTCGTGTAGCACCACTTGGCAAGGTAGACTCACAGATGACAGACTCTGATGCGGGTGCAAGGTAATTGAAAGCCTGTTATGTCCCTCATGCTGCAGATCAGGAGGGCAGCCAACTAACCCTTGCAGTTACTCTAGGTTCTTGGTTCACGAAATGCAGATGCAGTCCTTTTCACCCAGGCAAGAGAGAGCAGGCAGTAGGTCAGCATAGAAAAGCAGGAGCCCAGCATTGTGTGGTCCAGCAGACAGGCAGTCCTTTAGCAGCACACAAGTACTTCTCCCAGGCAGATTAACCACAGGTCCATAGTGTACTTAAGTGGTAGCATTTAAGGTTTCTATTTATGCATAAGTGTGCCTTTGAAGTGGGGATATGCTTCTAGAGGCTTGCATTGGAAGTGCATTGATACCCTACCTTTCCTGCCCTTGCTCCAGAATAACTGTAGGGGGTATGCAATCCTTTGGTGGGGACAGGAAACAGCCTATTCAGGTGTAAGTGAGACTGGGCCCAGCGCCTCTCTCCCATCCAGCCAGTGATGGCCCACTCAGTATCTTACAAGCTACATTGCGAGTGACTATCTAGGAGGAATACATAAAGTCCAACTACCAACTGCAACCAGTCATGTGACCACAGTCAGACTGCAAGCACCAAATGGCTAAGGCAAGAAAATGGCAACATTCTAAAAGTAGCTTTTTCTGAATTGTAATTTACCATCTGACTTCACCACAAGTTAAAATCTTAAATTAGGATTCCAGAGGCACCAAACCTTAACCAGTTATATCTTTCTGTTTGGAAATTACACTTAAAAAATGTAATTAGGTAGTCCCAATGTTATACTATGGAAGCTTTAGGACTTTCAGTAGTTAAAAGCACATTTAAGAGTTTTTTACTACCACGACAAGTAAGACTTAAAAGTACATATCCTGCGTTTTAAATACATGGCACCCTGCTCTGTAGGCTGTCTATGGCCTAACCCAGGGGTGATTAAAAAAGAAGTTTCCTGCCTAGCAAAAGGTTTATTTGCCAGGTTGAAATGGCAGTTTAAACTGCACACACAGGCTTTACAATGTCAGGCTTGAGACACATTAAAAGTGCTACTTAAGTGGGTGGCACCATTGGTGCTGCAGGTTCACTAGTAGCATTTCATTTACAGGCCCTGGGCACTCATAGCACCTTTTTCCTGAGGACTTATATGTGAATTAAATATGCCTATTGGGTATGAGCCAATATTACCAAGTTTAGAGGAGAGAGCACATGTATTCCAGCACTGGTTAGCAGTGGTACACTGCTCAGAGTCCTAAGGCCATCATAAATAAGGTCAAAATAATGAAGCAGAAAAGCAAAACGCTGGGAGGAACACTACCCTAAGGTTGACACGTATAACAACAACACATTTTCGGGCTACCCTTCCCCTAATAACATGGTTATACTTGAACATTTTTGCTGCAAACTGAATATGCCTTGTAATGACGCATACAGCAGCTTTCTATTACCTTGGTGACATAGTGCCAGCCATGCAAGTTATTTTTCACAGTTAAAATGCAGGAGAAATGACAAAAAGTAATAAGATTACAAAACCTTATATCTACATAGGTCTTGTTTTGCAATTAAATATTGCAACTTAATCCTCAGAAATGTATACTTAGTAATGTATAATTATAAAATCAAGCTATAATCAGATTTTCTGTCTTTATTCTTTATTTCATCAAAGTGATAATTTGTAAAATGTGTATATCCCAGGGTTGCTTGCATTTGTTTACAGATAAACCAAACCAGACCTTCAATTACTTTTTGTTTATTAGAAAAGCTATATTTGTCTGCTTCTTGCTCTGAATATCAAATTAAATGAATGTGCTTCTGCATGAGTAACATTGTGATATCTATCTTGAAGGAAATTAGTATAAACATTATTTGCATCAAATAGTTTACTTCACAGACTGCATTCCTTGTATCTAATAGTTGTAGAGCTCTTTACAAAGCACACTTCACAATATGAATTTTAAATAATGTCATTTGTACTAACATCACAATACCATGTCTATTAGTCAGTACTTATGTCCTAGAAGATATCTGAGAAAAAATGACAGGTGGACTGCTTTAATTAATCTCAATCACTGGTATGTACTCTGGGTTGCACTCATTTTGTCCACTGTGCCACTGCAGGGACGAAGCACCCTCTAGCAAATGACGCTTATTCCTGCTCCAATAATAACAGTCATCATAGGCCAGTTATCCTAGGGAAAACAAGCAACCTAAAACAGGTTGTGGACTATTTGAGCATCAACAGTGAGGTGCAGCTTGAGTCCCTTCGCAAAGTGAGCACAGGCACATTTGTGGACACACCCATTGCACTGAGCAAAACATAAAGACGAAGCCCAGAATACTTCAATTAATCTTAGCCCTTAGTAATTAATTTTGATCAGCTAGGGGATGTCAGAGGTCTTAACAGATGATGGAGAGGTTCCAGTGAAGGAATGAGCTTCCCTTCCATAATCTAATTGTGACATGACAAGTGCTTTCTTAATTTATCCATTTTGGATAGAGACCATGGCCGAGCAAAGGAAACTAAATGAAATGAAAAAAATGCTTATAGAAAGCAAAAAAATGCCGAAAGGCATCAAGGCCCTGAAAGCAGTTAGTCCTAAGGAACGAAGCAAAGATGGAAATAGAATTCCATGATCTCACTCCCGAGGCATCCATCACAGAGTAAAAAGACAGGTTTTTAAGGCCTTATGGATTGGGGTGTGAGCCTGAAGACTGAAGATTGAATGAGGAAGGGAGTTCCATAGCTTTGATGCGGCCACTGAAAATGCTTTGCCTCCCAATCTTACCTTACGGAATTTAGGAACAATTAAAAGTTTTAACTTGAGGATTGAAGCTGTCTGGAGGAAATATACCATTGAAACATGTCTTTAATTCTTCGAGACTCAATGTTATATAGTGCCTTGTGAATTATACAAAAGTCTTTGAACGTGACATGTTTGTTCACAAGTAGCCAAATGGAGCTTCCGAATCACTGCCAAAACTGATTGAGATTTGGGAACATCAAGAATCAATCTTGCCACTGAATTTTGCACCAACTGTAGTTTTGCTAGTACAGTATTGTTGGTATCCAGGTAGAGCATATTTCAGTAGCTTAAACTGGACGAGATAAGTTCCAAAGTCACTTGCTTACACGCCATGTAGGGAAACACTTTCCTAAGAGACCTGATCATCCAAAAACAGGATGAAAGCATCCAAAAAAAACTGAAGGATCAAATGATATATTTTTGTTAACCAGTACTTCAAGGTTCTTTACAGAATCTGGTGGAATGGGTAATTTGCCCATTGTATCTGGCCACCAAAGAGAGGTCCATATTGATGGTTCACAGCCAAAGATCAAGAGCTCCATCTTGTCTCCATGAAGTCTGAGGTAGTTTTGTCCCATTCAAATGGCTACGGCCTGCATACAATTTTTAAAGTTGGTAGCAACTGTCTCCATGTCCTTAGTGATAGACATCATTATTTGTGTGTCATTAGTGTAGGACACAACCTGAAGCCCAAAGGACCTTATAAGTTTCAACAGTGGGGATGTTGACTAATGTAGGGGTGATGGAGGAGCCCTGAGGAACCCCACATGTCAGAGTGATGGACTCCGAACAAACTGATCCACAATAACTGTCTGAGAAATGATGTTAAGAGCTTGAGTGCTGTGTCTGTGACTTCAAGTTCCTGCAGCCGACCAAACAGAAGGGTTGGTTGGAGAGATGGTATGAAAGGATGCAGACAGATCCAAAACGGTAAAGGCCATGGGATGCATCAAGCAGTTGATGCTGTTCCAAATGAGCCATCAGCTGGGAGTTCAGGTGTTATTCCAAAATCGTAGTGGGCATAGGCAGCAGGGAGTGAGCTGATAATTTTTTAATCCCGAGGGGTCCAGATTAGGTTATTTCAAAGGTTGAGGGTAGCAGCCAGAGGTAATAGGTTTATTCTGGTTATTGTAATATGTGGGTCAACAATATTTTCATTGCTGTTCACTGCTGTGTTTTCCTGCCCCCTCTACCTGCTGTGTGCCCCGGGTTCTCCTCCTTGTGCCCACTGTTGTTTTTTCCTTGCTCCGCCGCTGCTGCGCCTGCAGCCCCTCCCCCCTGCTCAAGCTCATTCCCGCCTCCTAGTTTCATCCCTCCCCTCTCCCCTATTTGATGGCGGTCGCTGCGGGGGAGCGCGAGTGAGTCCGCTGACCCTTGTCACCGGCACGCTCTTCACCCGCAGCTCCACACCATTGTCGCTGCTGTTAGCCCCTGCCTCCTCCCTCGAGGGGGTTGAGGCCACTGCCTGCTCCATTCTTGCCTGCTGTGTGACAGTACTATTCTTGGTATTAATTTGTTCCTGCTGTAACTTTTCATTGCTGTTCACTGCTGTGTTTTCCTGCACCCCTCTACCTTCTGTGTGCCCCGGGTTCTCCTCCTGGTGCCCACTGTTGTTTTCCCTTGCCCCGCTGCTGCTACCCCTGCGGCCCCTCCCCCTTGCTCATGCTTGTTCCCTACTCCCAGCTTCATCCCTCCCCTATTTAGTGGTGGCCACTGTGCGGTCCCGCCGCTGGCGCGCCAACGGCACGCCTAAGGCAAGCCTGTCTGCGCCCGTCCGCGAACCTGACCGTGGCCAGCGCCAGGAATCCTGGATCTCCTAAGCCACGCCGATATGACTCCGCCGCCCTCCATGCACACAATCCCAGAACACACACTGACTGCCAAAGATCCACACTGGACACCACCCACGGCCAGTTCTCCTGCAGACCATCGACAATGCCCCCTCAACTGGCGAAGGCCCACCGGACGCACGCACCACTGGAGCCCTGACATGCATCCTCCTCAATGTGCGCTCCCTACACAGACACGCCGTAGAGATCTGGGACCTGAATGACACCCTCGTGCCTGACGTCACGTTCTTCACGGAAACCTGGGCCAACGCCATCTCCAGCCCAACATCGCCACCGCCATACCGACGGTTACAAGATCTAGAGGAAGGACCACCCCCACCGCCCGGAGGAGGACTCGCCATCGCACACAAGACCTCCCTCTGACACTCCACCTCCAGCACGAATGACCCCCACTCCAACACAGAACACCTCCACTTCCAGATCCAGACCAGCCCCAGTACTACGCTACGCGGCACCCTCGCCTACAGACCCCCGGGACCAAAACCCAGGCTGCAAATACCATCGCCGAGCTCGTCGCCCCCACGCCATCACCGCCATGGACTACATCCTACTTGTGGACCTGAACTTCCACTTCGACAACCACAGCAACCCCGACTCCACCACCTTCCTTGACAACCTCGCCAACCTCGGACTGAAGCAGCTCGTCAACACTCCCACGCACAGAGCGGGTCGCACCTTCAATCCCATCTTCGCAGGAGGGACAAACATCCACTTCAGCCACACCCCCAAGCGCCTCTGGATGGACCACCACTGCGTACACTTCACCTTCAAAACCCCCACAGCACCTAAGCCCTTCCAGCGCCTGCCACAAAGGAACTGGAGCAAGATCACAGAGGTTCACCTCAACACTACCCTTCTCCTAGAGCCACCGCACCACGACTGATGCCAGCTCCGCAGGCAAAGAACTTTACCGCTGGATCTCCTGCTGTGCCGAAAAGCTCGCACCCCTCTGCCAACCTGCCAAGCAACGCCCTCTGAAGTCCTCCTGGTTCACCACAGAACTACAAGAAGCCAGACGCTCCTGCAGGCACCTCGAGAAAGCCTGGCAAAACCGGAAAACCACGGAAGCCCTGAACAACCACAGGAGTGCCCTGAAGGAATACCACCAGCGTATAAGAGACACAAAATGGACCTTCATCAGAAACATTGTCCACACCAATGCAACCAACGCCTAAGAACTGCTCAACGTCGTACAGCATTTCACCAAACCCCCTGCAAAGCCACAGACATTGCACCATCCCAGGAACTCTGTAACAAGCTGAGCTCCTACTTCCATCTGAAGATAAAGGCCCTCTACAACAACTTCAGCGAACACATGCCAGACACCACCACTCTCCCCACTGCTGTTAACAAGCCAGCCATCACGACCTGGAATCCTGCTGCGTCGAATACATCACCGAAACCATGAGAAACACCTACTCAGGAGCCCCCATGGACCCCTGCCCACCGCACATTAACCACAGGGCCGCTGCCGCCATCGCACACACACTAGGCTGGACCATCAACGTTTCCTTCAAGTCTGGCAACTTCCCAGATGACTGGAAGTGGGCAGAGGTTAAACCCCTGCTCAAGAAACCCACGGCCGACCCGACGGACATGAAAAACTACTGGCCCATCTCTCTCCTCTCCTTCGCGGCCAAAGTCACAGAAAGACTCGTAAACGCCCAGCTGACTGCCTTTATCGAAGAAAACTCCATCCTAGACCCCTCCCAGTGTGGATTCTGCAGCAACCACACCACCACTGAGACTGCCTTCCTCACCACCAGTGATGACATCCGCATGCTACTCGACCAGAGACACACTGCAGCCCTCATCCTGCTAGACCTCTCCGCAGCCTTAGACACGTCTCAAATCGCACTCTCGCAGCCAGACTTCACGACGCGGGAATACAAGGAACCACCCTCAACTGGATCCAATCCTTTCTCTCCGTCAGAACCCAGAGGATCAGACTCCCCCCATTCCTCTCCAAACCCACAGATACCAACTGCGTAGTACCTTAAAGATCATCGCTCAGCCCCACGCTTTTCAACATTTACTTGGCCCTCCTCGCCGTCATCATCAGACAGCATGGGCTCAGCATAGTATTCTACGCCGACGACACCCAACTCATCCTTTCCCTCATGAAGAGCCCCGAAGACACCAGACTCTGCTTCCAGGAAGGAATGAAGGACCTCGCAGCCTGGATGAAAGATAGCTGCCTGAAGCTCAACTCGGAGAAGACTGAGGTCCTCATCCTTGGACCCTCCACCTTCGCCTGGGACAACACATAGTGGCCCTCTGCCCTTGGAAGCCCACCCACCCCTACAGACCACGCACGAAACCTCAGCAACATCCTCGACTCCTCCCTCATCATGACCCGCCAGATCAACTCCGTCGCCTCCACCAGTTTCAACTGCCTTAGCATCCTCCGCAAGACCTTCAAATGGATACCCCCAAATGCAGGAGGACCGTCACCCACACACTCATAACCAGCAAACTGGACTACGGCAATGCCCTCTACACCGGAATAAACAGAACTCTTCTACACAAGCAGCCAGACTCATCCTCGGGACTCCACGGCACAAACACATGACCCAACACCTATGAGACCTCCACTGGCTCCCCGTTGAGAAGAGAGTCCCTTCAAACTCCTCACCCACGCCTACAAATTTCTCCACAACATCGGACCCAAATACCTCAACGAGAGAGTCTCCTTCCATGTACCCAACAGGAACCTCTGCTGTGCCGACCTCGCCCTGGCAGAGACCCCACGCATCCTCAGAAACAGGGCAGGCGGAAGAGCTTTCTCCTACTTCGCAGCCAAGACCTGGAACGAGCTCCCAGTGAACATTAAATGCTCCCCTGCCCTGCACACATTCAGGAAGAACCTCGAGACCTGGCTTTTTGACTGAACCGGAGCTGCATCCCCCATTGTGCCCTGACACCCTCACAGGTGAGTAGCGTGCTTTATAAAGCCCTAATTGATTGATTGATTGATTGAATATTATCTCCTAGCTGCAGAATTTTGGGAGAACAAGATTAAAGAGGAGAGCCTGATTTCATGCTGAGGAGATAAAGCTCCATCTGTTCATGTGTGTGAGGGGTAAAGCAAGAAAGGAGAGCTGTCAGGCTTTCTCTGGTGATCATAGTCTCTGATCTACTTAACTCAGACTGCTTTGGAGTCCAACTGGGAGGGAATAGGAGACTCAGAATTAAGACAGTCAAGTTCTTTATAAATATTAAGCATTTTAGTATGAAAGTAATCCAACATTAGATTGCAAAAATCCTGGGTACCTTCAATGCTTGAAGGCACTGAGGGTACAGATAGCAGATTAACTAACTTTAAAGAGATCGCTAGATGATTTAGTGATTGCCAGCTTGCTGGAACAATAGAGATATCTCCCTTCCTTGATAGTGACTTTAAATTCTGCCAAAATAGCCTCAAATCCTGCTCTTTCTTGAGGATTGTCGCATTTCTGCCAGCCTAGTTCTTGACGATGACAGGCCTGTCTCAGCAATCTAAGGACCTTATTCTAAGTTTGGTGGGCTGTTCGCCATAGGATTGCACCCGCCCCGCCAGCAGCCAACGACGATGTTAGTCCAAAGAGCATCTGGCAGTGTGGAGGCAGAGTCATGCAGTAGTGGTGAGTACTTCTCCCAAATGTATCGATGCATTTCAACTGCAGATGCGTCGGATGCACACATATGCTGATATATGTGTAAAAATACCATATACCAATTACCGGGGTTCAGCCCATATGTGGGCGATCCTGGCAATGGGTATATAGTAAGAAAAGGACTCACCTGTAGATCACAGCAAACAGGGCCATAATCCTCGGTGTGAAGATCCTGCTGTGAAGTTGGACCTAGAGAAAGGGATCCACATAGTAATCTGCCTGGAAAAACAAGAAAGGGGTGAGTACCCACCACAAACCCATTGTCACGACTACCTTGAAGTAGGTGGCCAGACCACCGTGGTTCACTTGTGGGACAGGCAACTCGTCATACGGGCGCCAGTGAAGCTCCCCTGCACCGTCCTATGGCGGATGCCTTTCTCTGAAGGGGAACCTGGCCGTCAGCACTTTGCTGGCGGTCTTGGCGGTCCAGCTGCGGTCTTCGCAAAGGCAATTCACCCAGCTCATAATATGGCTGTTGGACTGCTGAGCATTCCGTTCTCGGACTGCCGATATGGCGGTCCACGAGACCACCAAACTTGTAATATGGCCCTAAGTCTCTCTGAAAACCACAGGGAGGTGAGTGTCTTCCTCCACAGGAAGGTTTCCTTTAAGGGGGCCACAATATTAATGGCTGAAGTAAGCCAAGAAGATAATTCTACGGCCACAAGTTCCGTATCCTCATAATTTATCTAACTGTAATTAAGAACATCGGATAAGGATTCTTTACTGAGCCTTTTCCAGTTTCTTTTGGAAATTCTATTAGCTCCGCAATTAGCAATCTCCTGTCTAAAAGGCCAGAAGAAAATGAAGGGAACAGAGTAGTGATCGGACCAAGTGATGGGTAGGGGCTCAGAGACCTTAAGATGAAGGTCATTTGAGAAAATACCATCCAAAATATGTCCCACTCCATGCATAGGTAACAATATTATTGTGAGAGTCAACAACATGTCATTATGTCTTCAAAGGCCCAGTAGTCCTTGCACATGTCATTTTTCAAATGTAAATTAAAGATCCCCTGAAGTGAGATATTGTGTTTACCCAAGTAGGGTTCTATTAGATGAGCAAACTTGGGTGTAAAAGCAGACCTAGGTCCAGGAGATCTATAAACTAAAAACCCTGCAAATGAGTTTGAAGGTATTATTTTTATAGAAAAGTGTAGCTCTTGACAGGGGCCCAGAGTACGTAGCGGTTCTATAAGGCATGAATATTTGGTTTTGTGTGTGACTGACAGCCCTCCCCTACTCTGTCTATCCTATCACGTTTAGTAATGCTGTATTCTGGCAGTCATTTCCCTAGGAGGAGGGAGCATAGGCTTATTGAAGGAGACGTGAGGTGTACTAGAAATGGGTGCCGGGGAGGTGACCTAAAATTCACACAAAGGACAGCTATTCATATTATTATAGTATAGCTTGCTAAAATCAATGTGGGAACTGCAAACTGATAAGTTACAGTGGTTTCAAAACTTAGAAGCTGCTCTCTGGAGTAAGTTAGGTATGGTGTCTTTTCCCTTGCAAAACTGCCAGGGGTTCTGCCACGCAGCACAGTTCAGGCGCGGACAGGCACAGACTGTCTTGCCTTTGGTACACTGGTGGTACGCCTGATGTGCACATCTGCTGCACGTCCATTAAGGAATGTCAGTTTACCGAGCATTCGCCTAGCAACACTAGCCCACTAGCAGTCCCCAGAAGTATGTACATAGCACTCATTTGCCACTTGCCCAATCAGCAGAGCAAGAGCCACGGCGGACCAGGGAAAGAACAATGCAGAATTGGCAAAGTTTGAATTTTATTTATTAAAACAGTTAACAAAACAGAAGAAATGTTCAATTAAAACACCAGAAAAATGACCAAGGACTCTGACAAAGCAGCCTACCTTAAGGCTAACTGCTGCATGTCCATCCAAGGATGTCAGTGTTACAGGCGTTCCCCCGCAACACTTGCCTGCTAAAAATACCAAGAAGTATGTAGATAACGCTCGTTTCCCTACGCTCAATTAGCAGAACAGCCACAGCATACCGGGGAAAGAGTGATGCAGAATTAGCAAAGGTTATTGTTGGACTTGGTCCTTTTTGCAGGGTTCTCCCCAAACTTTTTGCTTCTTCCTCCTATTTATTCCTGACCTGTTGTTGTTGGTTTTAGGACTCTTAGCATTTTACCATTTCTGATCAGTGCTAAAGTGCATATGGTCTCTGTGTAAATTGTTATTATGATTGGTTCTCCCAGATTGGCATATTTGATTTACTGGTCAGTCCCTAGTAAAGTGCGCTGAGTGTGCCGGGGCTGGTAAATCAAATACTACTAGCGGGCCTGAAGCACTGATTGTGCCACCCATATGAGTAGTTCTGAAACGGTAACTCAGACCTGCCACTGCAGTGTCTGTGTGCAGTTGTTAACTGCCATGTCGACTTGGCAAGTGCACCCACTTTTCAGGCCCTAACTTTCCTTTTTCTTACATGTCAGTCACCCCTGAGGTAGGCCCAAGGTATCCCTGGGAGCAGGGTGCAGTGTATATGAAAGGTAGGAGATGTACTGGTGTGTGTGACATGTCCTGATAGTGAAATACAGCCAATTTTGTTTTTAACTATTGAAAGGCTATCTTTCCCCATAGGAGAGAATGGGGAATGCTTTATAACATTGTACAAGCTTATCTTCCCATAGGGATAAGACAGAAAAATAAAGTTTAGGCTATCTGAATTCAGAATTTAATAACACATCTTTTACTAAAGATGTTTTTTAAATTGTGTGTTTGAAAATGCCACTTTTAGAAAGTAGGCATTTTCTTGTTTAACCATTCTGTGTGCCTCTGTCTGTTTCTGTATTGACTGTTTGGTTTTGGATTGACAGGGGCTGGGGAGGTGCATTCTCTCAGACAGCCACCAGGGGGTTTGATGCGTGTCCTGCCTTTCCTGAATGAGTCAGCACTGGTTGAATAGGCCTGATCTGCATTTGGAGTGGTGGGGGGAATAGCACCTGTAACTGAATAGGGCTGTGCCTGCCTTCCACAATGCTGGTTCCGGCCCCCTGTCGTGTGTCTGGAGCCAAGGCTCACACTGACAATGGATGTTGTTGTGCACTTGCAGAGTGCTCCACAGAACTGGTTTGAACTGGGCTCAGAGCCCCTTGCACAAAGAGAACAAAGACATTTTGGGGTATAAGTATCAGACCCAAAACCCCTGAAACTTAGACTACTTCTGGAATCAAGAGGAACCTTTGCTGAGGAGAAGAGCTGGAGAAACTGAAGAGAAGTACTGCCCTTGCTGTGTGTCTGGGGTTGGCCTGCAGTAGCTGCTTCTGCCAAAGAACGGAGAAGGACTTTGCTGTGTGCTGTTTCCCCTGCTTGAGGAAAGTCTCCAAGGGCTTGAGTAGAGCTTGCCTCCTGTTTTGAAGTCTCAGGAACACAAAGACTTCACCCCCAGCTCCCCTGAACTTCCTTTCTGAGAGTTCTGACCTGCCAGGAGTGCCTGTGACTGTGTGGGGCCTCTGGAGGTTGTTTCTGTTGCTCGGAGCTAGAAAGCAACGCAACAAACAAGGAAGTCGATGCATCGCTCTTCTGGCGACCGTTTTCTGATGCAACGCAGTGGTGTGAAAAAATCTCCCCACACCGCTGCCGCTGAAACCATCACAACGCCTGTTGCCGCTGCAAGAATCGGCGCATCGAGGGATCTTGGCTGAAAAGGTCGACGCAGCAGCGCACGCCGCCGCTACATCGTTCGCCGCCGCATCCCAGATTTCCGCGCACCGTCCCTGTGCGGCAAGTTTTTCCCCTTGCATCACCCGTGGATCAGAATCGTCTCAGAACCAACGCATGGCTTCCCCCTACAGACCAGAACCAATGCATCACTCCTCTGTGTACAGTGGAACTGTCACATCACATCCACAAAGGTCTCAGGAACGACGCATCTCTTTGTTTTTCAACGCTTCTCATTGATGCAGCTGTTTGGCTTGGGGAACTTTGTCGCAACATCAGGTACTTTGCCAGAAATCACTCATCCTTAGTTTTATATGGACTCAGTTGCTAAAACCTTTTGAAAGTCATTTTTCTTAATACTTGTATGTTGGATTTTTGTCGTTTTGGTCTTGTTAAGTTTAGATAAAGATACTTTATTTTTCTAAACCAGTATGGTGTCCATTTGTGGTGTTATCACTGTGTTACTGTGAGTCTTGGTACAAATACTTTTCACGTTGCCTTTTGGATAAGCCTGTCTGCTCATGCCAAGCTACCAAGGGGGTGAGCAGGGGTTATCTAAAGTGTGTATCCCCCTGACCCTGACTAGAAGCAAGCATCCCTATTTGGACAAAGGTACTTACCTCTGCCAACTAGAGACCCCCATTTCTAACAGTTATGTGTTAAAACATAGTACATGTAGTTGAGAATAGGCACATTTTCCTTTGATTTTGGGTAGGTATTTATTTTCAATTTGTTGTGTTTAAAGTTACCATTTCTTGCAGGACTATGCCTATTTCTTTGAGAGAGGGACCACTGTTACACAATGTTTAATAGGTTATTCCTGGTAGTAATCTAACACTGAAGGTAGTCTACCACCAAGAAATGTGTGAATTTTCAGCATTCCAAAAGTAACATTTTAGTGTGCTGTAGCATTCTCCCCACACTCGAAAAATAGCAATTTTTCATTGCATATGATGTAATACGATACCACCAACAGGTAGTACTATATGGTTTCCTCCAAACCTTGTCTTCTGTAAATAGCTCTACCTACCCCTAATTAGACAAGGGTTGGGGTGGGCAAAGTTGTGTAGTTATTTCCTCCTCGAGTACGAGTATTTATCATGAGAAGTAAGGACCTTATCTAGACCCTTACTGATTCTGAACATTCACTAAAAGGGAGATAACCCATCTACCCTATTTAGAATTCATGTGGCTTCTATACACACTAAATAGGGTAGACAAGACATCTGCTGCTATTTGGTGGATGTCCTGCATTTACCAAACTCTAAATAAGCTCTTAAGGGTTTTATTCATGCTTATTTGAGGTTGAGCTCCACTCTGAAATTTTTGTATTTCACAATGCTTTTTATCACTGAAATCCATTTTTTTCATTTGTTTATAAAAATCAGAAAGCATGGCTTTACATTGTGCCTGTCCCCTGTTCAGTCAGTTACGAGGTAAATGTATGTGAGCTATACACTCCTGTAAAAAAAACTTTATTTATACCAGCTCCAAGGTTTAGCTCCTGCAAGACATATTTTCTCAAACGTAATCTTGGGCAAGAGAAAGCTGTGAAATCAGTGTGAGCCTGAGAAAAACAGATTATTATGCAAAGCACAGGTAGGCCAATGTAGGAAATGTGCCCTCTCTGCAGGGGTCACCCCAGATCTTTTTCCCCTTATGCTGGACCCTACATTTTTCTGACTGTAGAACGTTACCTCTGCTAACCCTGTTCTTTCCATTTGAATATAGTGAAATTGGATTTCCTCAAATTGGCTAATGTAATTTACCTATACGTCCCTAGTATCTGGTGCAAAGTGCAGTCCGGACCGGTAGGTTAAATGTCAATATTGGACTGCAGCACCTAGTGTACCACCCACTAGAGTGACAGTGCAGACATGACAACAAGCCCAACGTTTGTAGCCTGACTGTTGCAGTTTTAAACTGCAAATTCAACCTGTCAAAATAACACATTTTCACAGGCCAAAATCTTACTTTTAAATATGTATTAGCCACCATTATGTAGGCCTCATGCCCATAAGGCAGGGCACATGGTATTTAAAAGTAGGACGTGTAGGAATTTAATTAATTCATGTCCTTAGAGTGAAAAGCCGAAAAAAGCTATTTTCGCTGTAGCAAGGCTAGTTGTTTTATAGGAAAACACTGGGTTACGTTATTAAATTAAAAAATAATGCTAATTTTTGAATCATCATGTAAAAGAATGAAACAACAATTGTTGATAGTTACTAAAAATCCAGTTCAATGGTGAAGTCATATTTTTGATAAATGTTAAGAAAACGGTACTTTTAGAAATATACCTCTTCCCTGTCTAAAGCCTCTGGAGTCCCATTTGGATTTGGTCTCCCACTTCTATCAGCCAGTAATTAATATTTGAGTAGATGTGAATGGGCGTGAAATGCCTCCCAAGAGCATAAAATAGGCTGGCATGAATGGGCACAGATAACCCCTCTAAACATGACAGAATGTGCAGGGTGGATGTGAGCATTCTTTTTGACAATACAGTGTTAAATCCTGTTTGAAAGGTCTGTTGGGGATTAGCATATAACACTTGGGGTGCACTTCAGGGAGGCCTCCCCTGTCATAGGAAAATGTTAGCTGATACCTGGGCAGTGCACTTTCTATGTCCACCAAGTCTGGCAGGCTTCAATCACAGTGGGCCTCTTTTTCATATACAGTGTCAAATCCTACTGATTGTCAAATCCTGCTTGACAGGACTGCTTGAGTTTTACATTTAACACTAGGGGCACACTTCAAAATGCGAGAACAGGATGCCAAAACAAGTCTTTTTCATCCAATGTCCGGTTGCTGGGAAATCCTGCATTGTTCTACATGAGCTCTGGATTTATTGGGGGCGCAGACTGCCCCAATCTGAATTTTAAATGTTAGATGTAGGAGGACACTAAGATTACCATAGTACACTCCCCCTCACACACCACCAGCTCTCACAGGCCATGTTCAGTGTGGTTCAAGACTTCTGCCATTTTGAATATGCCCAAAGTGGGTAGGGTGGAACTTTTACCCCATTGGTTTGGGCACCCCCACTTTCACCCACTGGCTTGTACCAGGCATAAATGTGGCATCTCCAGTAACCTACTTCAGTGCAATCCTGGGCCTGTGAAAGATCAGAAAAGGGCTGGACCTTCTGTCTGAGACCTGAAAAAAGTCTAGAATACTGGAGCCTCTCTCCCTCTTGTACTCAGGACAAAAATGTGTACTCCAAGGCTATAACCTGACCTCCTGTTAAAGCTGCGGGGACAAAACAAGCTACAAGAGGCCTTCTCCTGCAACTGCCCATTTGACGAAAGGCAACTAAGCCTGGACTGGAACCTGCTGTTTGGCCTCTACCTGGTACCCTGTGAGTATTTAAGTGCCTCCTCAGAGGTCCTGGACTTCTTTAGAAATGTACTCCTGTGGTGGATTGGGACTTAAAGGACTATGTCCGAAGGTAAAATCTTTAACCAGAATGATGCATAGGACATGCTCTTCAATGCAATCAGTGTCATATTTCGCCTAGATCTCAGTCCTCTGTGACCATTGACAGTCATTGGAACTTTGTGCTTCTTGGCACTATTTTTACTTGAAACTTAAAAAATTCATATCTCCAGTACCCCTTTGAGGCGTTTTTGTGCATTACTATTATTTGAGTATTATTCCCAAAGTGCATAATATGGATCCAGACTCAAACTTACATGTGTACATGTATCTAGTGTTATTGACTTTGAAACATATTTGATGTGATGTGTTAATGTGCCTTCTCTTGGCTCACGCTAATTAGGACTCTGCTAGGCTTCGATGCCATGTTGTTCAAAATGGATGTCTCACTCTGCACAGTAACTGTTTAATATTTCTGCTGCATAGAGTAAAGCAAGGTCAAGTTTGTTTATTTCCAAATTACGCTGTTCTTGAAGAAAACTGTAGCATGGGCTCAGTGATGTAACTTTTCTCAAGGTTCCTTCTGCCTGCTTGCTGTATCGCATTCATTCACAACAGTTCTCTGTTGCTTTGTAACTAGTTTGTTCTACCTTCTCTGGATGACATTAGCACTGAGGGGCTGAATAAATATTCATGTAGGGGGATAATGCTTAGGGGGCAAGGCAATAAGACCTTTATTACTTTGGTGCTCTAATTTCCAGAAATATATTTTTTTGTTAACATCATGATGAATATGCAGTTTTCACTCTATTTCATGAGAAGATTTCCTAATAAACCCCTAAAATTTGAGGGTGAGCCAGAGACCTTTCTGATGCTATTAGAGATGCTGTCTGATTTATTACTTATTTTGATGTTATTGGGACTTAAAATATTTTTGAATTTTGCCTATTCTTCTGTATAAGATTATTTCTTGCAGCCAATGATTATGGTGTATGTGAGTTTAGGCTCATGTAAAAAAAAAATGGAAAGACCAAGATAAGTGACTATGTGAGAGCAGTTCAGAATGGTGGTGCTTCTTGAATACCATGGTGGTCTTTCCCGAGCTTATGGAAATAAGATTTTGATCATTTCACGTTCAAATTAACGGTGCATGCTCAACCTTACTGGTCATAAACAATCCTGTCAGTTATATGCTGCATAACTGGATTATTAGATTAGTAGAGATGCACAAGAGGGTGGGAAAAACAGGTTGTTATATTTTAATTTTGGTTGATATAAAATGAATTCTTCAGGTACTTGTGTAAATAACACAATTTTACTATCCTATATTGCTACTGTATATTAAGCTGTAGAAATTCTTACCCCCATCTCCTCAGAATGGAACCCTTGAACTCGGAATACTTTTAGTTGCTTTAGGAGCCCTAAGAATGGAATTAAAAGCTGCAACTTCTCCTTTTCTATGTAATCTCCCAATGCCTAGTTTGAAAGTCTGTATCAGGGCTGCACAGATTGACTTCCTGACCTCACACTTGAAAGACAGGACACTGTATCACACATTTTCCAGTTTCCAGTGCCAAGGATAAAGAAAAGGGCTAATATGCTGGCCGGTTTAATTAAAAGATTACAAAATGAGAGATATAGTTACTTCAGAGAAGTTTGGCTTATTTAATCTTCCACCAGAAGCCCCAAGGAAGGCAAGATTGTTTAAGTTTGAGAGCCTACATATACAGACGAGCCATAGCTTGACGAGTTCTAAACAGAGCAGTCCTTTCTTGAGGAAGAGGTGTGGCGCCGCGGCCAGGGCGACTGACTCAGGAATCTGGGGATCACGGTTCGATCGCCAGCGGCAGATTAGCCCAGCACCATGTGACTCTGGGCAATAGCTTGCTTAATCTTCCCGATGGCCCCAGCGCATAGAGATCCTTACGGGTGATTGTTCGCGCTTTACAAATGTGGATTATTATTGTTATTATTATTTCTTTTTTCCTCCAGCATGTCTCAAAATTATAAAACTATTAAATAAATTACTTCATGGTGGCTGGTAGCTGGTGAAGTGAGAAATATGGATGTTCTCCACTACTCTTGCTTGGCCAGTGGCTATTGAGACTACTAGCTCACCCTCTGACAAATGTCTACCTCACACATATAGGTGGTAGAGCTAGTTCATGCTGCTCTGCAGTGACCTCGTATTCAGTACACTTAATCTAGCATCTTCTAATGTGATTGTTTTATTTGATTATTGACACATGTGTAACGGTTTATCTTTATTTTGTGCCAATTGAAGGGACTGTACCACAGATTGAATGATCACATGAACGAGTATGTGATATACTTTGCAAGTCAGCAAATTAGCATGATTTGTAAGTTGGCTGTTTGCCATAGTACACCATTTATTGGTAGTCTTTTCTTGTGTTTGCTAGTGAGGATTTTTCTGTGAGGTGCAATTCTGTTCACTACTTGACGCTGCTCTTGGTATTGACAGTGGGAGGACCCGTTTGTTTGAATTTCTATTGTGTCACGAAATCATTAATAGACTGTATAGCCTGTGTGCATGAATATTTGCCGTAAGAGATGGATAATGGAGGGGTGAATTGTTGCTGATTTTCTGGGCAGTGCCTAATTTATAAAATAATGTGTCAGAGCCCTCATAAGGAGACCACCCATTGTCACCGCCAGCTCTGCCAATAACAGTACCAATACAACTGCTAACCATCACACTACTTCAAGTGTGACAATTCAGACTATCCCAAGCTCCAACAGCTATGGGAATGACTTGGACAGCTGGTATTAGTTGTTAATGCATATTGGATTAATAAACAACTTTTGTTCTGCATATCATTTATTTGCACAAACAGTGCCACCATGTGTCAGCTGTCATAAGTACTGGTGTTGACAAATAAGTGCTGGTGCTGAGCACTGGAAACCACCAGTTCAAATTAAGCACTATCTGGGGCCCTGTAAACAAAAATGGCCGGGGGCACAACGGGTGTGAGTGTCTGTTTTCTGCAGCCCTTGGATGCTTTCGTAATATGTAAGGCCCAATAGATGCTTGCATGGACCTTTCTGTACTACTGATCATGCTGGCACACATTTAGTGCTGGCGCGATCTCAAGAGGGTCACACTTTTTTTGGACTGTGGCATGGCACAATGCAAACGTGGAACCATTTTGCCTCTGCACTTGTGCTGTATTAGAGATACTGCCCAGAGGTAAATAAATTGTCACAGGAAGTGCTATGACTCTGTGCCACATAGATGTGTCACACAGTGTGCCACCCAGTGTGCCCCCCAGCGGGGGGAATACCTTACCTTACCCCAAGGTCAGGCATTAGGTTAAAGCTGCACTGAAGCAGGGAAATCACAGTAATAGGATGAACATCACAGCCCCGGGAACCACCACCTCCCCAGGGCTATACTGAAAAAAGGAGCGTGGGAGATGCTCCGACCTTGGTATGTATATTTAACACTCATAAACATTTTAGAAACACTCATAGTCACCGGATCTTGTCATCAGTGATGTAATTTAAGATGTCATGAGTTATGTCACTGACCATGTCATGAGTAATGTAATATGTGAAGTCATAAGCAGTGAATTGCGGGGGCGCAAGTTATAGGTAACTATAACGGCTGAATTTCTCTGGTTTTGTAGGAGTGAAATGTCAGCTTAACTTTAACATTACTGAAACCTGGTTTTTTCAGTGAATATATATTAGTGATGTAAAAGTGGAGTTCAATTACCTGAAATATGACCCTCTCTGGCAGCTGAAGTATGTAACAAATCCTTTTAAATGTATGTTGTGGACATGCTTGTGGGTGACAGTGTGTCTATGTGAGAGTGTGTGTGTGCATATGTAAGCATATGTGAAGGTCAAAAGTTGTGTGATGTCACTTCTGCCACCTCTGGCATTTTGGTGAATTGGCGTGCATGCCTGAAAGACATTTTTCAAAGAAACAAGAACTTGTTAAATACCTGAGTGGTATGTGCTAAGAAGGCTGACATAGCATAAAAGAAATACCCTGTATCAGCGTGAAAGCTATCCGTTAGCACACCCATAAGTTGTTTGACAAATGGGCAAGGAATGACAGACAAACCTCTTCTACAACATCTAATACAGCCCATGTTTCTTGAACCATAACAAAGCAAAAAGTCTCATGTTAGAACTAAAAAGATGCACCAGGCCAGAAAAATCAGAACAAAGAAAAGTACCATGTGTGCAGACATTATCCCTAATGGGACAGAGCTGTTAGTGCATATGCCAGGGGCGTAACATAGGCCTCCGCAGCCCTCGCGGTGTAGGGGGGCCCCCAAGCTCCAAGGGGCCCCCTCAGCACAGCACTCGGGCCAGATAGCTCCTGATGGAGTCCGCAGGGGCCCCTCCACGTTCCTTGCAGTTGGGCCCCCTCAATTTTTGTTACGCCACTGGCATATGCTAGAAGTCAGTCACTGTGATGTAAATAATCAAAAGCTGCAAAGCGACTGGTACAGTGGAAAATAATTGAGGAAGTAGCTGAGAAACATTGTTACACACAGTCCAAAAATTAGGCACTTTAGTTGTAGCGAAGGGTTTAAAAAAAGCCCAGTGGAAATCCCTTAACTGTATCATTAAGTACATTTTGACTTCTACATTCAAGGAGAATATTCGCCAGCAGAATATTTTCAGTTTATAGTTCACAGCCACGCAATTCCCTTGAAAGCACTTGGGGCCATATGTAGGAAGCCCAATACCGGTCGGTAACGGCCGATTTTCGGTAAATATCCCGTTACCGACCGGTATTCAGGCTTTTGGTATGTAGGGGGCACATTTCAGGATTCGGTAATTTACCGAATCGGTAAAATTACCGATTCGGTAATTTTACCGATTCGGTAAATACCGAATCCTGAAATGATATGTAGGGGGAGTGTGTGGTTGTTGTGGGGATTCGTTATTTACCACCAACTAAAAGTTGGTGGTAAATGACGAATAGCTGTCAAAAAGCATTTTTTTGCACTTTTAAGTGTGCAATGCGGCAGACATACATGCCCTTAGGGCATGTATGTGTGCCACATGTGCAAACATGCAGGAATCAGGGGTGCAACAGGGTGTCACTGTGACACCCTGCCACCCTTGATTGTGCTCCCCCCATTACCGAATCGGTATTTACCAATTCGGTAATGGTAACTGGCTTCCAGTTGATTCCTATGGGCCTCCTGGCCCATAGGAATCAATGGGAAGCCAGTTACCATTACCGAATCGGTAAATACCGATTCTAAATTACCGACCCATTCCGAATCGGTAAATATTACCGGTGGATTACCTTCATATCATTTACCACTCCATAAATACCGAATCGGTAAAATTCGGTATTTATGAAGTGGTAAATGTTAGGCTACCTACATATGGCCCTTGGTCTTTTAGATGATGAGCCCACCCAGGGAATTCGCCTCACAAGCAAAACCCTTTGATAGCAGCAAAGTTTAAATTGATTTTAATGTACAACCAGTGCATCACCTTATTCTTGACTTGAGAGGTGGTCTTGGTAGTATTAAGGGACAAAACAGGAATACTGGTCAGAATTATGACATAAAGACAACCTTCAGGAGGGAGCTTTATTTAAAGTCACAAGTGGAGAAATAAATGTATTGGATGGCCTTCTGACATGACTAGCAGAAGTAAAAACATTTGAAAAAGTCTGTTGGCTGCCATGCCTATAAGATTCAATGGGCTGGAAATCAAGGGAGGTGGAACAATTGCTTGAAACAGATGCAGAAGTACAAGCCAAAAAGGACCATTGTTAGGTGCATGGGAGCCCAGTAAAGCACTACTGGAATGAAATGAATTATGTATGACAGCATCAGTAGGACCAGATTGAGAAACTGAAGTAGTGGTTTCATAAAAGATGAATCTATCACAGAAGTAATTTTCCCCACCATGCAGTCTAAAAGACCTTTAATTATAGGAGCTGACAGTGACTCATATATGGTTTTGCAGTCACACACATGCACTTTTGAGTGTGAGTTAGGTGGGGTTTTTTCTGCCATCTGTAAGCAGGGCTGGGAAGAAGGGAAGCATTGACCTAATCTCATTTATTATATGGCTCTGTCAGGGACCGTGCCAGAAAGGAACATGTTTGAAACAGTAGAAGGCCCTGCAGGTGTAAGTGTTGAAAGTAAGGATGTAGAGGGACAGAGGTAAAAATTGGGAGACCCCATACAATAAGCATCTCTCTAGCAATTCAATTTCTTTGGAGATTATACCAATGGCACGCTAAAGAAAACAGCCAATGGTGGAGTTTGAGTTATTAACCGGCCTAAAGTTACCTGGAGTCTTCTGTTTCCCCATTGAACAGGAGAGTTCTGAGTGAGTAAGGGAAGTCAAAAGGGGAGTGGCCAAGCCGAGACACTACCAGGCCCTGATGGGCTCAGATGGGTCTGCTCTACCTCAGTCTTCACCTGGGCAAAGCTGGGGTATGTCTAGTGCATGTCTCATGCTCTGGGAGAGTTGGGAAGACTATGTAGTATCTAGCTCATCCTCCTCCCTACTACCAGGGTACACAGCAGCCTAGTAGCCTTGGAGGTGTTGTTTTTGGCTCCCTCCCAAGCATAAGGTGAGCAAACACCAAATGCATCTCACACTGTGAGAGAGCAGAGCATACTATGTAGTGCCTAGCTCCTTCTTCTCCTCCTCTTCCTACCTTCTTGGTCAACCGCAGCAGGGTAGCCTGTAAAGTGTGGTTTTTGGCTCCTTCTCAGGCAAAAGTCCAGACAACACCAACAGCATCCTGCACTGCGGGAGATCAGAACACACTACATAGCTCCTCCTTCTCCCCATCTTCATGGTCCAGAGCAGCAAGGTAACCTGGGAGTTGTAGTTCTTGGCACACTTGCAAGCAAAAGCCTAGCAAATACCTAAAGCTTCCCAAGCAGCAGGAGAACAGGGCAAACAATGTAGTGCCTAGCTTCTCCTCCTCCTCCTCTCCACTTCAGTGTCCACTGCAACAGGCAACCTGGCAGATGTAGTTCTTTGCTCCCTCCCAGGCAAAAGTCCATCAAACACCAAAAGCATTGATTAAAGTTGACATTGATGCATGCTTGTTGTGGGCAAGTGACACTCCCTACTCAACCCTGTAGTGTATGTATTGGGTGGGGTCACTGTGGCTATTTCAAAGCCCATTGATGTATGTAATAAGTAGGGCCTTGCATGGTGCACATGGCGTCTACATGCATGTAGATGCCTGAGTATTACTAGACCCATCAATGCATGAACTAAGTATTGCCACTGACACCCTTTACTCCACCTATTTATGTATCCATTATGTGAGGACACTGATGCTCCTTATTAAGAAATGTGATGCATTCACTGTGAAGAGTCACTGTTACCCATTAAAAGGGCCATTGATTTCATTTACAAGGCACAGTCATTTGTTATGTTATGTTATAGAAATTTGTAAAGTGCAGCAGTTACCCTAGGGTGTCCTGGCGCTAGCTACAGTTCTCCAAGTGATACATGATTTGCAAACCAGTTAATGAATCAAACAGCCAGGTTTTTAGGGCCTTCCTAAAAGTCAATAGATCGGTAGCATTCCTCAGATAAAATGGTAGGTTATTCCAAGCCTTTGCTGCAAAAGCAGCAAAACTTCTGCCTTACCACCTAGCTTTTTTTATAGGTGGTACTATCACTAGTTTTGCTCTAAGGGAGTGAAGTGGTCTTTTGGACATGTACCACTGAAATTGCTGCTTCAAGTGATCAGGTCCTGTACCTTGTAGGGCCCTATAGACCAAACAAAGGGATTTAAATTGCACTCGCTTCTTATCGGGTAACCAGTGAAGTCTTTTGATATCACTAGAGATTGGTACAAATTTTGATGTTCCGGTAAGCAGTCTAGCGGCCGCATTTGCAACAGTTGGATTTTATACAGAAAACGATCCTGTATATTCAGGTATATACTATTGCAGTAGTCCAGCCTTGACATAGTTAGTGCTGTAACCACCGTTCGCTGGCTATCATTTGGCAGAAAAGGCAGTATTTTCTTACTTGTCCTAAGAACGTATGACATGGCTAAAGCTACTGCGTTGACTTGATTGCCAAAATCAACCTTTTCATCTATTAACACAGCTTGCGGTCCAAAAATTGGCATCGTTCACAAACAGGATAACCTCAATTTTGCTTAAATGGAGCTTTAGACAATTTTGAGTCATCCACCTTCCTACTGTCTCCATGCAATCATGGAACGGCTTTCCTATTGCTTGTCATCCGCATATGAGGTAAGGCAAAAGCCAAAGCAATTGTTAGACCCGGGATCCCTGGTTGGCTGAGGTAGGTACCTTAGGCCAAATAGGGACCCTCGTCTGCACATCAGGGAAAGGAAGGACACCTTCTCAGATAGCCCCCGCTCACCCCCTTGGTAGCTTGGCACGAGCAGCCAGGCTTATCTTCAGGGCAAATGTGTAAAGTATTTGCAACCACGCTCACAGCAACCCAAAGATGACACCACAAATGGACTTCACACGAGTTTAATAAAAGCAAGTATAAATTTATATAAAAAGATATACGATAAGACCACATGCTATAAATCCAGCATATGCGTATTTGTAATATTCCTCCTGGCCGGTTGTTAGGCCAGCCAGCCCTTGTAAGTTCTAGCGATATTAATGAGCACTTCTAAATGTTCCACTGCAGTCCTACTGCAAAGCTATGCAGTTCGTAATGCTAGAATCAGGCACTTTACAATGTAAAAATAGTGCAGGTCGTAATGCTTGAATCAGGTACTCTGCAATGTAAAAATAATGCAATGCGTAACGCAACAATCAGGTACTTTATTATGCAGAAATAATGCAATGTGTAATACACTAATCAGGTAGTTGGTTATGCAGGAATAATGCAATGCGTAATACGCTAATCAGGTAGCCTGTTATGCAGAAACAATGCAATGTGTAATACAACAATCAGGTAGTTCGTTATGCAGAAATAATGCAATGTGTAATACGACAATCAGGTAGTTTGTTATGCAGAAATAATGCAATGTGTAATACGACAATCAGGTAGTTTGTTATGCAGAAATAATGCAAGGCGTAATACACTCCAGCACCGATCACGGGGCCTTCGGCGGTCTCCCCGCCACTCTTGCTGACTTGCAGTCAGCCTCTGTCAACAGTTGCCCCACACGGGTATGGTGTAAACAAACAGTGCAGCTCCGCACTCCAGTCCCGGTACTGCCACTCCCTTGGAAAGTACGGTCCACGATACGAGCCAAAGCAGAGGCTCGCGCTGCAGGAATGGGAGAGACTGAGAACATCTCCCTCTGAGCCCACACCCCGCCCCAGGCATCAACACTTGTTACTTGGGGGGTGCGACCTCGATCTCCTCTCCTCTTCCAGCGACTTGGACCTCTGATGCAATCTTTGTAAATTCCAGGCAGTGGGACTCGGGCCCTCCCTCGATGAGGTTGGTTCGAGGTCCCGCTCTGGCAGCAGCGGGCTCGGGCCGACGGCTCAGCTCTTCTGGGGCTGCCGGTCCGGGTGCTGATGCTACAAAGATCTCAGGCTGCCACAGAGCACACACACACAGCGACTCTGAGACTCACTTGAGCTATGGGTGCATGATCACCGGGCACTCCACACGAAGGTCTCAGGCTCCACAAAGCACATGCAGACAGCATCACTAAGACTCACTTGGACTCCGATACACACGATAACAGGACAATCCTCACGAAGGGCTCAGGCTGCAAAAAGCACACGCATACAGAGCTGCTGAGACTCGCTTGGACTCCAGGTGCCCATGATCACAGGGCACTTCTTACGAGGGTCTCAGGCTGCAAAAAGCATACACACACAGCGTTGCTGAGACTCTCCTGGAAACGTTTGTGTTCTTGAGTTTCCGCAACAGGGAGCCAGCTCACCTCAGACCCTTGGGGATAAGTTACTTCCAGACACAGCTCACAGCATAGTCCTTTCAAGCAGGGGGGCACAGCACACAGCAAAGTCCCTTCAGCCTCTCCTTGGTTAAAACAGCAAACTGCAGGCCAGCCCCAGAACACACAGCAAAAGTCAGTCATTTCCTTCAGTCTCTTCAGTTGTTTCTCCCTTGGCAAAGGTTCCTCTAGACCACGAAGGAGCTTCAGTCTTGTTCAAACTTGATCAATCCATTTCTCCAAAGTTTAGGGGCTTCAGATCTCATAGTTATACCCCTAAATGTTTTGACATCTTTGTGTTCAGGGGTGCACTGAGCCCTGTTCAAACCAGCTCTGGGTGCCTCCCTGCCAGTGACACCTTTTTCCTTTGATTAGTGGGGGTCTGAATTCTCAATCACTCAGCAGGAGATGGGACCATTGTTTTATGGCAGGAACCCAGGCCTCTTCACCTCTAGGGGCTACTCCCCCCTTACACTCCAGATGAAGGTCAGCCTGTTGCTGTCTCACCTCCTCCCCTGGGTCAAGATATTCTCCAGATCCTATCACTTTCAAATCCAGACAGTCAATCCACAACCAGGAAAGGACACACAGAAATGTTAGAGCACAAAGACCCAGCCACTTCTAAAAGAGTGGCTTCTAAACACACAATGCAAAAAACACCTCCATAAAAAGATGTGTTATTACATTGTGAATTCAGGCATACTAAACTTCACCTCTCCATCTCAAGCCTTTTGGAAGATAGGCTGGAAAACATATTACACAGCCTCCCCATTCTGTCCTATGGGCAAAATGGCCTTTCAACAGTGAAAAAAGAAATCGAGATTATTTCGCTGTCAGGACATGGTACACACCTTTGTACATGTCCGACCTTTCACATGCACTGCACCCTGCCCAGGGAGTACATTGGGCCTACCATAGGGTTGTCTGATGTGCATAGAAAGGGAAGGGTAAGGTCTGACAAGTAGGTGCACTTGTCAGAACAACATGGCAGTTTAACAAATCGCTCGCAGGCACTGCAATGGCAGGCCTGAATTCCCTCTTTAAGGCTACTTGTGTGGGTGGCACAATTAGTGCTGCACGCCCACTAGTAGCATTTGCATTACCAGCCCTGGCACACATAGTGCACTTTACTAGGGACTTTACTAAAAAGGCAAACGTACCAATCATGGATAACATATTACCATTACACTTTACACAGGAAGCACTTACACTTTGACACTGATCAGCAGTGGCAAAGTGCCCAAAGCATCTAAGTTGGCAACACCATGTCAGAAAAAAGGTTCTAGGGGGAAAGCAAAAAGTTTAAGGAACTGTAGCCAAAAAGGACCAATTCCAACACGACCCCCTCCCAGCCAAAATCCAGGGTAGGTGAATCAACTACCTTGATGGACTTCCCTGCTTGGGGTGATAGAACACGGACACAGGCCCGCTACTGCAGGGACACCCTCCTGTTCTATGCCTTCCTGACCCCAGGGGATTCTCATGGTCACTACTCCCGTGGCCAACCATGGGTGCTTACAGGCAATGGGGGCATCTCTACGGGTGCTGGCCCCTTGCCAACCCCCACCTAGAGCGGTATCCCTGGAAGACCCATCAGTCAGGATACTGTTCCCAGTTATCCTGTGCTTCAGGTTAGAAGTGGGTTTACCCTGGCCACTCCTAGGGGACCTAGCCCTACTGGCTGGACATGGTCCCACGGGTTTTCCCACGGGTGACACCTTACTCCTTTAACCTTCCATTTAGACTTCTGTGCCTGCCATTTAGGAATGGCACCCACACACTTCAGGACCGTGGGAGCTCTGGTGAGAGACGCCCCACGCCCTACTGACGTAAGGTGTTCTTCCTCGCACAGCTGGCAAGTAGGTGCTAGGCCTCCAACCAGGTGCTCCTCTAAGGAACCCTCCAGTCTCTGGGGTGGGGTGGTGAACCCCTGGGGACGCTGCTCACACTCCCTCCCTCTCCCCTGAGACAGGGCGCTAGCCCGAATGCCCCCCCACTACTCTGGGACCTAACGGTTCTACTTTGCCTCTCTTCCCTCTCTAAGGCCCTTTCAGACCCTTGGACCCACGACCAGGGGTCCGGCTCTTGTGCCAGCTCCCGGGAATCAAAGACCTCGCACCCTGACACAGATTGGCGCAATCCTGCGAAACAATTACTGAGCCTAGGCTCCCTAGGGGCAAAGTTGAGCAACCCCTTCAAATCATTTGCCATGCTCACCAACACCCAATCATCCAGTGCACGCTTGTACTCACCCAATTAGCACTGGCTGCACGCTGCCACCATTTAAACTGGACTCTGCCTGTTTAACCTTAATGTCCAGTTCCCTCATGCTTAACTCATGAGCTAAGAGAATCTATTTATCGTCCAAAGCGAGAGCGTTCCTGCTCTCCTCTGCTCGCTTTTCACTTTTAATGAGCAGCTTCCTCTCTTCTGCCTGAGTTTTAAGTTTTAATATCTCCAACTCATGCTCTCTGACCCTCTGGTGAAAAACACCTCCCTGAATGGCTACTATCAGCCCCTGAGGCTGGTTTCTCCACTGGCAAATCCTGTGGACCAAATCCATTCCCTGGGTCATCCTCATCCACCTCAACATCACCCGTCTACTGAGCCCCTTTGGCTTCCCAACCGGCCCTCAAGGCCATTTCCAAGTCCTCCTTCTTGGTGCTATTTTTCATGGGACATCCCAAAGCTCTACAGAATTGCCTCTATTGATCAACTTTGTAGGTAAGCAATGCCTCAATGCCGAACTCTAATTTTGCAGCCTCACTGTCTACTTGACTCCTCTGAGACATGATGTGTGGCTTAAAGGTCGCTCAAAATAGAAGCAATAAAATCAAAAACATAATATGTGGTTGCATCGTGGTCTGCGCTAAACTTGTGATGTACACCAATCACTGTGAGTGAATTTGCAAATACACTTTCAAATCCCAAACCACTGCCCACCAAATGATAGACCCGGGATCCCTGGTTGGCTGAGGTAGGTACCTTAAGCCAAATAGGGACCCTCATTTACACGTTAGGGAAAGGAAGGCCACTTTCTCAGATAGCCCCCGCTCACCCCCTTGGTAGCTTTGCATGAGCAGCCAGTCTTATTGTTGCAAAGTCATCCTGTGCCCCGGGCACCCCCCAACTTTTTGCTGATATTGGTGGTAACTGACTCTGACTGACTCTGAACTCTGCCTAACAAGGCCCAGGGCCAGTGCTATGCTGAAAGAAACACATTAGAATACAGTTAAAACACCTACATATACTATGGTACACGATGGTATGGTGGGGTACCCTTGTGATTGGCATGACCTACCCTATAAGCCCCTAGTATATGATAGGGCAGGGGATTGAAAAGTCCCCAGTAGCCTGGGGCATGGCAGTTTAAAGGCCAGCAGCTCTTTTTGCACTTGCATGTGTGCACTGCTGAAGCCTGAGGTCAGTTAAAAATCAGCCCTGGGTGCCAGAACTGCGTTTAAAAAGTAAATTGTGCCCAAACTCGACGTTGTTGTTTGGGGCACATAAAAATGGATACCCTGTAATTTTTGGGCATATTAGGGACCCCCAGGGTCTCCCCTAGGTATCCCAGGGGTGGGGCACCAGTTAGTTATAAGGTACACCCTTATAAAATGAGTTTTTATATGCCCGGCTAAAGTGAAATTTCACATTTCACTCCCCACATTGTGGTACAGTGCTACTCAAATTCGAATTTGATGCTAGGAGCACTGTAAAGGGAAAATCTGCAATCTTTCTACAGATTCAGAACCACTAAAGTCTCCCCTAGTTGCACAAGGGGTGGGGTTCGTGTAGATATAAGACAAGTACTAATAAAATATGTTTTGTAAGTCCTGGAGCTGGAAACATGGCCCAAGTCATTTTTCCCATTGCAAATCCCTTGTTACGTAGGTTAACATGGTAGGTAGGTATTGATTAATAACTATTAATAGGAGAGGACTAGACATGCCATTCACAGCCTTCCCAGAATGGTATTAATAAATCCAACAATATCATATTGTTGAATTTCTCCTAAAGTGCACATACAAGAAGTTATGACTTTCTTGTTTGTAAGTGCAAATTCAGCTTTCCAGTGGTCTGCCCTGATTGGTCAGAGTTAAGTGGATTAGCCAGGCTGCCTCGAAGAGGTGATAAAGAGCCCCTGGGGTTAACCAGCTCTGCTGGCAGGGCAGTGTGCTTTTCAATAGGAATGCCAGGCCAGCGGGAGGAGTCGTAAACCATGGTCTTCAAAGGCAGAGGGATGGCCACAGTGTCAGTTTCCACTTTACACTTTTGACCCCCACCAGACCCCGGATTAGGGAAGGTATGTGCAGATGATAGGGGGAGAGTCTATGGAAATAAGCTATCCTAGGGGGTGTGTTTAGCCAGCTCTTACCTCCTTGCTGGAAAATCAGCCATTATGGATTTGGAAGATTTGATGCACTCTGGGGCAAAATAATGCCACACTCTACAGGATGTGGTCATAACTTTGAGGAATTACCCTGCTCCGATTGGTCAGAAGTGACCTCCTGCATGACCCAGAGAACTTGGAATAAGTATATGAGAGGGACAGAGCCCTTCATATCTGCTGCCTGAAACTTACTGAAGTAAGAAGTGCCCTGCTGAAAACTGCACCATCTGAAACTACAGCCCTGTGGATTATTTAGCTGAAAAATAACTAAAGAGTGAGCTCCCTGAAATATCTACAGGTTAAAAGAGCTCAACTGGAACATCACCAACTAAATCTACACCTTGGAGACCCGTCAGTGGATTGGTGAGGGTTTTGTACCAGTGGATTGTGGGAACTGACGTCATCAACTTTCAAGGACCATCTTGGAGCTTCCAGACCTTTGGAGTAAGTTTGAGACACTTTGGGACCGCATGAGGAACTTCAGAAAGAAGTTCAAGAAGTTTGGAGAACTTTGGAGCAACATTGAAAGAAACCTCCATAGAGGGATCGAGTCAACCGGGCCAGCCAGGCCGCCTGCCTTCAACCGTTATCCGGCCAAGCTTCGTCCCGATTAAAGCTCCATCGCATCAACTTTCAGAGATTGACCGGGACTAGAGAAAATCTGAAGCCGGCGAACCATCACTGGATCTGGCTACATGAGGATCATCAAGAGACCACGCGAGAAAAAGCTCCAGAAATATTTCTAAGTCTGCTCGTAGAAAAGGTGAACAGAAGCAACTGCGAGAGCCAAGCCACCTGCCTTTCATCGCGTGCCGGCCTGGATTCCTGGGTTGTCCCACTGAAGCAAACTTGAAATATTTTCTAAGTCCGCTCCAGGGAAGTTGACCGGGACCTCATCACAAGTCAAGCCGGCGAACCCTCACTGGATCCGGACTGGCTGAGAGCTTTGAGGACCCTAGGGAAGAAAAGCTCCAGAAAAGTTCCTAAGTGTGAAGGTAGAAACTGAGACCAGGACCTGCCGGGAGCTGTAGCCGCTCGGGGCTCCATTTCACCCGGCCTGAAACTTTGACTTTGGTCCGGTCAGTTGCGCGCAGGTATCACAATATGGTGCTATAATCTTCTAAGTGCTATATTTTATTAAATCTTTGAAAATTCTTATCTCCGGTTCCCTACATTGGATTTTTGTTGTTTTGGTGTCATTTTAAAGATATAAATATTTCCTATTTGTATAAATTGGTGTTGGATTTTTATTATGTGTTGTGTCCTAATTATGTACTGAAATTGTGTTTTTAATTGCTTTACATACCTATCTTTGAAGTTAAACCTGTCTGCTCGCAGCGACGTTACCAAGCGTTGAGCATAGGAATTATTTTCTAAGACCTATGCTGAGTCCTACCATGTGTTAGTTGCCTTATTGCCAGTGGCAGACCTACATTTGCCCCTACCAATAACCCGCTTTCCAACATTTGGTGCTCAGCGGTGTGGATGAGGACTTGTGTTTAAAAAGTACACCTTTCAGTGAATGATTTAAGATTATAAAAATCCTCTAAATTGCCTTGGAACAAAACTTTTGAGTTTGATTTTGGAATTCGGACTAAACTGTTTTTAATCCATTGTTTTGATTTTTCCAAATCGTTTACAAATCTGTCGTGCCTAGTTTTATGTGAACCAAAACTAGGGAACCATGGAGCTGGACCTGGCTAAACTGTCCCAGTTTAAGATGGCTGATCTTAGGGAACAGTGTAGGTTTAGGGGGCTCCATGCTGCAAAGAAGATGAGGAAGGCATCTTCTTTGCTTGAGTCCCTAAAGGCCTAGGCCAGGGCAGCTGAGGAGAACCCAGGGGGGTGGAAGGTTGTTCCCCCAACCTCACCCAAGAGGGGGGTGAGGATGAGACATCTTCCATTGTGACTAGTGTTAGCCAGGTGAACCAAGGTGGTGGTGGGATTGGGGAAGAGTTCCGTACGTAGGCACCACTATCGTCTCTTGCAGACAGACAGCTCCAGGCTCAATTAGAGTTGATTGCCTTGGAGAAGGAGAAATTGGAATTGGCTAGGAGAAAATGGGAGAGGGAGGAGGAGAAGAGGAATGGTGGCAGCGAAAGTGAAAAAGATGTTGAGATGTCCAGGGGTGGTAGATTTGAACCTAAACTTCCCAAGCGCATAGTGCACAAGTACACTGAGGGGTATGACATTGACAGGTGGCTAACAGCTTTTGAGAGGGCCCTTAAAATGAGTAGGGCATACTCTAGGTATTCAGGGTGCACTCCTGCTGTTGTTGATTCCAGTAGCTGGGAGTAATAGGCTCCTGAAGGTAGAGGATACAGAACCATACCAGCAGATGAAAACATGCTTAGTCAAGAGATTTGGTCTGACTCCAGAACAGTACAGGGTCAAGTTTAGAGGCACCCAGAAATTGAGTTCAAAGTCTTGGGTAGACTTTGTGGACAATTCAGTGAAGGCACTGGAAGGCTGAATTGTTGGTAACAAAGTTGACACATATGAGAGATTGCATAATTTGTTGTTGAAGGAACATATTTTGACTCATTGTGCAAAAGAGAAGTTACGCCAGTATCTAGTGGATTCTAAGCTGACAGACCCCAGAGAGTTGGGGGAATCAGCTGATGAGTGGGTAAGAACCCGGATTTCCATTCAGCACCACGGGGGTGACCAGAAGAAAGGAGGACAGGTTCCTTCCCAAGGGAAAGCCCAGGGAAATAAAGGTCAAAAACCTAAGGTGTCCCAAAAGACCTACAAAAACCTGCACAAGGAGGGGGGGCCCGAGCCAACCCAAATTCAAAGGGAGGGTGTTTCAGGGAAAGCCTGGTAGGTTCTTTGATCCCTCAAATGTGGGTAAGTACTTTGACTGGAACCAGCCATGGCATAAGCAGGGAGATGCCGTCTGCGCCAAGAAGCTCCCCTCTAAGGGGCCCTCCACAGGGATTGCATGTGTCAGTGTATGGGTGGAGAGTGGTGCCCCAGAGAGGGGTAGTCAGGTGGTGGAAGCAACCTTAGTGTCCCTGGGTGTGGTGAATATTGCCACCCTTGCTGCCTTGCCTCCAAACATGGACAAGTACAGGCAGATGCCTAAAGTGAATGGGACTGAGGTTGAGGATATCAGAGACACTGGGCTAGTGTAACTAAGGTCCTGGATGAACTGGTGCCTCCAGAGAGGTTGTCACCTGGTTAGTTTCACCAGGTGACTTATGCAGACAGAACTACCAAACTCCATCCTATGGCTGTGGTGGATTTGGAATGGGGAGGTGTGACAGGCCCTACGAAGGTAGCTGTGTATAGGGTGCTCCCAGTCCAGTGTTTACTGGGCAATGATCTTGAAGCCTCTGTGTGGTCAGAGCTGGAGAGAGGACTCCAAATGAAAATATTGGAGCTCCCTGTGTGGGTATGTGCTGATACTAGGTCACAGACTAGCCAGAAGGGAGGGGCTTGACAATTGAACCCTGGAACAAAGGGCCAAGCATCCAAGGACAAGGGTACTGGGCCTGGTGAACCAGCCCAAGGAACTCCAGAGGTGCTGGAAGAATCCAATCCTGATTGGGAGGATCTGGCCTCCGAGGGAGGGACTCCATCCCTGCCAGAGCTGTCAGGTTTGGCAGAACTGACAGGAGCAGGTTGACCCTCCAGATAGGGGTTCAGTCAGGGACAACTTGACTGTTTCACCCTTGAGTGCTTGAGGCGTATTGCTTCTAAGCAAGAGGAGGGGGATGACAGTGGATTTCACAAACTCTAGGGGGAAGATGTCTGAAAAGGTAAAGGAGTTTTTCAGCTCCTGTGTCACCTGTCAGGCCAGTGGCATGGCAGGGGACTAAGGCTCTCCTCATACCACTGCCAGTGGTTGGGGTTCCATTTGAAAGGGTGGGGATAGACATTGTTGGTCCCCTGGACCCACCTACTGCATCAGGGAATAGGTATATCTTAGTGGTAGTTGACCATGCCACTAGATACCCTGAAGCCATAGCTCTTAGAACCATTGATGCTCCTGCGGTGGCTAGAGCACAGATTGGTGTGTTCAATAGAGTAGGTTTTCCAAAAGAGGTGGTGTCAGATCGGGACACGAACTTCCTGTCCAGCTGTCTGACTGCTATGTGGGATGGGTGTGGTGTCAACTACAAGTTCACCAACCCCTATCACCCACAAGCAAAAGTTCTTGTTGAGAGATTCAACAAAACCCAGAAGGGCATGATAAATGGGTTGTCAGAGAAACTCAGGAGATGCCTACTGTTGTCGGGGCCCCACAAAGCTTACCTTCTGCTTTTGAAGCGATCCCGCAGGGAAGACATGAACAACCACCACCATCTCCCTCCTTATCCTAGAAAGGATTAAGTACTGACCAGGTTGAAGAGGGGACCGGGGGAGGTGGACAAATAGGGGTAAAGACTTCCTATAGGGAGGCTTGACGGACACGCCCTCAGGTATTTTTTGGGTCTTTGGGAAAACAACACCTGTGAGAGAGAGCAGATGGGTAACACTCACGCTACTGACATGAATCATGCACAACAGACAACTGGATGTAAGAACAGGGTAGTCACCTGGGGCGCAGCGCCTAGAAGGTTGAAAAGTGTTGTCGGTCCTAGGGCTGGCCAAGAAACCAAGCGCTCCTGCGTGGATACTCAGTAAACAGAAATGAAAACAAGCTCTCCTGCGCTGTCTGGGAGTAAAGGGAAAAAACGTCTCCTTGCGCCTGCACGAGCCATTGAAGGCTGAGGATAAGCAAGCGCTCCTGTGCGGATAGTTGGTAAACAGAAATGAAAACAAGTACTCTTGCGCTGTCCGGGATTAAAGGGAAAAGCGGCTCCGTGCGCCTGCATCTGCCGCTGAAGGCTGGGGATAAGCAAGCGCTCGTGCGCGGTTCGGGACAAGGGGAAAAGCGGCCCCATGCATCTGCACGAGCCACTGAAGGCTGGGGATAAGCAAGCGCTCCTGCGTGGTCTGAGATCAAAGGAAAAAGCGGCTCCGTGCGCCTGCATGAGCTGCTGAAAGCTGGGGGACTGTGGGCGCCCTTGGCGGTCCGGGAAATACCTCCGGTTGCTGGCAGAGCGTACGCTAGTGCTCCGGCGCTCCTACGAAGCTCACGGCGTTAATACGAAGTGCCGTCTGGGCCAGAACCGCCATCTGTTATGCGGTTCTCCCCGGAAGCGCCATTCAGCTGGTCGGTCGGTGGCTTCCATTGGAGGAAGGCTAGACTGCCAATTTGCCCGAGACGTTCCAACAGCAAGGGGGCGGGTGCGCAAGCAACACACCGCGTGCCAGCCATGCGGTGAACAGGGGATCATGACAACTGTTTGCCTACAAGGAGGTGCCATAGAAAGGGGTTGGTTTCAGTCCCTTTGAGTTGCTGTTTGGACACCCTGTGAGGAGGCCACTGAGCATGCTAAGAGAGTCTTTAAAGAAGCCCCTCAAAGAGGCTAAGGACAATGTGCTTGACTGTGTGCTAGGCCTAAGATCTAGAATGGCAGAGTGCATGTACAAGGCAAACAGGAAACTGGAGGCCAGCCACTAGCTCATGAAGCACTGGTATGATCAAAAGGCTACTATGCCTGAGTATACTCCAGGACAATTGGTGTGGGTGTTGGAGTCTGTGGCTCCCAGGGCCCTCCATGACAAGTGGAATGGGCCATATCCAATCTTAGAAAAGAAGGGTGAGGTTACCTATTTGGTTAACCTTGGCACCCCCAGAAACCCTCATAGGGTCCTGCATGTGAACAGATTGAAACCCCACCATGACAGGGCAGACATGACCATGCTACTGGTCACTGATGAGAGTGTGGAGAAGGAAACTGAGCCTGTGCCCGACCTCCTCTCCACTAATGTGCATGATGGGTCAGTGGAGGGGGTTGTACTCTCTTCCAAATTGACAGACCAGCAGCACAGAGATTGGAAGCAAGTGCTGGGGCAGTTTAGTTTTCTGGCCTGTTCTCTTTGACCCCAGGCATCACTGAGTGGTGTGTGCACCACATTGACACTGGTGACAGCCTACCTGTCAAAAATAAACTGTACAGGCTGTCTGATCATGCCAGAGCCAGCATTAACGCTGAGGTTGCTAAGATGCTGGAACTGGGGGTAATTGAGCCATCTGAGAGTCCATGGGCCAGTCCAGTGGTGCTGGTACCCAAACCTTATCCTCAGGGGGACCCAAGGAGTTAAGGTTCTGTGTGGACTACAGATGATTAAATGCAGTCACAAAGACTTAAGCTCACCCTATACCTAGAGCTGATGAGCTCATTGATAGGTTAGGGGCTGCTAAGTACCTGAGTACTTTTGATTTGACTTCAGGTTACTGGCAGATTACCCTCACTGATGAAGCAAAGGAGAGGTCAGCATTCTCCACACCGGAGGGACATTATCAGTTCAAGGTAATGCCCTTTGGCTAAAAGAATGCACCTGCCACCTTCCAAAGGTTGGTAAAAAGGGTCTTGTCTGGGTTGGAACAGTTCAGTGCAGCTTAACTGGATGATATATCTGTATACAGTTCTACCTGGGGGGGGATCACTTAAGCCACCTAAGGGAAGTGCTTCAGGCCATGTAGCAGGGAGGCCTGACTATTAAGGTAAGCAAGTGCCAAATAGGGTAGAGTTCTGTGGTGTACCTGGGCCACCTGGTAGGTGGGAGCCATGTACAGCCTCTTCAAGCTAAAATCCAAACTATTTTGGATTGGACAGCTCCTGTTACCCTGACACAGGTCCGGGCATTCCTTGGGCTGACAGGGCACTATAGAAGGTTTCTTCAAAAATATGGGACCATTGTGGGGCCCCTAACAGAACTCAATTCTATGAAGAGGCCCAAGAAAGTGATTTGGACCCCAGAGTGTCAGAAGGCTTTTGACACTCTGATAGCTGCTATGTGTTTAGCACCAGTACTACTGGCCCCTGACTACAGAAAATAATTTGTGGTTCAGACAGATGCTTCAGAGCAAGAGCAAGGGATTGGGGCAGTGTTGTCACAGCTAAATGAAGAGGGCCTTGATCAGCCAGTTGCCTTTATTAGCAGGAGGCTTCTTCCCAGAGAGCAGAGGTGGAGTGCCATTGAGAGAGGCTTTTTCTGTGGTGTTGTCCCTGAAAAAATTGAGACCATATTTGTTTGGGACTCACTTTTGTGTTCAAACTGACCACAGACCTCTCAGATTGCTCATGCAAATGAGACGGGAGAATCCCAAGGTGTTAAGGTGGTCCATTTCCCTACAGGTAATGGACTTTACAGTAGAACACACACCTGGGGTTGCCCATGCAAATGCAGATGGACTTTCCAGGTTTTTCCACTTAGCTGATGAGGACTATCAGGGTGTAGGTTAGTAACCCATCACATTTCGTTTGATGGGGCTATGTTGCAAAGTCATACTGTGCCCTGGGCACCCCCCAACTTTTTGCTGACTGATACTGGTGGTAACTGACTGACTTTGGGCTCTACCTAACCAGGCCTAGGGCCAGTGCTATGCTTAAAGAAACACATTGGAATACAGTTAAAACACCTAAATACATTAGGGTACACAATGATATGGTGGGGTACCCCTATGATTGGCATGGCCTAACCTATAAGCCGTTAGTATATAATAGGACAGGGGATTGAAACTACCTAGAAGTCCCCAGTAGCCTGGGGCATGGCAGTTTAAAGGCCAGCAGCTCTTTTTGCACTTGCATGTGTGCACTGCTGAGACTGAGGTCAGTTTGAAATCAGCCCTGGGTGCCAGGACTGCTTTTAAAAAGTAAATTGTGCCCAAACTCGAGTTTGGTGTTTGGGGCACTTAAAAAACGATAACCTACAATATTATGGCATATTAGGGACCCCCAGGGTCTCCCCATGGTATCCCAGGGGTGGGGGGGGGGGGGTCAGTCAGGTAGTTATAAGGTACACCCTTATAAAATGAGTTTTTGCATGACTGGGTAAAGTGAAATTTCACATTTCACTCCCCACACTGTGGTACAGTGCTACTCAAATTCGACTTTGATGCTAGGAGCACTGTAAAGTGAAAATCTGCAATCTTTCTACAGATTAAGAACCACTAAAGTCTACCCTAGTTGAACAGGGGGTGGGGTTCCTGTAGATATAAGACAAGTACTCATAAAATATGTTTTTGTAAGTCCTGGAGCTGGAAAAATGGCCCAAGTCATTTTCCCCATTGTTTATCCCTTGTTACATAGGTTAACATGGTAGGAAGTTATTGATTAATAACTATTGATAGGAGAGGACTAGACATGCCATTCAAAAACTTCCCAGAATGGTATTAATAAATCCTACAATATCATATTGTTGAATTTCTCCTAAAGTGTACATTCAAGAAGTTATAAGACTTTCTTGTTTGTAAGTCCAAATTCAACCTTCCAGTGGTCTGCCCTGATTGGTCAGAGTTAAGTGAGTGGATTAGCCAGGCTGCCTTGAAGAGGTGTTAAAGAGCCCCTGGGGTTAACCAGCTCTTCTGGCAGGGCAGTGTGCTGCTCAATAGGAATGCCAGGCCAGGGGGGTGGCCACAGTGTCAGTTTCCACTTTACACTTTTGACCCCCACCAGACATAGGATTAGAGAAGGTATGTGCAGATGGTAGGGGGAGAGTCTATGGAAATAAGCCATCCTAGGGGGTGTGTTTAGCCAGCTCTTACCTCCTTGCTGGAAAATCAGCCATTATGGATTTGGAAGATATGATGCACTTTGGGACAAAATAATGCCACACTCTACAGGATGTGGTCATAACTTTCAGGAGTTACCCTGCTCCCATTGGTCAGAAGTGACCTCCTGCATGACCCAGAGAACTTGGAAAAAGTATCAGAGTGGGGCAGAGCCCTCCAAATCTGCTGCTTGAAACTTACTGAAGCAAGAAGTGCCCTGCTGAGAAGTTATGCTGTGCAAAGATTTCTAAGGCCTGACCTCTGAAAACTGCACCATCTGAAACTACAGCCCTGTGGATTATTTTGCTGTAAAAGAACTAAAGAGCGGACTCCCTGAAAGCTACAGGTTAAAAGAGCTCAACTGGAACATCACCAACTAAATCTACACCTTGGAGACCCATCAGTGGATTTGAAAGGCTTTTGTACCAGTGGATTGTGGGAACTGACGTCCTCAAATTTCAAGGACCATCTTGGAGCTTCCAGGCCTTTGGAGTAAGTTTGAGACATATTGGGATTCCTTGAGGAACTTCAGGAAGAAGTTCAAGAAGTTTGGAGAACTTTGAAGCAACTTTGAAAAAAAGCTCCATAGTGGGACCGACTCAACCTGGCCAGCTAGGCCACCTGCCTTCAACCATAAGCCGGCCAAGTCATCCAGGTTGTCCCGCTAAAGGCTCCATCGCATCAACTTCCAGAGATTGACCAGGACTAGAGAAAATCTGAAGCCGGCGAACCCTCAATGGATCCAGCTACATGAGGAGCATTGAGAGACCCCGCGAGAAAAAGCTCCAGAAAAGTTTCTAAATCTGCTCGTAGAAAAGGTGATTGGGAGCAACCGCGAGAGCCAAGCCGCCTGCCTTCCATGGCGTGCCGGCCTGGATTCCTGGGTTGTCCCGCTGAAGCAATTATTTTCTAAGTCCGCTCCAGGGAAGTTGACCGGGACCTTATCACAAGTCATGCCGGCGAACCCTCACCGGATCCGGACTGGATGGGAGCTTTGAGGACCATCGGGAAGAAAATCTCCAGAAAAGTTTCTAAGTGTGAAGGTAGAAACTGAGACCGGGACCTGCCGGGAGCTGTAGCCGCTCAAGGCTCCATCATGCCTGGCCTGAAACTTTGACTTTGGTCCGGTCTATCGCGAGCCGGTATCACAATATGGTACTATAATCTTCAAAGTGCTATATTTTATTAAATGTTTGAAAATTCATATCTGTGATTCCCTACATAGGATTTTTGTCGTTTTGGTGTCATTTTAAAGATACAAATATTTCCTATTTTTATAAATTGGTGTTGGATTTTTATTATGTGTTGTGTCTTAATCATTTACTAAAATGGTGTTTTTAAATGTTTTTCATACCTGTCTTTGAAGTTAAGCCTGTCTGCTGGCAGCCACGTTACCAAGGGTTAAGCATAGGAATAATTTTCTAAGACCTATGCTGAGTCCTATCATGTGTTAATGGCCTTATTGCCAGTGGTGGATCTACATTTGCCCCTACCAATAACCCGCTTTTCAACACTTATCTTCAAGGTAAATGTGTAAAGTATTTGCAACCACACTCACTGCAACCCAATGATGACACCACAAATGGACTCCACACGAGTTTCATAAAAACGAGTATAAATGTATATAATAAGATATACGATAACACCACACGATATAAATCCTACATATGCGTATTTTTAATATTCCTACTGGCCGGTTGTTAGGCCAGCCAGCCCTTGTACGTTCCGGCAATATTAATGAGCACTTCTAAATGTTCCACTGCAGTCCAACTGCAATGCTATGCAGTTCGTAATGCTAGAATCAGGCACATTGCAATGTAAAAATAGTGCAGGTCGTAATGCAAGAATCAGGCACTCTGCAATTTAAAAATAATGCAATGCGTAACGCAACAATCAGGTACTTCGTTATGCAGAAATTATGTAATGCGTAATACACTAATCAGGTAGTTCGTTATGCAGGAATAATGCAACGCGTGATACACTAATCAGGTAGTGAGTTATGCTGGAATAATGCAATGCGTAATATGCTAATCAGGTAGTTTGCTATGCAGAAACAATGTAATGCGTAATACGACAATCAAGTAGTGTGTTATTCAGAAATGATGCAATGTGTAACACGACAATCAGGTAGTTCGTTATGCAGAAAGAATGCAATGCGTAATACACTCCAGCACTGATCACGGTGCCTTCGGCGGTCTCTCCGCCACTCGTGCTGACTGGCAGTCACCCTCTGTCAACAGTTGCCCCCACACGGGTATGGTGTAAACAAAAAGTGCATCTCTGCACTCCGGTCCCGGCACTGCCACTCCCTTGGCAAGTATGGGCCACGATACGAGCCGAAGCCGAGGCTCGCGCTGCAGGAATGGGAGAGGCCAAGAACGTCTCCCTCCGAGCCCGCACCCCGCCCCTGGCATCAACACATGTTACCTGGGGGGTGCAACCTCAATCTCCTCTCCTCCTCCAGTGACTTAGGCCTCTGATGCAATCTTTGTGAATTCCGGGCAGTGGGACTCAGGCCCTCCGTCGACGAGGTTGGTTCGACGTCCCGCTCAGGCAATGGTGGCCTCGGGCCGGCAGCTCAGCTCCTCCGGGGCTGCCGGTCTGGGCCACTGATGCTATGAAGACTCCAGGCTTCCACAGGGCACACGCACACAGCGTCGCTGAGACTCACTTGGACTTCGGGTGCACGAACCGGGCACTCCACACGAAGGTCTCAGGCTGCACGATGCACACGCACACAGCGTCGCTGAGACTCACTTGGACTCCGGGTGCATGATAACAAGGAAATCCTCATGAAGGTCTCAAGCTGCACAAAGCACACGCACACAGCGTCGCTGAGACTCACTTGGACTCCGGGTGCACGATAACAAGGCAATCCTCACGAAGGTCTCAGGCTGCACAAAGCACACGCACACAGTGTCGCTGAGACTCACTTAGACTGCGGGTGTGCACCAGAACAAGGCAATCCTCACAAAGGTCTCAGGCTGCAGAAAGCACACGCACACAGCATCGCTGAGACTCACTTGGACTCCGATGCACACAATAACAGGACAATCCTAATGAAGGACTCAGGCTGCAAAAAGCACACGCACACAGCATCACTGAGACTCGCTTGGGCTCCAGGTGCCCACGATCACAGGGCACTTCTTACGAGGGTCTCAGGCTGCAAAAAGCACACGCACACAGCATCGCTGAGACTCTCCTGGAAACCTTTGTGTTCCTGAGTTTCCGCAACAGGAAGCCAGCTCACCTCGGGCCCTTGGGGATAAGTTACTTCCAGACACAGCACACAGCAAAGTCCTTTCAAGCAGGGGGACACAGCACACAGCAAAGTCCCTTCAGCCTCTCCTTGGTTAAAACAGCAAACTGCAGGCCAGCCCCAGAACACACAGCAAAGGTCAGTCCTTTCCTTCAGTCTCTTCAGTTGTTTTTTCCTTGGCAACATTTCCTCTTTACCATGAAGTAGCTTCAGTCTTGTTCAAACTTGATCAATCAATTTCTACAAAGTTCAGGGGCTTCAGCTCTCATAGTTATACCCCTAAATGTCTTTGAAGTCTTTATGTTCAGGGGGGCACTGACCCCTGTTCAAACCAGTTCTGGATGCCTCCCTGCCAGTGACACCTTTTTTCTTGGATTAGTGGGGGTCTGGATTCTCAATCACTCAGCAGGAGATGGGACCATGGTTTTATGGCAGCAACCCAGGCCTCTTTACCTCTAGGGGCTACTCCTCTCCTTACACTCCAGATGCAGGTCAGCCTGTTGCTGTCTCACCTCCTCCCCTGGGTTAAGACATTCCCCAGATCCTATCACTTTCAAATCCAGACAGTCAATCCACAACCAGGCAGAGACACACAGAAATGTTAGAGCACAAAAACCCAGCCACTTCTAAAAGAGTGGCTTCTAATCACACAATGCAAAAACCACCTCCATAAAAAGATGTGTTATTATATTGCGAGTTCAGGCATACTAAACTTCACCTCTCCATCTTAAGCCTTTGAGAAGATAGGCTGGAAAACATATTACACAGCCTCCCTATTCTGTCCTATGGGCAAGATGGCCTTTCAACAGTGAAAAACGAAATGAAGATGATTTCACTGGCAGACATAGTACACACCTTAGTACATGTCCTACCCTACACATGCACTGCACCCTGCCAAGGAAGTACCTTGGGCCTACGATAGGGGAGGATGTATGACGTTACAACGCATGCTTTTACAACGCATGCTGTTACAACGAAAGTTTTACAACGCATGCGATGTTACAACGCATGCTTTTACAACGCAAGTCTTTACATCGACTTACACTAGATGGCGTGCTAACATTAGAAAAGTGTAATTTACTATTCTAACTCCAGTCCACGTAACAGTAGGGAAGGTGTTTGGATAGTAAACTACACTATTTGTAATGTTAGCACGCCATATAGTGCAAGTCGATGTAAAGACTTGCGTTGTAAAAGCATGCGTTGTAACATCGCATGCGTTGTAAAAGTTTCGTTGTAATGGTAGTGCGTTGTAAAAGTTGCGTTGTAAAGGTTGTTCCCCCATAGGGGTGTCTGATGTGCATAGAGATGGAAGGGTAAGGTCTGGTAAGTGGGTGCACTTGTCAGAACAACATGGCAGTTTAACAAACCGCGTGCAGGCACTGCAATGGCAAGCCTGAGTTCCCTCTTTAAGGCTACTTGTGTGGGTGGCACAATAAGTGCTGCAGGCCCACTAGTAGCCTTTGCATTACCAGCCCTGGCACACATAGTGCACTTTACTAGGGACTTTACTAAAAAGGCAAACGTACCAATCATGGACAACCATATACCATTACACTTTACACAGGGAGCACTTGCACTTTGACGCTGATCAGCAGTGGCAAAGTGCCCAAAGCATCTAAGTTGGCAATGCCATTTCATAAAAAAGGTGTAGGGGGAAAGCAAAAAGTTTAAGGAACTTTAGCCAAAAAGGCCAAATCCAATAAGAATCAATAAGGGGAGCCAATGAGGACACATATACATTAAAGATTGTGGGGCTCAGAGACTAACCCTGCTGGACTCCACAGAGTAGAGAAAAAGGTTTAGAATAGGATTCACCTAATGAGACAATTTGCAGTCTGTCCGAGAGGAAGGACTTCAAGAGTTTCCATGCTTTATCCTGAACTCCACACACCCGCAAACGGTCCATCAATAAATCATGATGGACCGTATCGAAGGCTGCGGAAAGGTCGAGCATGATCATAGCGGCCTTCCCTCCCTGGTCCAAAGCTACCCTTATCTCTTCGGTAGATTTTAGGAGTGCGGCTTCCGTGTTGTGCCCTTCTCTGAACCCATATTGAGTAGGATCCAGGACTTTTGCATTGCGTAAATAAGCACTCAATTGTGCATTCATTCTTTTCTCAACCAGTTTAGCTGGAAGTGGGAGGCGTGAAATAGGTCGGAAACTATTAGGACCCATTGGGTCCAAACTAGGCTTCTTTATAAGTGGTAATATCGAAACAATTTTCTACGATTTGGGAAAATACCCTTCCGCAAACATTGCATTAAATAAGGAGGTAAGTGACAAGGCAATCGGTTCCGGGGCCAGTTTTACCACCGCAACCGGACATGGGTCATAAGGGGAACCTGATTTAGCTGACATGAGAAGCTTATGGGTATCCATAATGGATATTAGTACAAACTTGTCAAAAGTAGGAAAAGTAGGCGAGGATCCTAAAGCCAGCTTGTGACTCTCTGTTGAGGCCACTGTCAAATCAGTTATTGAACTATTAAAAGTTTCAAAGATTGTCTCCACTTTTACCAAAAAGAACCTGGCGATTTCCTCACATAATTCCTGGCTCATTTGAATGTTTGCTGGTTTGGGATGCGCTTTTGGCTAAGTTAATACGGCCGACAAAGAACTCCTGCTTTGTCTTTAAAAGTAGCTGTTTATACATCAGAAGGCTTTGTTTATACCTATTTCTCTTGATTATTTTCTACTCTTTACTCCAATTCCAGTCTAAAAGTTTACAGATCAATTTCTGATCCTTGAGTTCCTGCGTGTACCATGGAGTGGAGGGTTGTAGCCTTTTAGGAAATAGGAATTTCTTTGGGGCTAGCTTATTACAAGCAGACTCCAGACAGTTTGTATATAGGGAGGTGGCCTCCTCCACGTCTAGGGGCATTTGGCCCACAGTTGACGTAAGCAAATCTGCTAAATCTTTTCCCCCAACTTTATTCCATGCTCTAATTTCCCTCGGTTTCTTAGGAAGCCTTCCAGAAGCATGATGATCTGGAAGGGCCAGCTCAAATAGAACGGCCACATGGTCTGACCATACTAGGGGCAGCAGGCCCGTAAATGAAAGATGTGGGTGGTTGGAAAAAATACCATCCAACGTGTGCCCTGCCACGTGAGTGGGCCCAATTACTTGCTGCCTAAGATTTGCACTGTTCATAAGATCCATAATGTTCGCCATATCTGGTTCTGTATTGGCCCCCAGATAGAAATTAAAGTCTCCCAGTATAGTATAGGAGCTGGCGCACAGCCCCTCTTCCAGCAAATTTCCCCATATATGTTACAAAGGGTCTCCTAGGACCCTGAGGTCTGTATAATAGGATACCCTTGAAGGTGTGATAATGGGAGAGTGAGGGTAAAGGACAATTCTTCACACGCTGCATTTGAGGCTGTTTGAAAGACTGCCGTGATTGAACTATGATAAATTACAGCTAGTCCCCCCCTTTCCTATTGGGCGTATTTACTGTATGGCAGATGTACCCGGGGGTGTGGCTTTGACTAAATCTGGGCCAGAGGCATCATCTGTCCATGCTTCAGTGATAAATTCCAATTTTGTGTCTCCTCCCTTGATTAATGTTGCACACTCAACACTGTGCTTCACCAGGGATTGTGCATTCAACAATATGCACTTTAGCGCCAGGGGCGTAACACAGGCCCCCGCATCCCCCGCAGTGCGGGGGGCCCCCGAGCTGCAGGGGCCCCCTCAGCACTGTAGTCACGCCAGAGAGCTCCGGATTAAATCCAGAGCAGGGGCCCCTCTGTGTACCTTGCAGGGGGGCCCCTTCAGCTTTCGTTACACCACTGTTTAGCGCAGGTTTTACCTCTTCAGCGTTTGCTGACCTTTTTTGTTTTCTAGATTTAATAGATCGGTATCTGAGTTGAGGTAGAGAAGCTTTACAATTGGGTCAAGTCACTGGGCTAGATGGAGGCCTTGTATTAATGATGAGACACATACACCCAGTAGCTTTATCGATGACATTCAATCTCAGCAGAAAATTTCTTGGGTATTTTAAAATGGTAGGCTTACCTGCTCTTAAGCGGGCAGGGGTGCTGGCGCTCAGCACGGGTCCGCCTCTTCTGATATAGAGTCAGGGGCGAAAAAGACTAGCCCGCTGACGGTGATTCCCCCCCCCCAAATGGCGGCTCCACTATGTCAATTGCGGTCCCCCGGTATTGGCAATCTTTAAAATACAGTCAGTGCAAAAGCGATACAGGAGAAAATAACAAATTAGCACAATCTAAAAATTATGTTTATAAACTCTTAATAACACAACAGTTGTTCAATTTCTGGTGCAAAATAGCGAAGCAGCAAAGTCACTCCCGGCTCAAGCCTCAGTAGGACGCAGTGTGGCGTCACTGATGCCAGTTACTAACCAAATGGTGCGGCACTGAGTTAGGTCACTGATACCCATTACTGAGCCCACTCATGCATGCATTGTATGGGGCCATTGACTAGGACGATTGGAGCATGCATGGTATGAGACCACTGAATATGATTTCTAGGCCTACTGATGCATGTTTTTTGCTAGGCCCACTAACACATGCACTCTTACACTAGGCTAAATAATAGCAATAGATGTCATTAAAACACATGCAAAAGATAACACATGCCTAAAATAAATACAGACCTTCTGGCCTGCCAATGCATGTTTTTATAATCTTCTTGGCAAAGAAAAAGAAGGTAATAGCTGAAGTTCTCAGAATTTGCAAATAAAAGCCCGGAGCTTTTGAGCAATGACCTTCCTCAGGGAAGTAGATTTTCAAGGCAAAAAACACAATAGCAGTATTTTTTCTTAGTCATCCAAAGATACTGAAGGCAGAAATGTGTTGCATTGTTAGAGTAGGTAAACATAAAAAAAGTTGGCCAGGCATGTTTTGTTTGAATGCTATACGAGAAACACAAGCGTCTTTCAAGGGCGCTTTCCAAATGGGGCACTGCGACATTGATCGCATGTATTAGTTGCCTCTGTATTAAAATAACATTTAAAGTATGAAAATATTAAATAATGTTAATTTTTTTTAATGTGTTTTTTAATGTTCCGGGTGTGGTACTTTTATTTCATCCGTGGGCCAGCTGGATCGAGTCATGGTGCTCACTGCAAGCAGGTCTTGGAGGCAGAAACATAATTCTGCCAGTGGGGGTGGGATTAATTACTGACAGCACAGCAGGCTGTCTCCACTGTGCACTTAATTGAAGTGCACATGTCTGTTCGCGTGGGAGTTTGTCTGTGACCAAACCAACATGCGCATTGTGGACCTCCCCTATTTGCACAACTAGGTGAGCCGTGGATCATAGTTGCAACCTTTACCAGTCTCCTAAGGAGCGCTGGTTGTGCCTGCTCCATCCAATCCAGATGCTGTTTTCATGCTGTTTGGTTACATAAACAGCAAGTCATAAGCCTCTGGATTGGCTCTAGAATTCCAGTAGGCCTCATTTTGATAGTATTTAGGGGGCGGGAGATTTACGTCCACCGAACGTGGCCAATCACTTTGCAACTTTATTTGAAGTCATGCAGTGATTAGCCATTTTTTGTGCCTTGGTGAAGTCTTTAATGTATTCCTCTTCATGTCCAGAGCAGTGCTCATGAGGCGAACGAGGATGTAAAAGGCGAGGGTGAGGTCTGATAGAGACACTTACCGGAAGTTGCTACTAGCCCAGAAGATTGTTAGCATCTTCATCCGCCGCTGCATGGGGGTAAGTAACGTCCTGACTAAATCACGACTTCAGAGTGACTTATCACCAGCCCTCTCATCGATCAATTAACTACAGCTACCATTCCTAAGAGAAACCAATGTTTGTACTCCCTCTGCCTATGAAACTGGTCTCCCATGTTCAAAAGTTACACTACATACCGGCTGATGATTCTTCGGTAGAAAATGCCTCCGGTGAAACGTCTTCTTTCAAACCAGTCTCGGAGCAAACGTTTGTGCCTGTGACATACGGAATTCATGTAACAAAAATTACGTGGACTTTGCTGACGGAAAAAAAACCAGCCAGCATCGGACAAAAACTGTTGTCCCCTACAAAATCATTTATTTCACATTTTCCTTGGTTTCATTTTACTGCGTTTTGTACCCTTCCCCTAGTATCTTCATGCATGAAAAATAAACATTTATAAAAAAGGTCACGTTCCATTATCTTTTGCCCTTAGCTTTCAAGTATAAAATAACTAAAACCAAAAAAAGCCCCTACTACAATTTCCCATTGCGTTTTCAGAATTAAAATGTCACACATCCTGGTCAACCCTGCGTGCATCACAGTGCTGCGAAGAATGCCTTACACTGTACAGTCTAAGAAGGATAACAGTCCTGATTTTGTTGAGAGGCCTTCACAGTAGGCTGTGCTTCCATCCCCCAGTTTGTTTCCCTTTCAATTGCACAGCAGAGGTTGGGGGCCGTGCTGCTCGAATGACTGGTCACATCCACTCACTGCAGATAAATCCCAATACAGCTGATGCTCCGGGTGTGGTGCTTTTATGGTATGGTATACACACAGCATCAGTTGGGCCCTGACATATAGGCCCCCTGCTTCATACAGCTGCAGGGTCGGACTGGGAACCGAAACCAGCCTTGGCAAACTGCTCGGTCGTGGGGGGGGGTCAGGGTTCGGCCGATCTTCTTACGGGGGCCAATATTGCCCACCGGGGAAATGTCCGGTGCCCACTACGGCCAGTCCGGCCCTGTAGCGCTGGCAGGTATGTGCTATCATAGAGACACATAAAATGTAAGAGGCTGGCGAGCCTCCAAGTTCATTCTGCATTTAAAAACTGTCATAAAAAAAACCTAAAGGGCTTATTTACAAGCCCCTTGTGCCGCCGGCGCATCACTTTTTTTGAAGCACCGGCGGCGCACTATGCTGCACCATATTCACAAAGACAGGAAAAGTCACCCTGCATGGCTTTTCCTGTCCTTATAGACACAGCCCTTTACACGCAGCACTTTGCATGAAAGGGGCGTTCCATGAGTGTTTCTGTGGGTCTTCCCATGGGAAACCCATGGAACTTGACACATGTCCGAATTTATGAGAAATCTGTAAATGCGTCTGAATGCCACGCCTCCCCAGGGGAGACGTGGGGAGGCGTAACGAGGAGAAATGTATTAATTTTTCCTTGTTTTTTTTCCTCTTTCTATGCGTGCTGCATTCTGGAGCACACATAGAACGAGGAAATCACCTCTGGTGATTGTTTATGTGCAGGAAGGTTTCCCTTCCTGCACATAAACAATCATCCCCGTGACGCAGGCATCTTTGCACCATTGTGCAAGGGTGCCTGTGCTGCAGATCGGAGCATATAAATTCTCCCTACTTCCACTGACAGAGTAATTCCACAGTCATACGCACATACACTCATCATACGCTAGGGCCCATCACACTAACATTCATTCTATTACTCTATCCACACTGAATATATGAGAGAAATCCTAAACAATCTGCGTCTAAAGCGAGGTCAATGCAACCTAAAGAAATTGTCCTGAGTCATGATTTTAAACATAGGAAATACATTCGAAACTCAATAAATGACAAAGAAATAACCACCCGACACTGTTATTCAAACAAAAGGGTTATTTATCTAAATTAGTTCAAATGAAAGTCAATCATTAGCAAAATCATTATTCTCATAGTTACCTATTCTAGCTAAGTGTCATTTGGGTCAGGACAGGTCTCTCAGTAAAGTCTCCCGAGTCGCCGTCCTCTCAATCAGCGTCGATCCTCACGAGCATAGGTTCGGGAAGAAGTGGCCTTAGACCCTCTCTAGTCTAACAATATTTATAGGGAAACTAACAAATTAAAAGTAACAAACAAACTCTAAACGTCCGTTGAGCCGCTGAGCAGAGCGAGCAGGAAAGGATGTTGACTTGCAACATTTAGAAAACCTCCGCTCTCGAAAATCTCAAAAATAAAAACACGGAAGAAGGAAACTCAAACTAAAAAATGATACATCCATGAATGCTCTTCCTCGGAACCATAGTGAAGCCACCGCAAGTTTATCAGAGTTCATTGTGGCTTTATTCTTCTCCAAGGGCAATTGGCAGCAAGCCTGGAGCTGCTGTCCTGACGGAAACTTTTAATACAGTCAGAGGCCGAAGTCAGGTGGTTTTCAACCATGTTCAGCGAGGCCTCTCGTCACATTTCAATCACTCAAGTGCAGGCTGTAAATATCGGCCATCTTGGATTAGGCCAAAACGGACCATCTTAATTAAAAGAAACACAAAACAACGTTACCACATCGTAATGATTATACAGTGTTAATTCCCACTAATACCCTTATGTGTATGTAATTATCTAGCCATCTGCAACGCAAAGAAGCATTAAAGCACGTTATTTTAAAGCGCAAACACAAAACAAATAGCATTTTTAACAACACTTATTTAATTAATTCGCTCACCAACTTAGTTCACATATTAATGAGGCAACACAAATGCATTCCCGCGTGTAATTCTTTCATTAGTAATGTTGGTTAATCAGAAACTTTAACAAAATTAGTACTTAATAATTAATTATCAGTAATTTTAATTATGACATATAAACATAAACTGTAGTTTAAATCTCAATAAATTTTCAATAGAAAACCCTGCTCCAGCAATCCCCCCTTTGGTGATATATATCACCACATAAACCAACCCCAAAAAAAAATGTAGTCCCCTTTTTTAGGAGAAATTGAAATGTCTTTTACAACACTACACACCAGACTCTCTTTCATCATCCCTCTTCGACTCCAAGTAAACACTCTCCCTCAATTCCTCTAATTCTATTTCTTGTGGGTCTCTCTTTGACCTCTTTTGTTTCTTTTCAGTATTTCTTCTAACTATTCTCTTTTTCCCTCCCCTGTTTTTACAACACACACACCCTAATCTAAGCATCAATAAAGCAACAATTACACATGTCAAAGGAAATAATATTTTACCAATAATGGTACTACCTATCTTAGCAATAAAACTCTTAACAGCAAGCTGCTTATTAGCCATTTTAGTCCAGATACTTTCAGCTTCCAGTGGTACTAATTCTTCATGCAAATCAGTAATATTTTTGATATAGACCTTTAAATCTCTGCTTTCGTCAGGAATGTAAGTGCAACAATGTTGAACCTTCAGCATTCCACAGACTCCACCCTCCTTGGCCAATAGAATATCAAGGGCAAGTCGATTTTGCATAGACATGGCACGTACGGCAATCATCTCCGTATTTACCAAAAGAATCCCTCCAGCGGTACTTGTCGATAAGCGATCCACCACTGTTGACAGTTTCCGAATTCCATATGCATTTAAAGAAATTCCCACTGCTGGAATTAACGCTCCAAAAATATCACCTACAATTTCTGACCAAGTTTCTCTCTTAAAACGTGTTAGTAGATTAATGTGTTCTACATCTTCTATCTTATCTATATGAAAAATCTTTGAAAAAACCAGGCCAACATAACACGTGCCATACCAATGGTCAGGCAACCTGTAATAAGCCTTATTCCCACAAATATAATACACTCCCGGGAAAACTGGATCTTCTCCTCCCTTGAAACCCCATCCTGTTGCAATGAAGTATGTATCATGACACTCACTAGTCCCAACAAAATACCTATCATATTGGGATTTCCTTCTGGTAATGCATAGTTTACCCTTCTATGGTGCATCTAAAGCCAAAGTTGGACTGGCCCCATTCCTCAATTCCTTTCCCATCTCAAATCCCATATTGTCTCACTCACTTCATATTTCCCTGCCTTTTCATGCATGCTCACTCTCCTTTTCTCTACCATGTATAGGAAAGCCTTTTCTTCTTCTTTCAAACTGCAAGTTAAATTGTTTCTAAAAATGTAATCTAATGTTAATTCTTCTGTCTCAATAAAAATCTCACCAAAAATGTTAGCTTCTTTAGCTGGATTCAGCTTTTTATTTATAGGCAATTGCCCAAAAATGTTATCTTTGTTGGACATCTCATAATCTATTTTCCCTAACAAATAAAAAACACTACTTAGCACACTACATGAAATCCCATACGTAGCTGGTAAATGATGATCAGTAACACCCTCTGAAACGGATGCAGGCAATTGCATACAAACATAGCAATCCCTAACTTCCATTGTCTTTACGTATTCGTACAACAACTTTGAAAAAACATTGCTAGAAAAATCATTAATTGACCTATCTTTATGTATGTAAATGTTACTAATTCTAGTTGGAACTACTTTCTGTGAACTCTTCTCTATTTTAGTTACATTCTCAGTATGTATTCCAAAAGTATCTATTGTAACTCTAAATGTAACTAGTAAAGCTAGTACACCCCATAACAGCATTAATAATCCTGTACAGCAGCAGCACATTCTACACCATCTTTTCAAGAAGGCACATCTACTTTGATTATTTTCTGTGTTAGCCATTTTACTACTTTGGCAGTGTCTTTTGACTTAGCCTCTTCTACTCCACTACTGGAAACACTAGAACACTAGATTATTTCAAACAGCTAATTTTAGATTTTCTTCTTTTCACCCTTCTCCAAGTGATTCCTTCAGCTCACTCAATTTGGATTTTCATCACTTTTCACTTCTTCTTCAGCAACATCAAATTGTATCAGATCTTCAACATCCTGAGCATCTGACTCTTCTCCAATGTCAGTCAAGATAACTTTCAGGATTCCAACAGTTTTCTCCTCCTCAACCACTTCTCGTACGGTCCCCTCTGGATTTCCTTGACTTTCTGCCTCTTCACCTTCAGACAGTACCACATACGTCCATTCCGGTGACCTATACTTCTGGTTAGGTTTTCTGATTCTCTTGATCTCCTCTGGTTCTTTTGAGACCTTTTGTTTATCACCCTTTGCTTGATTCTGACTGGACACCTCATTCACCTGTTCAGCTTTCGATGAATTTGCTCGTGTCAGTCTGTATCTCAGCCTCTTTATCCTGTTAGGCCAAAGATCTCCTCTTACAACCCTTTTTGGTCTCACTTCCTTATTATTTCTTTCTCCGATCCAAGTTCTCTTTCTCAGAACCCGACCCTCTGACTTCTCATTCTCACTCTCATCTGATTCTGTTTCATTTGCCTCTGGTCCATAAACAATTTTCTTTTGCTCCACAGTCTTTCCCTCCACCGATTGAAATTTCCCTATTTCTGTCCCTCCTCGGGTCTCCGACACACAATCTTCTTGCTGTCTACTTGTCCCTTCACCTAGCTTATCAGGAATGTTCCCTACACCTCCTCGGGGGTCTTCCGCAATCTGTCCCTCTCTATCTTCTTCTGACCCTGCTTCTTCAGGAGTAATCTCAGGTGGATTCTCAACCTCCTCATCTGAATCAGGTGTAGTCTCTGTGGATTTGTTCTTTTCTCTTCTTTCTTCTCCACTGCTTGTTGGAGCTTCAGGCACTCTTACAGAATCCGATCTCTCCTCTGAGACCCTCAATGTTTCTCTTGAAGTCTCTCTTGGAAAGAAAAAAGAATCACCTGACTCTCTTTCTCCTTCCCCCCTTTCAGGATTCTTTTTTCTTCTTACTGGTTCAGTTTCTGCATCATCACTGGAATCTGACTCTTCAAAATACTCTTTACCAGTCCCATCCTTTGATTCGGAACTCTCAGAGTATGACTTGCATGAACCCAGTTCTTCACAACAGCACACTTCACTGCAGTTGTCGTAGTCAGAATAACTTGTCTTGGCCTTCCCCACCTTGGAACCAAGCAATTTCTTCTTCTGTGTACTTTTATCCTCACCCAGTCCCCTGGACTCAGATCATGGGCTTGCTTCTTTTCAAGTGTTGTAGCGTCTTCTCCAACCTGGTGAAACACAGAATGAACTGCGTCAGCCAGGCCTTTACAGTAATCCAAAATCATGTCATCAGTTATTGTCATCAACTTGTTGACAGGTACGAAAGCATGTCTCATCGCACGTCCCATCAATATTTCATGTGGACTCAACCCTGTGGTTCTATCTGGAGTAGACCTAATAGTCATTAGCACTAGAGGCAAGACATCAGGCCATTTCATTCCAGTGGCTAAACACATCTTACCAATTCGTTTTTTGATCGTGCCATTCATCTGTTCAACAACACCAGAAGCCTCTGGTCTGTATGCACAATGTAGCTTCTGCTGTATGCTCAATGCTTCACAAATTAAAGCCATGAGCTCATTATAGAAGTGTCCACCTCTGTCTGACTCAATTGTCACTGGGAACCCGTACCTAGGAATCAACTCTCTTAACAGTAACTTTGCCACTGTTATTCCATCATTCCTCCTAGTTGGATAGGCCTCCACCCATCTTGAGAACAAACAGACTACCACTAGAACATACCTCAATCTATTCACTTGGGGCATTTCAATGAAATCTATTTGCATTCTGGTAAAAGGACCTCCTTCTCTGCCTATTGTTCCTAGGCTCACCACTGTCTTCTTTCCTTTATTGAACTGCTGACAAATCAAACATCTCTGCAATCAGCCTGAACTTTGCATTGTACCAGGTTTGCTTAAAGGACCTAATCATTGCGTCCCTCCCCAGATGTCCCTGGCCATGATACATCCTTGCCATTGTTGATAACATCGAGTTAGGCATGACTGGTCTTCCATCTCTATAGATCCAAACATGATCTGTCTCTCTTGGGGCACAACCTGCCTTGATCCAATCTCTCATTTCCTCATCTCCTGCTTCATCCTGCAACTGTTTCACTTCATCCCACGTTTCTAGGACATTAGTAAACATCACAGAACAAAAAGACATCTCCCTTTCTCGTCCCCTGTTAATCGAATGATTGTTCTTTGCACAATACTGTGCTATGTCATTGGCAAAACGATTACCAAGAGTAACAAAATCATCCCCTTGTCCATGAGCAGCACACTTCACAACTGCTAGTTCTTTAGGCAGCTGTATTGCCTCAAGCAACTTCCCAATCACTTCAGCATTCTTAATTGGAGTTCCACTCGACGTCAAGAAACCTCTCTGTAGCCAAAGTTGGCCAAAATCATGAACCACTCCAAATCCATACTGACTATCAGTCATCACAGTCACTCTCAAATTCTTCCCAATCTTACAAGCTTTTGTCAATGCCACCAATTCAGCCACTTGAGCAGATCTTACTCCTTTCAAAGATGAAGCTTCCATAACTTCTGAAACCTTGCACACCGCATATGCTGCACTCAGCACACCATCATCAGTCCTCAGACATGATCCATCCACAAACAGCACATGATCACTCTCAGGTAATGGCAAATCTCTTATGTCTGGTCTAGGTTTTGTGCAGTAGTCAAGCACATCCAAACAATCATGATCAACATCATCTCCCACATTCACATTTTCAGCATCTGGCAATAATGTTGCTGGATTCACATTTACACATCTCTCAAGAGTCACATTTGATGCTCCCAGAATAATTTTCTCATATTTAGTCAGCCGACTATGTGACGTATACTGAGTCCTGCTTCTTGTCAAAAGAATAGCAACATCATGAGGTACGAACACCCTTACAGGATATCCCATTATTATACCCTCACTCTGTTCCAAACTTCTGCATGTTGCAGCTACTGCTTTCAGGCAACCTGGCACACCCACAGCTACGGGGTCAAGTGTTGATGAGAAGTACGCAATTGGCCTTCTCAGATGTCCATGTTTCTGAATTAACACTGAAAGTGCACATCCATTTCTCTCACTACAGTACAACTCAAACTCCTTCTCATAGTCTGGCATTCCCAAAGCAGGGGCTTCACACATTCTGCTCTTCAACTCTTCAAATGCTGCCATTTGTTCTGCATTCAGTTCTAATGGGTCTCTCACCTCACTTTTAGTCAATTTAATCAATGGCTTTGCTATCAGGGAAAAATTACTTATCCACTGACGACAATAACCCACCATCCCCAGAAACATCCTCACTTCTCTCTGGGTCATTGGGGCTCTCATTCCTCTGATAATTTTGATCCTGTCATTGGTCACCTTTCTCAGACCCTTTTCAATATTGTGTCCAAGATAATGCACCTCTTTCTTGCAAAATTGCAATTTGGCTGGAGATACCTTTAACCCTCCATCTGCCAGATGATTCAGTAAAGCTATGGTATCTACTTCACAAGCTTCACGTGTCTTCGATGCCACAAGTAGGTCGTCGATGTACTGCACTAGTACTGAGCTTTCAGGCATGATCAAACTCTCCAATGATTTCTTCAACAACTGATTGAATATCGAAGGACTCTCTGTATACCCCTGTGGGATACGACACCATGCCAAAATACGCTGTCCAAACCGAAATGCAAAAATCGGCTGGCTGTCATGATGCAATGGAATTGAAAAATAAGCATGACACAAATCAATTACCGTGTACCACTCAGCATCATGAGGAATCTGATACAAAATTACTGATGGATTTGGCACAATTGGACAACATGCCACCACAATTTTGTTAACTTTTCTCAAATCTTGTACAATCCTGAATTTTCCATTAGGTTTCTTTACCCCCATTATCGGTGAATTACACGGGCTACTCAGTAACTCTCTCAAAACACCCTGTTGAATCATCTTGTCAATTATAGGGGTTATTCCCTCAATTATCTCTGGTGTCAATCTGTACTGTGGGATATTAGGATAAACGATGCCCTCTTTCACTGAAATCTTCACTGGATCTACATTATTCATCAATCCCACATCTTCTCCAGTAAAATCCCAAACCGTTGTTTTTACTGTGTGTCTCAACTCTTGAGGCAAATCATCTGGATTAAACACAGCATATGTTCCAACAATCTCACTCTCTCTATTATCTAGAGTCATCCTGTACAAAACATCCTCATCTGGTGTCTCAAAAGCTATTCCATCCGGAGTACAGAAAATTGTGCAATTCATTTTACACAATAAGTCCCTACCTAACAAGTTCACTGGACCAGTGTCACAGACTACAAATCTGTGCATGTCTGAAAATTTCCCTATTCTTACCCTTACTGGTTCGGTAAGACGAGTCTTAATCTGTGTATTAGCTACACCAACCACTTGGATTGCTTCATCCGAGAGAGGAAGATTTCTTATATCTGCTGACCTGACAGATGATCTCGTCGCTCCTGTGTCTACCAAAAAAGTAACACTCTCCCCATTTATTTTCCCATCTACAAATGGTCCTGCCTGGTCTATTTCTAGAGTTGCACCAAGTATGCACTCTTCCTCCTCTCTTCGGCACCGTCAATAGTCCCCTTCAAACTCACTCCCCTCATTCTTTAACCAGTACTGCTGTACCGGGTTAGTACATCTTGGTTTGTTTACCTGCTCATCATTGTAGAATCCTGAGTCCTGGTTATACTTTTGGGACCCTCTATTCTGCGGCAAGGGCGGTTTTGGCTCTTGACTCTGCTGTCTGACAACCTTCTGCTGTTGCTGCTGATGATTACACCCCTCGTTCTGCACCTGTTGATTCAATGATTTATTCTCATTACTCACTAATGGTGGATTGGTACACTCGGATCTCCAATGCCCCAATTGTCCACAGTTGTGACATGGGAACTTCTTCTTTGCTTCTTCTAGATTCCCCTTTCCTTTTCCTGTACCGTATCTAGGCCTATTTCCTGGATTATTTGCCTGTTCCACCAACTGTGCTTCTTGTCTTTCAGCAACTTTCACCTGTGCCCACATTGCTTTTTCTTTCAGCTTTCTCTGTTTTGCATTAATCTCATCACTGAAGTACTTTGCATGTTTCAAGATTTCATCAATCTTTTTACTCTGCCAATCAACTGTATGCTCACAAATTCTTTCACTTATTTCAGGTCTCAAGCCATATACAAATCTGTATACAAAATGACTCAAATCCTTATCACCCAGGTGTTCATCTCCACTGAACTGTTTAAAAGCCAGTATCAGCCTTTCATAAAAAGCATGAACTGATTCTTTCGCTTCCTGATGTGTTCAATCTATCTTAACCCAGTCTGTCTCTTTCGGGGGTACCTTATTTTTCAGGAACACAATAACCTGTTCATATTTCCTCATAACCTCTGGGTCTCGTGCTCCCGTTTTCGGATCTCTTGGGTACTCCTTTGCAGGCCAATCTACAACTATTTTACACTCTGCCCACAAGTCTGCTGGAACAATTATATCAAACAGACTATTCAGGTCAATCCACAGCACTTTTGACAATTTCACAAACCTGTCTACCTGCCTATACCACTCGACGGGCTTTTCTCTGAGTCGAGGGAAATCATTTGTAAAGGACAAAATATCCTGTCTAGTCCATGGGACATGTACATATCCTCCTCCAGGAATCTCTCTCATAGGATAAGCATCCACTGTTTTCTCTTTTTCTCTCATAGGGAAAGCTGAGTAAGTCCTGTCCACTGAATCTTCCCTTTTCTTGTACCACCTATCCTTCCATTTTTCCACATCACCCCATTTTCGCAATAAGGCAATCATTTCCTTAATCTGCCCTGTTCTGCCAACACCATTTAGATTTTCAATGTCCTTGTCGGAGAAATCCACCCTGTAAGGCTTCTGCAAAGCTTTCACCTTATCCATGTCAACTCCTAGTTCACTCGCTATTGCCTTTAACCTGTCATGTGTACTCTTAGCCCTCCAGGTGATACTTTTGCACATAAATAACAACTCTCCATCATGATGGTTTTTCAATATTTCTGTAGGGATTGTTCCTGCAATAAGTTCCTCCAATTCTATGCGCAACCTGGCTACATCAATTGCCTGTGAATCTTTATCCTTTTTCTGAAGAACTTTCAACCAGTCATTCAAATCCTCAGCTGTTATTTCTGTAGACCTCTTCACTGCACCCACTTGTTTTGTCATTCTCTGTGGTTCCAAAATCGTTCCTCTCAAACAACCAGTATTCAATCCTGAATTAGGCTGTACATCTGATCCTCCACTACATGTATCATGTCTCAACTGTTTCAAATTATTTTCTCCCGTCCTCATTCCTGATTCCTGCAAAGAACAAGAACCAACCAAACCATTTCCTACATAGGGAACTGTCAAACCATTCTCACCCATTCTTTGCTTATCAAAAATAGGCACACACAACCGGACCTATGGTTACAGGTACTGTAACAGCTTCTAGATTTTTCGTCAGCTCTCTAATTTTCTCAGTCAGCTCAGATGTGGTTCTAGCTAATTCTCTTGTTTTCTCGTCACCAATTTGATTCTCTCTCTCTCGCTCTCTCTCTCTCTCCCTTTCCGTGAAAGAGCTACCACTTTTCAAATCAGGTGTCATAATCTCAGTTTTAACAATTCGTAAAGTATCTCTTATGGGAGTAGCAACTGGTGTTCTCTCTTCTGGTTCTGGTCTATATGGAGGTGGTCTCTTATAAATCATGTCATCCAAGACCTCATCCTCATAATCATTAGCCCCATACCTTCTCACTTCTGCATCAGGCACCTTTTCCGTACCCTTCCTCCCTTCCGTCTCTTCAACAGTTCTCATAGGATATAATCCCTCTGACATACTAGCATCTCGCCATCTCCTCATTCGATCATGATGAGTCTCACGATCATATTTCCTCCCAAAAATATACCTATAATTTCCTCCACTCCTCTGCTTTTCTCGCTCATGCACCTCATCTTCCCATTCCACCAACGCCTCAAACTGTGTCGGCCTTGGTCTAGGCTCTAGACACATCATCTTTTCCCGTAAATTTCTCAACACGGCCAAATTAAATGAACCATGTTCCGGGAACGCTAAAACACCATCCTCCTTAGTGTACTCAGCCCAATTGTCTAACCATATACAGGTATGATACCCATATTTCGCAACCATGAAGGATGCAGGAGTTCTTGTCGGAGGTAACAATTCACCTTCTCTAGTTATTATGTTCTTATCCTTGTCGAACCATCTTTTAATTTTACCGAACAAGGATTTCTTTTTCTTTTCCTCCGTTTGGTAATACATTTTCAGCGTTTACCACTATCCTCTAGTCCCTTCCGCAACTGTACGATCTTTTGTCCAATAACAGCGCGACTCACACCAACGCACCAATCCTGGAGCGTCTACGTCACCCTGTACTCCTTCCAATCCCTGCGCGGCTCACACCAACGCACCAATCCCAGCGCGAGCACTGTTCTAATCCACTGCCCAATCACAGCGCGGTCTGTCTCTGACTCTCTGACGTCAGTAGTCGCTGCAGACGCTTCTGCTCCTGTCTCCTATCACTCGTCTACCCCTCCTTTACAAAGTCTTCTCAGTAGACTCGTTTCAGATTCTACAAAATGTATTAGTTACAACATATAAACATCTCCATTGTCTGCTTCGCTAACCACAGAATAGTAAAGAAAAATCTTTCTCACAAGAATCCCGCTTCTCTCTAGAACAGCTCTTACCTCTGCTCCACTACGGAATTATTACTTTCGTTGACACAGTAGCACATCCCTCTACTCTGCCCTTCTAACACGCATCCATTAACTGTTTCCTCCAGGAATGCTCCAAAGAGTCTCACAATCAACTAAATGCTCATACATTCATGCACTTTCACACCAGAAAATGTAGCACATCCACACAGAATCCTGCCTTTCCCGAGAACAGCGAACAGTCTGTCCCACTACAGAATTATAACACACGTTAACCAAGCAGCGCTTACCTCTGCCCAGTCCTTCAGACAAGCTCAGAGAATACCTATTACTTCTCCAGCAGTAAGCTTTAACGGCAAACCTTACGGATCCCTGGGACTTAAGACCAGAGTTTCACAGATAACCTTCGCTACCATACACACTCCTTTTATACTGAAAATATGTCTCTAGTAGTAACACACGACGATGTCACTGATTCCAAACCCAGACAATGTGACGCGCAACTTCAATTGTCACACGTTTTTCCCCGCATACGTACAGGGCCAACAATCCCGTCTTTCCCGAGAGCAGCACTCACTTCCCTCTGCCCTACTACAGAACCGTCACCAGCTCCCTACGTTCCAGAAGCCGTACACACTACATAAAACTCAATACGACGACTTCAACATATAGTATTGGTACATATATCAACATCAATCAATAAATCAATGAATCAAAAAGCCTATGTACAAGCAATCTATCAGATCAAGACAATAATCTAAAACCATCATACTGCTACCAGGAAACTGCTGCAGATCGGAGCATATAAATTCTCCCTACTTCCACGGACAGAGTAATTCCACAGTCATACGCACATACACTCATCATACGCTAGGGCCCATCACACTAACATTCATTCTATTACTCTATCCACACTGAATATATGAGAGAAATCCTAAACAATCTGCGTCTAAAGCGAGGTCAATGCAACCTAAAGAAATTGTCCTGGGTCATGATTTTAAACATAGGAAATACATTCGAAACTCAATAAATGACAAAGAAATAACCACCCGACACTGTTATTCAAACAAAAGGGTTATTTATCTAAATTAGTTCAAATGAAAGTCAATCATTAGCAAAATCATTATTCTCATAGTTACCTATTCTAGCTAAGTGTCATTTGGGTCAGGACAGGTCTCTCAGTAAAGTCTCCCGAGTCGCCGTCCTCTCAATCAGCCTCGATCCTCATGAGCATAGGTTCGGGAAGAAGTGGCCTTAGACCCTCTCTAGTCTAACAATATTTATAGGGAAACTAACAAATTAAAAGTAACAAACAGACTCTAAACGTCCGTTGAGCCGCTGAGCAGAGCGAGCAGGAAAGGATGTTGACTTGCAACATTTAGAAAACCTCCGCTCTCGAAAATCTCAAAAATAAAAACACGGAAGAAGGAAACTCAAACTAAAAAATGATACATCCATGAATGCTCTTCCTCGGAACCATAGTGAAGCCACCGCAAGTTTATCAGAGTTCATTGTGGCTTTATTCTTCTCCAAGGGCAATTGGCAGCAAGCCTGGAGCTGCTGTCCTGACGGAAACTTTTAATACAGTCAGAGGCCGAAGTCAGGTGGTTTTCAACCATGTTCAGCGAGGCCTCTCGTCACATTTCAATCACTCAAGTGCAGGCTGTAAATATCGGCCATCTTGGATTAGGCCAAAACGGACCATCTTAATTAAAAGAAACACAAAACAACGTTACCACATCGTAATGATTATACAGTGTTAAATCCCACTAATACCCTTATGTGTATGTAATTACCTAGCCATCTGCAATGCAAAGAAGCATTAAAGCACGTTATTTTAAAGCGCAAACACAAAAAAAATAGCATTTTTAACAACACTTATTTAATTAATTCGCTCACCAACTTAGTTCACATATTAATTAGGCAACACAAATGCATTCCCGCGTGTAATTCTTTCATTAGTAATGTTGGTTAATCAGAAACTTTAACAAAATTAGTAATTAATAATTAATTATCAGTAATTTTAATTATGACATATAAACATAAACTGGAGTTTAAATCTCAATAAATTTTCAATAGAAAACCGTGCTCCAGCACCTGTGTCGGTCCATGGCAGCAAATTGTGCACCAGCGCAGGGAAGAGCAAAGGGATCCATCATATCCTTGTAGCTTTGACGCATCCCTGTGCTTTGTAAGTGTTGCAGCGTGGTGCAGCCAAAGGGCTTGTGGTGCTGTGCTGCGGCACTTTCTTGTAAATGAGGCCCTAAGAGGTAAAAACAAAGCCTTGACATAAGGAAAGACAAATAAATACCTAATTCATGGCTGATTTGTACAAAGTGAAACCAGAAAAAAACTGGATAAATAATGGCATCCTTGCCTAAATTGTGTGATTTTAAGCAAATATTTAATTTCATCAAGCCTCTTTTTTTTTCATTATCGCATATGATAGTGCTTTCAAATATGTGAGGTCAGACTACAGGTTATACACAACTATTCCTTTCAACAAGTCCTTCTCAGCACAGTGCCTTATTAATGTCAAAGGTTCTACATGTTAAAGAAAATACACTTTTTGAATTTTGAAGAGCCCTTCATCTTTTAGGTCATGTCTGTTGTATGATTTACACGGCAAATATTGTCAGGGCTCGACTCGTGCACGGCTCTAAGAACTAAGCCAGTCTCCAGGCTCAGCTCTCACTGTTAATTTGTTTGTTCACCTACATGTAATAAATGCATTGTAATCTGGACACTTGCTCTCGTGTCCTGGGGATTGGTGCACCGTGTGCCTCTCTCGTGTCAGGTATAACACAGGTGCATCTGCCTGCACAGCAGTCATTTTGCAGTGACCATGTTTGTTATGAGATCATCAATATGCTATGAAGATCTTTCAGTTTTACCAGTAGATGTATTGCAGAAAGACAGCTATATGTGCTGGTGAGATAATTAAAAACCTTACTTGTTACACTGTACAATTTGCAGACTATTGTAACTGTTGACCATATTTAAAGCAGTAAGATATGGGACAGTTTTTAATGTGTTTAAATATTTTTAGACTACAAGTTCACAACTGCTTTATAACCATATTGCTTACTCAAAAGTTCTTTAAAATGCTCTATTTGCTGCCCTTTTTTCAAATTTTTCTGAGAGGCACCCCTTTTTGTCCGTCGATTTGCTGGTTTCACTCCTTCACAGCATAACATTCATACACAGCTTTTATGCCTCACCGCTTTCAAATATAACCAGCCGCCACTGCGGTCTTCTGACAAGCCCTATCGCACACAAAACACCCTTGAAGAATAGCTGTTCCTAGAAAGGCACTGGACTTTTTTTTAGTAATGTTGAGTACTACAACTATTAGACATTTTCTTATTCTTCAGAAGAATGTGAAAAATACGGTTGATAAGTGCTCAGAAGAAAGTAATGGAAGTTTATTATGGAGTGTTTTTAGTTTTTTCCTGGTTATAACAGTACTGATTGAGTGAGACTCGAAAAGAGGAACTGTTGGTTTTGCTGGGAGAATTTAATGATCTATGTAAATTACTAGTGGGTATGAACTTTGTTGCAGAGACAGTGGATTTATGCACAGTAGAGGACCAAATTATGTAGCAGGCGTGATTACATTTTGCTTCAAAATGAAGACAAATTATACGGCAAGGAAAAGCCAATTTTATGGCGAGCAACAGAATTATGCGGCACAATCTGAGAGTTTATTATCAATCTATTTTATCATTTTTAACACTCAATGACAACAGTGTTCCCAGTGCTGTGGAAAATAAACAGATTTCTCGAGAAATAAAACTATGCTTATTCAGTATATCCTGTTAACCAACAATCAATGATTTTCTGTCCTACGGTAGCACTGAACACCATTTTATTAACATTGTCCTTTCTACCTATCAAAGAAGAATCGTGTTTGCAAAAGATATGAATCAATATACTCAGGAGAACCCAAGCAGATATGTATAAATGTACAGAAATAAAATGCGTTCGCTTTTATCCTGTGCATCTCACTTATGTTTTTGATCTTTTCCTCAGTTTTGAGTTTACTTTTTGTTCAAACTACAGGGCATTTCGAATGTGTACTTCTTCCTAGTATGCACTTTATGATTTACGAAATCAGATGTTAAAAAGAGACACAAATTATTTGTGAATCGTTTCAAATACGCATGCTCTCTTGAAATAGCCGCTACTTTGAGAACAGGATCTGTGAAATCTGTTATGTGAGCATTAAGATGCATACGTTGTGAAGTAAAGCAGTTTATAACAAACAAAGGAATCATTCTTTTCACCCTGTTTGAATGGCATTTGAAATATGCCTGTTTCTGTTTTTAGGTCTCGCCTGACCCAGCGCATGCGAGACTTATTGAGAGGGCTCCAAAAAGTGCTACCAGGCCAGCATAGAGCTACAGTGCATGTTCGCGGGCGCGCGCGCCGCATTTTACCGCAATTACTTTCGCGGCCGCAAGGCCGCTTTGATGTTGATCACGATCGCAATCGCGATCACTTTCACTTTCGCGGCCGCAAGGCCGCTTGGCATAGCCAATAGGTCTCGCTTTTGGGACCTTATAAGTATTTAGTTACGCAACTGTTGCATGGCTAAACACTTATAAGGTCCCAAAGGCGAGACCTATTGGCTATGCCAATGCTTGTTGTTTCATGCTGTACGTAGGAACCCTTCCCCAGTATTTTAATTGAGGGCAGCACCCTGAATCGAGCAACATTGTTATGTCTTTAAGGTGTGACTAAAGCCATCAATAGTTGAAAGTTACTAAGTGCAGCTCTGCAGAGCTTCTGCAAAGTGTTTAGTGCTGCATTGCGCCCAGCTTGCACCATTCTGTTTTTTAGGCTATTCATGTCTTTTGTTAGTCGTAAACACAAAATACATTCAGATATACAAAACATACGTAGAGGGGCTTTGGGTCAGCCTTCTTCATTCAATGATCGTTTTAACTGTCATGCACGTTTTGCTTCTTCCCAGTACAGCATACAACATGTGATGATGGGCCATCCCTCTTCAACCATTGGCTCTCTTGTACTGTGAGTGAAAGCATTTTGCCTGCTCACCTGTGAACATCCACCTAAAAGGAAGTGCACTTCCATGCCAGGCTAGTAAACCAATACATTGCCAGTGCTGTTTTCCTTCAAATCTCTTATCCCTTTGTTATTTTTTAGTCATATTTGTGTTTAAACTTTTTTTTAGGTCAAAATAATTCAAGCCAATGGTACATTTTCTACAGGCTAATAAGAATCATAATTTACTGCGATGTGTATTTAATAAAAAGTGTGTCCCCGCCTACTCTACCTACCACTGCCTGCTAGGAAGCACAGTACAATTCTATTAGAAATATATGCTGTGGTTATTATTTTTTTACATTTTTATTGGAGAAATGTGGCCACTGTGTTTAGGCAACTGCATACTTTCTTTTTTTAATTTTCTTTATGTTTGTGGCTTATAATTGCTATATAGTGGCATACTTTGCCGCTCGTGGTGGTCCCTGCCTTTGCCAATGAAGAGCGGAGAGGGGTGCTGGCGAGGATTATTGATGTTTGCCCCCACTGCAAATTCATGTAAAAGTGGGGGGCCATGCCGCTGCCCCCATAACTCGTGCTACACGAATGTGAATCAGGCCCCAAGTTTAGACCTGCAGTCTAAGCATTTCCAAGATAAAAGAAGAAGTTTAAATAAAATGAAAGATAATGAATAAATACATTTCTGTTTTAGGAAATGGTTCCTTTGAGTCTGTGCATTAGGTAATTCTATTTTGATTCAACTTCGTACCTTTTAATTGATTTGTATATTATTAGAGACTATGATAATGAGTGGGTGCACATTCGGTCACCACCATACTCAAAGTATAATTACAACCCACAGTAGTGATAGGTGCGATCTTGCTTCGCCTCAATCTCTCTTTTGTAAATAGTCTATCTTTTGACCTGAAGTCTAAATTTAGATTTGAAGTCTAAACTTGGACTTCAGGTCTAAAGTTAGACTTCAGGGCTAAAGTTAGACTTCAGATCAAACTTTGACTTCAGGTCCAAACTTAGACTCCATTGGTTGTGGAGGAAACAAACAAGTAATTAGTGCAATCACATTTTTAATTTTCATTGTTGCGGGACACCAGCAAGGTTCTTACAACCTCTTTGTCCATTATTTCAATTTCGTACTATTTTTATTTTATTTATTTAGTTAGTTAGTGTGTTTTTGTAGCACGGACCTGATCTTGAGGGGGTGCAGGGTGCTTTACAAAGTAACCAAGATAAATGTGCCCGGAGTGTATTGTTACAGAGTGCACAGAAAGATGCTTATGGAGCTCAGGAAGCATACATAGTCAAGATACATGACACTGTTTATGGGCAGGGGAAGTTACACAAATCCCAAGTAAATAATGTCAGGAGTTATCAGTCACCTTAAAGGAGGAACATGGTCCAAATGAGTTTTTTCTAAGATGAATGGAGACAGAGAAAGAGGAAAATATGTAATGGAAGTTATATCTCGAGTGTGCGGTGTTGATTGAGAATATTTTTTTCATGTCTTTTTATTTTAGACCTTCTTGATATCAAGATTTGCAGGTGATGTGAAGCTGATGCATAGAGATTATTAAAAATGAGGCATTTTTCAGAGATTTTTTTTTTTTGTCAAAGCCTTTGTAGAGCACTAAAAGAGACATGAATTGGTGTGGGTTGAAATAGGGGACAATACTATCCTTTCAAGGTGGAGCTCCTTGTCTACCTTCTATCAATAGCCCCCAACCACTGGAAGACGTTAAAGAAGATGTTGATCTTTTTATTTGATCTACTGTGCTGCGTGTGTGCTGGGGGGTTGCTTGCACGTCCTGGACATTTGAGTCTACCTGTTTGCGCTTACCTGTGCGCCTCCTTGGTTCTTGGGTTGCTGCTCTTCCTGCTGGCGATTGTTTCTCCCTCCCGCCGTCGCTGGACACTGCGACCGCTGTGTGGAGGGAGTCAAAGACTACACTACCCAGGCTCCTTCGCTCCAGTACCCCGGAAGCGGCCTCATTGTATTCCGCGCCCGAAGGCGCTTAAAAACAATCTCCACCCCCCGCGTCGCGGGACCGCGCGCGGGCAGCGCCGGGCTAAGCCCGGGCAAAGGGCGGGCCCTCTGTAACCCTCCGGAGTCGAAGGAGGCCGGGCTGGGCTTACCCTCTTATTGTTGGTTTGTTCCGTTCTAATGTTTGTGCTCCTTTTCTTGGGCTGATTACTTAGTGTACTGTACTTATATATTTGTTTTGTCTCCCTTTGCTCCGTTTGTATGCAATACTTATAGTGGGTTATTGCATTAGCATCATTAATATGGCTGAAGGTGTAAACAGGGGGACCCTTCATGGTTATTTATTTAAAGTTAATTTGGGAATAGATCTGGATGCAACTCTTGCGGAATTAAGGGCGAAGCGTCAAAGCTCTATTGAGCTTATTAAAAATACGCCACTCTCTGTGGCTCCTTCTCATTTAGTCACTTCCCCAATTGGGACTGGACCCTCTCACAAAGAAGTTCAATATATTGCTAGTAATGTTGACTCTCCAACACTATCTCGAAACTTAACCTCTCTAACCGAGTCAACTAATGACCTGTCCCCAATTGCTTCCCCCCTACCCCTTAATTTAACTCCTGAACCAGTTGTATTAAATGGGTCACCACCACAAGCTATCAAGCTTTTATCTCAAAAGGGTAACTTATCTAGGCTATCCAAAGCTTCAGGCCCATTACCTAGAAAAAGGAGAAAGATAGATTCAGAGTCACTAAAGAGTAAAAAAAAAACCCAGTCGTAATTCTGATCTGGCTTCTACTGGCAAAGGCCCTATATTTTGCACTGCCAATTCATCTTTCTCAACTACGCCTGTATCTGGGTCTATAAATGATACAACTATTACGGAGTTAATGGGCAACATAGAACAGTTATTTAAATCTCTTATGTCACCTATTGTTGAGAGTTTAAAATCAATCGATAAAAGGCTTGATAAAGTAGAATTGCTAATAGGTAATAATAGGGAATCAATTATGAATCTTACAAAGCCAACTATAGTGTCCCCTGTTGTCCCAGTTTCTGTCGTATTACCCCCCATTCCTACATCATCAAAGTCTATTCCTCAAAATCACCCAAGCATTAATAATATAATTAATGCAGGGAGAATCACTCTCCCCAAGCCAATGCAACACATCATTTTAGACAAGGATAGAGATTCCTTGGAAGAAAATAACCTAACACAAAAAGGTACAATATGCGACAGTAAAGGTCACATTCCAATTCCTATTGCAAAGGTACGCAGGCCTTTTTCTATTGAGTTGCCACCAGAAGCTGTTCCTCTTGTAGTTGTTCTTGCGGGTGTCCCAACTTTAAAGGACGGTACAATTGAGGGCCATTTCCAGTTAAAAAATAAAGTGATTCACTGGCTTGGACAGAACCGCCCTCTTCCTTCGTATATAAACGGGGAAATTTTACATGTCCGGCGTCTATCCTGGCTGGGAAACACACCAAAGAATATAAATGGGGACATCATTATAATTAACTTTAGAGATCCTAGAGCTGTCAGTCATATTCTTAACTGGCACACAAATCATGTGAGGTCTTTTATCACTACCTGGGAACTGACTTATTTTTATCCAAGACCTCAACCAGTTCCCACTCCTAATCCAGGGGCCCTACTTGGTAACCAGTCCAATCCTCTCATTCCGCTTAGAAACCGCTATGAGGCACTAGCAAATCTGGAAGATGTAGATTGACTTAATTACTAAGAAATCTAGTACCAGAAGCAAGTGTAGATACTTGTACTAATCATCTTATTGTCCCTGTTTCTCCGCAATCTGCCAACATTTTGGCTGGCATTGAGGTTATCACAGGGAAGTTATTCTCTTGGAATATTGCAGGGTTGTCCTCTAAACTGGGTTCTGAGGACTGGATATGTTTTGTCAATAACTTTGATCTATGCATATTCCAAGAGACTTGGTCATGTGAACCATCTTTTGCACAGGGATATCTGAATTATTTTGTGCCTGCTTTAAAGGGCCCAAAGGGGAGACCTATGGGGGGACTAACTATCTGGGTACGTCAGAGTTTAAAGATAGTCATCAAAGTTATTGACACTAGCCATAGAGATATTCAACTAATTAAAATGAATTTAGATAAACTAGGAACGTTGGGTATTTATAATGTCTATGTCAGGAGTAACAGGGGAGGGAGGTCTGAGGTTCTAGCAGCCTTGGCCTGTCTCCTTGATACCCACTCCCTAAACAACAACATTGTCATCGCGGGCGACTTCAATAGAACATTCGAACCCCTAGTCAATGAAGATGATCTCTTTGGAGACGAAGAGGACCGACAATGGGGAGTCCCTAAATTGGAGCTCACCCCGGTTGTGCGTTGGACTGATGATGTGATTAGTCTAAACGCCCTCTGTTATGAAAAGGGTTTAAGAGCTCTAAATGGAAGGACTTGTAGTGACAAAAATGGGACCAGTACATTTGATAACGGGCGATACAATAGCAGGATTGACTACGTTTTATGTAGTCTTAAATTATGGCCCTTGATATGCGACATGGAGGTTGTTTGGAGGATAGAGAGCGATCACAACCCCCTGTGCGCAATCCACAAATGGTGGTCCCATATCAACCGGTCCACAGGCCCCACTGAGATCGTTCCTCCCCAGATTGTTCCCACTAATGACATGCGTAGATTAAGGTGGGAAAACATAGCAACCAATCAACAGGTTATTGCTAATATTAGTGGACAGGTTGATAAAGCAATACTGGCCATAGAGCACTCCAACTCACTTAGCCCCGGTTTGAACAAGGTAGTAGGAATACATAACGCCCTTTTTTGTACAATTAAAGCCCATTTCCTTAAGCCTGTGAAAAACAAAGGATCCAGAGCCTTTAAGCCCGCAATGTGGTATAACGACCAGTGTAGGGACGCTCGACTAGCTTTAGGTAATGCCATTAAGGGTGGGCAAGCTACTGTAATCCAATCTGCTAGAAAGGATTACAAAGTAAGTATATCTAAGGCTAAGAAAGCCTGGGACGAGCACCACTGGTCCGAGCTAAAAGCAGCTAGTGATAGGAAGGATTCCAGGTTATTCTGGCGCATTGTCAAGTGGGGAAGTTCGGGTTCACCCGATCCCCCAGATAACAATGTACCAGAAGAAGAATGGGTAAAAATTTTTAAAAACCAGTATGCTGAGCCAAATAACGTTGTGCAAGGGTCAGATATAAGTGTAAATCAATTTCAAGATAATTTCTTTAGTATCAATGAAATTATAATGGCTCTTAGCACAGTGGCTAGTGGACGTGCCCCTGGTCTTGATGGTGTCCCAGCTGGCGTATTCATTAATGATAAAGAGCGCCGGTGTAAGTACATTCATCTCCTCATGAATGCTATTGCACTGGGTGCAGCGGTACCAACATCCTGGCAGGGTGCAGTAATTATACCCGTCTTTAAGAAAGGCGACCGGTCCCAGCCGGGAAACTATAGACCAATAAGCCTTATTGACACCATACAAAAGGTTGTGGGGCGTGTGATTGTCAATAGGCTCCTGGATTGGGCAGAGGAGACGAATGCCCTCTCTCCCTTCCAGGCAGGGTTTCGTCGGTCCACAAGTACAGTGGACCAGGTCTTTCGTTTTACCCTGTTGCAATGGAGGACCGTCGTGCTGGGAGAAGGCAGCCTGTACGCGGCTTTTGTCGATTTGCGGGCTGCCTTCGACCTTGTTACCCGGTCTAAGTTATGGTTGGTCCTTAAGAAGCAGGGTTTACCAAGTGAATTATTATCCCTGATAATGAGGCTTCACGAATCTAATTTTGCTAGAATCCAGTGGGGGGGACTGGGCTCGGTAACTGCGGACTTTCCAGTCGAGCGGGGAGTTCGACAAGGATGTTCAATGGCTCCTGTCCTTTTTACATTGTACATTAATGTTGTTGTCGCCCGCATGCTTACTGCTCAAGTGGATGCTCCCCTTTTAGCTGGGATTAAAATCCCTATTTTAATGTTTGCAGACGACACGCTCATTTTATCTAAAACCCCTAGTGGCTTGCAGCGTGCCCTGTCTATTTTTGATCAATTTTGTGGGGAGTATGGCTTAGAGGTTAATACAGCCAAAACAAAACTTATGATTTTTAATCCCCATCGTAGTTTTAAATCCAAAATTACTTTGAATGACCGCCCGCTAGAGGTAGTGAATACTTTTACATATTTAGGCCTACATATATCTAGTGAGAAGAGTTGGCGGCATCACATTGATATTGCCACACTTAGACACAGGCAACTGTCTGGTGCTATTTGCACAGAGCATAGAAAATCTTTAACCAAACCAGTAAAACCTGCTCTACAGGTTTATGAAGCGAAGGCCCTTGGCTCTGCGCTTTATGGTGCTGAGCTCTGGGGCTTCGAGAAGGTGGTTGCACTTCAATCCTCTGAGAATACATTTCTAAGGGCAATAACTGGTGTCCCTAAAAGCACCCCTTTGTTGCCCCTTAAATACGATCTGGGTAGAAGAGCAGTCTCAGATTTGGGTAAGCTTCGTCCGATCTTGTATTGGCGTAGGTTATGGACGACTCCTGTGCTCTCCCATTATGCCGAGGGTTTCTTAGACATTATAAAATTTGGCGTATACCACAAAATTGGGTGGTTAAAATCCCTTAAGACAACCTTGACTGAGCTTGGTATGTGTTCACTCTGGGAAGATCCGGCGAGAGAGATTTTTCCATCTAAAAGTACTCTGAAAGAAATTTACTGGGAGATGGTTGCCTCCCGGTATTGGAGTAGCTCCAGTGCCGGATCTATGACTGGAGAATTTTTAGAGGCCAAGATGTATCCTTGTCTTGAACCTTACTGGGACATTATAACCAGGCCAGGAGAAAGAAAGCTCCTCTTCCAACTTAGAGCAGGTGCACTTCCACTCAGATATTTGACAGCTAAATGGGAAGGTGGATCCTGTGATTACTGTCCTGTTTGTGGTATTACTAAAGAAACGATCGGTCACTTTCTATTTGCTTGTAAGGTCTATCTGGCCCCAAGGCGTACTTGGCTGTCCCCGATGTGTAAAAACTTAAGGACCACTAGTAGCATTGTTGCTCTGCGTATTATATGCACTAGCACTTTGACTTGGATTTCAGTAGCCACTGCAAAGTATCTAGGGTGGGCGTGGACGATTAGACAGAGACTGCTAGCCACTTGACTATTCTCTTGACCAGGCAGAGACTGCTAGTCATTTGACTATTCTCTGCTATGTTATTTCGTCTGCATTTTTTAACTTGTATGTTTTCTAAATTTTCCTTTTTATCCAAATCATTCTTATTATATTTTTTATAAATTCCCTATTGTCTAATAGTACGGTACGTTCAAATTAAAAAACAGGATTAGTAATTATCTCAGAAAATTTTAAGAAGTATGTCTTGTATGCTGATAGTCCTGTTTGGAATTTAATTCAATTTTAAAAATGTTGTATGAATTGTTTTTATTGCAAATTTGTATTTTGCTTTTATGAATGAAATTCGAATAAAGCATACTTTGACACTTGTGATCTATCAAATGCTACTTTGAGAGACTGGCTTGGAACTAGTCAAAGAACTCTATGGCCATTTGATTTTAGAGGCTAAAAAACCCATCAAATACGCCATTCATTGGACACCACCAATCATGTAGAAAAGGATCACCTTTCAATTAGTAATTTACAAAGTGAAAACAGCGAAACAGGATCAATCAATCAGGGATTTATAGAGCGCACTACTCACTGGTGAGGTTCTCATGGCGCTGGGGGGGGGCGATTCCGCAGCTCTGGTCATCCGAAAAGCCAGGTCTTAAGGCTCTTCCTGAATGCTTGCAGTGTGGGACTTTGTCTGATGCTGAGGGGGAGTTTGTTCCAGGTCTTGGCTGCAATGTAGGAGAAGGATCTGCTTCCTGTTCTGGCTCTGTGGATGTTGAGGATTTTAGTCAAGTCTAGGTCAGCGGAGCAGAGGTTTCTCTTGGGGGCATAGAAGGAGATTCTTTCTTTGAGGTATTGGGGTCTTGTGTTGTGGAGGGCTTTGAAGACAAATGTGAGCAACTTAAAGGTCATTTTGTTTTTCAATGGGGAGCCAGTGAGGTCTCGTAGGTGCTGGGTGATGTTGTCTTGTCGTGGGATGCTGAGGACGAGTCTGGTTGCGACTTTCTGGACGGTATGGATTTTGTGGAGTAGATATTTGTTGATTCCGGCAGAGAGAACGTTCCCGTAGTCCAGCCTCCTGGTGATGAGTGCATGGGAGACAGTTTCCTGGATAAGGCGGGATCCATTTGAAGGTCTTGCAGAGTATGTGAAGGGTGTTTAAGCATGTGGAGGATACGGCGCTGATCTGTCAGTTCATGGTGAGGGAGGAGTCGAGTATGATGCTGAGGTTGCGGGCATGGTACATGAGAGTGGGAGGGTTGCCGAGGGCAGGAGGCTACCAGGTGTAGTCCCATGCGGAGGGGTTGGATCCGCGGATGAGGACTTCTGTTTTCTCTGAGTTGAGCTTCAGGCAGCTTCTGCTCATCCATGTTGCGACATCCTTCATTCCTTCTTGGAAGTTGTGCCTGGTGATGTCAGGTTCCTTGGTGAGGGAGAGAATGAGCTGGGTGTCATTGGCATAGGGTACTATGCTGAGTCTGTTTTTTCTGATGATGGTTGCGAGTGGGGCCATGTAGATGTTGAAGAGCATGGGGCTGAGCGAGGATCCTTGGATTACTCTGCATCTGATATCTGTGGGTTTGGAGAGGATGGGCGGGAGTCTAATTATTTGAGTTCGACCAGCAAGGAAGGAGCGTATCTAGTCTAGGGCAGGCTCCTGTATGCCAGCATCATGGAGTCTGGTGCCTAGTGTGCAGTGGAAAACAGTGTCGAAGGCTGCTGAGAGGTCTAGTAGAATGAGGGCTGCAGTGAGGCCTTGGTTGGGGAGTGTGCGGATGTTGTTCGTGGTGGCTAGGAGGGCTGTCTTGGTGCTGTGATTGCTGTGGAAGCCATATTAGGATGTGTCAAGGATGTCATTGGATTCTATGAAGTTCATTAGCAGGATGTTGACGATCTTCTCTGTGACTTTGGTGGCGAACTGGAGGAGGGAGATGGGCCTGTAGTTCTTGAGGTCCATCAGGTCTGCAGAGAGATTCTTGAGGAGGGGTTTTATCTTCTGCGTGTGCTCCAGCGCTGAATACCAAAATCCCCTTTCTACGTCACAGACCACAGATCTCTTCAACCACATTCATTCACTCACTCACTGGTGGGGCCCATAACACCATTCATTCATTCTTCTTTTTCAGATCTATGGTACTCGAGAGGGGATCCTTTAATTCCATGCGCTGGAAATGGGAGGAAAATGCACAAATCAGTTCACCTACTCCTCTCTACCTCACCAGGGTCTTATACTTTTAACCTAGCAGTTCCTCCCATGGATAGGCCATGGATCAGCTGAGTTGCTGGGTAGAGCGACACTTAATTCTTCTAAACAATATACATCAATACACTTCAAAATAATAACCTGACACAGTTCTTTATAATGAATTGAAATATTTATCTAAAATAAACATAAGAAAGTCATAAAGCATTCAATATTTGATTCGCATATTTACCTAATCTGGCTAAATGGCATCCTCTATTTCAAATTCAGATCTTTCATCTCTATGCCCATAAATCGATTAATCAGTTTGTAAATTAATTGGGCATCTGATCAGTCCGTCAGAGTATCTGGCAAGCAGCTGTCCAGCAGTGTCACCGTCCTCTCAGTCAGCATAACGTCAGGAAATCTGGTAAAGCGCGATATTGACCCTTTCTAGTCTACTTCTTTTATAGTAAAATCAACAACAAAATGTTCCAATACATGTTTTTAAACAAATTTGATTGGTGGAACCAGGATCATTCTTCCTGATTCTCATGCGCTCGATGTTTCTTTAGATGTAATTCTCAATTTACTAATAATTTGCAACAGTTACTTGTCCATTCAGGGCATTTTGGTTCTCATACGGGTTTGTGTCCATGGTGTCATCAATTATAACAGTTCTTAGTTTAAGGAAGTCCATTGTCTGGGGATTGGCACTCATCCCGGTGCGACCTTCACGGGTACAGTCTGCCTGGGGTCAGGACGAGGTTATTGTTGCTCATCTTTTAGCGCAGGCGCACTTCACCCAGTAACTTCTGTATATCGTCTGTCCGTCAAAATAGGGATGGCAGCCATTTGTGGCCACTCCAGAAAGGTCAACTTAAGCAAAGAAACACAAAACGTAAGTAATACATGGAAATGACTATTAAAATGTTATTCCCTCACTAAACCCTTTATGTGTGTGTATTTATCTAGCAAAAGCAACACGCATTGCGGTTTATACTCACATTTAAAAGCACAATTCAAAAATCACATCACAAAAGCAACATATAACATGCTAATTCTAAATATCTGGCATTAATATGCGTACGAAATTAGTTTACATATCAATCAGGCCATGCAAATGCGTTTCCCACGTGTATTTTCTAATTAGTAATGTTGATTATTCAAACACAGCAAACCATTAATACTATTAATATTAATCAGTTATTTGTTTTAATTTTTACACGATAAAATGGAGGAGGTATACGGATTTTAAGGAAAACCTCACTCCAGCAATCCCCCCTTTGGTGATTTTATCACCACAAAACACCCAAATTTAGTACCCTTTTACGGAAATTTGAAATGACTTCTTACTCATAGCTCATAATTCAGTTTCTCCATATTCATCTCTTTTTGCTTTTTTATACATACTTTCTTTCCACTCATCTAAGGCTATCTCTTCCAAATCCTTTTCCGGATCTTTTCCTTTTCTTTTAAGTTTATCTCGTTTTATTTTATTATTTGTTGTCTTATTTCTACAACACATACACCCTAATCTTATCACTAATAATGCAACTATCACACATGTCAATGGAAACAAAATTTTACCTATAACAGTACTACCTATTTTAGCTAAGAAATTTTTAATAGCAGCTATTTTCTTTCCCATTCTTGTCCATACATCTTCAACCTCCAGTGGTACAAGTTCATCATGCAATTGAGTAATATTTTTAATGTAAACCTTTAGATCCTTACTCTCGTCTGGAATGTAAGTGCAACAATGTTGAACTTTCAGCATTCCACAGACTCCACCCTCTTTTGCCAATAGAATGTCAAGGGCAAGTCGATTCTGCATTACCATAGCGCGCATGGCAACCATTTCAGTATTAACCAATAAGAATCCATTAGCAGTGCTTGTTGACAAGCGATCCACTACTGTAGATAATCTTCTAATTTTATTTGCATTCAGAAATATTCCCACTGCTGGTATCAATGCACAAAAGATGTCCCCTACAATTTCTGCCCAATATTCTCTCTTTCTACGCACTAAATGACTATTTAAATTATTTACACTTTTTTCTCTGTCCATGTGAAAGATTTTTGGAAATACCAGGCCTACATAACATGTGCATACCAATGGTCGGGCAAACGATAATATGCCCTGTTCCCACAGATAAAATATATTCCAGGAAATACTGGATCTCTTCCATCTTTAAATCCCCATCCACCTATGATTCGGTATGTATCATGGCACTCATTATTACCTACAAAAAGATTATCATATGCAGTTTGATTCCTTCTTATACAAAATTTTCCTTTCTGAGGCCTATCCAAAGCTATTGTTGGTGTAGACTCCCCTTTTGTCAGATGTTTCTCCATTTCTATGTCCCAAGCCGTTTTCTCAACCTTTCCTTCTGATGCCTTTTTGTGCATCTTATGCCTTCTTTCTTCTACCATATTCAAAAATGTCTTTTCTTCTTTCTGTAAACTGCATGTCAAATTATATTTAAACACAACTTCTAATGTTAGTTCACTAGTCTCTAAGAAAAATTCACCTAAAACTTTAGCAGGTCTTACCTTATTCAGCTTATTATTAGCAGGCACTAATGCAAAAATGTTATCTACATCTGAAAAATAATACTCTAATTTCCCTATCTGATAAAATAAACTAGCTATTACACTACATGTTATTCCATAAGTAACTGGTAGGTGATGATAAGTTACTCCCTCTGTCACAGATGCAGGTAACTGCATACAGACATAGCAGTCCCTTACATCCATAGTCTTTACATATTCATACAATAATTTTGAAAATACATTGTTAGAGAAATCTTTAATAGACCTATCTTTATGCAAATTAATGTTTGTTTCTACAGTCGGTACTACCTTTGAAATTTTACCTATGTTAGTTTTGTTTTGACCATGTCCTTCTATTGTATCTATTGTGACTTTAAATTATATTACAAGAGCTAGGATGCTCCATAAAAGCATTAATAATCCTGTACAACAGCAACATGTTTTACACCATCTTTTCATGAATGTACATCTACTTTTACTACCATCTATGTTAGCCATCTTTATTAAAATAGACCGTGTCTTTTGACTTAGCCTCTTCTACTTTGTGACCAGTTTCTAACCCAAAGCTTCTAAGCTTCTGCTTGGTTCCACTAGTTTTCTACTTCTTCTCTTTTATTATCGTTTTCCACATCAACAGCTTCTTTGTTTATTCAGTTTAGCATCTCATCGTCCTTTGCCTCCTTCTCCCAATCAGGATACAGAATTTCCTGAATCTCCGCTTCTTCTTCTCCAATGTCGGACAAGAGAACTCTCAGGATTTCTGATTCTTCTTCTTCTTTAACCACTTTCAGTAAAGCCTCCTCTGGATTTCCTTGACTGTCTGCCTCTTGGGGTTCTTCAGGCAGGGCCACATACGTCCATTCCGGCGACTTATACTTCTGGTTAGGTTTTCTTGTCCTTCTGGACCCTTTGGTTACAACTGTTTCTTCCTCCTTTGATTTTTCCTGACTCGTGACTTCATTCACCTCTTGGTGATTTCACTCGAGACAATCGATATCTTATTCTCTTTATTTTGTTTGGCCAAACTTCTGGTTTTACAGTTCTTTTCGATTTACTTTCTTTGACATTCTTTTCTTCTCTCCAAGCTCTCTTTCTCAGAACTCTACCTTCAGGTATTTCGTTCTCACTCTCTTCTGACTCTCTCCCAACTTGCTTTTCCTTTTCACCAGTCTCTTTATTCACCACTTGTTCTGGTTTCCCTACTTCTTTCCCTCCTCGGGTCTCCGACACGCAATCTTCCTGCTGACTACTTGTCCCTTCACCTAGCTGGATGTTGCAGTTCCTTACACTTCCTCGGGGGTCTTCTGCAATCTGTCCCTCTCTCTCTGTATCTGTCCCTTCTTCATTCAAATCTATTATTTCAGGTGGAATTTCTCTCAGTTTTTCATCAGGTATTTGTTTTCTTTGACTTTCTTTTACTGCTTCTTCTTTGTCTTTTCCTTCCTTCTTTTTAGGTTCTTTTCTAGGACCTTTCTTTCTTTGCTCGTCTTCAGAATCTGAGCTGTCAGAAATCTGCAGTCTTCTTCTCAGAGAGACACTTCTGGGAACTAGAATCTGTTTTGGTTCCTTTTCCCCCTTTTCAGGATTTTCTCGTGTTTTTGGTTCTTCGTTGTCTGATTCAGTACTTGACTCTGATTCGTCATAGTACTCTTTCTCCTTGCAATCCACTGGATTTGGTATTATCAGAGTATGGCTGGCATGGATCCAGTTTTTCAGTCCAGCACACTTCACAGCTGTTGTCGTAGTCAGAATGACTTGTCTTGGTTTTCCCCACCTGGGAACCAAACAGTTTCTTCTTCTGTGGACCTTTATCCTCACCCAATCTCCTGGGCTCAGATCATGGGCTGGCTTCTTTTCAAGGGTGGTGGCATCCGCTCCAACCTGATGAAACACAGAATGAACTGTGTCAGCCAGGCCTTTACAGTACTCCAACACCATGTCATCAGAAATCATCATCAGTTTGTTGACTGGTATGTAAGCATGCCTCATTGCACGTCCCATGATTATTTCATGAGGACTTAACCCTGTAGTTCTATCTGGGTTTGCACGTATGGTCATCAAAACTAGAGGCAAGACATCAGGCCATTTCATTCTTGTGGCTAAACACATTTTTCCAATTCTGTTTTTGATTGTACCATTCATTTGCTCAACCACACCAGAAGCTTCTGGTCGGTAGGCACAGTGCAGTTTCTGTTGTACATTCAATGCTTCACTGACCAATTTTACAATCTCATTATAGAAATTCCCTCCTCTGTCTGATTTAAGGGTCACTGGGAACCCGAACCTGGGGATGAATTCTGTCAAAAGCAGCTTTGCTACTGTCAATCCATCATTTCTCCTTGTCGGGTAAGCTTCTACCCACCTGGAGAATAGGCAGACTATGACCAGAACATACCTCAATCTGTTACATGTTGGCATCTCAATGAAATCTATCTGCATTCTGGTAAAAGGCCCTCCTTCTCGGCCTATAGTTCCTAGGCTCACCACTGTCTTTCTCCCAGGATTATATTGCTGACAAATTAGACATCTCTGGCATAGACTCTCTGATATAATTCTGAATTTTGGGTTGTACCAGGTCTGTTTAAACGACCTGATCATAGCATCTCTCCCTATGTGTCCCTGGCCATGATACATCCATGCCATGGTAGACAACATGCTATCTGGTAGGACTGGTCTTCCATCTCGATAGACCCACACCTGATCCTTTTCCCTTGGTGCACATCCTGCTTTTACCCACTGCCTTGTTTCCTCATCTCCTGCTTCCTCCTGCAAGTGTCTCACTTCTTCCCATGTCCCTACAACGTTAGTAAACATTAAGGAATAGGAAGTCATTTCTTTCTCCTTTGCCCGATTGACTGAATACTGACTACTGGCACAGTACTGTGCCATGTCATTGGCATATCTGTTGCCGACAGTAACGTAATCCTCACCTTGGTTATGGGGAGCACGTTTCACCACAGCCAATTGTTTAGGCAGCTGTATCGCCTCAATCAACTTTCCAACCAATTCAACATTCTTTATAGGAGTTCCACTTGAGGTTAGGAAACCTCTTTGTAGCCACAATTGGCCAAAATCGTGGACAACTCCGAAGCCATACTGGCTGTCAGTTATCACAGTCACTCTCACACCTTTCCCAATTTTGCATGCTCGAGTCAGAGCCACTAATTCTGCTACTTGAGCAGATTTTGCTCCTTTTAGATAGGATGCTTCCATCACTGCTGCAACCGTGCACACTGCATATGCTGCACTCAACACCCCTTCTTCTGTTCTCAAACATGACCCATCAACAAACATTACATAATAATTTTCTGCCAAAGGCACATATTTATGTCTGGTTGTGGTTTCGTACAATATTCAAGTACATCCAAACAATCATGATCTGCTTCATCTCTCACTTCCACATTCTCAGCATCTGGTAACAACGTTGCTGGATTCACATTCACACATCTCGAAAGGCTCACATTCGTTGCACCTAATATGACTTTCTCATACTTAGTCAGCCGACTATGTGTCATATACTGAGTACGACTCCTTGTTAAAAGAAACGCCACATCATGAGGTACAAACACTTTCAAAGGATATCCCATTACGATTCCTTCACTCTGCTCCAAACTTCGACATGTTGCAGCTACTGCTTTCAGACAACCAGGTAAGCCTACTGCTACTAGATCAAGCATCGATGAATAATATGCATTTTGTCTCCTCAATCTTCCATGCTTCTGGATTAACACAGAAAGTGCACATCCATTTCTTTCACTGCAATATAACTCAAATTCTTTTTCATGATCAGGCATACCCAATGCTGGGGCTTCACACAATCCATATTTCAATCGTTTGAATGCTGCTAATTCTTCCTTATTCAATTCAAGGGGATCTTTTACATCACTCCTTGTTAGCCGTACCAGAGGTTTTGCAATCAGTGAAAAGTTGCTGATCCACTGGCGGCAGTAACCTACCATTCCCAGAAACATTCTCACTTCTCTTTGAGTCATGGGGGCTCTCATTCTTTTTATGATTCTGATTCTGTCTATTGTTATTTTCCTCAATCCTTTTTCAATGTTATGTCCCAAATACTGTACTTCTTTCTTACAATACTGCAGTTTGGCTGGGGACACTTTTAGTCATCCATCTGCCAGGTGATTGAGTAAGGCTATAGTGTCTACTTCACAAGCTTCACGAGTTTTCGACACCACAAGGAGGTCGTCCATATACTGTACTAATACTGAACTCTCGGGCATTTGCAGACTTTCAAATGACTTTTTCAATAATTGATTAAATATTGAGGGGCTTTCTGTATACCCCTGTGGGATTCGGCACCATGCCAAGACACGGTCTCCAAACCGAAATGCAAAAATTTGCTGACTGTCGTGATGCAATGGGATGGAAAAGAACGCATGGCATAAATCAATCCCTGTATACCATTCTGCATCATGTGGAATCTGATACAAAATCACTGATGGATTTGGTACAATGGGACAACATGGCACAACGATTTTGTTCACCTTTCTCAGGTCTTGCACTATTCTGAACTTCCCATTTGGCTTTTTCAGACCCATTATGGGGGAGTTACATGGACTGCTCATTATTTCTCTCAGAATTCCTTGCTTGATCATTTTCTCAATTATTGGAGTTACTCCTTCAATTATTTCAGGTGTCAATCTATACTGATGAATGTTCGGATAACTTACTCCATCTTTCACAGTAATTTTTACTGGGTCTACGTTTCTCATTAGCCCTACATCTTCCCCGGTGAAATCCCAAACCTCTGCTTTTACAGACAGTTTCAATTCTTTAGGCAGTTCATCTGGATTAAATACTGCATATGTTCCAATATTCTCACATTCTCTGTTAGCTATGGTCATTTTATACAATACATCCTCATCTGGTATTTCAAAAGCTATTCCATCTGGAGTGCAAAATATAGTGCAATTCATCTTGCACAACAGGTCCCCACCTAGCAAGTTCACAGGACTAGTGTCACACACCACAAATCGGTGCATTTCAGAAAATTTCCCTATACTAACCTTTACGGGTTCTGTAAGGTATGTTTTTAACTGTTGGTTAGATACACCAACTACTTGGATCGTTTCATCCGAAAGAGGAAGATTCTTAACATCAGCTGATCTAACAGTAGATCGAGTAGCGCCAGTGTCCACTAGGAAAGTAATGTTATCATCATTAATTTTCCCATCTACAAATGGTCCTGTCTGGTCTACTTCTAGAGTTGCGCCAAGTACGCACTCTTCTTCCTCCCTTCAGCACCGTCAATAACCCATTTCTGAATCGCTCTCATCATGTTGCAGCCAGTACTGTGAAACAGTGCGAGCGCGTGATGGTTTATTTACCTGTTCTTCATTGTAGAATCCTGATTTATTACTATACTTCTGTGAGTTTCTGTTCTGTGGAAAAGGTGGTTTTGGCACCTGATTCTGGGAGGTAACCACCTGCTGCTGTTGCTGCAGTTGACCACCCACCTCTTTCCGCACCTGTGGATTCAACGATCGATTTTCAATATTAGTATTTGAAGGGTTTTTACGCTCGGATTTCCAATGCCCTAACTCACCGCAATTGTGACATGGGAATTTCTTTTTAGCTTCTTCTATATTACCTTTCCCTTTTCCTGAATCAAATCTCGGTTTAGTTCCTGGGTTATTTGCTTGTTCGACCAATTGTGCTTCCTGCCTTTCTGCTACCTTTACTTGTGCCCACATTGCCTTTTCTTTCAGTTTTCGCTGGTTTGCCTCAATCTCATCGCTGAAATATTTTGCATGTCTCAAAACTTCATCTATTTTCTTATTTTGCCAATCAACTGTATGCTGCTTTATCATATCACCAATTTCTGGGCGTAAACCATATACAAATCTGTATACGAAATGACTCAAATCTTTATCACGCAGGTTCTCATCTCCACTGAACTGTTTAAAAGCCTGAATTAACCTCTCATAATATGCATGTACTGACTCCTTGCTTTCCTGATGGGTTCTATCAATTTTTACCCAATCGGTCTCTTTAGGAGGTACCTTATTTTTCAGAAATGCCATAACCTGCTCATATTTCTTCATTACTTCTGGGTCGGGAGCTCCCGTCTTAGGGTCCCAAGGATACTCCTGAGTGGGCCAATTTATCATCAGCTTGCATTCTGTCCACAAATCTGCTGGTACTATTATATCAAATAGACTGGTCAAATCTATCCATAATACCTTTGACAATTTTACAAATCTGTCTACCTGCCGGTACCACTCAACGGGCTTTTCGCGTAGTCGAGGGAAATCATTTGTGAAAGACAAAATGTCTTGTCTTGTCCATGGAACATGTACATACCCTCCTCCTGGAATCTCTCTCATGGGGTATTCTGTCGTTACCTTTTCTTTCTCTCTAACGGGAAATGCTGAAGCTGTCTTTTCTGTAGTATTATCGCGTCTTTTACACCACTTACTTCTCCATCTGTCCACATCTCCCCATTTTCTCAACAGACCGATTATGTCCTTAATCTGACTTATCCTTCCTGTAGTATTCATGTTCTCTATATCCTTTTCAGTGAAATCAACTCGATAAGATTTTTGTAGTGCTTTTACTTTGTCAAAATCTATTCCCATTTTGTTTGCAATTTCCTCTAATCTTTCATGCAAGTTTTTCGCTCTCCACGTTGCACTCTTGCAGAGAAACAACAATTCCTCATCCTGATAGTTTTTCAATTTTTCAGTAGGGATAGTTCTTACTATTAATTCTTCTAGTACCATTCGTAATTTGGCTACATCTATTGACTGGGATTCTTGATCCTTTTTCTGTAGCTCTCTGAGCCATTCGCTTAATTCTTCTACAGAAGGCCCTACTGGGTTGTCTACATTATTTTGTTCTGGGGCCTTTTGTGGTTCTAATAATGTTTCCCCTGTCATTCTACTCTTTTCAGCAAAAATTTGATTTACAAATGGATTATTTGAAACACTCGGTTCAAACATATCTATTGTCGGTCCCCACGGATTCTCAATTTGACTCCGTTCAGTATTTTCAATTAGATTTTGGCTTCTGTACGGCATTGTCAAACAATGTTCAGTATCTTTTTGTTTCTCAAATATGGGCATTACTGGACCTATCGCTACTGGAACTGTTACAGCTTCTAGATTTTTGGTCAATTCTCTTATTTTCTCGGTTAACTCTAGGGTAGTTTTGGCCAGTTCTACTGAATTCTCACCATTTACCCTACTTTCTGTCTGTTTTTCTATCTCTCTTGCAGTTACTTTTCCCTAATTCTGGTGACATAGTCTCGGTTTTAATTATTCATAATGTTTCTCTCATTGGGGCACTTGGTGACAATGCTTCTGGTTCTGGTCAATACGGTGGTGGGTTTTTATAAAATACATCATCAAGAACATCATCTTCCGATTTATTCACTTCATACCCACTCAAATCCACATTACGCCTTTTCTCGGTGCATTTTCTACTTTCATTCTCTCCTACCATTCTCACAGGAAACATACCCTCAGTCATACTTGCATTTCGCCACCTTTTCATCCGGTCGTCATGTGTCTCATGTCCATATGATCTACCGAACATGTATCGGTAACCCCTACCACTTCTCTGCTTTTCTCGTTCATGCATTTCGTCTTCCCATTCCGTCAATGCCTCAAACTGCGTTGGTCTAGGTCTTGGTTCTAGGTTCATCATTTTGTCTCGGAGATTTCTCAAAACAGCCAAATTAAAGTAACCATGTTCTGGAAACGCCAGGACTCCATCGTCCTTGGTGTATTGTACCCAATTATCTAACCAAATACAAGTATGATACCCATATTTCCAATCATTATAGATGCAGGTGTTTTCGGTGGAGGAAGTAACTGTTCTTCCCTAGTCTCAGCTGCTTTATCTTTCTTGAACCACTTTTTAATTTTCCCAAACTACGATTTCTTCTTTTCTGTTGGTTGGTAATACATTTTCTCGATTTCCGTGTACTGTTTAGTCTTCTTACAATGGTACCGCTATTCTTGTCCACTCACAGCGCGACTCTTGCTAACGCACCAATCAGGAGCGTCTACGTCACTATCACAATCCTCCAATCTCAGCGCGACTCACACTAACGCACCAATCAGGGAGCGTTTACGTCACTTTGTATTCCTCCACTCTTAGTGCGGTTTTACACTAATGCACAAATCCGGAGCGTTTTACGCCTCCAACCTACTGTCCAATCCCAGCGCGGTCATTCTGACGTCAGCAGCTGCTGCGGCAGCTCTGCTCTCGTCTACCCCTCCTTTACAAGACCGCTCCGTGAACTCTTACTGCAACTTTTACAATTCTGTTAGTAAGAACACTAAAACATCTCCATTGTCTGATTCGCTAACCAAAGAACAGCAAAAGACCTTTCTCACGAGAATTCCTTCTTTCCCGAGAGCAGTGCTTACCTCTGCCCTACTACGGAATCGTTACTTCCGTTGATAAAGCAGCACATCCCTCTACTTCATCCTTCTATCAAGCATCAACTAACTGCTTCTCTAGAATTAAATAACACTAGAGTTTTGCCATTAATTAGAATGCCTTTTGCATACACACACTGTCATACAGGGAAAATGTAGATCATTCACACAGACTTCTGTCTTTCTCAAGAGCAGCGCTTACCTCTGCCCTACCACAGAATATATCATTTGTTAACAAAGCAGCACTTCCCTCTACTTTGTCCTTCTAGCAAGCTCAAAATATACCTGCTACCGTTTCAGTAGTAAGCATTATCGGTATGCCATTTGGTTTCCTGGTACCTAAGACCAAAATTTCACAGGTAACCCTTTGCTATCATTCATACTTCTCTCACACAGAGAATATCACTAATGACAACACACGACAATGCTGCCAAATCGAACCCAGACAATGCGCCGTGTAACTTCGATTGCTACACGTTTCCTTCCTGTGTACCTATGGGCAACCACAATCACGAGAGCAGCGCTTACCTCTGCTCTACTACGGAACTGTTACAAACTTCCGACTTCCTACATCCCAGAAGCTGTGCAAACAACATATAACTCGACGCGACTCAACATAGAATGTTAGTACATAAACCAATACCAATCAAAAATCAATAAGCTATTTACAAGCAATCGTCACTAAACCCAAAACAATAGCTAACCATCATTCTGCTACCAGAAAACTGCTCCAGCGCTGAATACCAAAATCCCCTTTCTACGTCACAGACCACAGATCTCTTCAACCACATTCATTCACTCATTCACTGGTGGGGTCCATAACACCATTCATTCATTCTTCTTTTTCAGATCTATGGTACTCGAGAGGGGATCCTTTAATTCCATGCGCTGGAAATGGGAGGAAAATGCACAAATCAGTTCAGCTACTCCTCCCTACCTCACCAGGGTCTTATACTTTTAACCTAGCAGTTCCTCACATGGATAGGCTATGGATCAGCTGAGTTGCTGGGTAGAGCAATACTTAATTCTTCTAAACAATATACATCAATACACTTCAAAATAATAACCTGACACAGTTCTTTATAACGAATTGAAATATTTATCTAAAATAAACATAAGAAAGTCATAAAGCATTCAATATTTGATTTGCATATTTACCTAATCTGGCTAAATGGCGTCCTCTATGTCAAATTCAGATCTTTCGTCTCTATGGCCATAAATCGATTAATCACTTCGTAAATTAATTGGGCATCTGATCAGTCCGTCAGAGTCTCTGGCAAGCAGCTGTCCAGCAGTGTCACCGTCCGCTCCGTCAGCATAACGTCAGGAAATCTGGTAAAGCGCGATATTGACCCTCTCTAGTCTACTTCTTTTATAGTAAAAATCAACAACAAAATGTTACAATACATGTTTTTAAACAAATTTGATTGGTGGAACCAGGATCATTCTTCCTGATTCTCATGCCCTCGATGTTTCTTTAGATGTAATTCTCAATTTACTAATAATTTGCAACAGTTACTTGCCCATTCAGGGCATTTTGGTTCTCATACAGGTTTGTGTCCATGGTGTCATCAATTATAACAGTTCTTAGTTTAAGGAAGTCCATTGTCTGGGGATTGGCACTCATCCCGGTGCGACCTTCACGGGTACAGTCTGCCTGGGGTCAGGACGAGGTTATTGTTGCTCATCTTTTAGCGCAGGCGCACTTCACCCAGTGACTTCTGTATATCGTCTGTCCGTCAAAATAGGGATGGCAGCCATTTTGTGGCCACTCCAGAAAGGTCAACTTAAGCAAAGAAACACAAAACGCAATTAATACATGGAAATGACTATTAAAATGTTATTCACTCACTAAACCCTTTATGTGTGTGTATTTATCTAGCAAAAGCAACACGCATTGCGGTTTATACTCACATTTAAAAGCACAATTCATAAATCACATCACAAAAGCAACATATAACATGCTAATTCTAAATATCTGACATTAATATGCGTACAAAATTAGATTACATATCAATCAGGCCATGCAAATGCATTTTCCCACGTGTATTTTCTAATTAGTAATGTTGATTATTCAAACACAGCAAACCAATAATACTATTAATATTAATCAGTTATTAGTTTTAATTTTAACACGATAAAATGGAGGAGGTATGTGGATTTTAAGGAAAACCTCACTCCAGCACGTGTGCCCAGTTGTTGGATGCATTGTTTCTATTAAGCAAGCTATCAGTTGATGCTCTACGGTCAACTATAATATGTCTAATCTTTATCTCTCTACCACTTCCTCAGTTGAGATGATTAAGTCTAAGATAAAACTTACCTGTGTCTGGTATTGCACTTTGATCCATGTAGAGGAAATTATCTTTATAGCCATTGACTGTTGCTGCACTCAATGCAGAAATGTGTTAAACATTTAATAATAATGTTTATATTAAATATTGCATGCTTCGTGTAAAGTTACAATTGATCTTCCAATGATAATGGGGAGGTTTAAAGCTGAGGTTAAAGGTAACCTGTTTGCATTTGCCAAAGCTGCTTATGATTATGCAGTAAAAGTTAGCAGTCCCATGCTTCATTTTCAACAAGTTATAATGCTGACTAGCCCCTGGCTTATTTTTTCATTCTGTTAAAAACCGCAGTTGGCACTATGATACCTCCAGGTCAGTTTTAGGCATGTAAGTGTGCTGGCGCGAACTGGTGCACGAACAGTATCAAACTTGAAAGCGCCATTCGAGATTCTGTCTTGTTGGCTCTACTGAGTCAATGGTTTATATTTTATATCACTGTAGTTTTACCAGCCCCCATTAATGATTGATATCCTAGTATGTTAATGTTTTAAACTTAGCCGAGAAGTATAGAGCTAATACTCAAATGACACATCTGTAATTAAGATGGTTTTTGAGAGTTGGACGGAAGGAATTTGAGCAAGACATGATAAGCAGGTGAAGGTAAAGTGAATGTTACATAAGAGAGTTAATATGAGCAATTTCCTTAAAGCAGCAATTTTCAAAAGCATTACCAACCCATGTCCCAAGCTACAATTCAGCATGCGAACTACACTTCTTATAATCCATTGAAATCCCCTTTAAGAGGTATCAAGGAATCAAGCTGTATCACTAACGTGAGATTTGTATTGGAGTTCCCCTACTTAGGGAATTCACATACTAAAATACTATACAATGTTAAAAATAAATTATAAGAGTGATGTAGCGCATGTTAATAGTTACCAATACTCATCAATGTGGCATGAGCCTACGTGTTAGTATGTGGTTGTGAACTGGTGTTGGTCTTTTAACAATTGATGAAGTTACAAACAGTAGTTACCAAGCATGAGCAGGAGTTATATTCTGACACATGGAAATTACATATTTTATTCAGGTGACCATGACGAAGGTATTACAGCCAGTGGCATAAGTCATCAAATCTTTACTGGACATTGAGATGTATAAATAAAGAGATTGTCTTCAAACTATTAGACTAAGTTAAAAACAAATATTTATTTACAATGACATCATAAACCACTGTCAATGTGATGGTAGATTCACTGATTCATTTGATTGAACATTCTGTGATCACAAAAATTGAACCAAAACACTAGTTACTTTTAGTAGTGCTTTGTCTAAAATTCTTGACTAGCTGTTTCATATTCAATGTGTTCTCAGAAAGCCTAGAGTCAGCAGCAGGTATCTTCTCTTGCTAACAAAGTCAGGACATAATGTACACAATGCACATCAATGACCTACCTCCTTGTTTTTGTGAAGGTTAAGGATAAGTATGATGAGAATGGAGGTTCCATACCCTGACCATCAGGGTACGAAGGTGCTGGATGAATGGGTAGGGATGCATACTCAGATCTCCTTGTCTCCTTCTTTTTCATCAAAGGGTTAGAAACTGAGCATTTACTTTGTGCCCCATAAAATGCCTTGGGTGGAACCTCCACTATGGACTCTAGATTAGTAGCCCACATGCTTATAATATCTTGTGAAGGTACAGTTTGTGTGCATTTGACCAGTTCTAGTTAACTGTTAGCTATAGCCTGAACATTGTGGAGCCTTCTCACAACATCATTAGACATTTAGTTCATCACATGCTTTAGAGCCCGAACGTTACTGTACAGATTTTCCTGTATTTGCCTCTTTAAACTTGTCAAGTCCTCCATCTCCATAGCCACAGTTGGCGCACCATGTTTTTGGATTCTTTGTAGAACGTAGCACCATAGATTTGGTCGGTAAAGCCAGTTTGATTGGCAAAGTCATATCCAATAAACACCTGGGGAACAGTTAACTGATAGTATTAAATTCATGCAAAGATCTTGGGGAGGAGCGGAGGCTGCAGATGTAACAGCATCAGAGGCAGCACACTGGGTAATTACTAGCCTTCCCACCTCATTGCTTAGTTCCTTATTTATCAACCCCATAGCATTTGTTTGAAGATGTGATAGTCTCCTTACTCATTGTTGCTGTGGCTGCTTTTTCTTCTCCTCATCTCTGTTTTGACTTACAGCAAGGTAGAAAATAAAAGCAGGGTGGTGCAGCCTAGACTCTTTCGGGCTTGGTTTTAGCCCAGGCACCGCCCGGGCTCATCCTTCATGTGTCTCGTGTAACTCCCATGTTAGGGGGTTAGAAGACACTCTTAATAGCTACGAAGGAGGCCCAAATCTTCCCCTCCAGCAGGTGACTCCTTGTTGAGTCTCTTCATGGTACCCAGACCAGTTGATCGAGTCCCAAGCTGCAGGGTTAACAAGAGCCTTTAATAGTGACAAAGGAGCCCCAACTCTTCCTCTCCAACAGGTGCAGTCCAGAACAGTGATTTCTTTTGTGGCTCCCAGATCAGTGGATCCTGTCATAAATGTGGTGGGTGCCCTGTCCTCCAGTATTACAAGTGCCGTAGGCTATATTGGATTTGAAATGTTGAGGAAGTGTTAACTACCACATTTGTGACAGTGTCCTGTCACACAATCTCTAAATAAGGGCATACATTTAAAAGAATAGACTGCCATCAAACATGACCTAGAAAGTCAAAGTGAATTGCACAAATTTGGCTTTACTAAACACAAGTTGAGAAAATATTGAGTCAGTATTTGATATAAAAATTTTGAAAAGTGGTTCCAAACATGTTATATCCTCCGATGTGCAATATTATGCATTCAAACTCATTACCCTTATAACATATTTGATTGCTGAAAGACACAATTGTTTTTCTCTTGGATCCATTAACTGTCCACTTTATGAGAATTGCTCATCAAATGCTTTATAGAATCAATATTATACAAATGCTTTGGTTGTTCTAAAAAGGAGAGGAAGTAATGCATTAATCGACAAAATCAAGTGACCTGTTTCTTTTCAAGTCAAGTTATTTCATCATGTATCTGCTCTCAACACTTCTTCTGAACAGCCACTCATTTTGGTACTGGGCATACGTCAGAGCAATGTTCACAGCCTTGCCAAGTGATTACTGTGGGCAGATGTGTTGTGTACAAGGCATGGCTGCAGTGCAGAAATAGTGATTTTGAGAGTGGTACTTTGGCATAACGATGAACAACTATCACATTTGTCTTTGTGTTTGTGTTGTTCACATTTTTGCATGAATCACTGTTTCCTTGTAATTTACTCATTTTAATCAATGAAAATCCCAGAAATTAGTATAGCACACTGCAAAATGCAGTGCTGCTTTCAATGCACATACTTCTAAAAAAAGCTGCATAAAAAAACACAACAGATATGATGTTTTGTTGTTCTTCTAATGTTTACAAAATGCTCTAGGCCTCATTTAGAATTTGTCAGTCAGGGTACTCTGCTACAAAGATGGCGGAGTACCGTATCTGCCAATCTGGCAGTCCAGCAGATCTATTTAGAAACGGGTGTAGTGTCATAGTTCTGCCATGGTGCCCCCACAAAAACCTTTCACCAGTGGCCTGACAGACGTAAGGCCATGGGTGTAAGTACCTCAAACAGTTAGTCCGAATTTTTTCAGGAAATGTTTGTGGGTCCTAAACCAAAAAAATTACCCCCTACAATTAGGAAGAAAACTTTCAGCGTCAGGGTCATTAGTTTTTTAATTTACAGAAACAAATTCCCACTTTGGGAGTTTGTTTTCGTAAAACAACAAAGAATTGAGGTGCCTATTGAAACATGGTGGTCACTTCCGTGCCTTCAGAGGATCTGTTGTAGCGATGACTCTTCTGAAGGCATAGAGATCTCCTTAAGGCAGGCAATAATCTCTAAGTATGAATGGCTGTATGTTCACCATGACAACAGAGTATATCACTCTGCTGCCCTGACAGAATAGCATGCAGCCCACATGGGTCTAAATGAACCCTCTTTACTTTGGGTCATTATCATTTGACTGAAACACTTCAATGGAATTACCAGAGCCTAATGTATTGTTAGACCTTATTTATATTCTCTAATGCGAAAATATAAATACTATAGCACCGTAACAGCACAAATACAGGTACTATGATGTAACACTTTATAAGGATTTATATTTTAGGTGATACAACATTAGAAACCTTTGACTAATATTGCCCACATTTTTAATACCTCCAGGGATGAAAAAGTGCTTCACAAGTAAAGGTTGATGAGCATTTAAGATGTTTTCATAGCTTAAAACAGAATTTACAGTCCTTTCTTAGCACTGTTTTGTTCTCTCAAAACTAATAATATCACATTTAATCAAACTTGACATTTACATTGAGACTACCTGGTCCATGTTTACATTAGAAAATTGGGAAAATGACCCAACTTTAAACATGCTGGAGATTTATATATATTTATAATGTGCACAGAAAAAATAAAGTCAGATTAGTGAGTGAGAATCTGAAAAACATAATGCCTCCAATCAATTCACAAAATTGCCCTCTGAAAAGTGTGAAATCTACTCATGTACATTTACATCAATATGTTGTCTATATTTCTGACTGTTCAGGAATTTCCAATGAATTCTTGAAATGCTCTTAGTTAGTCACAGATTCCCTTGAGTACTCACATGTTGTCATTTTTCACAAATCAAAGTGGACAAGTGTACAATATATGCTTGTGGAAATGTGATGCTTAACAGTTATTAGCATTTTTGTCTTGGTGGTAAAAATGCTTTACTCTCGGAAAAACCCATTTCCCTCCACCCTCTTCAATTTTGGCATTATATCTTACCATTCCCACCATCAAAATATATTTAAATTATGTTAAGAATATCCTTTGTTAGCCGATCAAGTTGATGTGGCAAAATATCAGACATAATAATAAATAACAGCAACAGCAGACATGTAACATTCTACTTTGGAACTTCATATTATATTTAAAGAAACATCCAGAGAGCAAAGTTCAAAGTAAAAAAAATAGATAGACAAGGCAGCATTGCCGAGCACAGATATACCAATTGTGAATCCATCTACTCCTTGCCCAAGGTTTTCTTTGAGCACAGTGCATTTAAAATGCAATAAGACAACTAGAGTCACAGTGCTAATAATTTTTCCTAAACCACCCATAAGCCAGAAATCTGTGCTTTAGATGTAGTGTACATAACTTTTCTTAGTGATAATTCTTTCAGATAGAGTTTTAAACTCAAAACATGAAGCCATTTGCCACAAGATGCTTTTTCTAGATTCATTTAGTTTTCAGATAACAAGTACGTGCTTAAACACCCTAAAATAATCTGTCATATTGTTACTTTGTATGAGTTGCACTTTATGTGTGTGTCTGTATATATATAGTCACTGCAAAATCCAAAGGTTACTGGAACGTTATACTTAGGCTGACATTTCACTCGTATAAAACCAGAGAAGTCCGTAGTCAAAGGTATTTGACATAACTATAACTTACACCCCTGCAATTCTGCACATAATACATATCTCATTACATGGTCAGTGACATTACTGATGACATCACTGATGACATCTCATAGTACAACACTGATGACATCCTCCAGTGATGGTATGTTTTCTAAATGTTCCTGAGTGTTAAACATATATGCTAAGGTAAGTGGTTATGGGAGTGCCTGTATGGGTGAGTGAGTGTGTAAGTGGTGTATAGAAGAGTGAGTGGGTGTGTGAGAAATCTTTTACATGAGTGAGTGGGTATGTGAGTTTTTGTATAGACAAGCAAATGGATGTGTGTAAGTGAGTGGCTATGTGAGTATCTGTACTGGTGAGTGACTGGGTGTGAGAGTGGCTGTAATGGTGAATGATAAGGTGAATAAGTGGCTGAATGAGTAAGTGTGTGGGTGTGTCTGTGGCTATAAATGGTGAGTGAGATTTTGCATGAGTAGCTGAACGAGTGACTGAGCAGGTAGATAAGTGTCTGTATGGGTGAGTGACAGGGTACATAAGAGGCTGTGTGAATGCATGAATGGGTGTGGACATGGGTGTATGGGTGAGTGAGTGGGTTTGTGAGTGGCTATATATGTGAGTTGCTGTATGGGTGAGTGTCAGAGAGGTTATGTGGGAGAGTATGTGCTTGTGTCAGTGACGGTATAGGTGAGTAAGTACATATGCCAGCATATGTATGAGTAAATGAGTGGGTGTGTGAATAAATGTATGGGTGAGTGAGTGGGTGGTTGTGCAAGTGACTGTATGCGTGAGTGAGTAGGTGTGTGAGTCGCTATATGGGTGACTGATTCAGTGTGTAAGTGGCTGTATGTTGATAGGAGTGGGTGTGTAAGTATCTGTATGTCTGTAAGACTGGATGTGTGAGTGGCTGCATTGGTCAGTGAGTAGGTGCATGAGTGGCTATATATGCAAGTGGTTGCATTAGTGGCTGAACGGGTGATTTGATATGTGAGTGGCTCTGTGGATCAGTGAGCAGGTGCGTGAGTGTTTGTGTGGGTCTGTGAATGTGTATTTCAGTGGTTGTGTGGGAGTGTGTGCATGAGATGTTGTATGGTGTTTAAGTGGGTGTGGAGTGGTTCTTTGGATGTTGTCATCAGTGATGACATTTGAGATGTCATAAGTGAATGTCATCAGTGATGCCACTGACCAAGTCATGAGTGATGTAATACGTAAGGTCATGTGTAGTGCAATGCAGGGGCATAAGTTATCGTTTTTTCAGGTAACTATAAATGCTGAATTTTTCTGGGTTTGTATGAGTGAAATGTCAGCCTAACTATAACATCCCTGTAATATTTGTCTATTTATTGAATTTCTAAGAATAGTTTATTTCTATTTCCAAATTATAACATCCCTTTAACCTTTGTTTTTTTAGTGAATTTCTACGGTTTCTAAAATTCTATTTCCTATCTATAAAGTCCCTGTAACCTTTGTTTTTTCCAGTGAATTTCAAATTGTTTCTAATACTATTTCCTAAATGTAACCTGTAACCTTGAGAATCGGTGTGTGAGTGGCTGCATAGGTAGGTGAGTGGGTGTGTGAGTGGTTGTATGGGTCTCTGCGCAGATATGCAAGTGGGTTTGTGGGTGTGTGAGAGGTTGTATGGTTGTGTACATGGCTGTGTAAGAAGGGTGTAGGAGTGCTTGTGTGGATATGTGAGTAGGTGCATGAGCATGTGAGTGGGTCTGTGGGTGGGTGCATGAGTGTCTGAGTGGGTTTGTGAGTGGGTGCATGAGTCTCTTTGAAGGTCTGTAGGTGGATGGTTGAGTACCTGAGTGGGTAGTGAGTGAGTGTCTGTGTGGACCTGTGAGTCATTGTATGAGTCTGTGAGTGGATCTGTGAGTGGGTAACTGAGTGTCTGAGTGGGTCAGTCAGTGTGCGCATGTCTCTGAGTGGATCTGTGAGTGGGTGTATGAGTCTCTGATCAGTCTGTGAATGTTAACATGAGTGTTTGAGTGGATCTGTGAGTTAGTGGATGAGTGTCTGAGTGGCTCTGTGAGAGTGACCGAGAGTATCTGAGTTGGACTATGAGTGAGTGGATCCATGAGTGGGTACGTTAGTCTCTTAGTGGCTATGTGAATGGGTGCATGCATGTGTGAGCGTTTGTGTGAGTCTATGATCAGGTCTGTGAGTGTGTGTGAGTCTCTCAGTGGGTCTTTGAGTGGGATAATGAGTGCTTGGATGGATGTGTGAGTGGGTGCATGAACTTCTGAGTATGTCTGTCAGTGGGTGTGTAAGTCTCTTAGTAGTTCTGTGAGTGGGTGTATGAGTGGATCTGTGAATGGGTATATAAGTGTAAGAGTGGGTCTCGGACGCGCAATCTGACTTCCAGCGGCAGTTTTGGTAAGATCGTGATCCCGAACATGTAGAGACTACAATCTGGTGAAGAATATCTCTCGAGCATCATAAAACCTTCTCGAAAATGATAATTTTGCTCAAAAGAACTCCTCAGATTGTGATTTAGCTGTAGTTTCTTGTGGAAGGAGTCCTTTTTCTTTTTTACTTTTTTTTCAAGAGGAAGGAAGTGCTCCTGAGTCTCCAACTTCCTGTTCCTGTCCAGCAAGCTCCTCTCAGTGCTTTGTCCATGTGCTGTTAACTTTCATTTTGATTTGGAGCTGGAAGGATCACTTTTTGTGTCTGTCTGCTGCATCATATCATTGGATTGGAATTGAGGACTTTTGGATTTGAGATTTTACAAGTAAGGTGGAGAATTGGTGTACTTGTTTGTTTGATTGGGGCTTGTTTGTGCCTACATTTTTTGGGGATTTTCATCGTTTTTAAAATGTATTGTTGTGGGTGGCCTGTAGTTTCAGTAGGGGCCTAGTTGTTTTTCTTTGAAATTTCAGCCAGTAGGCCCAGAGGTACCCATGGGTGCATATTTCTGTGGTGTCTGTTGAATTTAAACATCAAGTAGGGCATGGATGGCATTGGATTGAATTGCTAAATGTGGTTTTGGGGTGTATTTCAGTTTTTGGGTGTGTGTGTTAATAAATAAATACCTTTGTTGGATGTGTGTGTGTGTGCTTGTTGTGTAACTTTCCAACCTTTCGTAGCCCTGTTGATTTTCGTTTTTGCATTTTTGTATTAAAGCTGTGTTGTTTAGCAGGCCTCCTTTCTCTGGTCATATATAGGCCTGCTTGAGTTCATTGTTTTCCATGGCCTGTTGTGACTGTGAGTGACAATGTGGCTTGGGGCCATTTTGTGGTGGTAGTTTAGTAGTATGTTGCTTTTTCCAGATAGGTCTGCATGTCTTTTCTTTGTTCCCCTTGGCTTATGCTTGTTGTTGTTGTGGCCTGGCCATGTGGGTGGCGGCCATTTTGTGAAGACCGGCAGTGTGCTTTTGCCATAGGCTTGCATTTTCTGTCTTCCATTTCTTTTTGTTGTGGGTGGCTAGCGGCCATTTTGTTGAGCCATCCAGGCTGTGTCCACTGCTTTTGCCATAGGCCTGCATTCCTTGTCTGTCTTCACTTTCTTGTTATTGTGGGTGGCCTGGCCATGTGGGTAGTGGCCATTTTGTGGAGTAAGGCAGTGTGCTTGCTTTTGCCATAGGCTTCTAAGCTTGTGTCCTAGTCTGCCAGTAGGCCCAGAGGTAGTCATCATGGGTGCATAAAAACTGTTTCTGTGTTGTCTGTTGAATTTTAACATCATTTATGGCATGGATGGCATTGGACTGAATTGCAAAATGTGGTTTTTGGGGTGGAATTTCAGTTTTTTGGCGTGTGTTAAATAAATAGGCCTTTTCAGCCAGTAGGTTACACTGGGCATTCAGCTTGCGTAGTTTTGGCAGCTCCGCACTGCATGACAACGCAGACTTACACTTTTTTCTTCTTCGCGCGCTCAATATGCATGTTCGCGCACGCAATAAGGACTTTTTGTGAAGATCGCAATGCCGAACACGCAGGATTTGCAATCTGGCGAAGAATATCTCTCGAGCAGCATAAAACCTTCTCGAAAATGATGATTTTATTCATTTTGCTCAAAAAACTCCTCAGCTTGTCAATTGGCTGTAGTTTTTTGAGCAAGGAGTCTTTTTTCTTTTTTTACAATTTTTTTAAAGAAGAAGGAAGTTCTCCAGAGTCTCCAACCTCCTGGTCCTGTCCTTTGTCTTCACTTTCTTGTTATTGTGGGTGGCCTGACTATGTGGGTGGTGGCCATTTAGTGAAGCCAGGCATTGTGATTTTGTCATTGGCCTGCATTGTCTGTCTTGTCTTCCTTTTCTTGTTGTTGTGGGTGGCCTGGCCATGTGGTGGCGGACATTTGTGGGACCAGCCATTGTGCTTTTGCCATAGGCCTCCAAGCTTGTGGCCTAGTCTTCCAGTAGGCCCAGAGGTACTCATCAATCATCATGGGTGCATGAAACAACTGTTTTTGTGTTGTTTGTTGAATTTAAACATCATTTAGGGCATGGATGGCATTGGATTGAATTGTAAAATGTGTTTTGTTTGGGGGGGGTTTACTTTTTGGGTGTGTGTTAGGCCTTTTCAGCCATTAGGCCCAGAGGTACTCATGGGTGCATGAAACAGCTGTTTCTGTGGTGTCTGTTGAATTTCATTTAGGGGATGGATGGCATTGGATTGAATTGAAAAATGTGGGGTTTTTTTGGGGTGTATTGCACTTTTTGGGTGTGTTAAATAAATGCCTTTTTTGCATGTGTATGTGTTGTTGTTGTGGTTGTTGTGTAACTTTCCAACCTGTTTTTAGGCATGTGGATTTTCGTTTTTGCATTAAAGCTGTGTTGTTTATCAGGCATCCTTTGTATGGCCATATAGGCCTACTTGAGTTCATTATTTGCAGTGCCTTGTGCCTGTGAGTGACCATGTGGCTGGGGGCCATTTTGTGGTGGTAGTTAGTAGTGTGCTGTTTTTGCCACATAGGCCTGCATGTCTTTCCATTGTTCCTCTTGTCTTACTGCTTCCAAATCCATCCCCATTGCCAGCTGCAGCTCCCTGAGGCTGCTTCCATCCCACGTGATGCACACATTTAGGACAAACAGGCTCCACTACATTTTTGTTTTTGTTCTTTGCTATTCTTATTCTTCCTGAGTGTACACAGTACACCAGGAAAGCCCTGGCCTTGTTGTCAAAGTCGCATAAATGGCTACACTGTTGTTGTTCACTGAGTTACTAAAATTTAATAATTGTGACCACCACACACTAAGTTATATATTATATTAGTTTGATTGTACTATCGTTTGACTGATGTTCTTCTGGCTTTTTTGCTTTTAGGTGCACAAAAGACTGAGGAGGAGGTGTGTCATCATCGCCCGTTGTGCTGCCAGACAGATGTCCTGCTGCTGTCCACGACATGTGAATGACCTGACCAGACATCTCTGCAACTTGTGCAACTGAGCGCTGCTGACATCTGAAGAAGATGACCCCAAGGAAAGCAGGTACCAGGTCCTCCAGTACCAAGAAAGTTGCTATTGAGAAGAAGGAACAGAAGAAGGAAGTGACACTTAAGTCTGGTGTGCCGCCCAAAACCTTTTTTGGGAAACCAAAAATGAAGCCTGCAGCAGCGGTGTCCGGGGGGGCAAGCTGGGGACAGCACCTCTGCATCAGTGGGCCCAACCCACTAACCCAGGCCCAAGCACATGAGTGTGGAAGAGGTAGCCAGCCTAATGGTGGAAACTAGTTATGCTGAGCCTGAGATAAACTTATCGCTATCTCAAAGTGGTACCCAATCAACGCCGGAGGAAACACAGCAGATAAGTGGTCAACAACAACAGCCACAACCACCGCCCACAATAGTAGTTGTTGTTCCTCCCGAAGTAGGGGCAGTTCAGGAAATTGAGCCTCATGCAGAGGAAGAAGACAAGGAAGCCACTCATTCAGAAGATCCATTGTCTTCCAAATCCCCAGCAAGGAAAAGGGGGGCTAGTCCATCAAGTTCTTCGCCAAGCACCCCTTCTGATGATCTAGATGCTACTTGGAAGCCATAAACTGAGTCTGAGAGGGAGACACGTCCCAAGACCAGGCTGGGGAAAAGAAAGGTTCCAGAAAGCCTTACACTTATGGAGGTCGATGTAGAACAGCAGGATGATGATGATGAGCCAGTCATCACGAACATCACTCCCGGCCCTGAGGAGATGGAGACCAACAATATTACCCTATCCAAAATCGCTGCGAGGGATGTAGCATGCATACCTCCAACACAGGTAACACCAACACGACCTACAGCTTCCATATTTGCATTAGCAAAGGCCCGGAAGCGACCTACATCCAGCACAACCACCACCTCCGTAGAAGTAGGTAGTGGTACAGCACAGAGTCAAATTCAACGCACACCCTCCAGTTCATCCGGCATTGGAAGTGACACCTCCAGCAGGAGGCAAAAGTTAAGCTCCCCAGTTTGGGATTTCTGTACGGTTGGCGAAAAGGAGGAGAACATTGCTATATGCTCCATTTGTAATACCTCTATTAGTCGGGGTAAGCTTGGTACAAACTATGGTACCGGAGGCCAAATAACCCATCTGAAAAAACACCACTTGATCGACTGGGAGGACCACCTTTGCGGCATAAAAACTGCAACCATTGGTGTTGGTGGGGATAAACGAGTAGAAGATCTGATCACGGTGGAAGAGGAAGGACAGGAAGACATTCTCTCTGGTAGTGGTACACAAAGTAGCCCTGTCCCCAGCAGTGCAGTGTTATCGTCGCACACATCTTCAGCAACATCTCAGTGACACAAGAGTAAGAGTCATCCTGAGACAGCAAGGAGTACCGCAATGAAAAAAAGTGCGTCGTTGAGCCTAAGAGAAAGGAAAACCATGCAGCCTACCATTATCAGCATGTTTAGGGGGGAGGGGCAGTACGAATGCAACCACCCAATAGCACGTTTGTACAATGCGAAGCTGGCTAAAATGTTAGCACTGGACCTTCTCCCTTTTTCTTTTGTTGAAGGGGTGGGTTTTCTGGAATATGTGACAGCCATCTGCCCAAAATGACAGGTTCCCAGCCGCTACTATTTTGCCAGAGTTCCTGTTCCAGCACTACATCACGACGTGCTGGAATTGCTTGGAAAAGCTTTGAAGCAGAGTGCTGTTCAGAGTATCCACCTGACAACAGACATGTGGACCAGTTGCCAAGCCACTGATTACATGTGCATCACTGCACACTGGATCTCTTTTGTGGGGGGGTTAGAGAACAGATATCTGCTGGTGTTGACGCTGCTGAGATTTTTCATGCCACTCACAAACATGCAACTGTAGCCATGTTTGCCATGGAGAAATCTCATACTGCAGCAAACATTTTGGATGAGTTTAACAGCAAAGTCTTTGAGTTGGTGCACCCAAGAGGGCTTAACATTGGTTTTGTTGCCACGGACAATGGCAGTAATGTAGTTAGGGCCATGAAAGATGGTGGCTATTTCAGGATCCTGTGTTTGGCACACTGCATTAACATTGTTGTTCAAGTCTTTCTGAAAAATGAATACAAAGTCAGCAACTTACTGGCCACCTGCAGAAGAATATGCACACATTTCAGCCATTCTTTTAAAGCCCAGAGGCAGCTGAGGGTCATTCAATGTGAGCATAAAATGCCAGTCAAAGCACTCATCCAGGAGGTGCCAACACGTTGGAACTCAACTTATTACATGCTTGATCGTCTGTTTGAGCAGTATATACCAATCAATGCTTATGTCATGCAAGGATTAGGGGATCCTACTGTGAGAGGCATGACCATTGAGATGGGCCAATGGGACCTCGTTAAGTGCCTGACAGAGATGCTACTTCCTTTTGAGGTCTTCACACGCGAAGTCAGCAGGGAGGACTGTACTATGGGCCAAGCTATCCCATTGTTGCACATGCTACAGCAACAGCTGAAGGTGTATGAAATGTACGAAGGTGTGGATGACAAACAAGACGCATATTATTTGGCAGACTCCTTAGGCGTTCGCTTATCTGAAAATACAAGGATTCAAAATAACATTGTGTCACATCCACATTACATTACTGCCACAATTTTGGATCCACGGTACAAAGTATTTCTGAACAGTAAGGCAGTAATTCCTTTTTCAGAAGTGGGTGTTGCCAAGTACAAAACTTTGATAGCTGAGCAAGCCATTGACTTTGAAAATGAATGGCTGGTAATTAGAGGCCCCCCGCCCCAGGCCAGAACACGTACTACATGGCATCCAGAGTCAAGTTCTACTTCAGAGCCTAAGGGCAGTGCATTTGCCTCCCAGCAGTCACCAACACCAACACTACCAATAACACCAACAACAGCAAGAACAGGATTGTCCACTGTACAATTGGCAACTGATTGGTTTCTACGGCAGGGGTATGGTAAGTCCAGTGCTGATGCAAAGGCAAAAGAGGCCGAGCATATCGGAGCACCCATGAGCATTGAGCGGACGGTCCAGGCCTATCTGGATGACCCAACAGAGGTCTTCATGGATCGAAACACATTGGTGTATTGGTATGGGAAAAGAAGCCAATGGACAGTGCTCAGCAGGCTGGCGATAAAGTATCTGGCTTCCCCTGTCGCAAGTGTCTCTTCTGAGCATGTTTTCAGTGCTGCTGGTGCCATTGTAACTTTGAAAAGGACCAGTCTCTCGCCCAAAAGCGTGGAGAGGTTAACCATGATCAAAATGAATCAGCACTTTATACCACCGGAGTACAAAATACGTGAATCACAGCAGGAAGAGGAGAGCGACTTCGATGACGGAAGTAGTGGGTTACATGGCCTACTTCTGTTCGAACCACCAGAGTTTGAGGACGAGCTCCTCTTCCCTGACAACTAGGCTTTCAAATTGTTACTTTCTTCCTTCCTTTATTTGTGTGTGTATCTGTCTTTCTGGTTCAAATCAAATCACAACAAATCCATCACCACCGTCTTCTCTTTTTATTTCCCTATTGGAGTTGCACCTCTGTGCATTTAACTGTCCACTCCTCAGAGTGCTGCTCCATCTTCCTGACTCACCCTAAATACATTTCCATCAAGCCAGACATTAGATGGAGAATAGTACAAGAAATATTGCCTCTAACAGTCCCTCCAGAAGAAGTGAAACGTGACTATAGCTATCCTCTGTTTTGTTTCCGAGCCGAAACTCCTCACTGTCCGAAGGCTACTGCCTCTGCAGGCGTCCAAAGCTCATCACTGTCAGAACAGAAGGTACTTGGCAGAGAAAGACAAGACTCTTCGAAGAAACTTGCTGACATTTCTGCAAACTCAATTGACCAATGACCGCTACCCAAGCCGCGGCCCATCACGGCGCTGACCATGTGAACCAACTTCAACTGCAACAAAGTGCCACAGATGAATAAGAAGAAAACCGAAACAGCAACTAAGAACACTCAAAATGAATGTGGAGTAATTATGAGGCCACTGACTCGTTAAAAAAACCACACACACCTGTCAGAACTAGGCATCCGATCTGACATCCAAAGAGATGAGCAAGACAGATAATGATGGCATCCATTGGATGCTTGCTGACTCTGAGCGAATGCTGTTGTTTGTTGTGTTGATGTTGTGCATGAAGTCGAACTCTACTAGCTAATCTACTAAGTAAAAGTGACTCAAGTGACAGTTTCCCTTCTTGTTGTTTAGTAACCAAATTGTACTCCTACTACTGCAGGTGCAGGCCAATATCTGTTGCAATTTTTTAATATGGAATATGGACTTAATCGGAGTCACTACAGACTGAGGTGGAGTTGGACAACATGTACCACACCATGATGATGACCATACTATCTTTGCATGCAGTCAGTCAGTTGGATCGGAGATGATTGATGGAATAACTCGAGGCGTTTACTTTCAAATCAAGTGGCATGAAAGGTAAATAAGTCAACAACCACAGCAGACCTACATGTCTGTGTAGTGGTGGAGTCGAGTAGTACTAGTCATGAGTGTAGTAGTGGAGGTATGACTGACAGCCATGTGATGATTTAGTTACTTAATTTGGAAAAAGCTATATTGCTATGTATGTGTCCTGTTTCAGGTTAATGCTGGAAACAGACTTGTTGTTTAGTAATAAAGTTGTACTTCTACTGCAGGGCAATCCATTGGATATTTGAATATGGACTCTGGACTCACTCGGTACACTACAGACTGAGTTGGACACCATGATCATGATGACCACGTACTATACTCTTCGCAGTCAGTCAGTAGGATCGGAGATGATTGATGGAATAACTGCATTTCATGAAGTGGCATAAAAGGTAAACGCAACATCTCAACAAGAACCACAGCAGACCTACATGTCCGTGTAGTGGTGGAGTCGAGTGTAGTGGTATGACTGACAGTGGCGCATTGATTTAGTCACTTAATTTTGAAAATGCTAGGTTGCTGTATATGCCTTTTGTCTGGCTCTGTCAAAATTTAAGCTAAATGGAGGTTGGGTCACGGCCCGGAGCCGTGGGCATGTTCTGTCCTGTTGTAGCTTAATGCTGTAAACAGAGTAGACACGATGTATCCAAGCCGCCTCAGTCTGAAAGTGTTCTCTCTTCTCTTCTTGCACTCCACAGTAATTAATGCTTTTTTTTTATTCATTGATTTTTCAATACCCCTTTTGTTTTTCCATCTACACTTGCAGACCGGCCTTTACCCTGTGCTATACTGGGAGAAACAACTCACACTTACCTTACCAATCCACATCAGGCAGGCAGTGGCACCCACGATAAATGTGTGGAGCATCCATGGAAGGGAGGACCAAGAGGAATGACGAGATGCAACTCCACAATTTGACCAGGATAATACAGTAACTTTAGTATCATTCATCATTCGTCTTTTAATTAATTTGATTCCTTTTTTCTCATCAATCATTACAACTGTGTATTGTGTTGTTGTTTGTTTGCTAAATGATCCCTACAAAAATGTTTTAATTTTCTTTGCTATCTTTAAAAGTAAGCCCGGTACAACATGTAATTTGGGTCTCTCTGAGGGCATTCAGGCAAGGCATATTGCATATTAATATACTGCTGCCCTGTACTGTCTAGTTGTCTAGTAGTAGTTAGTAAGTACTACTCATTAACCATCAAGTTATCTTCATCATGCATGCATTTCCTTTTTCTACCTTTATAGATGTATTGGATAAGATCATGGTCGTCTGCCAAGATTGTGTTTTGCTTTTGTTGTGTCCATGCGTACTGTTTTTCTTAGTCAAACCTTTCCCCAAACCCCCCTTCCCATCCATTCATCAAACCCTAACCCTCCCCGGGCTGTGTGATTTATATTGAGGTGTGACTACATTAAATGTACACCAACAATTGAGCACCCGCTTTCTGGGGCATATGTGGTGAAAGCAACACTAATTCAATTTCAAGGCAGGGCGAGGATCTTCTTTTGCTTACCCACTCATGCTCAGTCTATGTGCAAGCCAATTTTTTTCCCAAGGGGACCTAATACATCAAAATTAATTGCCAGCATTGATTGGATTCATCATCAACATCCTACCACACAGCAGTAAAGGATACGAATTATGATTGTGTTAAGTGACTCGACACAATTACAGTTTGTAACTTCTTTCACTAGGCTGTCCCCGCCACCATTATGTTTTATTTTACTTTAGCAGTTGCAGTATTGTTTGTTTGGCAGTCATCTTCTGTACTGTAATTTACTTTGTTCTACTACTCCTCCCACAGTATCTCTCAGGCGAATGACTGTTTCTTTTTTTTTTTCCAATTCTACTGCCAGTGTCTACTACTACCACCACAACCATGGCATCTTCTCCATTCTCTTGGGAAACCATGCAGCCATCGCTGTGACGAACGTAATCATCATCAATCACAGGTAAGATAAGTTTGGTGGGAGGTATAATGGACTAGGAGGAGAGACTGACAGTACTATTTTTTTTTTTTTATTGAGCAGAGCAAGAGGTTCAGAATACATTACAGAATACATTTTACAATCATATCATAGATAATATGGCATTAAAGTGCAATCGAAAGTGCAATGTGCCATGTGCAAAACAGCATTGACTGTAGATTTTAAGATCAAAAACCAAAAAAAAATACAGATACTCAAAACCACTAAAATGCAAGTGCAAGGCTTAAATAATTGGAATAATGTTACGATAAAGGGAATTCATTAATATACAAACATCGATAAAAAACATACTTCAAAACAATTCACCACTTCCAGTATTTAAAATGTAATGTCTATAAAGTGCTAGTGCATTCTTGACGAAAAAACAATCAAAAAGGAGGGTCACTTCCGTACAGAGACCAAGTAGGGAGAAGACTTCTAGATATATCCCTTCCAATATTTCATTTTCTATTAAGACCTCTCTAACATTTCAAAAAACTTCCAATTTCGCTCCTAGCGTAGGCCTCCTCAATTTTTTTTACCCTTTTCATTTTGTTAATCCATTTCAGATGCGAGGGGGCTTCTGTAGATCTCCAATTTTGCAAGATTAATGAACGTGCAACCGCACTTGCAATAAATATAAAAACTCTTTCTGGTTTAGACTGTTGTATCCCTCCCTTGCAATAGCCAAATAGCGCTGCCTCAGCTTCAACCGGGATTCTATTTCCGATTGCGCGCTCCATATCTGAAAAAACGGCTTCCCAGAAAGACCTGAGACCGGGACATACAAAAAAAATATGATGCCAGCCACCTTCCCCAGGTTTAGAACACCGAAAACACTTATCTTCCACCTCTGGAAACCTTCTGCTTAGAGTAGAAGGTGTTAGATAAGCCAGCCACCTTGATAAAAATGACATCCTCTTGTAATTGGCAGCACGCAATGCTCTGCCTCCTAAGTGGCTGATCCACTCCCACTCCCTTTCAGATAATCTGCAGTCAGTCTCCCGATTTATTTTTTCCAAATGATTCTGAATCACCAAAGGATATTTCGTTTTATGTAGCAACTTATACCAGTTGCCTATTCCTCGTAATTTGGCCCCGTAAAGGGCAACTACCAAATGATTGGGGGATTCAATTATACCACCGGTGCTAATAAACCAGGAGACTAACCGCAGATATTCGAAAAAGGCCGGTTGCCGATGGGTCCCTGTCCTGGCCAATATTTCCTGCCAGGAAATCAGCCTATTCTGTACTATGAAATGTCTCAATTCGCTTAACCCAGAATTCTCCCAGACATTGATATGGCTCGCTTGTATCTGGAAACCGAGGCTGGCACATTCTCTTATATTCAGATACTGAAAACCCGTCAGATTCATTTCCTTAGAGACATCTTGAAGTCTAAAAAGGGAGTCTTTTAAAGTTTTATATCGAGTTTTCTTATGAAGTTTAGCAGTTTTTAAAAACACTGGAGTGGACAAACCGATTTCTAGCAGCATTCTATCGATAAAAAAAGTATCTCTACAAGAGCTGGATCCTAACAGCCCAGATACTAAATCAAGAAGGGCAGCTTCATAATATAATCTTATATGTGGGAGCGCAAGCCCCCCCCAAATCTATAGACAATTGTAGAGTACTCAATTTAACTCTAGGGGCTTTCTTCTCCCAAATGAATTGTCTAAAAAGCGTATCCATTTCCCTGAAAAATACCTGATTAATTTTAATTGGAACCTTGGAAAATAAAAGACTGACAGTACTAGTAGGACAAATAACTCAGTGAGGGGTACCGCATCTATCTGTTTGTGTGTTACAAAATCGGCAGATTATTTAAATCAAACACTGGCTGTGGTCCTGTAGCAGCAAGGAAACCATTTGACGTAAATACGTAAAACTGTAAACACCCCAAAAAACATTAACATCGTATGTAAGTATAAATATAATTTATTATCCTAACAAAAATAAACTATCCCACACCTGACCCACCCCTCTCCCTAACCCCAACCAATGTCCAAAATGAAAAAGTCCAAACAATGTCCATAAACCCCAACGTCCAATTCCCACCCACCAAGAAAAGGAATAAGAAAGGGGCAATCGAACGGGGTCATAGAGAGTTCTTGGATTCGGCGGGCTTTAAGGTGTTTGTCCACAAGGATCTTGACCCGCTCCTCTTGGTGCTCCTCTAGGCATGCCATTCAGAGGAGCATCTGGTGGCGAAGTGCCCTGCAGTTGCATCCAGGGTGGGGGGCAGCAGTGCTGGATGTTAAAGAAGTGTAGTGGCAGGCGGCTGCCTGACTGCGGCACCGCACCACTGGAGGCGGAGCCCGGCTGGGGCCGGGGCATTGGAGGAGGCTGCAGCTGCTGCCGCTTCCTCCTCCTCCTCCGCCTGAGCCACCAGCTGCCGGTACTCTTGGCAGATGGCCTCCAGTTTCCGGCGCCGGGCCCTGGCTGCCAACTCCTTCCGTGTTGGTTTTTCTTGGGAAGGAGGATCTATATCAAGAAAGAAAACGAATATTGTAACCAATACTCTTAGCAAAACAGTAACACACAATTAATTCAACACATAGTGGCACAGTAGCACTAGCAAGCACAGTACATAACATTTGTGGTAAGTATCTATCCTCCCACTTCTTCGGCCTCTAACATTTGTGGGAGTTTCAGGCATTATACTAGCACTATGGACTCCAGTACACAGTACACCAGTCTTTTTCTTATCTCTAGTTTGGCGAAATTACATAACCTTGTTGTAGCCGGCATGCTAGCTCAGTCAGCTAAGCTTGCACCCAAGACAAACATACGAGTCATGACGCAGACTCACGTTAGTTTGATTTACTTCTGTCTGTAGTTGGGGAAGCTCGTTTTTTTATATTAAGGGTGGCACTGTCCATACTCTCTCTGTTACATGAAGGGCAATTGCTCAATTTCACTTTCACCTTGCCCTGGCTACTACAAAAAGGCAGAATACATATCTGATCCAATGATCATTGCATACATATGGGACGATGACATAAGGTCAGCAGCGGTCGGTGGTGGGAGTGCTGCCGGGCGGTGACGTGGGGTGGGGGAAGGGCAGGGTGTGTGGTAGTAAACTATGGATTGCGTCCGATTACAGGATAGTAAACATATAAATAAATAAAACTAATTTAGTTGCGCGCACTGCATCGCATTTGGCGGTGCAGTGCGCACAATGAAATTCATTTTATTTATTGTTATGTTTACTTACCTGTATTTGGCCGTAATCCATAGTTTACTACCCCCACCCTGTCCCTCCCCCTGTCCCTCCCCTCCCCACATCACCGCCCTGCAGCACTCCGAACACCGACCGCTACTGCATAAGGTACTTTGTTTTGATTGATTGTGTAACCAACAGATAGGCCACCCTTTGCAAGCTGGCTGACACAGTCGAAAATAAAGTAACATATGTAGGGAGTGGTCCTCGGAGTAGGAGGAGGGAGCTTGATAACTATACACAATATTTATATATGATGTGCTTGCAAACTACTGTGAGTCAACTGTATTCTGAAAATACAACTAATATTCCCCTCGGCTTTGCTACTCTGGCACGGTTTCTTTTACATTCTCTTCAAACTAAGACTCTGCATCCAGTGACAGTCTCCACCTACGCTGTCTATGATGAATACATCCAGGCATCCATCCATTCAAAGTAAATGTCTATCATTCTTCTTAATCTCTCAACACGCCTTAGTTTGTTTCACAAACAACCACCCATGCGTCCACTCCTTCCTTGCTTGCCTGGGCTTTGAGTTTGACCCAAACACCGCTGACGATTCTTGCTATCCAGTATCCACCCATATTGTGCCGCCCACCTAGGCAAGCATCTTCTTTCACCTTCCACCCATCCTTCAACAACCCATGCATCTGATTCCTATCAGCCACCTATTCATGCTTCCAACGTATCCTTCTCTGCCAGTCATATTACATCCCGCCCATCCTTCCTCCTTCCACCCTTCTTTCCCTTTTTGTTCAACACATCCATCAAGGTCATTTGATCTGACTTTTAGTCTTCTCCATAAAACTTTTACAGCTGAGTTGGAGTCAGATAGAAGAGGCCATTGGTTACTCACCTCACGCTGCTAATGCTATTGCTAATGCATTGCTAATGCTAAGTAAAGGGTGTCTTCTTCAACCGTTGTATAATGTTCACTACAACTTCATACATAATAAGTCTCAACAGTACAGTGAGTGAAGTGAACACCCTTCCAGCTAGTGTAGTGTCAATAAGTAATGAATATAACTTACCACCGCTCTCCACTGCTGCTGGCTCACCCCCTGTAGCTCCTGCAGGTGCCGCATATCCTGCCCCCTCCGGAATGGCCGCATCGCCATCACCTCTGGCCACGCCGTCACTAGTAGTCGGTAGTACGCCTAGAAAAAACCTTTCACATTTTTAGTTGCCTGTACACCTCCCCCTATTTATTCGTTTTCACTAGCAAGTTTGAAAAAAAAGTTAATACATACATATACAACATACATCACTAGTCCAAATCGGGTACTAGAGTAGAGTCAGTAGACATTAGTAGTGTTATGGTCCCTAGGGTCATTATAGTCTACTCTACTCTTTGCAAAGTTAGCCTGAGCCATGCAACCATTTTAGCTTCATGTCTTTTGCGCATGTTACCTCGCAGCTTGTTGTGCAGTACGACACCTTTGAGCCCACGTGAGCTCATGCAGCTACTGCCTGAGCGTTGCGTACAAGAGGTCGAAAAACAAGCCACTTTGTTATGGAGTTCAGTTAGTATGTATTGCTTAGCCATAATATATTACACTTTTTGGCTTGACTGAGAAATGCTTGCATTATACTATCTAACGCGCGCCATTTTTCTCATAACAGGCGGAAGATTCCCATTACGAACAAGAGATTTGCAGAGGTTATGATGCATGTAACCAGTACTTCTACGTTCTACGGTGAGGGGTCTCCCAGAATTCGCAAAGATCTTTTGTCTTCTATGCGCTTGTAACAATGTTTATTTTTTTAATCTTATGAATTTTGCTGTTGGAACTGAATTTTATAGAACAATGTACATAGCTTGTTAGTTGAAAATAAACCTTTTGAATTTACACATAGACTCTGTGGTATTTGGTGTGGTGGTGGACTTACACGAGTGAATGAGCGAAAGGGTGTTATGTTCTGGGTTGTGTAATCATTGGGTATCTTCGGGTGGGGGTTCGGGGACCTAATGAGACACTATAGCTAGTCGGTCAGGGGATTGTGGGTTCTGACTGAGGTGTGAGGAAGGTCCAACCTCCCATTACCAACATCCTATTTTCTTGTGCATAGTTCTGTATGTGGCTGTGCAGAATCCCCACAACAGTAGTTGTATGCACTATATCCTATCATAAATAGTCAAATGTCTGGTTGGGCATTTTGTTGGTGGGAATTGTCAAAGCCTCAAGATTGAGAAGACTAGAAGAGGACAACCCAAAGGACTGGACTCAGTGGCCAGAGCTATTGGTCAATCTGAGTTTTATTCAAAACCTTAAATAAAGAGTGGCCAACTGGGCAAGCTTAGCTACAGACAGACTAATAGTAGTAGTACAGAGAATGATAGCAGAGGCAGTTAGAACTTAGAGGCAGGGACAACCAGAATTTAGAAACAGATAGTCAAGATCAAAGAAGCTTTTGTAAAAAATAGAATTAGGAAGTGGAACCAGAATTAATAGTTCAGAAAAAATAAGGTGCAGTAAATGGTAGGAAAATATAATTGTTAATATTAACCACTGGAGGGCTTACTGGGGCCAGTAGGAGCGGTCCTCTGGTTGTCCCGCCGACTCGGACCCAGTCTTCTTGCCCCTGGGTGCTGCTGATCATGTAAGATATAATAAAGAAAGAGACAAACATTAATGATTGCTGTGAAACAAATAAATTATTTTTAAAAAACGCTCAAAAACATTTAAGGAAGCAACAATTGCAATAAAATTGACCTATCCAATCAGATCGATTACTGGCTTGCGGGATTCGCGGACCGTCTACTTAGTTATGAACACTAATCCAGTGTTCCATTCTGATTTCAGAATACTAACTAAGCCTTACTACCACCTGATCTAGCCCACCTATTCCAGACAGGCCAATTGTTCACTAAGTCTGCATTTCCATTTATTTTAGCCCTCAAAAATGCATAGATGAGATGGAGGACACATGCATAAATTTGTGCATACACCAAATTGTTGGTTGGTTGCGTCTGATGTTCTGCTACTGACTGACACTGCTAAGCCTACCAGTCACTAAACAAACTGCAAAAGGTTCTACTAAGGACTGGGGTAAGCAGCACTCAGTGACGGAGGATGTGTCACGCAGACCACTAAAAAATTATCAACTAATACTAACTAAACCTAGTATCAATCCATCCACCACTATTTGACAGGAGGACAAGGAAGGACTAGAGTCTCTCTAGCAATAGCATTACCTAACTTAAGTTCTCTAAAGTAAACTCTTACATAATAATCAGCCCAAGCGAGAGCAAAGTTGCAAACAAGTAAGAGTAGCACCAAGCACCTGTGTCCTACAATCACAGATGATTTTGAAACTTAATTTGCTTGCAATGTAAGCAGCAGTATTCTTAAAAAAATATACACAATACTTATACTACTATATATTAGCTCCTCACCAAGCCCCATGATCTCGACACCTAGCAGGTCCAACAGGTCCTGCTCCCGGTCCGGGATGTCTGACCACCGGTGGGCCAGCTGGTTATGGGTGCGCGGGACCCCTGAGCAGTGAAACACTGCCTGGCACACCTTCGCCCACCGGCAGTGACACTCCTGGGTAGGGTACCCAGAGCCTGGCCTGCCACCTGCTGCCAAGGTCAAGGGGAGGTGGTGCTGCACAAAAAAACAAGGGCGGCCACCTCCGCCTCGCAAAAAAGCTGCCGAGCCTGCACCCCTGCAGGGCGCAGTCTGCTGCAAGGCTACCCTTCGCCATGGTTCTGGTGTGTGTGGGAGGCGGAAAAGAAATGTTAGAAGGAAAAAATAAAGTTAGGGGAAGAAGTAGGAACTTAAAGAAGGAAGTAATATAAAACAGTAGAAAAGTCAAAAAACACAGTAAAAGTAGAAATAAAATGCAAAATATAGACTTAGGGACAGAGAGAGATAGATAATAAATAAAAAAAATCAGAAAAACAGTGTAAAAAACTAAGGGTTGCAAAGATTGAGGAAGGATAGTAAAGCAGGCCCAGAACCATAGCATAGAGTGAAAAACAAGATGGCCGCGCCCATCGTGACTGCGTGGGTATGTTTGCACGATATTTCCCCGTGCACGCAAAAAGCATCGCGAACAAGTAAAACACATTCCCGAACATGAAATGCGCATCGCGAACACGCTATACGCGACCCAGAATAGGAAATAAGGCATCACGAACGGGTGGGAAAATTGAGCCCTCCATGGCTCTGGGGACCGCCATCCCCCAGGGCCGGCTCTGCATTGCCAGGGGTGCCCACCCCGGGACACTGCTGTTTGCAATGACAGGGTGGCTTCCGCCCTGTCATTGCAAACACTACTTTGCTTCATTGAAATGAGAGCAGGGAAACCTGCTCTCGCTTCAATGCAGCAAAGCAGATTGCTTTTCCACAAGGGGAGATGCATGTTAGCAGCTCCCCTTGTAGAAAATCTATGCAGGCTCCTGTAGGAGGCAGGGAGCCAGCAGGGACCGTGGGGGCATTGGGGCTCTCCCACGGATCCCCAACGGATAGGGCAGACCCCAGGGGATGGGGTATCTGGGGCCAGAACTGGCCCGGGAGGGGGCCATCCGGCCCCCCTCCCTCAATTAAAAAAAAAGGAGACAGAGCACCGGGGGATTGGGTCCCCGGGGCTAATGGAGGCCTCAGGAGGGGGGCCACACAGCCACCCTCCTTAAAAAATAGTTTAAAAAAATCTATATATGGCCATGCCCCAGGGGATGGGTTCCCCGGGACCAATATTGGCCTTGGGAGGGGGTGCCACGCGGCCCCCTTCCCGTTTTTTTTTTAAATAGTGGTCAGGCCCTTGGGGATAGGGTCCCCAGGGCCACAGAAAGAGGGTAAAGAAGTGGGGCCACACAGCTCCCCTTCTGAAAAACAACACAAAAAAAAGCTGGCATCGCGCCTGAGGCCCCACCCCCTCCCTGCAGCAATCTGTAAACGCGCCCCCTGGCGCGTTGTAAGATGGAGAACTAATTCCCCTTGAATACTGAGGGTCCTGGGGGCAACTAGCCCACCAGGTACCTCCAGTATGGCCTCGGACCACCTCTCTGCAACGCAGCTCTGTGGCGCTTAATGGAGGTACATGGTGGGCTAGTTGGCCCCCAGGGACCCTCAGGACTCAAGGGGACTTAATCCCCCAACTTACAACTCATCAGAGGGCGCGTTTGCACAGTGGTGCAGGGAGGGGGCGGGGCCTGATATTACAAGTGTGCAAGCACACCCCCTGGTGTGTTGTAAATTGGGGGATTAAGTCCCCTTGAATCCTGAGGGTCCCTGGGGGCCAACAAGCCCACCAGGTATCTCCAGTAAGCGTCTGAGAGCTGCGTTGCAGAGAGGTGGTCCGAGGCCACGCCCCTTTTTACACCACTCTGCAAACCATAGGTTTCAGGCACGTTATAGTTAGAAATTAGCATTTAAAAAACCATTGAAATTCACTGAAAAAAACATAGGTTTCAGGGACTTTATAGTTAGAAATTAGCATTTAAAAAATTGAAAATCTGATGCACCTTCTCACACTCTAATATAAGCTTTGATACACCCATTGTAAAATACAGACTACCATTTCGAAACCATTGACACACCAATACCAGTTACTACATACGCACTCACTGATTCTTGGGTCTACAAACACATCCACTTATTCACCAATACAATCACTCATACATGCAGTCACTCATCAATACAGCACTATCATATGCACTCACGCACTTATACAAACACTCACAAACCACCACTCATCCAGAGTTACTCACCCACCTAGTCAGTCATGCAAAGAATCAATCAAACTTCCATTTACTGACTTATACAGTTATACACACACCACATCACTTATTCAAACAGAAACAAACACATTCTTACTCTCTTATACAATCACTGATACAAGTACACACTCATACATACAGCCATTCTCACAATCACTGACTCTCACATATAGTCATTTACATACACCAACTCTCACATACACTGCCTTTTAAATATATAGTTACTTGGACATGTACCACTGAGACATCCATTCACTAACCACCACACCCATACACTCACTCACCAACCCATACAGCTGTTTCCACATGCACTCTTGATCCCATACACCCAGTGAATCAACCACTCAAACATCTATGCACAGTCACACACCTCCCACTCACCCACACACACTCAGGCACCCATACAAATACTCAGGCAACCAATCGATAACCCATATAGACACTCATGTAGCTACTGACCAACCCATGCAGCAGCTTATACAACAACAGACAGACTGATACAGACATTCACACAGTTTGAGTCACTAACCCATGCATTCAGTAAGACACATGTAATCACTCACTTAAACAGTCTGTCACACACCTACTAAATCCTCCATCCAGACACTTATACACTCACTCATTCTTCAATACACATTGGCATATATATATGTGTTAGACCTGTCAGCCCTTTGGGTGGTCCCTCCTCATCATTATTTATTTTGTCCCACTTTTGCCTCAAACCCTGTTTGAATTTTTCCTTTTTGGGAACCACCAGACTTTTTCGTGTTGCTACAGATTCAGGGAGCCATTTTAGCTACCCCTGAAACTTCTGTCTGAGGGCCTGGAGCACAAAATGGTGGCCACCTGTGACATCACCAGCATCCACTGGAACCTACCAGCACCTTCCAGAACATTCCAGGAGACTCCAGAACTCTGTGACAGTTGGAGACCGTTTAGAATGTTGGGAGGATAAGAGAGGCAGTTGGCAGTTGGAGCTGGCAGTTGGCACCTGACTGGTGAAGAGAGAGGAGCACAACAGTGAAGGAGGAAGGAGTGAAGTAGCAGGGGTGGAAACTTGTGCCTGGAGTGGGGTCCATAAACCCACCCTTGATACTTGTCCCTACTGATGGATCCCAGCCTATAGCCCTGTGTGGGAAGAAGACAGAAAAACTCATCCTAAGGACCTGAACAGCAGGAACAGGCCTTAGAAGCAGAAAGCAGCAAGATTCTGACCTGAGAACTGGTTTCCCTGGAGTCCGGCGTCGAGTAGCCTGAAGACCTGGAGCCCGAGGTGGAGAAGCGGCGCTGACTGAAGTAGCAGACGTCGTACCCGGAGCCGCCTGAGGTCGTGAGAGGGCGCCGACAGAGGTCGTGAGGAATACCAGAGGTCGAGGAGGAAGTGAACCGAGGTCGAGCGAGCGGCGTCATCGGAGGAGTGAAGTCCGCCCTCCGGAGTCGTCGGAGACCGAGGTAGAGGAGCACCGGAGGTCGGGAGTGAGGATCGCACTCCGGAGTCGCCCGGAGCCTGTGAGGAGGAGCACCGGAGGTCGGGGGTGAGGATCGCACCCCGGAGTCGCCGGAAGTCGACATCGAGGCCAGGCCGGCCGACGTCATCGGAGCCGAGAGCGCCATCGGACCGGAGCCGCCCGAAGTCGACTTCGTGAAGAGACTGCCCGACGCCGTCGAATCGGAGGTCGAGATCGAACCGAGGCCACCGACATCGGACCGGAACCGCCTACCGGCGTCGTCAAAGAACTGACATTGTGCCGAGGCTGCCGAGACCGAACCGGAACCGCCTCACGGCGTCGACACGACTCCAGCGGCGTCGGAACATCAGAAAAAGGGCAGTAAGTGGAGTAGAGGGCGCCTTAGGCCCTGTGGAGACCTGAGAGACTACTCTAAGGGGCTAGGGAGGTGCTGAAACCCACCTGACTGTGCCTGGGGTGAACTGGGACTAACCTAGAGAGGTTGTGTGGAGAAGGGAAGCCAGGGCATTGGAATTCCCCCCTTTGATCTACCTCAGTTTAGGCCTCAGCCTTTGCCTCAGCCAGGGAGTAGTACCCCCCAAGCCTTCCACAACCCTACAAGCTGTGCCTGGGCCAAATCAGCCCTTCAGAAGTGAAGTGTCATCTGATTACAGGAGTGTTGCTGTATACTGTTAATTATTTATTGGGGGTACTGTATTTATTGAATTTTTATCTATTTATTGCTGCACTATATTTATAGGTCCACAGGACTTGATGGTGTACAATATTTATTGGTACAGTATTTATTGCCCCAAAGTATTTAATTGTCTGTATATATTGCACTTGTATGTATGCCCTGTTATTTATGATCACCCCTATTTATTTCATCAAACAGCAAATATTTATTTGACCTGCTCTATTTAAGAATGTATATATTGTGATTGACTTATTTATTTTTCCAATCAGCAACTAAGAGAAAAAGATAAAGAAGAATATTTTCATAATTTTTACGGTGTAGAGTCGTTTTTGGAACGGATGCACGCATGGTTATTGTATGGGTATATTGTATGCTTAGCACTGCGCCTGTTTCCTGACCACTCGAGCCAAGCTACCACAGTGTGTTCGGGGAGTCCACCACCACCCTGCGGAGTGGGAGTGGGCGTTTCCAACATAAATTGGTGTTCAGCGGTGGGATAGAGCTGTGCCTACATATACTCAACAATAACTGTGGGTAGTCCATAGGCCTACACCGGGAGTTTTCTCAAAGCGGCCTTCCTAATTGTGGGTTTTTGTTTTTTTCCAAATTTACTCTGGTGGTGGGAGGAGGTATTATATAAGGTACCCCCTGCATAGTTACTGCACAAAACCTGTCCTCTAACCTGAGTGGGCAAGATGGAGTTTGTTCTTGAAAATCTAGACACGTACACTGTGGCCCAACTCAGGAATTTTGCCAGCGAGAGGGGGTGTACTGTCCCCCAGGAGCAAAGAAGGGTGCACTCCAAACCAGCTTAAGGGCTTGGGGGGAGGCACGCAGGGAAAGCAAGGCTGAGGAAGAAGACAGGGATGGAGAGCCTGACCCCGAGGGGGCTGAGATGTACCAACCTGAGGTGGGGAACCTGTCCGCAGGGCCCAGGACACTTTCTAGGAAGGGCAGCACTGTCTCTAGTGGGGGCTTATCCGAAGTGGAGTTAGCAGACCGGAGAGAGAAGAGACAGCTCACATGGGACTTAGCAAGGCTGGAAAAGGAGAAAGAGGAGCAGAGGATGGCCCATGAATTGCGCCTGAAAGAAATAGATCTTCAGATTTTGCGAATCGGGGCACAACCTGTTCCCAATGGTGGCAGCCAAATCCAAGAGTCCACCAGGGAATCCAAACCTTACCTGCCAAAGGACATTGTAGCGAGCTATGGGGCGGGTGACGACATCGCCAAGTGGCTCGCAGCCTATGAGGTCTCATTGAGGGCCCATGGGGTTCCAGTGAAGTATTGGGGAGGGGGATTGTACAAATACATGCCTCCAGCTGGTAGGGATGCTTTATTGGCCCTCGAAGAGGAAGAGCAAACCCACTACCCCACCATGAAACTGGCGCTCATCAGGAAGTTTGGACTAACTCCGGAAAAGTACAGACAGAAGTTCAGGGGTAGTCACAAACTGGGCACACAGAATTGGGTGGACTTCCTGGACTATGCAAAGAAGGCACTGGAAGGTTGGATTCAGGGCAGTGAAGTAAGGAACTACGAGGAGCTGTTTGACCTAGTATTGAAGGAACACCTACTCGAGAAATGTTTCCCTGAACTGCGGCAACACCTGGTGGATAGCAAGCTGACCAGTCCCCGGAAGCTTGCTGAGGAGGCGGACATTTGGGCTAGTACCCGGGTGTCCACAAGGGGGACTGGAGGGGATACTCAAAAGGCCGGACAGGGCGCCCCCCAGAAGAAAGAGGTAGGGGAAAAGAAAAAGGAGTTCTCCAAAGGCCCCCAAAATAACTTCCAAGGGAAGGGAACAGGATTCACCTCTAAGGCTAACCCACCCAGAAACCCTAATCCTGGCCAGAGTCAGCAGCCAAGGGTTGTCCATTGCTACGAGTGCGGTGGCGTTGGACACTATAAAGGAGATCCGAAGTGTCAGAAACGATCACCCCCTCCCACTGGAGGAAAGCCCCCCGGAGTAGCTAGTGTAGTGCTCGGGGAGGAGATGCCCTTAACTAAGGGAAGGGAGTGGGCGGGTGTCACTTTAGTGTCCCTGGGAGAACGGGAGATGGTTCCTAAGATCCAGGTGCCCGCAAATACTGCAAAGTATGGGCAGTGGATCACCATCAACGGCCAAAGAGGGGAGGCTCTGAGAGACACAGGAGCCAGTATGACTATGGTGCGTAGCCAACTGGTGTCTCCAGAGCAGGTAATTCCCGATGTACTCCACCCAGCCGCGATGGCTGACGGCAGAACAGGTCACTATCCAGTGGCCGAGGTTCCCTTTGAATGGGGGGGGGTTGCAGGTTCACTTCGAGTTGCCGTAAGCCCTGCCGTGCCAGTCGATTGTCTGCTGGGCAATGACATGGAGCACAACGCTTGGAAGGAGGTGGAATACCGGACTCACACCGAGATGCTGGGTACACCTGACTGGGCCTGTGTTAGCACAAGGTCCGAGACTACCCGAAGAGGGAGTTCATTCCGGCTGGAGCCTGGAACAAAGGCCCAGCCAGCTGCCAGTCAAGGGAAGAACCGAGGACAGGAGGAGCCTGCCTCGGCGTCTCCACCCCGTAGGACGGATAGGCCACCGGAGGTGGTGGGCCAGGAGTCTGCGGAGGGGGACGTTACCAACCTGGAGGACTTACCCATCCCGGCCGAGTGGCACGTGGAGGGAGGCCCGTCCAGGGAGGAATTCTGCCAGGGCCAGAGGGAGTGCCCTACCCTTGAGGGGCTGAGGCGACAGGCCGAAGCCCAGGCAGCAGGGAACGTTGAAGGGAACTACAGTGTTTACTGGGAGGATGGCCTCCTCTACAGTGAACCCAAGGCACCCCTACATGGATCGTCACGAGCCTTGGTAGTTCCTCAACGTTATCGAGCCTTCCTTTTGGAGTTGGCTCACGAGATACCATTGGCAGGACACCTGGGGCAAGACAAGACCTTCGCCCGTCTTGTCCCACACTTTTATTGGCCTCAGATGAAAGTGTCGTCCGATACCTACTGCCGGACATGTGTGTCTTGCCAAGCCAGTGGGAAAACAGGGGTGAAGCTGAAAGCTCCCCTGGAACCACTTCCTGTCGTTAGCACCCCCTTTGAAAGGGTGGGCATCGACATTGTGGGTCCATTAGATCCACCAACTACAGCTGGTCACAGGTTTATCCTGGTTCTGGTGGATCATGCCACACGGTACCCAGAGGCAATACCTCTGAGGACCATAACAGCACCTGTTGTGGCTAGGGCCCTGATGGGAATCTTTACCCGAGTGGGTTTTCCCAAGGAAGTTGTGTCCGACAGGGGGACCAACTTCATGTCAGCATATATGCGGGCAATGTGGAAGGAGTGTGGAGTGACCTACCGGTTCACAACTCCTTACCACCCCCAGACCAATGGTCTGGTGGAAAGGTTTAACAAAACCTTGAAGGGCATGATCAGAAGTCTGCCTGAAAGCCTGCGGAGGAAATGGGACGTCCTCCTACCCTGTTTACTTTTTTCCTACAGGGAAGTGCCACAGAAGGGAGTGGGCTTCAGCCCCTTCGAGCTTCTGTATGGGCACCCTGTACGCGGACCTCTTAACCTGGTGAGAGACGGATGGGAAAGAACTCCCAGAAAGCTCCCCCAGGATGTGGTGAGCTACATGCTGGCCTTCCGGAGCCAAATGGCTAAGTTGTGGAAGCAAGCTTCTGACAACTTGGAAGCCAGCCAGGCAGTGATGAAGGCGTGGTATGACCACAACGCTCACCCGGTGGAGTTGGAGCCTGGCCAGAAGGTGTGGGTGATCGAACCAGGAGAGCTTAGTGCCCTCCAGGATCGCTGGTCAGGACCCTTTGAGGTGTTGGAGAAGAAGGGTAAGGCTACCTACTTGGTGGACCTGAAGACCCCTCGTCAGCCCCTGCGGGTGCTGCATGCCAACCGCCTCAAACCCCACCACGAGAGGCCCGAAGTCATCTTGATGATGGTGACTGACGGAGGAGAAGACGTGGAAAGCGAGCCTCTCCCTGATCTGTTTGCGTCTCAAGAAAAGGATGGGTCGGTGGAGGGAGTGATTCTCTCCCCATCTCTAACTCCTGAACAGCAGGAGGACTGTCGCCAGGTCCTGGGGCAGTACTCTGCGTTGTTCTCCCTTGTCCCGGGTAGGACTCACCTGTGCGTCCATGACGTGGACACAGGAGACAGCCCACCTGTGAAGTCCAAGATCTACCGGATGTCAGACAAGGTGAAGGCCAGCATTCATAGTGAAGTCACTAAGATGCTGGAGCTAGGAGTGATTGAACCTTCTAGCAGCCCCTGGTCCAGTCCGGTGGTGTTAGTACCGAAAGCTGCACCACCGGGTGCCCAACCAGAACTGAGGTTCTGTGTGGACTACCGGGGACTGAATTCAGTGACAAAAACTGATGCTCATCCGATCCCTAGGGCGGATGAATTGATTGACCGGCTGGGAGCTGCCCAATATCTAAGTACCTTTGACCTTACTTCAGGGTACTGGCAGATCTCTTTGACTGATGGAGCAAGGGAAAGGTCAGCCTTCTCCACGCCCAATGGCCACTACCAGTTCTGTGTGATGCCCTTTGGGCTCAAGAACGCACCTGCCACGTTTCAGCGCCTGGTAAACCAGATCCTCACCGGAATGGAGAGTTTCTCTGCTGCTTATCTGGATGACATAGCCGTCTTCAGTAACAGCTGGGAGGATCACTTGCGTCACCTGCAAGCTGTTCTCCAGGCCCTGAGACAAGCTGGATTGACGATCAAGGCCAGCAAGTGCCAGATCGGGCAGGGGTCGGTAGTGTACCTTGGACACTTGGTGGGTAGGGGAACGGTGCAACCCCTCCAGGCGAAGATCGAGGCCATCATGGCCTGGGAACCCCCCAAGACACAGACTGAGGTCCGAGCATTTTTGGGCCTCACGGGATACTATCGCCGCTTCGTGAAGGGGTACGGTACCATCGTAGCCCCTCTCACGGAGCTCACGTCCAAGAAACAACCTCGACGGGTAGTCTGGACGGAGGCTTGTCAGCAAGCCTTTGAGAAATTGAAGAAAGCCATGTGCGAGGCCCCGGTCTTAAGGGCCCCAGACTTTTCCAAGAAGTTCATTGTCCAGACAGATGCATCAGAACATGGCATTGGGGCAGTGTTATCGCAACTCAACGAAGAGGGTCTGGATCAACCCGTGGTCTTCCTATCCAGAAGACTACTTCCCAGGGAACAGAAGTGGAGTGCAATAGAGCGTGAAGCCTTTGCAGTGGTATGGGCTCTGAAGAAGTTGCGGCCATACCTGTTTGGCTCGCACTTCCTGGTTCAGACCGACCACCGACCCCTTCGTTGGCTGATGCAAATGAAGGGGGAGAATCCCAAGTTGTTGAGGTGGTCTATTTCCCTACAGGGGATGGACTTTCAGGTGGAACATCGGCCTGGAGTGGACCACGCCAATGCAGACGGTCTCTCAAGGTATTTCCGCCTTAGTGATGAGAACTCCCAAGGGGTTGGGTAGCTCTCCCCACTTTCAGCTGGGGGGGACGCGTGTTAGACCTGTCAGCCCTTTGGGTGGTCCCTCCTCATCATTATTTATTTTGTCCCACTTTTGCCTCAAACCCTGTTTGAATTTTTCCTTTTTGGGAACCACCAGACTTTTTCGTGTTGCTACAGATTCAGGGAGCCATTTTAGCTACCCCTGAAACTTCTGTCTGAGGGCCTGGAGCACAAAATGGTGGCCACCTGTGACATCACCAGCATCCACTGGAACCTACCAGCACCTTCCAGAACATTCCAGGAGACTCCAGAACTCTGTGACAGTTGGAGACCGTTTAGAATGTTGGGAGGATAAGAGAGGCAGTTGGCAGTTGGAGCTGGCAGTTGGCACCTGACTGGTGAAGAGAGAGGAGCACAACAGTGAAGGAGGAAGGAGTGAAGCAGCAGGGGTGGAAACTTGTGCCTGGAGTGGGGTCCATAAACCCACCCTTGATACTTGTCCCTACTGATGGATCCCAGCCTATAGCCCTGTGTGGGAAGAAGACAGAAAAACTCATCCTAAGGACCTGAACAGCAGGAACAGGCCTTAGAAGCAGAAAGCAGCAAGATTCTGACCTGAGAACTGGTTTCCCTGGAGTCCGGCGTCGAGTAGCCTGAAGACCTGGAGCCCAAGGTGGAGAAGCGGCACTGACTGAAGTAGCAGACGTCGTACCCGGAGCCGCCTGAGGTCGTGAGAGGGCGCCGACAGAGGTCTTGAGGAATACCAGAGGTCGAGGAGGAAGTGAACCGAGGTCGAGCGAGCGGCGTCATCGGAGGAGTGAAGTCCGCCCTCCGGAGTCGTCGGAGACCGAGGTAGAGGAGCACCGGAGGTCGGGAGTGAGGATCGCACTCCGGAGTCGCCCGGAGCCTGTGAGGAGGAGCACCGGAGGTCGGGGGTGAGGATCGCACCCCGGAGTCGCCGGAAGTCGACATCGAGGCCAGGCCGGCCGACGTCATCGGAGCCGAGAGCGCCATCGGACCGGAGCCGCCCGAAGTCGACTTCGTGAAGAGACTGCCCGACGCCGTCGAATCGGAGGTCGAGATCGAACCGAGGCCACCGACATCGGACCGGAACCGCCTACCGGCGTCGTCAAAGAACTGACATTGTGCCGAGGCTGCCGAGACCGAACCGGAACCGCCTCACGGCGTCGACACGACTCCAGCGGCGTCGGAACATCAGAAAAAGGGCAGTAAGTGGAGTAGAGGGCGCCTTAGGCCCTGTGGAGACCTGAGAGACTACTCTAAGGGGCTAGGGAGGTGCTGAAACCCACCTGACTGTGCCTGGGGTGAACTGGGACTAACCTAGAGAGGTTGTGTGGAGAAGGGAAGCCAGGGCATTGGAATTCCCCCCTTTGATCTACCTCAGTTTAGGCCTCAGCCTTTGCCTCAGCCAGGGAGTAGTACCCCCCAAGCCTTCCACAACCCTACAAGCTGTGCCTGGGCCAAATCAGCCCTTCAGAAGTGAAGTGTCATCTGATTACAGGAGTGTTGCTGTATACTGTTAATTATTTATTGGGGGTACTGTATTTATTGAATTTTTATCTATTTATTGCTGCACTATATTTATAGGTCCACAGGACTTGATGGTGTACAATATTTATTGGTACAGTATTTATTGCCCCAAAGTATTTAATTGTCTGTATATATTGCACTTGTATGTATGCCCTGTTATTTATGATCACCCCTATTTATTTCATCAAACAGCAAATATTTATTTGACCTGCTCTATTTAAGAATGTATATATTGTGATTGACTTATTTATTTTTCCAATCAGCAACTAAGAGAAAAAGATAAAGAAGAATATTTTCATAATTTTTACGGTGTAGAGTCGTTTTTGGAACGGATGCACGCATGGTTATTGTATGGGTATATTGTATGCTTAGCACTGCGCCTGTTTCCTGACCACTCGAGCCAAGCTACCACAGTGTGTTCGGGGAGTCCACCACCACCCTGCGGAGTGGGAGTGGGCGTTTCCAACAATATGAAACATAGTTAAACTTTATACAAACACATAGTCACTAGATACTGTCATCAGTGATGTCATCAGTGTTGTCATCAGTGATGTCATTTGACATGTCATCAGTGATGTCATCAGTGATGTCACTGACCATGTCATGAATGATGTAATATGTGATGATATCAGCAGTGCATTGCGGGGGCGCGAGTTATCGTTAGCGGAACTGACTATAACGCTGGAATTTCTATGGTTTTGTAAGAGTGAAATGTCCAACTAACTATAATGTCCCTGAAACCTATGTTTTTTTCAGTGAATTTGTAAGGTTTTTAAAATTCTAATTTCTAACTATAACTTGCCTGAAACTTATGGTTTTTCAGTGAATTTAATATATATATATATATATATGTATATATATATATATATTCACAGAAAAAAGCAAATGTTAAAGGGTTGTTTTAATTTGGTGAAAATGTCAGTTAAAACATACCATTTTAAACTAACAAAATTACTGAAACTTGTGCCCTAAATTAAGTATAACCCACACCCCTGCTATGCACAGTGTTTTTATCAATTATGTAATTTCAGATGTGGCAGTGATGTTACCAATGATGTTATAGAATATGTCATGAGTGATGTAATATGTGAGGTAAGTAGTAGGTCATAGCGAGGACGCGGGTCTCACCAGTTTCAATGTAAAGTCCTCGGGTGGGCCAGGCTCCCGAGGGTTACCATATGGAAAAGAAAAAGGGAGGGTGGTGATGGCCCCCCCTCCCTCGGCGATTAAATGGCCTCATGGACCACATCCAATGGGGCCTTTGTAATTATGTATTGATATAAGGGGAAGGGGAGCTATGTCATGGCCACAGGGTCCCCATTCCCCGGGGTCGGCATCAAATATATTTGGGAAAGGGATTGAAAAACCCTCCCAGAGCCATCCAAAGCCCTTCCCCCATGGCACACATGAGAGAGCATGCAGGGAGAACTTCAACATCCACACAAGATTGGTCCAGTCGAAGGGACCAGAAACAAAAGCTGGTCCCAGCTGGGCAGGCACAATCTGGTGGAATCCACTCTCACCATATCCTGGATGGATGGGGACAGGTGAGCTGGTGGGGCCGCAGGGGCCATGGGTGGCCCCTTCTGGCCCCATGGCAGAATATATTGTGAGTGTCCCATGTTGGACCGGAGCACCCACTAAATAAAAAGGAAACCCAGCTCCCTCCCCACCCAGGTTAGGTACTGGCAGGAGAGCCAGTGGTGCAACGCAACCTTGGATCTCCCCCTGCAGCCACCAACATCTTAAACAGTTGTGGATGCCCCGGTAAGACTGGATATCCACCCCCCCAAAAACAATTAGAAAAGTGAAGCTGCTTCCATGCAGCCCTATGCAATAGGGTCCGTTTAGGGAGCTGGTGGTTTCACTGGAGCCCTGGGGCTCCTCCTATGGCCTCCAACATAAAAGTAAGCTGTGGGTCATCTGCTACTGGCTCAGAACTCCCCTTTGGGTTTGCACTTTTGATTGTGGTGTTTTTCCCATGCTGCAAATCCATGTTGTTTGCCGAATTTCTGAATGTCTGGGGGGGGAGGGGATTTACAAAATATAATGAGTCCTTCATCACCCAATAACACTTCATGAAACTTCAGATATGATTGAAAAAACTTGCAACCTCAAAATATTTATACAACTAAATAACATGACTTAAAAGTTAAAACATATCATCATTAAACAATAACCAATATGCCAAAGAAGAAATGGTAAGGCATCCATAGTGACATGAACAACAGTATAAAATGTAAGATGATACATAAAGTCACCAGTGATGTCAATGAGGTAATTTGTGATCCCCTCTGCCTCATCATGTGTGAGGTCATAACATTGCTGTCGGTGGGGATGGTTAGTTGCTGTTTGCATGGCAGGGCCTGAGTTATTGTTTGCATGGCTAACCATAAATGTCCAATGTCACACAGTTTTTTTTGCTATTAATTTGTAACCATAATTACACTTTAACAGCGATTTGTTTTCAGTGAATTCAAGATTTTTTCAAACATGTATCAATGTTGTGCGAGCGGAAGACGCAGTAACTTTCTAATAACAATTTTTCTTCCAGTGAACATGTTCAGAATATATTCAGATGTGCAGGGCGTAGTATGCTATTTATTACTATTGTTGAGTGTGGGGAGGGGCTAAAACTAATGAAATGTGATGGCTTCAGTCTGTCATGACACCTTTCCCCTCTCTCAATAAAAGTAATAAATAGCATTATATACTCTGTGCATCTACATTTGTGGCTCATGATATGCTGTTTTGTCCTGTGTAGTAGTCATAAACTAAAATGTTCAACTAGATCCATGATACAAGGGGTTAATCAATGCACAGACATAACATCGAATAGAACAGGCCTGTTGACAATGAGCAAGGTTTTTCTTCACTCTCTGTCACTTCATTGTACTAGTTATTTCTTCATTCCTTGCAATAGTGAGAGAGTTGCCATTTTTAAATACATTTTCCCTGGTGTGTGAGCACTGTATCAGATTTTTCGGGGCAGTCATTTTGTCAGGTAAAAATCGCCTGAGGTTTTCGCTGCAGCAACAGGCAAGACTCACTACTCGTTTTTCTGCAATTTTTCAATGCTCCACCCAGTGGCCGCTCCTCCGCTATGGCGGAGGAGCATCGCCCCCCTGTTTTTGAGCAGTGAAGTAAAGGAAACATAAAACGATAATAACTTTTAGTTATTATCATTGTATGTTTCCTTTTAAAGGGCTGCTCTGCTCTCTGAGCAGGGCGGGGAAGGAGTGATTTGCCCACTCCTAAGTGCATCATTACTGTTTGATCAGCCCTCTCGGGCCACCCAAACCAGTCATGCGCTCTCTCCCCGTTCTCCATGCAGACTGCATTACAGCCTATGTGGAGAACAAGCCGAGGCCTACATTCCCTGGTTGAGCGTCGAACCAAGACGCTCAAAACCATCATCATTGTGATTGGTCAGGGGAGCCTGGGTGCTTACCAATCACAAAGCTGCATTGCCTCATTGTGATTGGTCAGGTGAGCCTATTCTGTGCATCTTGTGCCTCGGTCTGATGAGAACAGCAGGAGCAGGGATGCAGGACCAGTGTGGCAAGGTAAGTGTTGCTCATCACATCTCTGCCCCCATGCAGCCGCCCCGCCACCCGCAAATAATGCTGCCCGCCACTGGGTCCACCCTGCCAAAACGTGCCTTTCGTTACCCACCCCTGCTCACCATAACCCTCTCACCCCCCCAACTAGGCAGAAGCATGCAGTTACCACTTGCTGAGAACATTTGGTAAATGAATGTATTAAATAAAACCCATGGAATTGGGAATTTGTGTGGTTATATGACTGGTAAATCCAGACCCATACATTAGTTTCCTACTCCATGAGACTTAAGTTGGAACTGCACAATACTGGTGCAGATTTACTACATTGCAACAATAAATTTGCTTGCAAATTTACCACCTGCCAGTAGAGAGCATTGTGCAATTCGTAATCATGGCCCAAGTAGTGTTTTCTCACTGAGGTAGACCGTGGTAAAAATAATGAGTGAATATATTCATGTGTGGGGTAGTTTGCTTGTTCCAAACAACATATTTTTTGACGTTTGTTTTTAAAGGTATGATAGATAGATAGATAGATAGACAGACAGACAGACAGACAGACAGACAGACAGACAGACAGACAGACAGACAGACAGACAGACAGACAGACAGACAGACAGACAGACGGACGGACGGACGGACGGACGGACGGACGGACGGACGGACGGACGGACGGACGGACGGACGGACGGACGGACGGACGGACGGGCAGGCAGGTAGATAAATAAGTAGATAGATAGATAGATAGATAGATAGATAGATAGATAGGTAGGTAGGTAGGTAGGTAGACAGACAGACGGACGGACGGGCAGGCAGGTATGCAGGTAGGTAAATAAGTACATAGATAGATAGATAGATAGATAGATAGATAGATAGATAGATAGATAGATAGATAGATAGATAGATAGGTAGGTAGGTAGGTAGGTAGGTAGATAGATAGATAGATAGATAGATAGATAGATAGATAGATAGATAGATAGATAGATAGATAGATAGATAGATAGATAGATAGATAGATAGATAGATAGATAGATAGATAGATAGATAGATAGATAGATAGATAGATAGATAGATAGATAGATAGATAGATAGATAGATAGATAGATAGATAGATAGATTTAAAACAAGCAAAGCGTCCTACAGTTAAAATATTGTTGAATTTATGGTTTAGAAAAACATCCAGCACATGCAGCAAAATCACCGCTGGGGCGCTGTGAATTGATGATGTGATCTCATTGAAAAACAAGTACAATTTATATTCATGTGATATTTATATAATCAGAAGGCATGGCTAAAAATATAAGGTGAAAGATAATAACCGGGTTGCTGCAAGGGTCAGTGATTGCTCTGCTGCGTAAGCAATGAGGTCTAGTGTAGCTTTTCAATGAGGGTTGGCCGTGCACACTCCAGACATGCAATCAGCCCAGGCCAGCAGGTTCCCGCCTTGCCTATCCTTCCAACACATTCACTGCAGCTGCATGCGAGTCCAGAGGGAATTTCCTCTTTATTTCTGCCTTGGAAAAGGTTGGCACCGTGTCTGCTGCTGATACTGCTGTCCATCTGTTTCTTGCAGTAAAGATCTCTCAGTGCTTTCATTATCCCAGAAAATCTTTACATTGAGGAAATTAATTTCTTGGCTGCTCATAGTCACAGTTCAACTGATTGCGGGATTGTTACTGAGGTAACTTAGCAATATTGAAACGGATTGCTCTCGGTCGCGCCAGAATAAAAGGGCATCTGTTATCCTTCCACGAGATGATCTTTTTTCAGTTTTACAATTTTGTTTTATAATTCCATAAATTCATGGGTAATCGTCGGTGAATACCATTTGCCGGCCTCGCGCGTGCGAGCTCTCCATATCATCTGATGGAACTAAAAACGTTGCGTCACAAATAATGTTTTATAGTCGCAATCATGCAGTCCTCGGTTTTCATTAAAACTTTTGACGAAGAAATTAAATTATGGAAACAGAATACCCATGTTTCTTTTCAGTGTTTCCCCCATATTATCTTAGGTCAAATTGTCAAGTATATTGTTTAGGTTATAAAATGATTTCAAAAAGCATCTAAACATGTAAACATGAATTAATCAATATAATCGAGCAATATACACAATGTAAATTGTCCATGTATACTTAATCGTATTAGCTTTTATGAAACATGTGGAGACTATGAAAATTGGGTGTAAGCGCGAGCCATATACTCTAGATACGTTTCAATGATTCCTCAAAAGAGAAAACATTTCTAGAATATTGCACATATTACAAGTTGGTTGGCATTTCATTAACACGTTATGAGGAATTTAACACATGTGGCAAATATTCCATATTCTAAGTTTTTAACAAGAAAAAGAGGCATAACTAGCCGAATTATTTTTTTAACACACAGAAATCCTCACGTTTTTGCCTTTTTTGGTACTTTTTAGCATGTACATTTCAGCAGACCTGACCATGTGGAATTTGCTGGGCAAATCTGCAAGGGTGTGATAATTATTACCCAATTTACAATTCTGATCACTTTCCAAACTTGTTTACGTAGGGATCGTAAACTATTTAGCCCTTAACCCGTAATGTGGGCATTAGTCTTATGTAACCTCCGTAAACATTGCAGAAATTTGTCAATTTGAAATGTAGAGCATGAATGAAAAAGTGGTAATTCTCAATCATTGAGCTATCATACATGAGGAGCAAAATCAGAATTAGAGACACTTAAGCACGTGGAAAAGATTGGAATAGGTGTAGCAATCGCAAACAAAAGAAAGGACAAAGGGCCACATGCATGAATTAAGCATTTTGCGATGATCAAATATTGATTTTTACCAAATCGCAATTTAGTAATCGCAAAATGCTATATGTGTAGGAATTGCCAAAGATTTTGCGATTCCCTTCCTTAATATTACCTCATAGCGATTTGTTAAATAGATTATTGCTGCTATTAGGTAATATTACTCCATTTGTTCCTATGGGTCGAAAGGCCCATAGTTGTGAATGGTTTTGTATTAGTTAATTTGTGATAAACTAACTGATAGTTAGCTAATGCAAAGGCACAGTTTGCATTTAGGAAAGGCTTCTTACATGTACATTAGGGAATCGCAAATAAGGATTCCCTATAGCATTCGCAATTTAGGGAATTGCCAAAAATTGCAATGACATAAATTGAAAATCCCATTGCCTTTCTTACATTCAGAAAGGCTTTCGCAAATGGGCTGAATTTAGTGATTCACATCGTTTGTGAATGCAAAATACTTTGATACATGTGTCCCTAAGGCTCTGATTAAAAGTGGGCCTGATGTGTGTGAGGTATTTACCACACCCAGTAAATACCAGGGGGCAGAATTACAAGAAACCAACGCATCTGTAGAGTTGCGTCAGTTTCCCTGCCCCAGTCTGAGATACCCTTTCCCCACCATGGATGCGACGTATTTACAATATGGTGCACCATGGCGCAAGGATTGACAGATGCATCAGAAATTCTGATGCATCTTTTGGCCCAAAAGTCACGCATTGCTTGAGTCGTGTCGCAAGCACGACGCAACTCTAGCAATGCATGTTGAGGCCTATACTTATTTTACTGCGTCACTCCTTACGTCTACTTGAAGCAGGTGTAAGGTTTTGAGGTTGTGGGGTCCTAGAAGTGGCGCAGTGAAACCTTGTAGATTTCACTATGTCACTTCTACGAGGCTTTCCTGTTTGGGAACGCCCACCCTGCATACATTATACCTGACACAGGTATAATGTGACACAGGGCTTTACAATGTGATGCATCTCCCTAGATGCGTCACGTTGTAAGTTAGCCGCATTGTTAACACTGCCGCTGCATCACAAACGTTTTGCAAGGGGCTTGTAAATATGCCCCCAGATGTGGTAAATATCTTCAATTTAAGTTCTTCTCATGAAAACAAATGCGTCATAGAATTGATATTTAAAGCACCAAAATCTAAATGTCGTACATTTTTTCTGGACTTTTGTCCCAATCAATTTTGTCAGGTTTGACTTGCTGAAATCTGTCAGGAGAAAACAGCAGCTGTAGTGAATATGTATGGGGACAAGACTCCTTTGAGCCGGGGCAAGGAACTACAGCCCCCAGGCTCCCTCACTCCACCGGCATCATCCCTCAGCACCCAGAGGCGCACACAAGCGGCTGCAGGGCCCCGCTGTGTGGGACAAGACTCTTTTGAGCTGGGGTAAGAAACCACAGCCCCCAGGCTCCCTCACTTCACCTGCATCATCCCTCAGTGCCCGGAGACACACATAAGCTGGGCTGGGCCACCCCCCTGACTTCTTGATCCAGAGGACCACGTTTTGACAACTACGACATCTATGACAAGGAAAAGGTACTGTGTTTAGATAGAGCTTTCTTACAATTACTTTCAGTCTCTTTCCCTTCTCTTCTTGTCAACTTGAATTGTAATGGGAAAGCGGAAAGGTTTTGAGGGAGGTTTGGGTTAAGCTCACAAGAAGAAGGTGAAAAAGAAAGCTGTGACAATAAACTCAGCTCCTGAGGCCGGTGTATTGGATCGTATAGATAACTTATTATCTGAATGTGACGGTCTCCTTGATTCAACTTCTGTTGACACCTCACCTAAGCACAGTAATCCACAGGCATCCAGAAGTCCTATATAAACTGGGTGTATACCTGCAATGTTTAAGAGGGAAGCTAGCAGGAATCCCCGCAACTGCAGATACTACGGCGTAAGTGACCTTGGCTGATCTGGCTGCTTTTCCCTGCAGCAATAGATTTCCATTACTCGCAGGCCACGTAGAACCACCAGATACCCTCATTAGTCCAGGAAGCCAGGTCCACAGGGAGGGCATGGAGGCTAGCACATGTAATATAAAAGATGTCCAGTTAGTAGTGGGCCCAATTTTACAACCAAATAGCCTAGATATATAAATAGTAGTGACAGGCAACCAAACCATATTAACGATATGCCCATTGAGGAGCCTTCTCAAAGACAGCTCACCCTGCAAGTACCAGACCTGGTGCAGGAAATTAGAGCTCTTAAAATAACTGCCAGTAGCCTCTCTGATTCCCTAAGTAAGGTACTTTTAGATGTGCAACATTTAAAAAAAAAAAAAACTGGGAACTCACCCAATTTCTACAGCTAACGCCCAAGGGGTTATAGACCACGTTAGACAGCACTCTGGTAATAACAGGGGCACCGCAAGACAGAGTATGAATACAGCAGGCAGGAAAAACTTATCAACACGTATTAACACTGATCTCCCAGATCCTACACAACTAAGCAGGGCAGATCAAAATAGGGGAGGCCATCGTCAATTTGTCAATGTTCCAGAACTTTCATTAGGCCATGTTCACTCATGAGCATGTGACTCAAACCCCACATAGTGCTTTAAGGGCCCCAGATACAAGGAGTATAGTATACATGACAAATGTACCAAAGCTTTCTCTCAGCCTATCCAAAGAAGATGATGGATCCCTAATAAATAAGTGCATCCAATGGATCTGTCATGTAAGGGGGTGCCGGTCTGTTTTAAGGGACGACATCATAGGGGCCAAAAGATATTCCCTTCCGGGGACCACCTTTGATTTTATTGGACTCACGTTCTCACACCGAAATCTAGTTGAGATCCTTTGATATCCACGCCCAACATCTCACTAAAATCAATATCCATTTCAAATATAATTTCTAGGAAATGACTTCGCGGGTGAATCCAGTCCATCCTATACCATCCCAAAATGGTGCATGTCCCTTACGAGTGATTGAAGGTTTTTTCCACCCGAGGGTCACACCCAGGTCATGATGCCAATACCCACCAGGGAGCCTATTGTACCCCTTCTAGTAGCAAACTCCTCCTTGGAGTCGACTAGCCCCATTAATATTAAGAGTGGGGTGGGTTGTTTACCAGGGACTCTAGATCCTGGGAATAGGATGACTCTGGAATTGAACCTAACATCACATAGAATAACGCTCTTGCCATGGAATATTGCTGGGTTGAGGTCTAAGGGCGCCTCCCCTGACTGGAACAGCTTTTTTGGACAATATGGCATCTGTACTTTTCAGGAAACCTGGACCGTAGATCCAGTTTATCACCTAGGGAACTGAAACTATTACATTCCAGCAACTAATGGCAGAAAGGGTCGTCCATCGGGGGATTAAGAATATGGGTTTGCTAGGATATTGGCCTTAAGACACAGTAACTCCCAAGCCAGTGTAATGATATTCTTCCCATCCGGTTGCTGACCCCCGTGGTAAAATTGATATTTATAACGTATATTTGAGAGGGCTTAGCGGGGGACAGAGGTCCGAAACTATAATGGCCCTAAATTAGCTCCTTGACACCCACAGTTTGGCCACTTCAGTTGTTAGAGCAGGGGATTTTAACTCAACTTTTGAGCCTCCTGACAGTGAGGAAAATGACCCCGCGAGTGAGGAAGATGCGCAGTGGGGTATTCCATGCCTTGAAATATCACTAGTTAAAAGATGGACAGAAGCAGCTATTCAATTTAAAGCGATATGCCTAGAAAAACACTTAACGGCGGCCAATGGTAGAACCATCTTTGACAGGCAAGGGGCTAATACATTCAATAACGCCTATCATTCTAGCCGTATTGACTATCTTTTAATTAGTCTAAAATTATGGCACGCCCGTGAGGACATGGTCATGGTCATGGTGTACCATGTGGAGCGTGATAACAACCCACTATGTTCCGTATTTGAATTTAGGAATCTACATGAACTAACACAACCCATTAATTTATCCACCACCAGAGTCTTTCAAATCACCAATGACATGGAGCGACTAAATTGGTCCATGATCCTAGAAAAACCAGATACTCTGTCTATTATCGCCGGTGATGTTGAGAATGCGCTAGCAGAGATGGAGGTTTCTCTCCTTAATTCTCAGCCAATTAATGAAATAACAGCGATCCATTTTATACTATTTGCTAAAATGCACTCACACTTTAAAAGGCCCCATAGGGCTAATTAGAACTGTATTAAGCCCAGCACCACTGGTTTAACAAAGCATGCAAGCACGCCCACAGACTTTTAGGGGAGACCATTAGATCAGGAGATTCATGTAGCGTTCAGAATGCCAGGAACATCTACAAGAAGGCACTGGAAAATGCTAAAAAAAACATGGGATGACAATAGATGGCAGGATCTTAAACTAGCATGCACCAGGAGCAATTTCCAACATTTCTGGAATTTGGCAAAATCGGGTAGAGGTGGAGTATTACTACCCCCTCAAAACCATGTAGCTCCAGACTCCTGGGTAAATACTTTCGCCATTCAATATACCGACGACGATGAAGAAGTTAGTGAGTTCTCCCCCACCCATTTTTACTTAATCAACAAGGTTTTTGACCTAGCTGACGTAAGAGCTACCCTTAGAGACATCGCAGGGGGGAGCTCGCCAGGCATCAACAGTATTCCGGCAGATATCTTTTTACATGACAAGGTCAAATGGAGCAGGTACATAATGCTGTTGGCAAATGCCATTGCTCATGGTGCCCCCATCATGGACACCTGGAGGGGGGCGGAGATTATCCCAGTATATAAAAAAAGTGATGTCATTGCCAGGAAACCACAGGCCAATAAGCCGAATCGATTCTATACAAAAGGTGGTGGCCTGCCTTGCCCTGGCAAAGGATCAAGAGTGGATAGATGCTAATGATATCCTAACCCGACTCCAGGCTGGCTTTCAAGCAAATATTAGTACTATAGATCAGGTCTTCTGATTTATATTAATATACTGGCGGACTGTAGTCCTTGGCAAAGGCAGCATGTATGCTGCCTTTGTCGACCTTATGTCAGCTTTTGACCCGATATCACGCAACAAACTCTGGGTGGTCCTACATGAACTGGGGATACCCACGAATTTGCTCTCCCTTATTGCCCGCCTTCACGAGATAAATTGTGCATGAATACGATGGGGCTCGCAGGCGAATATAACAGATCCCTTTCCTGTAGAGAAGGGAGGGCGTCAAGGGTGTGTTATGGCACCCACAATATTCTCCCTGTTTATTAATGGAGTTGCTACATTTTTAATTACCACCTTCACTGATGCACCGGTATTAGCAGGCAAAAAGATCCCACTTTTACTGTTTGCCGCCAACACGCTCATTATTTAAAAAAAAAAAAACAGTGGCCTACTGTGTGCGTTGCTATGCTTTGAAGATTTCTGCTCTTCACGAGGCCTAAAATTTAACGCAGCAAAGACTAAGTTTATGACCTTTAAACAGCATAGAACATTCAGGGAGAGATTAACTTTGGATGGGACACCTCTAGAACAGGTAGATGCGTTTACTTACCTAGGCATTACCCTGCAAATGGAAATGAAATGGAGGCCACACATTGATACTATGTCATTGAAACATCTCCAATTAGCTGGTGCTTTAAATAATGAATCTAAAATATCTTTGACAAAGCCAGTCTAACCGGTGCTGCAGAGTTATAATGCGAAAGTAGTGTGCCTAGTCTTATATGGGGCAGAATTATAGGGCTTTGAGAAACTAATACAGCTAGCCATAGCGGAAAATAGGTCATTTCAAATGATCACCAGTCTACCACAAAGTACTCCTGTGCTACCCCTACTGAATGACTCAGGAAGGAAAGCACTGGCAGACTTACCTATGCTACGCCCTATCTTATACTGGCTCAGAATCTGGTGTACCCCGGAATGGGCTACCTTTGCGGATTGCCTTAGGGATATTATAGATTCGGATCATTTCCACAAAATCAGTTGGCTACGTGATATTAGAGGTGCCCTGATCAACATGGGTCTGCTGAACCTGTGGGAAACCCCATCTAGTACCCCGTTCCCATCAAAAGATATAATTAAGAAAAAATATTGGGAAATGTTTGAACAAAATTTCATCGGAAAAAGCGACTACAACGCTGACGGGGAGCTTTTTAACATTTAAACCATGGCCAAGCTTTGAGCATTATGGGGACGTAATTTTAAAACCTTTTGATAGTAAATTGTACTTGCAGTTCAGAGTGGGCTGCCTACCATTAAAGTCTATTACTGCTAAATGGGCCACACCAGGTGACAATAAATGCCCTGCTTGTACTGGTCAAAAAGAAACCTATTCCCACGTATTGTTTGTCTACCCGTCTATGCTGGTCTCCATAAAGTATGGCTCGTGCAGACTTGAAGGAATTTGGGTACCAGATTAAGTAGTGTAGCCCTGAGAATTTTGCAAACTGACTCATCACCTCATCACGCGATCCCGGTAGCCAAGTTCTTGAGATGGATGTGGTCTATAAGATCATAACTATTGTCTTTGAATCATTGAACTTGGAATTATGTCTATGTGGATGTGAAATTAGTATACTCTTGAGCTTTGGCGTTCCCAAAAGACTTTATTTTTCTTGATACTTATTTGTAATTATCCCTCTCGCTGCTCTTGTCTCATGACTTTGTCTTTTTCATCATATTATGATGAACTGACTCTTTCTTTTGATTATTTGTGTATGTTTTTAAAATATTTTAATCCACTGTTTCATACTCTTAAATAGTATTGTATGTAGCAATGCTTTTATGACATGTAGTGTCGAATAAAGCCTATTTGAAATGAATTGATTATGTACAAACGTCTGCTTGTACAAGGATCAGAGTTCAGGCCTCATCTTGCAATCAGATATGTCAGTAGGAGGCTTGTGTTACTAAACGTGAAAAACAAACACCTACACAAATCTCAGTCAATTAAGATTCACAGTGTTTCAGCTCAACTCAAAATCCTAGATATGGCTGATTCTAGTGGCTAGAAAGTCACAAATCAAGCTAACCCAGAAATTAAACACTAGGAAGATTGCCTTAAAAGGACATCCTTCAAAACAATGGTGGCAATGAAACACGCATAGCATTATAATAAATTGATTAATCCATTAAGGTGAAAATAAGAGCAGTGACAACTCTAAGAGAACATCTGAGCCCCTGACTATCCTCAGCTAATACGGCTTGTGCCATAGACCAACAGTGAACGAGTAAAAGGTGCACGAACAGCAAGAACCATTGTGAAATTTTTCAATAGGTCAGAATTTTTCATACTTACTACAGCACGTTTGATGGGAGAAGGCAAAGCAAAGTACACAACAAAACACCACACTCTTCATTACAGTAGAAGAAGAAGATCATAACAAAAGTATTGCTAACCTAAATATCATGGACGTAAGTTGTGAGGAAGTGGTTTCTGGCTGTCCCCCTAGATTTTTTTATTTTGGACCTCAGGTAGTTTGGACCTCTGCCATGAGTGATTCCCCCAAATTGAGCCTAATTTACTTGAAGGTTCTGAAAATAATATATTGGTTCAAAGTTCAAAGTTCAAAAAGACTTTATTCGGATAGCACCATATCAATAAAAGCACAATACATAAAATAAGTTAAAATCCCCAATAAAAACAGTTACAATAGCATACTCAAAAATGCATAAAACTTTAAAAGCACAACACAGACATCCTTCGTAGATTACCCATTGATTTGCAAGCACAAACAGCTATTCTCAGAAAAGTACCAACACAGAAAACTAAATCATCATTTTCTAGTTTGAGTATGCTACTAAGTGCATCTAATAAGCGGATGGGTGATATTTAAAAAGAAAAACGGTATGAACAACCATTGAGAATACTTTGTATAAAACTTGCAAAAGAATAAAAAGTGTAAAAGTGTTTTCCGCTCTGATCGACGCACCGGCAGGTCAGCGAATCAAGGTCTGCATTATATCCAAGGGGAAAACAGAGCAGATATTTAACAGTACCAGCACTTAGTCGAAGGAGAAGTCCCCTCTCCCAATAACACATAGGCAGGATGAGATAACTAGGCAAACAATTGGCGGCTTGATCAATGGGTATAACATTTGCTACAGTTGATTTCTTAGATTCCCGCTCTAATCTTTCCGTACTATAGAGTGTGTTCAGTGCTGTCCTAGGGGCTTTTTTATGTACAGTGTCGGCTGTATTAGGATTTAGAAACAGGCAGCAAAATTAACACTTTCTAAGCTCTTTTCAACCCCTGCAAGCCATGGAATATCCATCCCTTTCTCACAACTAAGGCAGTCGTCTATTATCTCTCTAGTCAGCGACTCTGCTGGATTTTTCCATATGGCCAACCAGAACAAAGAAGGGCGTGCCCTTATAAGGTCTTCAATATAGCTTATTTTAGTTCATTGTGGCTAACATATTGGGAGGTGGAAATCGGCGCGCCCAATATTTTCCAGCAGAATATGTTTTCCTCTTGCTGAATGCTAAAACTTTTAGCAGTGCCCCAGACCTTCACGCCATAAGTGGCCGTATGTATGCACTGAGATTTAAAATCTTTAGAATTGCTAAAATTACCCCTGGTCTTTATGGGCGAGGGAGGCTAAGAATGGAGTTGGTGGCCTTTGATAACTTGTTCTTACAAAACACCATGTGTTAAGTCCAGGTGCAGTTCGCAGCAATGACTAACCCAAGGTATGGAAAAGTATTAGTGCTTGTTAGTTTTTGGTTGTCCACAGGTATAAAATTTAAGGAATGCTTTCTTGGCCCACTTGACATTATTAAAGTTTTCTTAAAATTGGTACATAAATCTAGGTAAGACATAAAATCAGTGAATCCCTGTACTAAAGTGTGTAGTGCATTAGGTGTGCGTCCCATTAAAACCGCATCATCCGCATACAGTACACAGGGAGTATTTTGCCTTTTACTCTAGGTACATCATTGGTGAGTTTCATGAATGATTTATACAGATTATCAATGTAAATAATAAAGAGAAGGGGGGCTAGGATGCACCCTTGCCTGACCCCTCTATTTATTTTTATGTCATTAGACACCTCACCGCCACCGTCAATCCTGACCCGAGCCTTCAGGTCGGTATGCAAGTAAGCCAAGAAGTGTACCAAGGTCTCATCTAAACCATACATTAAAAGAATGGACCATAATCGAGACCTATTAACAAAATCAAAAGCAGAGGTTAGGTCCATAAAAGCTAAATATATTGGCGATCGCCGTGCGGTGGTATATTTTCCAATAATTAAATTGAGGTTTAGGCATTGTTCGTTTGTGCCAACTTTGCTCTTAAACCCCAGCTGACACGACTCTAAAATATTGTTTTCTTCAGCCCAGTTTAAAATGTTATTATATAAAACTCTACGTTATCTAGTAGGGAAATCGATCTGTAACAACCGGGTTGCGAGCGATCACCTTTTAAAAAAATTGGAACAATAATATTTGCCGACCATGAATTTGGTAACCGAGGGTTAGTTAGATTGTTAAAAACATTTATCAGGAGAGGAGCGAAAAAATCAGGTTTATTCTTAATGAGGTCAATCGGTAGCCCATGCGGTCCAGTGCCTTTGTTACCGAGACTCTGATGGATGGCCTCCTCAACTTCAGTTAACCATATTGGGATCCTAGTTGGGATACTATGCGTGAAAGGATCCAAATCTTGTGCGGGGGCTAGATAGATCGAGGAAAAATGACTTTCCCAAGTTGCACTTGTTATATTGCAGCTTATCGGGGTTAATGGCTGTCCCATTGATCGCAAGTCTTTGGCAGTGGCCCAGAAAATATTCCCGTTTTTTAAGCTAGCAGCGTTAACAAGTGCATCCCACCGCTCTGTTGGTAATTCTTCCTTCCTTTTTGCGATCGTTGACTTATACTTCTGCCTTAATGTTTTGACGAGTAGGTTACACCTTACATAACTGTCTATTGGCCTCTGAGCATTTGTGATTGAATCATCTAGGTCCACGTTGTACTGTGGGGATAGGTTTAGATAATAGGGGTTTGATGGCCTCGCAAAGTTTAATAAAGGTGTTAATTGCCTCAGTATGTGGATCCTGTGCAGGCAAACAGGAATCAATAAGATTCAAATTATCCCTGGCCATCATGCAGAACAGATCAGTATTATTTATGCCCCGCCAGACCAGTCTTAAGTTGTCAGTAGAAGGTGCTAAGTTCCTGGCGCTGCTTTCTTTGTTATACGTTGGCCTACGGGATAGTGTCAGTACTGTTTGGTTCGGATTGTGATCCCCATAAGTTATGGCAAGTACTTTTGCTTTAAGTAAGGAATCTTCTTGGGCTGGGGAAATAAAAACATAATTAATCGTGGAGACACAACCTCTTCCTCTAAATGTCGGCTCCGGGAATTATTATCATTCATTACAGCAACAATTTCCAGGACATTGATTAAATTATGATTGTTCAGATGTTCTACCAATTCCGTGCCCCTATGGCAAATTCATCCACTGCTACATGGCATTTTACTGGACCTAATATATGGTAATTTTGCATTGAAATAGCCGCCCAGGCAAATTCCAGCTGTCTTAAGGTAATCTTTTGGACATTGAACAGAGGCAATAATTTCAAATAGGTTTATAAAATTCTCATTTGGTGCCGAATGGAAATCATTATTATAGAAATTAGTTAGATAAAAAGAGACACCTCTGTTATACAATAAAACTTGAAAATTAGCACTATTGGTACTTATGGCCTTAACACTACCACCTGCGGCAATATTTACCCAGATCAATAGGCCTCCAGAGGGTCAGCTGAACTTTGGAATTGGGGCTAAAATATTATAATATTCAATCCCATCAATGTATAGATCTTGGGTAGCCCAAGTCTCCTGGAACATAAGAATGTACTCCTTTTTTACAAGTTTTAGCCAGTCCAGTTGGTGCAGCTTGGACTTAAGGCCAGCCACGTTCCAGCTCAAAATGCTCAGATCTGGACTGGTCTAAACCTTTGTTGGAGTATGTGAGTCACTGGTCTCAATTACTGAAGGGAGAATTACGGGCCCAACAGGGAAATCAAGGGTTTCCAGGGGTGACAGTAGTCAGTCCTCGGTGTCCAACTCAGACAGTGCCAAAAACCTATTTTGTGTGATAGAAAGACAGAATTCATTTGCAGGGGGCTTGAAATTTGGTTTATATAAATAGCCCAGTGGCAGTGAGCATATGTTGGTATTGTTAATTGTAGTGAGCTCACGTGCTCTCAATAGGGATCTCACCATGGATGGTTTGCGGAAGTTGATCACAATGCAGTCTCCTTCAATATTCTTTGAAGATGCGCCAACCCACCCAACTCTGCGTTCCATAATAATCTAATTTGTATCGAATATAGCACATTGCTATGTGTGCTATTACCACGTAGTAGGTTACAACACGGTCATTACAAGGCATTCAAGAAACAAACTTACACCAGGTGGGACCAGAGAGCCCGGTAGTGCTGAGCCTAGGAAAAGCAGTTTGTAAGGTGAGAGAGGTTCACCGAAAACCCAGTGGCAATGCCTGTCTATCTCCCACCTTTACTGAATACACTAGAGGACCCATTCAGAGGAGATAGGGGCAGGAGAATTAACCCTTTGCATTCGTCTTCCCCAATAGTGCTGTAAGGAGAGTGTTGGCTAATCTAGCTGCACTGGCGTAGGGCTGCTGCACATCGTTTATTCGTTGACAACAAGAGCTCCACATGAAGGGCAGGAGCTCTGTAAGAAAAAAAGGAAAAGGAAAACAGGGCCAATGACAGCATCAGTGAGAATGCTACAGGCCATTACTGCTGAAAGGAGCACCTTTTCCAGCCGGTCAGGTCTTCTTTCAAATTTGCACATTTGGATCTGCGCTGCTGCAGGAAGATGTGGACATGCTTTTGTGGATGCAGTAGAGCTGATGTACCCACACAAACATCCCCTCATTAATTTGAATTTTTACATTCTAAGTCATCTGGGACACTGAAAGCATAATCCCAGAAGAGATTTTTCCAAAGTTTGTGAGCCCTCTTCGCGTTGTAAACCTTGTCTAAATGCCCTGAGCTGCATGGACCTTAGTCTTTCTTGGGTTTGCGTGTTTAAATACTTCATTGATATGTGCATTTTGATAAAGTAGTATGTTTAATATTTTTAATGCAATTGAAAAGTTATGTCATCTTAAAAGTGTTTCAATATTGAATGGCAGTTTATAAAACCCTGAGGCAAAAATGGTTCGCCCCTGTGTGCAAGCAGATGGGTACTCGATGTCATCAGGAGGCACTATGCATCCTAAAAACAGACTCCGGGCCACTGATAACTTGCCCAGTAGCCAAATTCCAGGCAAAAAAGTGGCATATTAGGAGGTTTGCACTGAAGATCGGCTGAACCATACCATACCATTCGAAATTGAGATCATCTCATTGTTAGTATGTGCAAGGGTTATCAGCACAACATCGCTCGGGTTTCTTTTGCACAATGGCAACACTACCGAATTATATTGTACACATTGTTGCTTCACTTATTGGAGCTATTGCTTCATCCTTAAGGGTCTAAGTGACCAACAATGTAAGTCGTGCTCCTATCAGTTTTCCTAATATGTATGCATTATGGTAATCTTGCCCTAAATGCACGTGCACTTTCTTAAATCTACTTCAGAGGTCCAACCATTGACAGCAATCTCCTCAGTGTAATTCTGTTCAGGTTTTTTTGTAGTTGTATGCATTGTTTTTATAAATCATAGTTTTTAGCTGTCAGTCTAGCTGTAAACTGATTGACCCTCCCACTGATGAGGTTCAATCCGTGAGAGCAATCTCCTCAGTGTACTCTGTCTATTTATTTTACTTGTATGAAGACTTTTATTATTGCATTGTTTTTATAAATCATAATTTTTTAGCTGTCGGTCTAGCTGTAAACTGATGGATCCACCTAACAGAATTTTGGATGTTGCATTTATAATGCATTTATGCCATGCCTCCAATAATGTAGCCTCATAATACATGCACCTGCAATTTTAGGAAAATCTTCCTAGGGCTCCACTATGTGTGAGTCTCTAGCTTGGCTTACTCGCTACCCTATGTTTTATCTTCTATTGTTTTTTATGGAACTGATACATCAGTTAATTTATTTCTGTCTGTAGAATGAATTGTGGCAATGTTTGAGATGGTGAATCCACTGTTTTGTACTTTTTTGCACTTTGATGGTAGTAATGACCGAATAAAGTTATTTGACTGACGGAATGGCAGTATGCTTGAGTATTTATCGTGGTGCTACCCTGACAAAGCTGATTGGCCTTACATTTTATTAATGCAAAAGAAACAATTGATGGACAGAATGCTGGACGATACAAACATTCACCCCAGTCACAAAGAGCTGGGTTTAATACATCATTCTTTTGCTCACCACACCACCCCAGTTTGGACCCAGCCATATGCAATTCAGTCTTGATCCTGTTCCTTATGGGAACAGTCCAGCTCAAACTACCAAGCCAGGTCCTCTCTGGATTGGAAACAAGCATCCTGGGACTGGTTTCAGGGCATCACCCTTAATCAGCCAGGCTTTCTTGAATCCAGTAGTGTAGTGAGCATGGGACCCATGTCTGGGCATACCCTTCCAACTTAGGGTGACATATGCAAAAGAAACAATTAATGGACGGAATGCTGGACAATGCAAACTTTCACCCCCAGTCACAAAGATCTGGGTTTAATCCATCATTCTTTTGCTCACCACACCACCCCAGTTTGGACCCAGCCATATGCAAATCAGTCTTGACCCTGTTCCTCATGGGAACAGTCCAGTCCGAACTGCCAAGGCTGCCGGTGGCGGGTTCACCGCTATTATAATCAGCCCCCACATTACCCAAATGTTTTGTAGATGACAGTGCATATGCCCTGACGTCATGGATATTAACACCATATCTACATCCAACAAGCCAAAGTAAGGTACGCTACAATGCAGTACACAAACGGACCAGGTCTGGAATTGAAAGGGCGTTTGGGCCACTGAAGAGTAGATTTCACAGACTACACAAAAGTGGGGATACCTTGCAATATTAACCAGAGATAGGTTGCAAGATAATTGCGACTTATGCAATTTTCCACAATGTTGCAATGCTGAGAGGATTGCCAGAGATAAACCTTGTAATTAGATTCAGAGGAAAAATAGCCACATAACCCACCAGTGCAGGCAGCACAGGAAGGTACATTGGCAGCAGAAGTAAGAGCCAAGTGTATGGCCACTGCAAACAATCACTTTTAAGTTATGTGAATGATGCTGTGAGTTGCATTTTGCACAAAGCTAAACACAAGAAGTGCAGTGTTAGGCAAAATAACTTTCATTTCTCATATTGTAAAGGGAGTTGTAAATAAGTTTCACTCCTCAGAATGTTCAAATGAAAGCACAACATCAGTAAACTTTACTGAAATAGCAAAAAATGACAATACAATATATGGTGCAAATGTAAGAGTTACTACTGTTTGTTTGCGACTGCAAACTGCATCTTTTGCACAGGTGCAGTGGAGCCTTCTGTGGCAACAACACCACCTTGTGATCTACTGCGATGCACATTCACTGCCTCATTCACAGAGACACTGCTTATTCTGGTTAGGTCCTCACTTTCAGCATGCCCAGCTACACCACTTCATGCTATTTAAGTGGCCTGTAAGCTCTCTACTGCAGTGGTCACTTGCACAAATACCCACCCAACATCACCACTATAGTGGCCCATTTCAACCTGAACCTCTACAATACCTTGTGAAAGGGTTGATGTAGCCTGTGTAAGGTGATTTATTGAGCGACTCAACATATCCATATGGGAGACTAGATGGAATTGAGTACATCTGTGAGTTGCATTGTCCTCTTGCATTTAGCCACATAGATTGTTCATAGCCTCTGTTATTGAGTATAATTTTGCCTTAATAGACTTGTGGGAGTCTTCAATGATTGTTGCTACATGTTGGAAGCGAGTCGTGATGCTTCTTTCTATTCCCATTCATTTTTTGTGATACTGCACATTTGCTTGTGTTGTAGGTGCTGTACCTTCAACATGGAGGCATTGAGAACAGCAAACACCTGTATGGTATCGCCCATAGATTGTGTGGACCCTTACCTGAGATTAGCTGCTTGATGACCCTGCAATATTGGACACATGTACCCCTGTGCAGTTGCCTACACCTCACTGTGGGTTCTTTTAGACATTTGGACTCCCTGCATCATCCACTACATCAATGGGCAGTGTCGGACTGCCATTTTCAGGACTGCTACTTTGCCTCTGGAGTGAAGTGGGTGGCATTATAGACTCCTTGCCATCTTGACAGAACATTTGTGTGTTTTCCTGACCCTCTCCTTCTGATTCATGTTCTGTTGGTGCTGGAACATCTGTATAGAAAAGAAATGTGTGAATATTGTGAACAAATGTTGTTATGTTTACTTTTGTTAGCATCAATTACAGTGTGATAGGTTTGGTTTGTGCTGTAGGTAATCATAATGCAGTACTACATATCCCATAATGTACTACTAGGATAGGCCTAACACTTCTGGTGGTGTTTTTCTTATATTCTATCATAGCTAAACATTTCCCACCCTAATATGATCACAAATTTACCTCACACATTACTGAAGACATGTTATTGTGACCCTGTAAGTGTATGTATCACTGTTACTTTTTGAAGTTGAAGGAGCCTCTGAGGTGTCCATGTTGCTGAGTCCAGACACAGTTTCTGGCTCCAGGCTGGACTCAAACATTTCCTCCAGACGAGTTGCTAGTGGCTGAGTTGGACGTCCTCCCCCTGTTGCACAGGTCTCAGTTTTACTGGTTGCCATCTTTTCTTTGGTCCTGAAGTGGAGGTCCTATCACCTTTTGCGGATCTCTTTAATGAATCTATGTGTGACCCCATCAGAGTTGATGTGCTCCTGGATTTTTAGCCAGAATTTCTTCTTCAGTGTCTCTGGCAAAGAGAGGGATGTTTTACCAAACAAGCATGATGGTTTGCCACATATTCTTTAGTATTCTCACCTCGTTTTCAGAGAATTTTAACTTTCTCTTCCTACCTCCAATGCCCTCCTCCTTCTAAGGATTCTGAATGGACATTGTCCTACTTTCCAGGGTTAGATGACTGTGACTGGTGCTGATCCCAATTGGATTGTGTTGGCTAGCACCTGTCTCAAGGCTCTCCAGTTTTATTGTAGGCCTGCTGCTGTTCTACTTCCTGTTTGTGATGTCATCATTCACTGCCAGGTAAAAATTTGGTGTTTGCAACTTGATTCGTAATTTACCAAATTGCTATTTGCAATTCCTGAAATAGCGATTGTGACTCTTACTGAATCAATAATGCCCAGACCCAAACATTTGTACATACCAAATACTGATTATTAAATTGTGATTCGGTAAGAATCTCAATTCATGAATCAGTATTCATTTACTTCATAGATCTAGCCCTCAGTCCCCTGTCCTGAACATGTAAATAAATAAAATAATATATGAGGTTAGGCTAGGGATACCCTGTCCACTAAGTCCCATAGGAGCGAGGACCCAGAGGCCCCCCCAGGCCAAAATAAACAAGAAAACTGCATTTTCTGCTACAATCCTATTGGACACCAAGGGAATTGAAAAGAAAATTAAAAAAAGGCTGCAGGGTCTGCTTTTTTAAACTAATGGTAGGGTGATGCACAGCCCCCCTCACTGAGCCATCACAGGCCCAGGGGAGCTCAACCCACAGCTGAAATCATTCAATATGTGGAGTGTGCCATTCAGGTCCCCTCTCTAAGCCATCAGAGGCCCCAGGGAGCCCACCCCAGGGGCAACATTTGTCCAAAAGAGGAGGGTGACTGTGCTGCCTTCCTCCCCAAGCCTCTAAAGGCCCTGGAGATCCCACCCCAGGGCCACTATACTAATTAAATGGGAGGGGGTCAAGGAGCCCCCCTCCCTGATCCAGTGATAGCCCAGGGGACCCTATCCCCAGTAGCTGGCTAACTTTTTAATTCCTTCACAGCCCACCCCCAGGACATGGCTTTTTACCTGCCAGCACAAGTAGGGATACCTGTGTTTCCTTCCACTTGGCGGGATAAATTATTAAGCACAAAATTTGCATTTTTGAAACAGAAAGTCTGCTCCCAGCAGGCTGGAGCTTTAAAAATGCTCCTGTCAGCTGGGAGCACATTTTTGATCTGTTTTTCTGCCCACAAATCATGATGCAGGCAGGGAAACTGATTAAAATGTTGCTACTGCCCAAAGGGAGCTGCTCCCTAAGGGTGGAAGCAATGTCGGATGCTGCTGCATGCGGGGAGGTGGCCAGGATCGGGGACCCTGGGGCTCCCCCTGCAGTGCTTAATGAGTATATGGTGAGTGCTCTAGGTGGGCACCAGGGCAACCATCTTTAATAATGCGGGCCAAGGAGGATGTTGTCCCATGGACCTGATGAGGCTTGGGGAGGGGGGCCACATACCTCTATATTCCCTTTAATTAAAGATATTGATCAGGGGAAGGGACCCAAGGGCCTAATAAGGCTCAGGGTAGAAGCCACAGGGGTACCTCTGTTTTAATAAGAAAAAGCCCTGAGAGATAGGGTCCCTAGGGCCTAAAGAGGCCTAAAGGGCTTCACGGCTCCCCTCCCCTATTTTCTAAGGTTCGGCCCCAGGGGTAGGTTCCCTGAGCTATAATGGCTTGTGGAGGGGGGCCACTTTGACCCCTCCCCTTTAACAAGATAAGGACCTGGAGGATAGGGTCACCTAGGCCTAATAAGTCTCTGGGAGTTCGGCCATATGGCCCTCTTATCCTTTAAGAAAACATAAGGCCCTGGGGTCCCCAGGGCCTAATGTGCCTAATGTAGCTGTGGGACAAAAATCACTGAAATTCACTAGCTATAGATAGCGGAGCTAGCTATAACTTATGCTCCTGCCATGCAATACTTATGACCTCACATATGACATCACTTATGACATGTTCTATGGCATCATTTATGACATCACTGATGACATCGCAAATAACATCATTCATGGCATGATTTTTTAAACAAAAGCAGAGCTTCTTACCACACCTAACTAAAACACACATATATATATATATTTATATATATATGTGTGTGTGTGTGTATATATATATCTATATATATATATGTAGTGTGAGAGAGAGGAAGAGAGAGAGAGAAAGAGTGAGAGAGAGGAAGAAACAGAAAGAAAGAATGAGAGAGAGAAAGAGACATAGAAAGAGAGAAAGTGTGAGCGATAGAAAGGAAGAGATGGAGAGGGAGAGGGAGTGTTGACACTGGAGAAAATCTTTGTGCCACCGGTGTGTCTCCAATCACGTGCCGGGACATAGTGCACCCTCAAGTTTAGTCATCTGAAAGATAGTATAGAATTGCTAATTGCAGGGTACTGCACACGCCTAATTCTCTGTTTCGCCAATGCGCGCTCAGGCTGCTACAGCCCATCCACTCCCACTGCTCAGAGGTGTCTGTGCGCTCTTGTGCGCCCAGGTTGCTGCACACTATCCACTCCCACCATCCAGAGGTGACTGCCCGCTGCTGCAGAAAGAAGCCTCTCTGCTCACCTTCTGCCACCGGCATGTGTGT